>NW_027210645.1:0-1200000 GCF_029030835.1 Brachyistius frenatus
CCCCCCGAGACTGTCATCAGGACACCCTCCTCACCTCTGACTCCTGGTCAATGTTGGCCCTTTGCTGGTGGACAGGGACACATGTTAATCTTGCTGTCCCAACCACTGACTATCAGTCATGTGACGCTGGGTCATATTTCACGCCTGCAGTCACCCGATGACTTCCTTTCCAGCGCTCCGAGAACATTTACTGTCTACGTAAGTCACATATTTTCCATTAACCTCCCCGGAGCTGTCCTGTAGCTGCCGCTCACTTTCACTTGTACACATGAAGTGAACCACAAGGTGCTCAATGTCTGTCTCTCTTTCTGTCTCTGTCAGGGACTGAGGACAGAAGACGGAGAGCAGATCCGATTCGAAAACAAAAAAGAAAAAGGAAATGAAAGACAATATTGAAAAGCATTGTTTTACTAATGTATTGACCAAATATATTGAATAGGTGAACCAATAAATTAACGGCCTTTAAACCAAATCAATTATTGTCTTAATTAACATATTCACGTATCACTTTCACCGTCACTTCTAGGACATATTCAGTGCAGAGGTCCGCTGTGATTTCAAACCTGGACTTGCTGAAAACACCTTGTCATACAGAGAAATGTCAGGTATCATCTGAACAGACAAGTTCAGGTGTTTATATGGATCTACAGCACATTGTGAAGGATCCTGACTTTGGCAATTATTTAATTATAAATAAAGCATCTGGAGCTTGGACGCTACATCCTCACTCCCCTATTCATTTGAATGGAGTTTGGCTTACTGCTGAATTGTGTACCTATTTACACACACACAAGGAGAGCGGTTGCACTCATCGGGGTCTGAGGATTAACCTTTGCCACAGTGCGCACTTCAGGGGATGAAGCAGCCTCAGTAACAGCAGCCCACGCTGCTGCAAGCATTTTTTTTTTTAACCATAGTTACTCGTGAGGAAAACATTTTGACAAGTGTTCCTTTTCTGTCTTCCACCTCAGACAGACTTAATGTTTTAATTTCCGCTGTTGTCAATTTGTTCTTTTTATTTTTTCCTCTTCCCTCTTTCTTCACCGCTTTCCTCATGACACAGCTCCAGACACAAAATGTCCTTATATGGAGAAGGGGGGGGGTGTCATTATGCTAATCGCAGAGCACTTAGGCTGCCAATTTAGAATGATTCTGATTCACTAACATATGCAGGGTGGTGACAACAACATTGTCCGGTACGCAGGTTTCATGAATCCCACGGTGATTTTGCATGTGCACTCACTTTGTGTGCAAAGTAAGAACATTTCTACACTCTTATTAGTGCACGAGGCCCAACGTGAGAAAAGCAATATGGGAAAATTATTAAACTTTGTTGTTTGTCTTCATATTTCTACATTTATTTATCTATTCCTTTATTTATTCCCTTTTATATGTTCACAGTCATTTCCTTATTCTTTTATAGATTTATTCTTTATTCCTCTTTATTACTCCTATCGCTCCATAGATGACATCTTCACTGCTGAAAACAAATTGATCCAACGTCTTTGCAGGTTTCAGTGTGATTGAAGTTTGACACACAAAGTTGCAGGACGCTCCAGCTAGTTTGAGAAATTGGTTGGTCTTAACGTCTCATTCAACAAATATTGATTATGTGCTTCAAAGGAACACCCTGGTGGATTGTCTAACACGTTGTGAGATACTCTTTGTTACACTGGAGGCGAGAGAAAATCTCTGTCAGGATGATGTGGTTCTATAAGATCTCTGTCAGGATGATGTGGTTCTATAAAATCTCTGTCAGGATGATGTGCTTCTATAAGATCTGTCAGGATGATGTGGCTCTATAAGATCTGTCAGGATGATGTGGTTCTATAAGATCTGTCAGGATGATGTGGTTCTATAAGATCTGTCAGGATGATGTGCTTCTATAAGATCTGTCAGGATGATGTGGTTCTATAAGATCTCTGTCAGGATGATGTGGTTCTATAAGATCTCTGTCAGGATGATGTGGTTCTATACAATCTCTGTCAGGATGATGTGCTTCTATAAGATCTGTCAGGATGATGTGGTTCTATAAGATCTGTCAGGATGATGTGGTTCTATAAGATCTGTCAGGATGATGTGGTTCTATAAGATCTGTCAGGATGATGTGGTTCTATAAGATCTGTCAGGATGATGTGCTTCTATAAGATCTGTCAGGATGATGTGCTTCTATAAGATCTGTCAGGATGATGTGGTTCTATAAGATCTGTCAGGATGATGTGGTTCTATAAGATCTGTCAGGATGATGTGGTTCTATAAGATCTGTCAGGGTGATGTGGTTCTATAAGATCTGTCAGGATGATGTGGTTCTATAAGATCTGTCAGGATGATGTGCTTCTATAAGATCTGTCAGGATGATGTGGTTCTATAAGATCTGTCAGGATGATGTGGTTCTATAAAATCTGTCAGGATGATGTGGTTCTATAAGATCTGTCAGGATGATGTGGTTCTATAAGATCTGTCAGGATGATGTGGTTCTATAAGATCTGTCAGGATGATGTGCTTCTATAAGATCTGTCAGGATGATGTGGTTCTATAAGATCTCTGTCAGGATGATGTGGTTCTATAAGATCTGTCAGGATGATGTGGTTCTATAAGATCTGTCAGGATGATGTGCTTCTATAAGATCTGTCAGGATGATGTGGTTCTATAAGATCTGTCAGGATGATGTGCTTCTATAAGATCTGTCAGGATGATGTGGTTCTATAAGATCTGTCAGGATGATGTGCTTCTATAAGATCTGTCAGGATGATGTGCTTCTATAAGATCTGTCAGGATGATGTGGTTCTATAAGATCTCTGTCAGGATGATGTGGTTCTATAAAAATCTGTCAGGATGATGTGGTTCTCAAAGATCTCTGTCAGGATGATGTGGTTCTATAAGATCTGTCAGGATGATGTGGTTCTATAAGATCTGTCAGGATGATGTGCTTCTATAAGATCTGTCAGGATGATGTGGTTCTATAAGATCTGTCAGGATGATGTGGTTCTATAAGATCTGTCAGGATGATGTGGTTCTATAAGATCTCTGTCAGGATGATGTGGTTCTATAAGATCTGTCAGGATGATGTGGTTCTATAAGATCTGTCAGGATGATGTGCTTCTATAAGATCTGTCAGGATGATGTGCTTCTATAAGATCTGTCAGGATGATGTGGTTCTATAAGATCTGTCAGGATGATGTGGTTCTATAAGATCTGTCAGGATGATGTGGTTCTATAAGATCTGTCAGGATGATGTGGTTCTATAAGATCTCTGTCAGGATGATGTGGTTCTATAAGATCTCTGAAATATGATGGATCCTGGTCATAAAGACCTTTGTCAGTCACCAGGAGAATTTTAAATTATATTCTTGATTTAACAGGAGAAATATGATCTCTTGCTAAATCAGTACTCTTGCTGCAGCATTTTGGATCAACTGCAGTACTTTTAATGAGTACTTTGGACATCCTAACAACAAGGAATTACAATAATCCAGCCTGGAAGTAACAAATGCATGAATTAGCAACAGAAAGACTGTTTGAAAGTATGCAGCTATATCCCCTATGTCCACTCCATCATGTTGAGACGAAGCTGCAGATCTCTTGCTAAGAGAAGGCAGAGTGATGCAGCCACAACTGCTGGCTTTTATATCCCACCATTCAGCAAGACCATTGAGAATAAACACCTTTGCTTTTGGACTGTGTATAAGATGACCTTGTTTGTTTGAATCTGGTAAAGCACTACATATGTTCTCAGTAAATTTGTATCTTTGTGAATTAATCCATAAATATGTTTTCTGGACATTTGGGAAGAAGCCGTAAACACACAACCCGGTATTACCAAATTATGAAAAATAGACAGCCCAAAGCGTGGCTATCTCATGTTTTGCTGTGATACTGGGTTGAAACACAACACAGACATAAAGATATATCATATTAGGAAGTTGTGGTAGTGGGGTTCGGTTTGGCTCAGCTGCAGGGGGGACAGAGTGGGGGAGTGGTTCAGGGAACGGTGCCGGAAAGAGGCTTGATTAGCCCGGCTGAACTCGTATATACTGATTGTCTCTCTCTCCCCATATAAGCCAACAGTGATACACCGGAAAGGAGGGCTGGAGACACGGACGGACAGAGTGACAGGCGCTGCGGGTGCGCTCGGGGACACGGCAGCACCGCGCACACACTGTGGCTGATCGTAAACTGTGGTAAAATAAAACCAATTGAACTGTACCAGTGCTGGATGGTGTGATTTGTGCCACAGGAACCCACCATAGAAACAGTCGTCCGTTACAGAAGTATCGTGAGCAGTTGAGCTACGAACACATTCAGCAGACACAGAGCGAAATGAGTTGATTCTGGAAACCTGAGGAATGTAAGTCCAATATTCACTTTTGTTTTATTTCTTGTTTGATGACCAGACTACTGATAATGTCTTTCTGTTGTTTCATGCTGGGAAGGTATGATTGTGTTCTGGGGGCAAATATATGGACGTATAGCCAATAACTCTGAAATAAAATGTTAGAATTAATCTTGATCCTGTGAATTAATTTGGGACATCCTCTCTTTCCTTTAGTCTCCAGATAACTGTTTATCATGATAAGCTTTTCTTTTGTTAATCCTATTTACATATTGACTACTGTGTGATTGGGGTAGACACTTTGTGCACACAGTAGGTATCTAAGTTATGAATCTTATCCGCAGTGTGGATCATGTTATAATGTTCGTAGGACGTAGGGCCGAGCGAGTACACCATTATCTGCATCTGTTGAACCAACTAAATTATCTGTATTCTTATCTGTCCTCGGATGAGGGAGGCTTAATCTGGAAGTGGACTAGACTTTGACTGGAAGTTGTTCATTCAAGCCTGAGATTGATATGCGTTGATCAGAAATTGCTGAATGTATTATTTATTAGAAAAAAAAATCTATTTACAAAACTACCAGAATTGAGCTGAAGAGCAACATTATGGCTATTTTCCACTGGTGCCATGTCTGACACGGCTGCCAGAGTGAATCAGCGTCATTAAAATCAATGCTTCGTATCCCACCGGCTGCTCCGCGGTCCGTCTCACCAGTGTCCCAGAAGCAATAAGAAATAGAAAACAAGAGCGCTTGTCGATTCCGAGATAATAAACAGAGGACAATGGTGTTAACATGCCGGAGCGGCCATGGAGGCAAATGAGCAGATCAGGAGTCCAGAAGGGGTTTCAGATGAAGCTTCATTTATTTTCACCACACCACACGTTCAGTTCCCTCTACCAGACTCCCTACACAAACAAACTGAGCTCCTTATATACTCCAATTAGCCCAGACATACCATCTACAGGTAAGTATATATATCAACAATTAAAATGTATAATAAATATTTACATTATTTCACCAACCCAAAGATATCAATACATAATTTACTTAAATAAACAGATCAACACATATCTTGACTTCCCCCCTACCTGCTTCCTGTGGTTGGTACTTCCCGGAACTATAAATGGGTGCTCGAGCCCCCGGGGAACTATTTTGCCTGAACACCCTGGGAAGAGGAAACAGGCAGAGGTGAGTTATTACAATATTTAATGCAACTTTTATCTTTAGGTTGGCAATATATTTACTCTGTTGTTCTGCCACATAACTAATGACACATTATCACAATCAGGTCTGTTCAATTAGTCACTCACAAAACTTGTTTATTTGTTTGTTCCCAGGGAGAACAAAAGGAACGACCTTGTGTCCCGGCCGTGCACCCACAGTGTAACAATAAATACATTTAATAAACTTGTGTGTGTGTGTGTGTTTTGGCAAAAACCTTCATGAATACGGTCCAGCAGCATAGTTAACGGCGGTGTGTCGTTACAAAGGGCAATGGTTTACTTTATTCTTCTTGAAAAAGGAGAAAGTGACAAACAATAGCGTAATCCCTTTAGGTATTTGAGTACGGTAGTATGGATAAGGGATGGGAAGGAAGGCGATGGCATGGGGGATGAGGGTGTACCCTCGAGGACTCGAGGAGAGGCTTTGTGGTCGCTACAGAAACAGAGAAACCACACAGGAGTTTGAAAGGTCTGCAGCTCAGCAGCATTTTCTGCTGCTCTGCAACAGAGCTGATCAGCCCACTTTCAAGCAGATTCACTGACCTTAGAGGAAATATTGATCTCACTATTCTGAATACAAAGTGACGTAAGTGTTGCTATTTTCTTTATGAACCAAGAAAATCCTCAGGTTAACACCCATACTTTTTTTTTTTTTTTTTTTTAACATATTTCTAGCTTTCCATGAAAGACCTCCTTGGCCACAATGATAGGGCTGGCAGAGTTTTAATTAGGCCATTACCATTAGCTGACTGGAGACCATAAGACACATGGTGTCTCCTTCTGCCAGTGACATGTTGTGCTTTTGTTTTAAATAAATTAAGTTTGGTAATTGAAACAGACAGTGGTTCTTGAGGCATGACTGATACCTGT
Organism: Brachyistius frenatus; assembly: GCF_029030835.1. Taxonomy (NCBI): domain Eukaryota; kingdom Metazoa; phylum Chordata; class Actinopteri; family Embiotocidae; genus Brachyistius; species Brachyistius frenatus. The sequence goes on from NW_027210645.1 coordinate 6,431, forward strand.
GGTTTTCTCCTTAATTACTCAGCATGGCAATCTAAGCCCTTGAAGCACAAATAAAACCGTTCATGTCTTGACTTGGAAAACGAATGAAGGCAGGCGGCCGGGTGGGAGACCCCTGACAGACGCCGGCGTCGATGTGATTAACTGTCAACTAACTGGCAGTTCACACTGCTCTGTTCTACCGACATCCTGGACGTAAGGGCTCACCTCCTGATGGTAATATGGTCCCTGCTGATAAATGATGGAAAATCCCAAAGCTGTTGCTGGCAGTGCTGGCTTTGTTCAGTTATTTAAAGACCGTGTAAAGTGAATTCTAAGATTTGCTATTATATATATATTGATTATATATGTGTGAAATGAGTTGCTGAAAGCATGTGCAAAGTTAGAAAACGTTGTCGCACTGAAATGTGGAGTTAGACCGTTGAACAGTTTCTCATCCGTCTTCAGCTCAGGAATTTTTAGGCGGGGCTGAAACTCATCCCCATTACGTCACCAAGCCACCGCACAGACATTTCTAAAGCCTTCTGCATGGCTCCTCCTCTCACATGATGAAACGGTATAAAACCCTGCAGCTCATTTGCATAAGAGGTCATCCCACTGGACTTCAGTTCTACTCCTGCTGTAGTCAGATTGTTATTGTACATCAGCTGCTACAGGACGTCTCCCTCCACCTGCAAGTTCATCTTTCCTGGAAGCAAGAACCTCCAAAGCAGCGCTGCATCACTATTTAAATGTCCAACTGATGAAGAAAGGAAAAAGAGGTGGATTGATTTCATGAAGAGCCTCGCTGATGGAGAGTTTAGGATTAACACCAACAGCCGCCTCTGCAGGGACCATTTCATGGTGGATAGTTTCAACTTGGACCGGAGACGGACGGAGTTCACGGACGCACCGCTTCTCCTGCAGCGGAGCCGAACCGAGCTTCACCCTCCCGGCCGTTCATCCTCCGGACGCACCGGCACCGTCCACCGCCCCCAGTAGTTCACCACTCAGCATAAGTTCTGTGTGCTTGTTATAATTATACTGGATAACTTTTCCACAGTAACTCTGTTAAATTTGGTCTTCTGTTGAGCTCGTAGCCGAGCAGAGTTCAGAGGAAAATGCTCCGATAACGGCTCCACTGCTGATTTTTTTTTTATCTGTGTCAATATAACTACGACAAGGAACCATAATGTATGTAATTCTGTATTTTACATGTCGGGGTGATGGTGAACATGGACCAGAGGAGATATAGTCCTCCCAATTAATGAAGGTTGTTGTTTTTGTACTCCGGTGTAACGTTACAATCAGCGACCCTCTCGGTTACATGTACCGGTACCGGTCCGGATAAACAGCCCAACATGTGCAGGAGGCTGCAGAGAGCAGGTGGAGGAGGTGGAGGAGGAGGAGGAGGAGGGACATCAGTGGAAGAGAAAGACTTTCAGCTCGACCTGACCAGGTTCAAAGTTTGAACATTATATGTGCTATAATGAATTGACATGATGTAATGCAGCGTTGTTCATGTTGCAGTCATTACAGAACTAAATCAACTCCTCCTCTCTTATCATCTCCACTATTGTAATGCAGGTGGTTAAAAGTAGTTGGAGACTCACTGTCTGCTGTCTCTGGTGTCCAGTTTGACTCCTGTGTTACAGCTCAGGGGGACAAACTTCATTTACATTGGGTACGGAAAGTATTCAGACCCCTTTAAATGTTTCACTCTTTGTTTCATTTCAGCCATTTGCTAAAATCAAAAAAGTTAATTTTATTTCTCATTAATGTACACTCAGCACCCCATCTTGACAGAAAAAAACAGAAATGTAGAAATTTGTGCAAATTTATTAAAAAAGAAAAACTGAAATATCACATGGTCATAAGTATTCAGACCCTTTGCTGTGACACTCATATTTAACTCACATGCTGTCCATTTCTTCTGATCCTCCTTGAGATGGTTCTACTCCTTCATTGGAGTCTAACTGTGTTTAATTAAACTGATTGGACTTGATTAGGAAAGGCACACACCTGTCTATATAAGACCTTACAGCTCACAGTGCATGTCAGAGCAAATGAGAATCATGAGGTTGAAGGAACTGTCTAAGAAGCTCAGAGACAGAATTGTGGCAAGGCACAGATCTGGCCAAGGTTACAAAATAATGTCTGCAGCACTCAAGGTTCCTAAGAGCACAGTGGCCTCCATAATCCTTAAATGGAAGAAGTTTGGGACGACCAGAACTCTTCCTAGACCTGGCCGTCCAGCCAAACTGAGCCATCGTGGGAGAAGAGCCTTGGTGAGAGAGGTAAAGAAGAACCCAAAGATCACTGTGGCTGAGCTCCAGAGATGCAGTAGGGAGATGGGAGAAAGTTCCACAAAGTCAACTATCACTGCAGCCCTCCACCAGTCGGGGCTTTATGGCAGAGTGGCCCGACGGAAGCTTCTCCTCAGTGCAAGACATATGAAAGCCCGCATAGAGTTTGCCAAAAAACACATGAAGGACTCCCAGACTATGAGAAATAAGATTCTCTGGTCTGATGAGACCAAGATTGAACTTTTTGCCGTTAATTCTAAGCGGTATGTGTGGAGAAAACCAGGCACTGCTCATCACCTGCCCAATACAATCCCAACAGTGAAACATGGTGGTGGCAGCATCATGCTATGGAGGTGTTTTTCAGCTGCAGGGACAGGACGACTGGTTGCAATTGAAGGAAAGATGAATGCGGCCAAGTACAGAGATATCCTGGAAGAAAACCTCTTCCAGAGTGCTCTGGACCTCAGACTGGGCCGAAGGTTCACCTTCCAACAAGACAATGACCCGAAGCACACAGCTAAAATAACAAAGGAGTGGCTTCGGAACAACTCTGTGACCATTCTTGACTGGCCCAGCCAGAGCCCTGACCTAAACCCAATGGAGCATCTCTGGAGAGACCTGAAAATGGCTGTCCACCAACGTTCACCATCCAACCTGACGGAACTGGAGAGGATCTGCAAGGAAGAATGGCAGAGGATCCCCAAATCCAGGTGTGGAAAGCTTGTTGCATCATTCCCAAGAAGACTCATGGCTGTACGAGCTCAAAAGGGTGCTTCTACTCAATACTGAGCAAAGGGTCTGAATACTTATGACCATGTGATATTTCAGTTTTTCTTTTTTAATAAATTTGCACACATTTCTACATTTCTGTTTTTTTCTGTCAAGATGGGGTGCTGAGTGTACATTAATGAGAAATAAAATGAACTTTTTTGATTGTAGCAAATGGCTGCAATGAAACAAAGAGTGAAAAATGTAAAGGGGTCTGAATACTTTCCGTACCCACTGTATATGCATATGTGTGTTTCACTCATTGGAAAATTAAATTCTGATTCTGTTGTGTTTTCATAAAGCAGGCTGCTCCGTCCACCAGAGAGACAGAGGACCAGCGGGACATCATGCATGAAGTCACCGAGAGGTTGGATGTTGGATGTCAGATGGCCATGTGGAGAAAAAGACTGCAGCCACACGACTGTCACTGAGCAACAGGAAGAATGCAGGTATGAGACATGTAACTTTCTTAGTTTGTCTTTTATCTATCATCAGAGATATTTATAAAGATTGTAGGTACAATGAAGTTGTTGAAAGAAAATACTGCTGAAGGTTGTTGAAAAAAAATTAAGGTCATCTGCCCCAATGTCAGATTATTTTATTATATTGATTACAAAGTGGCGAGTGACAAAGAAAAATAATTCACACACTTATGGAACTATTAAATTGTACAATGTTCATTTGTACATGTGTGTTGTCTTTACATACAGTCGTCTCGTATAAAGACTGCACATAAAGAACTCTTGTTACTATGCTTATATATTTTCCAGGTTCTCAAACTACAGTAGCCACAAGGAGTGTTGCCATGGGCAACACCACATCCCAGCTTTTTCCACTCCCACTGTGTCCAGGTGGGAACAACTCCATCACCTGGTGAAGCAGCACACGTCTAATCCCACAATCCCACATCTAGTCAGCTGCTCTCTGACAGAAAGTAAGTCACCATCTCATCACAATTGTATTTATAAAATATATATACATTATGACATGACTGCCTAACCTCTGTATTCCTTGTTCCTATCTTGTTTTCTTTTTCCATCCCACCTGCTCACACCACTAGTCTTACTGCAGAGACGGACCTGCACTGGAGACCACCGGACTCAATTCATAACATGTAAGTTGTGGCGTAAGAAAAAAACATTGAATTACTCCAAGGGATGAATAGCTGAGTAAATAACACATTTCCAGAACATTCCAATGTTCAATGTAATTTTAATTCAATTAAATTTATATTCTGCCAAATCACAATATGCTTTTTCAAGGCATTTAACATAGTAAAGTCTGGACAACTGGAGAGACAGTGTTTTGGGGGGTGACAACCAATACATGTATTTATAATTTAATTAAGGATACTCCATCTTCATCAGGGGACTCTTGGTAAATGCAGAGCACAACACAAGAGGGAATGACAACTGATTGTGCTTTCCCAGATATCCCAGCACCACAACACAAAACCTCTGTAGGCCGGCAGGGAGCACGCCTGGAATGACAAAATAACAGAAACATGTCATCATTTCAGATTTATCTAGGTTTGCTTTGGGAACGGGAGGAGTCTTACATCAGTAGATATCATTATCAGATATCTTTGTTGAAGACATTGATATTAAAAAAGCCTCAAGGATTATTTGGACTATTTAACATGCTGTTTTTCAGATCTGCTACCTCATCAGTTAACTGTGGCTTCTCTCTCTCCCTCTGCTTCTCAGTGTCACATGTTCAGTTACTCCTCTGCCTCGGCTAGATTATTGTAATTCCTTGTTGTCAGGATGTCCCAGTGACTCTTTGCACTTCTCCTAACTCATGTAGTTGTGCTCTTGTTTCTGCAGGTATCCTGAACCTGGAGCTGCATGTCTCTGCTGAGATTACTGGACACACCAACAGTTCCTTGTCTTGGATCGCCATGCTGTTCTTTTCTCACCCTAACGGTCCAGGCAGATGAATGCCCACTTTATGGCTCAGGAAGATTCGGGATAAAACTGGAAGAACTTATTTTTGTTGAGTGTCTGTAAAAGCACTGTTCAAACAGTAGAGAAAGAGTCCATCGCTCTGCAATATATTAATACAGATCTTTTAATAAAAGCAAAAGAGTGACGGGAAGAAATGTTTAAACTCTAAAACATCATCTGTGTTTGTTCCACCTCTGTTGACTAAAAACCTACGTGCACCCTAGTGTTATTATTTTTTTTGCCTATATATCAAAAGCAAATGATATTTGTTTTGGGTGCATTAATCCATAATGAAGTGAGTCCTCTAATACCTTATTTTTTTTACACAGATGAATGTATGCACGGTGATGTAATCAACAACAAGAATATGATTGTGTAAACACTGCAACTTGACCTTTCCAATTTTTAAAGGTTTTTAAAAATGTTATTTCTACAGATTCAAAATCAATAAAGAAATGTCTTTATTAATAAATTTACGCAGCCTTTTCCTTCCTCTGAAGCGGCCCGTGTTCTGCCTGGTGTTCAGAGCATCCTGCAGGGAGTCGGGTTCAGGCAGACTGGTTCTGGTCCTGGATGGAGAGTGGTGCATCGTGGGGCTTCTGGAAACTGCACATCTATTCACAACCTGTTATGTACCAAGTTGTCTCAGTGGAGGGATCTCGTACTCTACTGGTTGTAAATGATCATTGTGGAATATGTGTTTTTTTCCACGTACAACATGAATCTCTTTGCAGCAGATATTCTCTTCCTCTGCGGCCGTCGTCCTGCGTTTCCCCACCGGTCCACCTGTACATGTGCAGTTTCATTAACGGTGTGACTAAAGATACTGTTAACTATTTAATTGATCAATTCTTTATCATGAACAACTAGTCAGTAAAGGTATGTAGTTGGTTGACAGCATTGTGTTACTCAGCTGGAATGATGCAAAGAGAAATTCAGCAGTTCACACATAAAACACTCACTGTTTTATGTGAGTCTCAGAAGACTGCTGATTTTCTCACTATTTCAAAGTCTAATTTAACAAACTTGTCAGTGTTTTTTTTCATTCAAATTTGGATGGGTAGTTAACAACCCATACTTCTGTGGTGTGATGAACTTAAAACTAATTTTAATTTCTACTTTACACAATCTTTAAAGTTTTTTTTTTATTCCAGACTGAGGATGAGGGAAATAAGTGAGGAAGGTCTGCTGATCAGTCAGGCTGGTGGGATAGAAAGATATGACATTTTGCTGGCATTTTGAGCTGACATTTACAGTAATGGTTGTTCATCTTGGTTGTTTCATTATATATGAGGCTGTATTGGGGGCCAGAGTGATTCTGAATGCAGTTCCCCGGCTACAGACACAACCTCTATAGGATGTTGAAGGTTTTGGGTGAGTGACAGCTCTAAAGAAGCTGCAGAGGAGCTGTAAGACTGCAGCTTTGCTGCCATCCAGACAAACGTCTCTTTCAGGGAAGGTCTTGCTTATTTCAGCAAAACAATACCAAACCATATTCTGCATCTGCAACAGCGTGCTCTGTAGTAGAAGAATCCAGGTGCTAAATTTGCCTGGCTGCAGTCCAGAACTGTCACCAGTCTAAACAATATGACACATCATGAAATGAAAAATACAACAAAGGAGACCCTGAACTGTTGAGCTGCTGAAATCTGATCTCAGGCAAGAATGGGACATTTCACTTCCGAAACACCACAAATTGGTCTCCTCAGTTCCCAGAGTGTTGTTAAAAGAAGTCATGCACAAAAGGGGTAAACATGACCCTTTCCCAACTTTTTTAAGACATGTTGCTGGCATCAAATTTAAAATGAGCATATAATTTTCCTAAAAACAACAACATTTCTGAGTTTCAACATTGGATATGTTATCTTTGGTCTATTCTTAATTTAATATGGGTTTATGTGATTTACAAATCATCGCATCTGTTTTTATTTACATTTTACACAGGTTCCCGACTTTTTGGGAAATGGAGTTGTGTATTATTGAACATCTGTTATACTGGTGGCCAATGGGAGAAATGCTTCTTGAGCTGCAGGGAATTTTTTCCTTGTAACACTCACCACCAGGATTAATTAGCAGCAGGGCTGAGTGCCAGGACCGAATCCACCTCTATACATTAATGGTTTTACCCATTTCTGCATTTCCATTTCAAGAGATTTTATGTGAACAGATTTATTTCAACACACATTCATTTCAGAGTCAAGGTTGTCCAATTTTGAATTCAATTTTATTTTCATAGGGACAGTTTTACAAGAAAAATGAGGTCAGGGCAATTATGTTAATGTTTTTCTTATTTTGTCACTGCAAAAAATGGGGTTTGAGTTCGGGTTATCAGATTTTTGTTCTCAACTTGGCTTAACATAGTAAGGGCTTCACAACATTACACAGAGGAACCCAACAATTCCCACATGAGCAACAGTGGGGAGGTAAAACTCCCTGTTTACAGGAAGAACCCTCCGACAGAACCAGGCTCAGAGGTGAACGGCCATCTGCCTCGACCGGTTGGGTTGACGAACAGCTTACAACATACAATACATACAACATATAACATACAACACATACAACATACAACACAACAAACAATGAACTTTGGGTAAATTTCTGAAAAAGCACAAAACTAAAAGAGAAAGCCTAAAATGAATAACATGTGATGGTGAACTAATATAAATATCCATCCATCCATTATCTAAACCCACTTTGTCCTGAACAGGGTCACGGGGGGCCTGGAGCCCATCCCAGCTTACTTAGGGCGAAGGCAGGGTTCACCCTGGACAGGTCAGTCTATCACAGGGCCAACACTTACATACAGACAGAGACACAAAACATTCATGCTGTCATTCACACCTAAGGGCACTTTGTAGAATCACCAATGAACCTGATATGCATGTCTTTGGATGGTGGGAGGAAGCTGGAGCACCCAGAGAGAACCCATGCAGACACATGGAGAACATGCAAACTCCACACAAAAAGAAAGGCCCTGGGCTGAGATTTGAACCCAGAACCTTCTTGCTGTGAGGCCACAGTGCTAACCACTGCACCACTGTGCCTTAGTATAAATAGTATAATTATACAACTTTTTAGATATATATATATATATATAATAATAATAATAATAATAATTATAATTCGCTATTAATGTGTTTAGAGGGACTCCTGGTTGGCCTCATTTCCTGGCAGAGGCTGCAGAAAAAGCACAAAGCTAAAAGAGAGAATGGCCTAAAGTTAATAACATGCAATGGTGGACTAATACAATAATAATAATGATGTGATATAAATGCGTTTAAAGGGACTTCTGGTCGGCCTCATTTCCTGGTAGAGGCTGCAGAAAAAGCACAAAGCTAAAAGAGAAAGCCTAAAATGAATAACATGTGATGGTGAACTAATATAAATATCCATCCATCCATTATCTAAACCCACTTTGTCCTGAACAGGGTCACGGGGGGCCTGGAGCCCATCCCAGCTTACTTAGGGCGAAGGCAGGGTTCACCCTGGACAGGTCAGTCTATCACAGGGCCAACACTTACATACAGACAGAGACACAAAACATTCATGCTGTCATTCACACCTAAGGGCACTTTGTAGAATCACCAATGAACCTGATATGCATGTCTTTGGATGGTGGGAGGAAGCTGGAGCACCCAGAGAGAACCCATGCAGACACATGGAGAACATGCAAACTCCACACAAAAAGAAAGGCCCTGGGCTGAGATTTGAACCCAGAACCTTCTTGCTGTGAGGCCACAGTGCTAACCACTGCACCACTGTGCCCTAGTATAAATAGTATAATTATACAACTTTTTAGATATATATATATATATATATATAATAATAATAATAATAATTTGCTATTAATGTGTTTAGAGGGACTCCTGGTCGGCCTCATTTCCTGGCAGAGGCTGCAGAAAAAGCACAAAGCTAAAAGAGAGAATGGCCTAAAGTTAATAACATGCAATGGTGGACTAATACAATAATAATAATAATAATAATAATAATAATAATAATAATGATGTGATATAAATGCGTTTAAAGGGACTCCTGGTCGGCATCATTTCCTGGCAGAGGCTCATACTGTGATTTCAAATTCTACCATTGGCGTCTTCCCGTGGACCCTGAAGTTGTACAAACAGGTGTAGTTTTCGTGGCCCCAGTTGTCATCAATGTCCAACTTCACATATCTGAAGACATCTTTTTTAAGATCCTGATGAGAGAAAGTACAAAAGGTGTGAAGGAATTGGAGGCAAAAACATTTAAAAGAATCAGATAAAGTGGAGAGTAGAGGTGTGCTGGTGGGCTGCATTCTTTCTTCCTGTAAAGTTTTATATTGGATATTTGGTTTCATGCTGTCAGATAGGCCCACAACACTTTCACTAGACTTCCATCTGAGCATTAAATTCATAAGTGTGAGTTTGAACCAGAAAGGCCTACGACACCTCAGTAAAGCTGAACGGCAATTCTGGTGTCCCCTCCCCTCAAAACCTACACCCACCACCCTGCTCTACCTGCTCTACATCTAAACTAGGATGACTTCTGCCTACATACTTCTTTGCCAGATTTATCTTTGCTCAAAGCTACAATATCATACATGACCACCAATATCATTCCTTCTCCACCTAATCCAGAGAACGACCGTGTTCATCTGTTCGGCTGGATTAAAATGTGTTTGTGAAGCCGGCTGCTTGTGTAATACTCACAGGAAGTTCAAAGGTCTGTAATGACTCCCCAGCCCGATTATAGACGAACGTCCCGAGTCGGATCTGCTCTCCGTCTTCTGTCCTCAGTCCCTGAAAGAGACAGAAAGAGAGACAGACATTGAGCACCTTGTGGTTCACTTCATGTGTACAAGTGAAAGTGAGCGGCAGCTACAGGACAGCTCCGGGGAGGTTAATGGAAAATATGTGACTTACGTAGACAGTAAACGTTCTCGGAGCGCTGGAAAGGAAGTCATCGGTTGACTGCAGGTGTGAAATATGACCCAGCGTCACATGACTGATAGTCACTGGTTGGGACAGCAAGATTAACATGTGTCCCTGTCCACCAGCAAAGGGCCAACATTGACCAGGAGTCAGAGGTGAGGAGTCTGTCCTGATGACAGTCTCGGGGGGGATATATCTATATAATATAGGTATACCCCACAATGAGTACAATACTATGTTGGCTTCATAAGTGTCTGAGGTACCATGACGACGGATACTGGCACCTGCACACAAACACACCGAACAGACACAAACGGTTCAAATTCTCCAAACAAGATCACCATCAAAGACCACAAATGAAGATGATGATGAAGATGAATTACCCAGTGATTCCAGAGCAAAATTTGGCATCGAATCTGCCAACGGAAAAAATCTGTTTGTCAGACAGTGCATCTCCTCCTGCAGCTGTGTCAGCTTGGTCTGCAGTATCTCCATGTAAACACTGGTTAGGTACGCAAGTCCTCCTGAATACACCGATGTAAACATATAGGAGGAACATGTGTTAGAAAAACACCACTGAACTCATTCCTGTGATAATCTGTGACAAGTCATCAAAGCTGCTGTATTAAAGATGATTCTGGATGAATTACCAAAACAAATCAGGAGGATGACGAGGAGACACGGAGACAGTTTGGATCTGAACTGATGTCTGCTGCTGCTGATGCTGCTGCTGGCAGGAAGGTGGACAGTGTCCTCAGAAGAAGATACACCTGACATCTCTGAAGTGGTGCAGCGATGACGTCTCCTCCTCTTAAAGATCCTAATGTTGAAGAACAAAACATTTTGTTGACCACATGTTCACCATGTACATGCAGCCAGAGTTGGAAGAAGCACATTACAAATATAATCTTTTTTAGAGTTATATAGATTTATAAATATATAAAGTGGAAGAATATGATGAATGATTATTAATGTGTGAGGAAGTTTAATATGCATCCGATATTTGAAACAGCTCATTTGTGTTGTATGTGAAATTGAATCTGTAAATAGTGACGAGAACCATGTTTGTATTTGGGGTGAAAGTTACAATATTTATCTTTCAAATGTGTTGGAGTAGAAGCATAACATATTATTAAACTGAAATACTTCACAGCAAGTTATAATAAGTTAAGTACTTTAGTAAATGTACTCAGTTTCCCAAAATGTCCAAGAGAAGCTCATCCATGCATTTATTTCCAGTCGTGTTGACTACTGTAATGCTCTCTGAACCAGTCTTCCCAAACAGATAATTAAACACCTGCAACTCATTCAAAATGCTGCTGCTGGAGTTTTTTCCAACAACAACAACAAAACTGATAATATTACTCGCGTCTTCAAATCATTGGATTTATCGAAGAGGTTATGAAGTGCTGCAGCTGGTCTATAAATCCCTGAGTGGTTTAGGTCCAGAATACATCTGTGACATGTTCAACAAATATACAAACTGGTGAAGGCTCTTTAGATCTTTTAGATCCATGGACTCAGGTCAGTTAGTACAAACCAGAGTCTAAACTAAACATGGTGAAGCAGCCTTTTGCTATTAAAATACAAATAACTGGAACAAACTGTGCTCACGTTACAAAATGAATCAAGATTAAAACATGTATCTTTGCATTTGCTTCTGATTGAGCTCTTTCTATATGTTTAACGCTGTAGCACTTGAACATTAAGTAGGTCTTTGGTCACTCCTGGCCGGGTAGTGACATCTCAGACTGACAGCTAATATCTACTGACAGTTTCTGCTTCATGGTACTGCAAAATATACTTTTACTATGTTCTTATTCTATTTTATGAACTTTGCATTTTATTTTGTATTCCTATCTCTTCTTAGCTTTTGTTTGAACTTGTATTGACTTTGCACTGGTTTTAATCCCATATATAGTTGTGAGTGTTTGTACATATGTATATGTATATATAGTATTTTACAGTATATATATGTACATTTCTTATTTTTATTGTATCTATGTGAAGCACATTGAATTTCCCCTGTGTATGACATGTGCTATACAAGACAAATGGTTTGCTTGCATGCAGTACAAACACACACTCTCCTGCCTACCTGGACAGATTCTCCTTGTAGGAAATCAAAGGTACTCCTTGGTCGTCATAGTACCCCATTGAATGTAGACGGTCATTATCTCGTCCCATGACTGAAAACTGATGGAGACAGAAAGAGGGGGAGTCAGTGACCACTGCTGATCATTCAAAGACTTGTACTGAAAGTGTTACCCTAAAAGTGTATTCAACCATCAAAAATACTTTTCATATTTATATTTTCAAAACCAAAATGTTACATTTAGTTCAGCAGGACCAACACTCAGGTCTGAACTGATTGAATTTCTTACAACAAATACAGTTCTGTCATCAAGTGATTTGAATTTTATTTGAAAAAGAAAATAAAGATACATTTGTAGTGACGTAAATTCACTACATTTGAATTAGGACTCACAACAACTACGCAAAATCATTTCACAACAGGAAAGTTCCAAGAAGAGAGAAGTTATTTAACTGTTATATCTACTCGTTTAAGAAAATCATTTCAAACTATTTTAGAAGATGTTTTAAAAAGTAAAGTTCAAATCTCAACCAGACTCTGTTCCTTTCTTCACCAACGTATTTCTTACTCTGGTTATTTGATTAAAGCTGTTCTTCATCGGTACAATCACCAAGTAAAGTAGAACAATTACAGCTACATAAAATAATAGTTATTTTACGTGTAAAAAGAGTAAAAAACATCATAATTGTATGTGACAGGTCATGAAGAAAGTCACTGTCTGAAACCGATGATCCGATGATATGTGTATGAGGAGGGAAAATAACTGACAACTTACCTTGTTCTTCTTACCCAGATGAGGAACTCAGAGAAAAGTAGATTTGTATAAATTGTAGATCTAAATGCACAAAATATCAAATGTGAATGAAGAGAGCTCTTCACAACGTGAAATGACCAAAGTTACACAAAGATCAACTGTTGTGTCACATTCTATTCACCTGTCACAAAGAAACAAAGTGTTGACATGGAAACGGAATGTTTACATCCTGCTTTGATTTGAGCAGAAGACCATATTAGCATTCCAGTAAAATTTGCATAGAACACCTCGTCAAGGCATACCTAAAGAAAACTGAAAGCTGCTCTTGAACCATTTGTAGTACAAGCATAGATTTGTTTTGTTTTTTAAAGGAAGCACTCTGAAGTTTTATCCCCAACAGTCAGAGTCACTAAAGGTGTTATTTGCACTGAGTTTTAGAAGTTTGAACACACAAAAGTAAAAGAAAAGAAAAGAGCTTGTAGATGACTGAAGTTATGAGGTATTATCTGGACAACACGGTAGCGCTGCAGTGTAAAGTCTTATCTAGTTCAGATTAAAATCTCATTGGCTCTACAAAGCGCCAATCATCGGCAATGTAGTTTGGCTGCAGTTGTAAACAACAGCAGAGAGGAGGGGGCTTTCACTCAACACCCGCTCCAGTTGGCTTCTGTCGGCTGGAGACAGGAATTAGAAGGTCCTGTTGGCTCAGTGAGGTGTCATTGTTGGACTCTTAGGCTGTACTGGGGCCTGTTTCACAAAAGCAGAATTAAGATATCCAGGATAACAGAGAAAATCTTAATCTGTTTCACAACTGCCAAGCCTGGCTTACCAGGTGCGACTAGTTCAAGCCAAGTGTAATTAATCCGGATCAATGCGGTCTTCAAAAGACCACGAGGAGGCAGGTCACAGATTCACTGATGGAGAAATGGAAAAGGAGGCGTGCCATATGCTTAAATCGCAGAAAGAAACAGCTCTTAATGGAAGCGTACGAGGAGGAAAAGGACAATTTGAGAAAAAGAACACTGCTGCTTTAATTAAGCGTCAAAAGCTGTAAGAAATTGATTTCTGATCAGAGTAAAATCTGACTGAAAGGCATCAGGATTAAGTAAACCAGGCTACTGGCCTGGTCTGGTAATTTATGTGCCACTGCTTTTGTGAAACCGAGCCAAAGCTTAATTAAACCAGGATATCTGGAAAATTCCAGTTTATCCCTTATCTAGGTTTTGTGAAACAGGCCCCAGGTGAGTTACATTATTACTGTAATCTTTTGTTTGTTTGTTTTGTCAATATTTGGACAATAATGTTCTTCAGGTAAACAGTACATAAGCACAATGCTAAGAAACAAGATGTGATATAATCTGTAGACCTGTTAACGTTTGATTGACCAGTGCTTGTTGTGCCAAACCCTTGTTTTTGCTGCCCTGCCATGTTTCCCCTCCAGATCCCTCAACACAACTCTCTCACTGACATGAATGATTTTAGCTGCGACATGCAGGAAAAATCCAGCTGGCTGGGAGTCAAACTACTGACTCAATAGCTGCTTTTTTAAACCGTGCAGGGAACTTGTCGCCACTGTGTCGCCTCGAAGGAGGACTTTGAGACCCCTTTCCTGTGATTGGCATCCCCGCAAAGGTGGTACCAGAGGGGGGGCACGGGCCCCCCTGCCATAGTCAGAAGATGACAGGCACTCGGCATGATGTATAGCTCCATGAACTCAGAACTTTGTATGAAGTTACTGTTAGCATTTCTTGATGAGTGTCATGATAACCACATTCAAAAACACCATAAAGACATACAAAATGACTACAGAGATTCAAAATGACAACAAAGAGATGCAATATGACAAAAAAGAGATTCAATATGACGACAGAGATTTAAAATGTCAACAAAGATTTAAAATAAAAAAACAAAAGATGCAAAACACCAATAAAGAGATGCAAAATGACAGCAAAAAGATGCATAACAACTATAAAGAGTTGCTGAATAACTAAAAAAAAAGAGGTGAGAAACAACTACAGAAACAAAACAAATAAAAATAAATGCTTAATGTCAACAGAAACAAAATGACAACAGAGATATAAAACAAATAGTGACTATTTGTTTAAATCACAATATTGAAATGTATTTCTAACACTGCATAAAAGTCATTATGAAAAATGTACTTCAAAATTGGCAGCAATGTGAGTTTCAAGTCTGTGTCAGAACACATTTTTTTTACTCATTTGACAAATGTCCAGTTCAGCCTCCACATCCAAGCGTGCCTAAATTCGTCCCTGCAGTCCTGCCATCACGCCTGGCAGCATCCAGAAAAACAAGCTTACACACACCTGCTGAACATTGTCGGCCGTTTTCTATCACAGGTTGTCTCTGCTGGTTAAACTACCGCGAAACATAAACATGACAAACAGCACGGGCTTCCATGACGTGTGTGCCGAACGCACCAAAGCTCCTGTCAGATGAAGATGTTGTGGAGACTCTGAACAGCATCTGGTTGTGGCTCTGTAATGGAAAGAGAGTTGGAACAGCATTCATTAGATAGCTTGGTTTGGCCACAGAGTTTGGAAATGAGAGATTGAAGAGTCCTCTCTTCTTTCAGTGTTCTCAAACCAGGAAGTCAGGATGGCAGAAGGTGGTCAGGTGATGAGCGGTGCCTGGTTTCCTCCAGACATGACGCTTGGCATTCAGGCCAAAGAGTTCAATCTTTGTTTCATCAGACCAGAGAATTTTGTTTCTCATGGTCATCATATAGACGGTGTGTGTCTTTCCACATCATCTCCAATCAACTGAATTTACCAGGTGGACTCCAATCAAGTTGTAGAAACATCTCAAGGACGATCAGTGGAAACAGGAAGCACCTGAGCTCAATTTTGAGTGTAATAGCAAAGGCTGTGAATACTTATGTACATGTCATTTTTTTTTTCATTTCAAATTTTTAATAGGTTTGCAACAATTTCAAAAAAACTTTTTTTCACTTTATCATTAGGGGGTATTGTGTGAAGAATTTTGAAGAAAAAAAATGAATTTAATCCATTTTGGAATAAGGCTGTAATACAACAAAATGTGGAAAAAGTGAAGTGCCGTGAATACTTTCCGGATGCACTGTAAAGGAGAGCAGCTGCGGGGTCAGATCTCATCCCCCACTCACGTATCAATCCCGTCACTCCAGTAATTGAAATGCAGGACCAATTTCATCGCCCATACAGTATCTATCAACTTTTTTATTTAGGGCAAATCGCTTTATGATGGAATGGGCAATTTCATCATGTCAGAGCCGTCCCGTGAAATGCAGAGACAAGCTGAAGATGGGAGCGAGAGAGGGAGGACGTTGTAGATGTGATAAAGTTATCGGAAAAATGGTCCGAAAAGTCTAACCTTTTGATAAACATAGTCCATAAGGACAGACATACAACAAAGAAGGACAAGAGGTCGATTACTAATTACTAAATATATATCAATTTTCAAATCAATTCAATTTTATTGATATAGCGACCAAATCACAAGACAGGATATTTGAAGGCATTTAACACATTAAAGTCCTTACAACAGAACTTTACAACATTATAGAGAGGAACACAACAATGCCTACATAAGCTAGGAGGAAAAAAAAAATCCCCTTTAAAGGAGAAAAACCTCCAACAGATGGAAGAAGAAACTTTAATCAGGAAGAAACCTCCGACAGAACCAGGCTCAGAGGAGGGCGGCCATCTGCCTCGAGCTGTTGGGATGAGAAGAGGGCAGAGAGAGAAAAGGACAATAAAATCTAACACGACTTTGTCTCATATAGTAAATATACAATCATCAATATATATTACACACGTTTTTATCACGATGGAAATGACGATTCAGCACGAAGCATTACTTCATCTAATGATCCATATATTTTTTTCATTAATTTTAATGCTGTATACATAGCATATGCTATATAGCATGATAGTAAGAAGTTAACAATTAATTCATTACATAATTAGGCTGGCATTTTAATCATAAATTATTCAATTTAAAAAAAAAATTTTTTTTACCGCATTGGAAAAGTTAAATAAATAAAAATGAAAACACTGCCAATTAAAACATCACAGTCAAAGTGGAAGTCATCAGATGTTTTCTTTAGTCTGATCAATACTCCAAAAACCTCAATATTTAAAGCTGTATATATGATACATTTGATTGTTTCATATTCTCGTCATAATTTCGTCATAATCTGCAACATATATACAACATAAATATATATAAGGCATATATATGTGTGTGTGTGTGTGTGTGTGTGTGTGTGTGTGTGTGTGTGTGTGTGTGTGTGTGTGTGTGTGTGTGTGTGTGTGTGTGTGTGTGTGTGTGTGTGCTGACTACTCTTTGTTTTCATCATTAAAATGAATGATTTCTTCACCTCCCTCAACAAGAAGCCATAAAATATATCGATACATCCTATGTAACCTAATATTGACTCCAGGGGACAGCATGCAGTGTGATTTATACATGTGGCTGTTTGGGCTGCGGGGCACATAACACATATTCACTGTCACATTACAACATCAAAGAGCCGACCTGCAGGAGGACTCAGGTGCTCGGAGGGTTTCAGTCAACTGTCTTGTCCAAACACTACGATTCTCAATGCACCTGTGTCCCGAAAATGTTATTCTTTTAAATCAGAGACACGTCAGACCTGTTTGTCTCGCCATTAGAGAAACAGAAACGGATTGTTGATGAGTTGTCAGATTGAATGTAGCTTTTGAAATGTCACTGCACTGCTGCCACCTGCTGGCTCAAAACATAACATCTTTCTCCTGACCTAAAACGTGTCTATAATGAAGTGAAATTGAGCATCAGAAAGGAACAGCAGGTTCAGTATGCAAAATGTATGCGAGGGATTAGATTAGATTACAATTTAATACCAGTGCCATGATTATACCATTGAAAGTACGAAAGATGTCAAAGGAAACATGTTGGGATTGTAAACAGGGTTGTTGTTGATGCTCTCTTTTTTTGCATAAATATTTCTTCCTGTAACAGAAACAGCTTTTTAGTATATTTCCCGCCGCTTAATAATATGCTTAAATTCATAAATAACTATTCTACTAGTTCATCACACGAACATTTGATTGTTGCAGCTTCTTAAATGTCAGACTTTGTGGCTTTTTCTCATTATATTATGTATTTTGAATATTTTGGGGGTTTCAGACTGTTGGTCAGACTAAACAAAACATCTGATGACTTCCACTCTGACTCTGAAGTTGTGACTGGCACTTTTTTCTATTTTTTTTTTTCTAGCGCAATAAAGATCAAATAATGGACTTGATTTTCACTCTCTCTTTTCCTTACAGACCAAAAGCTTGATGGAATGTTGTTCCTTGGACTCCTACAGTGAAAACAGTGTGCAGCACAGGGATTCAACAATTATAGACAGCAGAAAAGGTAAGAAACTACTTGTTTATGCGTACACAGTCTTATTACAAAGTAAGGAGCTACTATTGTTTTTCTTTTGGTATCTTTAAATGGTTTGAATCATTAGAGTGTTTTTTTGTGCTTTCAAATGACGCGTCACATATGATTTTGAATGGGTCGATGCCAGTGGGAAGCCCAGATGGTAAAACACCACTTGGATCTGGAGAAGCTGCAGGATGGACAGATGGACGGATTAGCCATTAAAAAAATGTAACTATAGAATTTTAGGTCAAAGGCCTGGAAAAATTGCACATTTGGAAAATTTGCATGCACATCTGGCCGGTGAGCAGGAACTGAGGCTCTTAAAGTTCTTACTCTTTCTTTTTTTTCGGCTCTGAGTCATTTGCAAAATAAAACTGACTGGAAGAAAATAAAAGGAAACGATACAATAAAGTACAGGTGGAAAAAAAGACATTTCAAAGCAATTCTGGGCAGCACCAGCAGGGGGCAGTGATGCTGCATGACAGAACACGTGAACGGACCAGACTCCAGGAGGGTGAGAGGGGACATTTCTTCCTCTGCATTAGTTATTTTTTTAGGTAGATCTCATTCTTTTTTTATATAAAAGAGGCGATCCATCTATCAATGTAAAAATGAAGACTGTGACACTTTTTGTGCCTCGGATGTAAATCCAGGACAGAAAAAACTCCATCCTGCTCCAGGACTTTCTTATTTAACAATCCTCAGTGACAGATGGTTTCTATAACCTGCAGCCACAGAAGAACTAGAATTGATTATTATTTATTTCAAGAATGTGCTCAGTCTCTCAGGCAGAGAAATCCAATTAAAAATAAATAATTGTATCATCAGAGATTGGAGGTAGCTAATTTGTCCTGAGCGCGGCTGGATTCACCCAGCAGGAGGCTCCTGGGCAACATTTCTTTGTTGGGCCCCATTAAACATGTCAGTTTCATAAAATCCCCAAAGAGACAGAAACCGACCAGAACACTGGAGCTGACAAGATTCGTCAATTAACAGACAATTAATTAGCAACAGTTTTGATGAATCATTTGAATCATCCTTAGAAGTAAAAAATGACTGCCACTTTTTTAAGTATCAATTTCTGCTTTATTTATGACAGTAATAAACTCTAGGTAGGTAGGTAGGTAGGTATATACTTTATTAATCCCCGAGGGGAAATTTTTTCGCCACAGCAGCATACATACAGAAGCAATAATAGAAACAATAGAATAAAATAATAATAGAATATAATAGAAAAGCAATAAAATAAAATAGCAGTAAATAGCAGTAAAAAATATAAATATAAAATATAAAATGCACAGTATATACAGTATATATACAGTACATTATATATCTATATATATAATATACATATAATATACAAACAACCAAGAAAAACAGTCAACAGTGTTATTGTACTGTACAATAAAAACTCTACAGACAAAAGTAGATCTTACAATGTTAGTTTTGACCTTAAAGTGTAATGACGGGCAGTTTTCACTACAGTACATACAGTATATTTGTTTGGTGCAGCTTTACAGTGTTTCTATCATGGTTGGATAAAACTTTAGCAGTTAGTTGACATGAAGAAAAATGACTTGCCACTAATGAATGCCACGACCACATGTTGTTTTAACGTTTCCACATCACAGATATTTTATTGTCATTGATATTTTAACATTGATAATTGAATCTGCTTATCCATTATACATGTTGCTGTAATTATAGAGTGTACCATTGATTGATTGATTGATTGATTGAATAGGATGGAAGTAGGATACAACCATACAACAAATGTGCACAGTACAAACAAAAACTGGTCTTTTGGAAAACGTCCATAAACAGCCATATCCAAAACTCCCAAGTTTATTTATCAACCACTGACCTTCATGACTTCCACTGGAAGCTTCCAGTAGTTCGCCAACTGTTTTTCTTGAGGAAGAACAGTCCCATCGAAGTTCGCCAGCTTTGTGATTGTGCTCTTCTTGTCAGATAGACTGTGACCTTGTTACAGCAGATTACACCTAATCCAGGAAAAATGGTTCTCGTTCAGTCACATGACGAGAGTTTACGTACTCAATTTTACTTTTAGGGTCTTTTGGTCAAAACTGGACTTTGGTAAGGTTCCCCACCCGACCCTCGAAAGGATAAGTTGAATTACTGTATTTAACACTGTTGTGGAATATTCCTGTTTGCTGTATTGTATTGTTATTGTTATATTCAAGCCCACATTGTTGCTTTTGGTTTTGAAGGCTGGCCTGCAGACCAAGTTGTTTTTCCATAGCTGGCGAGCATCAGTCCGGTCAGCAGGCTGACAGCTGATGTGCACTGGAGTGACAGGTCCGGTCCGGGGTCAGCAGCGGGCCGGTCGTCTGCGTCTGTGAGAGACTCCCGACCTCCACGGTCACCCTCTGTCAGCCTCACGTGTCATGAGCGCCGCAGTTCATAAAATCTCAAATCTGTTTCTCTTCTGACCCAATTCACATTTTGAGGCCTGTTTTTTTTTTTTTTTTTTTATCAGAACAGCAATGAGATGTTAAACAGAAGGAGTTGTGGCTCTTAATGAAGGGTTGCAAACCGTGTTGTGGCAAGCTCTGTTATGTTTTACTTGGGCACCCCTGTGGATATATTTGAAAGAGGTAATTGTAGGCAATCATAGTAATTCTCTCTGAGGATCGTCCAATTTTCAAATACAATGTGCTATTCAATACTAAGCCCATCCAGGAACCAGAATGGTCCATTTTTTTCTGGAGTGCTGTATTTGGTATCTTCTGATCATACACAGTAATATGAACGCTATGAAGCAGAAACGAGGGAGATGAAGGTGTGAGTTCTTATGACTGAATTACTTTTCCTCATTAAATCTAAACAGTGGTGGCGGAAGCATACTGATGTGTTACACAGAGGAAAGTACTGAAGACACACTGATGATGGCTGCTGTCGTTAGAAATGTGGTTGTATATGCTGGTCGTCTCTGCATAACACAGTGTGGTTCATGGATGTTTCTAAAAGTATTGTGATTCATTACTGATGTTCATTCATGTACATTATGATCCAAGTCCTCCTCTTCCATAGGATGGGACAGGTGCACCTCGATAGCTTCAATGCATAAAGCTGAAGTGTCTGTGGGAGGTTTCGGTGTGTAGGCTCACTACCCTTTGCCCATTTACACATGAAGCGAACGAGCAATACTAGGAATTTACTCGAGTCATTACATACAGAATTCAGGCCCATTCTCATTACCAGAGCATCAGATCCTGCCATTTTGTTAAAGCCGTTAGCATCAGATTGATGCTCCCAAGGTTCCCCTTGACGACGGCATCATGACCACCCGAGTAGAAACAATGACAAAGTCCACCGAGGGAGTAAGTTGGGGTGATTGGACAGAAAAAACACATGACTTTCACCTGGAGTGTGGAGTTCAGGTCTAAGTGAGAACAAAAGTCTACAGGCGACTGAAGTTCTGATGGGGCCGCTCTGACTTTCATTACTCAAGTATGAAACGTTCACTGTTGCTGTACATATTATTTGATGAGGTTATTAATACTCATGCATTGATGTGTGATAGGGACTTTATAGGGAAGCTGGTTGAATATGAGCTTAGTTTGTAAAGCTCAAGAAAAAAGACCATGAAATGGTTGAAATATTAAGAAGGAA
The DNA here is from genome assembly GCF_029030835.1 of Brachyistius frenatus. NCBI lineage: Eukaryota > Metazoa > Chordata > Actinopteri > Embiotocidae > Brachyistius > Brachyistius frenatus. The sequence goes on from NW_027210645.1 coordinate 28,240, forward strand.
AAGCAGAATATTCTCATGTTTAATGTTGGACCCATGAAATGTTTGGGATTTCCAAAGATTCTAATTATTCTGTCAGTAATTGTATTTATTTTTGGGTCAGTTTTAATAAGGCATCATATTTTATAGCACACCAGTTTTTCCTCATTTGAAACTCTTGCATGGTAACCAGGACTCATCCGATAATAGTAGAAAATAAGACAATATTTTCCCACTGAAATATAATTGAGTAGAAGTTTGAAGTGAGATGGAAAAAAATATTCAAGTACATTACTTCAAATTGTACTTAACTACAGTACTTGAGTAAATGTACTGCCTCAAAATACTGCTGCATCAAAAACATCTGAGACTTATGGGTCATTTTTCCTTCCTTCTTTAAACAATGTATCTTCATATGTAGCAAAACCCACCAAGAAAGCCTTTAATGCAATAAATGATGAGTGCTGGCAACGCAAATGAGAATTCAGGCGATTTGTTGTCAGACTAAAGCTCTCAAAATAAGCTTTCATCACAGTAAACCAAACCTCACAGGTCCCTGAACGAGCATCAAGACCTGAATAAAATAAATGAAATTTGAATCCACTGGCACTGAAACATAGCAGCAAGATTTCATTTATTAATATCTTAAATTTCATCTATGGAGTTATATTTAGAAAAAAACCCAGTTCAAATGACCAGTTAAGTCATCGGTTCCACAGAGTGCGTTTTCAGAGTAACAGAGACACAGAGTTTGACTTTAAAGGATGCCATATGTTCCTTCATCTTTCGCTGCCATCGGCCCCACAGAAGTCGTCGGGGCCGGATCGGCCGGGCCGCTCCGAATCACAGAGCAGGACGGGGCTGATTATAGGGCAATCGCTGAAATGGTGGAGATGACATCAGCAACCAGAAATTGGCTAACTTGCAGTGAGAAAAGAGGCCTGGCCCCGACGCACAATAACAGACTGTGAAATAAGTGCGGTACCTCGCTGAATCGGCCTCAGAGAAAGTTTTGGTGATTGCAGATGTCATTTAAAAAAAACAAAAAAACAGTGCAAAACCACAAGAATGGAAGGATGAAAAATGTATATTATGCACTTTATAATAAAATCTGTTTTCATTGGCATAAATAATGCAATTGTGATATGACAACAGAGGAGAGTTGTTTATGTCACAGTTGTGACTAGAGCTCTATTGTAGGATATTTCTATAGTTTTAAACTCCAAATTATACAGACTTCCTCCCCTGGCATGAACTCTTCACCTCAGCCTCCTCTTCTTTGTCCTGTCTCTCCTACACATCCATCTCCATCCCCCCGCAACGCCACAACGCCGGCCTCCTCCCCAGATCCTCGCCAGGACCACAAGCCTGTACTGGAGCTGCAGAAAAAGACACAAACATAACTTGGCAACCTCCGGGTCAAAGCCGGCATGATAGAGACAGTCTCGGTGGCAGGAAGTCAAGAAAACGGACAAATACAGTTTTATTGCTACCTACCTAAAACAGTTAATTACATATGGTCACTGATGTGGAATCTTTTCTGTAGGCTGTCTGTGAACAAACTCTGCGGTTCTTTGCAAGCTGCCTATTTAACCTTCTCCGTGCATTTCCCTCACTCCGGTCGCGCTGCACTGACACATGCTGGGAGCTGCACATATTCGCAGGCAGAAGGGACAAGGACCTTCCAGTTTGAGGCAACAAAAGGCTCCTTGATCATGTCCACGACAGCACCCCCTCAGACATGCAGTGTCAAAGGCTGGTGAAGAGGCACCGCTCCTCCTGACACCATGCATGGCTCTCTTATGCTCCCTCTTCACTTCTATATTGCGTGAATTTGCCAGACTAAAAATACTGTGAGTGTTTGTAGTTCCATGATACAGGGTGAGAAAACAGAGAGCTGTTCACAGAGTCCATGCGTTTGCTGTTAAGGGCACAAGACAACTGTACTGTGTGTGAGAAGAGGAGAGTATAAATGGACCAGAGAGTAGCTCAACTTCAGCATCCACACACATGCGTTGTTCATGCAGAGAGAAACAAGAGTCTGCAGCGATACAGAAAAATGCATTTCTTCATGATTTGAATACTATTGTTCGTACTTAATACAGCTAATTAGGCTAGGGTAAGCAAGTCTGGCTATTTCACCTTATTTTTGGAGCAAGTACATTTCTTCCTTTCACCGTAAATGCTGCCATGTCAAATAACGTCAAACCTACTTCTTGGAGCACTCAAAAAAAATCTCCGAATGGAATTGTGGTGGCATTCATCGTTTAACAGATGTTCAGGTGCATTTCACCATTTGAGGTGGGAACTTTCCTACTTCCCAGTTGCTTATGAACGCACCATTATAACCAATCATATTTACATAATGAAAAAAAAAAGTCAATGTTGTGTACTGTTACACCCATAGTTATAGTAGTGCAATATGAAAAGAATATAAGACTTTCCTTACTCACAGTACTGTTACTAAAGTAAATGAAGAGGTCTTTTTTTGGTGACTCGTCTGTAGAAATGAGAAGCATCTTATTGTAATCAGAGCTCTGCTGGGAAATTACTTGTAAACTGAGTTCATGCCAAATTTAAGTATCTTCTATCCTTTCAAAGAGCAGAAGGAATGTTTCATAAAAACGGTTTTGGCAGAGGTACCTGAAGTATCTTTAGCTTAATTTCAGGCTTGGCTGGGTATCGATTTGCAGATGATCAGGAATCCTTTGCACTTCATGTGGAAACAGGAAGACATAGATATACTAGATATACTACTCTCAATTGCTACAAATGCTTCTCTTCCAAGAAGCAAAAAGGCAAAGTTTCATTCATAACAAACTGTCTAAATTTCTTTATTAAATTATAAGCCTGTAACAGCCTGCATTTTCTATCTAAAGCCATCAGTTTGCATGAATGTCAACTGTTATCAAGACACTTATAATTTCATTGTAGTGAGTCTCACATGACTAAAGTACATACATACTTAACAGTTTACCAGATTTCATTTTCCTGCGGCATTAAAGTCTTTTATTACCACAATTACTTAATCCCAGGTTACACTCACAGGGTCAGGAAGCTGCACACAGTTTAGTGTGAGCCGGGGGAGAGGAGAGGAGCTGTGTCACTGTGCTAATACCTACTTGTGCTCATTTCCCAAGACGACTAATCTTGCCCAGGGGGAAACGGAGTCTGATCCACTTAGCAGGCTGTGAGAAATATTGCTGTGTCTCATCTTTACTCGTCATCACTTTCTCCTGCCAGCTCCAGGGCTCCGAAAGCTGCGACTACTTCATCATTCTTAATTAATCACACAGAATGTTCATTTAGTCTGTGACATACTATTTATTTAGTGATCTTAGACAGCATAACGGCAGGTTCAGACCAATTTATTGAACGTTTAGACTCCAGAATTATTATATATTTTTAGGGAAACTATTGTACATTGGAAGTAAAAAAAAAAAAGTATTGTTTTACGTATATGAATCTCAAAGAGTGCTTGACGGTCTGTGTAGTGGTTCCCAGTTCATCAGTAGGTTGTCAAGTCGCCTGCACGAGAGTAGGTGAGTTGATGAGCACCAACAGTTGCTGTCTCACGAGAGGTCAGCAGAGATATGACTGGATCATCAAAGGCAGATCCATGGTTAGTTTACCATAACACACAGCGAACATGGTTAGCATACGATGACAAATTAGACTGGTTGTAAATCAGCTTGATAGCATTTCACTTTTATTTGAAAAAAATACTATAAAACTGCAACAAGTTGAAATGATTATTTACTGGAATGACTGATCATACAAAGCGATAAATTACCGTACTCAAACAGTAATTATCAATATCATCAATAAACATCAGGCAACCCTGGTTGTCTAGCGTTATCTGTGCTCCTAATGGTCAACATCATAAACACATCGTGGAAGTTGTGATAGAGGCGAGAGAAGGAAAATTCGGATAAACTCGTATGTTTGTCGTTATGAGGTGTCCAAAATGAGTTTTAGTCCTCTTTGATTCACTACACAGTAAATAACCTTCCTTTATCCCACCCAATGCCAATTGATACTAGACCCTTAAGTCTTTAGGACATTATCGGACTGATATTGAATAGTTTGAACCTGGAATAACAAGGAAATTACATAAAATAATTACTCTCTGGACTTATGAACGTCCAGGTTTCATTTATCTGTTTTTGCCAAAAACCTGTTGTGGATTTAGATGAAAGCTACAAACAGGATTCAGGTGGACAACCTAGAACAACGTGACACAGCAGTGAAAAAAGATACGGATCAGGCCAGAGATCACCGTGTCTCAACAGAACAGACCCAATGACAATGGCTCTCCCTGTGGCTGCTGTATGAATAGGACATGGAGATTAGAGGGGGACAAACTAAGCACAGACATCTTCGCTGCAGGCACTAGTGCACGTCCTCATCCAGCTCAGCTCAGGTAGATCCTCAAGTTGCTGGTCACATACAATGTTTTGGGCTCTTAAATATCTGTGACACCTGCTGTCATGTAACTACAGGGTTTTGAATGCTTTTCAGATTATACAACACAGGTAGCAGTTACCATATTTCAGAGACTCTTATATCAACAGAAGTGACCTTTTAGAATAAATTGTTGTACAGTTAGATTGGAGAACATCACATTGTGATGAAAATAATCCAAGAAGCAACAATGATATTTGATTGATTTCATTGATGTTAAGCATTTCGTTTCAGAAATATTTGTTTTTATTTAGTTTTAGTTCCATTTTTGGAGTACAAAATGTAATGAGCATTCTTTGTCATATTTCCATTGACAAAAAAATGTATAAATGATGAATCAACAGGAAAGAATAAAGTATATCCTCTTGTCATAAATCCAAATCATTGCAAGTGTCAAAACATTGTGCAGTAGCTGTGATATTTTTGCACAAATATTTTGACAACACAAGTAGATTCTGTGCAGAAATGAACAATTTAAAAGCAAGAAGGAGTCATTTGTGCGCTCAAATTCAGTTTTTAACTTTGTTACGATAGCTTCAAAAACTTTTCTAACACAATGTGATGCTTCAACAGAAAGCTCAATAGCACATATATGAGCAGTATACATCTTGCTCACATACAAGTCCTATGTTTTCATACATAAATGCCATTCAAATGTGTAGTTTTGTAAATGACCACAGATTTGTATTATGCATTCACACAAATAATGTAAATATGGTGGTTTTATTATTTGTGCTTTTAGTCATGGCTCATGCTAACTGAATGATGTGATAATGTAAAACACATTGGATCCAGTGCATCCGATTTTTCCCATAAAAAGGCAAACAGAAAGGTTGAAGGTTTAAACTTCTGTAGGAGAATAATATTGGCAGTTCAGTTGCAACAAAAAGCAACACAACTCCTTTATGTCCCTAATAAATCAGAAATCTACAGTTAATTTTGTTTCAAAGGAATGACTAACCAGACACTTCATGCTTACAACAGCAACTCTACGTTCTGTCTGTAATCTGAATCACTGTTATGTCAATCATCATTTCTTTATTTCAAATGGTTACAGATTACCACACAAACTATCTTAATCACAGGGTTGTGTTAGCAGGCGGGACACCGCCAGCAGTCACAACCACCGGGACAGCCAGTGAAAGCAAAAAGCCCTTTTCATGAGCGTATCACTGTTCTGTACTATGACTCAACATCGGCGACTGAATTCCCCTTTTCATTTTCACATAAAAACCCAAATCGAAGCTGACACTTTATATTTGGTCCCTATTAATCCAGGAAACAGGACCAGGAACTTTCCACCATAATATCTCCCATGTCCCTGTTGTGTGGTGCCAGAGTAGTAAATAAAAGAACTCCGACTGCGAATGTGTCTTTTGTGGGCATTCATGTGCTGGCATGTCTGTTCGGAGTGATTTCATGCTTGTGTGTAAAATAATGCTGAAAGTAACATTGGTTAAAAGATCAAAGGATACCATTGATGGTACAAATCAAATCATGCATGCTTCTTTCAACTTAGTGTACATGCCATGTCAATACTTCCTTTAGGCTCACTGCTTCGCTGTTCAAAAATAGATATATCGTAACAATCAGAGCATCTTTGTTCAACAGACCACCTTCACGATTTGGCTCATTCTCACTGAGCTGTTCTTAATCAAGTAAAATACAAGAAAAGCCTCTCAGCTAACCCGCCTCACGAGAAGTGTGAGAAAAACATCCGCCAGCCTTATCCTCGTGGCGCAGTGTAACATGAGCAAAACTGTAATCTGCGATTTCTTTTTAAGTGCACTGTAGTTGAAAGCGTAAATGTGTTTTCTGGTTCAGAGTCAAGGGACACAAGCAGACCACATCGGCTTAAACGACTGATTTAATGTGGCAGCAACCTAAGGACACAGTGATACTAAGTGGTTCTGGTAATTTGTCACGAAGCTCAATACGTCGTATGATACTAAACGTCTAGGGTGACCAGAACTGTATTTTTATTCAATGAATGTAATAATCATGAATAATCGAACGCTAAAAAGAGAAGTATCATTTAGCATAAAACATGGCATGTATGCATTAAAGCAACACTGTTAAATGTATATGTATTAAAAATAGATCAACTTATTATATTTATTGTTAAAAGGGTCACTCAGTGAGAGAAAGAGAATTAATACTCACAGGGTAATGTCTATCCACCTGTTTTTATCCACGGTTCCATTTTGCACAAAAAGTCCTGAGTGGAGATATCACAGCAAAAGTTTGGCTGATTTGAAAAGTTGGATTAAGTGCAATGGAAACTGAGTTGGTGAATAAATGATGACGTACCTGAAAGATGGGGACTATAATGTCGCTCAAATTGATAATAATGAATCCATATTATTTTTCACCATTTCAATGACATCTTGTTGCATTCTCATGTTATGCAACTGTTTAATGTCACCCATCTGGAGAATTAACAACTCCAACTATTCACATAACAGTAGTGGATGGAATATGGCAATCATGCGTGTTGTCCTTTAGATGATTTTCTTGACATTAAACCAAGATTTTGCACTACTTTTGGGTGGAAACCTAGCAGCTGTAGTTATCCTGAGCTCTATGGAGTGTTTTAGCATATTTCAGTCTATTGTTTTGGTCTCATCAATTTTGTTTTCAGCTACAACATGGAACCATTGTTAGAAAAAAAAAAAAAAAGAAGGCTACTTACTCAGCATCAAATAACATACCAAGTTAACAACCAGCAAGTGAACAAAGTGGAGGATTTAAAAGCTGAAGAGACAGATATTTTTCATAGGAGTTGTTGAGGACCAAAACAGCACTAAGAAAAGAGTAAGTATTGGATTTAGATTCATCATGTGACCACAAACATGAGTCTAAGTGTTGCTTTGTGTCTGAACCAACAGTTCACATTATTAGACAGCCAGGTGCTGATGACCATTTAAAAAAGTAGAGGTCTCACGAGTTGCATGCTGTACAGTCCACCAGTTAGCGGCAACACTGAGACCGCTGGAGAAGCTTTAAGCAATCAGTATGCAAAGAAACCGGTCAACACTGATTTGATTTTGATTTTGATTTGATTTTATACACTTTATTAATCCCCGAGGGGAAATTTCTTCACTACAGCAGGGGGGCTCTCAGGGGGGAGCTGCTGCAGCAGGCTGCCACTAGCGCAGCGCCAGGTAACCTGACCTGAGGTGCATGTTTTTTTTTGGATGATGGGAGGAAGCCGGAGAACCCGGAGAGAACCCACGCAAGCACAGGGAGAACATGCAAACTCCACACAGAAAGGCCCAGGACCGGATTCGAACCCGGAACCTTTTTGCTGTGAGGCGACAGTGCTAACCACTGCACCACCGTGCCGCCCTGCACACTGCAATCACTTAGATTAAAAAAACTTTGAAAAAAACACTTGATGGAATTCCATTCAGTACAAAATGTGCACTCAGCTGTTTCTACAGTATATAATCAAAGTAACAATGGTGTCAAATGTGCACTCTAACGCCAACAAAAGCGGCCTGTGTTATTGTATTTTATGTTATAGGGCTAGTTTGCCAAATTGATAAGAAACTAGAAGTTTGGTCTCGCGGTCGTATGCCTCCGCCAACTTGTTAGGTTGAAGTTCACATCAGTGACTTTGACCTTTGACCACATAAAATCCATTGAGTTCAGCCTCGAGTCCAGATGAATATTTGTGGCAAATTCGAAGAAAGTCCTTCAAGGTGTTCTTGAGTCAAGTAACCTTGACCTTTGAACATTGAACACCAAATCTTATGAGTTCATCCTTGAGTCCAAGTAAACATTTGCACCGAATTTGTAGAAATTCCCTCAAGGCGTTACTGTGACATTATTTGAACGAGAACAGGACGAATGTGAGACATTAACCTTTCCTTTGGAAAACTCAACAGCAGAGACTGCCTTGGTTGCACAAGATAATCAATCATTTGGAATTCCCTTATCTGAATAAAGGAACTTTGAACAGATTGTAAATCCATTGAAGGCAAATGTGTGATAGTGACCAACATAGACATTTATACCTGACTATTTTCTTTTAACTGCAAAATATAGTGAAATGTGTTGAGAGCGAGGTCTGTGTATTATCCTGGGTGACCGCAACTTCTTTTCTGGAAAGCTTATACAGTGTTTCCAAAGATTGGAGCTCTTAAAAATGGAATTCCATTCACTTCAATTGTGGGGATGGTGCCAGAAACCTCTTTGGCTGATACCTTAAAACCTGGCAAAACCATCTACATACTAAGTGGGGAAAATATGTGTTTTTGTGATTTAGGTGAACTGACCCTTTAATATATGTCAGAAAATTCACTTTGCAATAGTTAGCAGACAGGCAGAAAGGGAGCAATAAATGATAACACACGGCGAATATCCCTGCAACGTGACCAGCGTCTGCCAAAGCTGGTTATAAATCATGTCATCAGATCAGCTCTACAGCTGTGAAAGAAGACAGATTTAAGAGTCTCCTCAGATCTGCGGCTCTACATTACTCATTTTCCGGGAGCGTGATGGTGCCACTGTTGCCACTGTTTCTACCGCCATGACACAACACCCCCCCCCCCCACCAGATGAGGTCACATCTGTTTGGGAGTCTTTTCCCCACCCGCACGGCCCTTCAAAGCAGTTGGCAATGACAAGAGGGGGCGCAGACGTTTGTGGTATAGTGCAGACAAAACATACAAACGGAAATAAAATGGCGTTAAGTGGTGAGAAGTGGTTCACATATTAAAAAATCTGACCTGCAGTGCTCTCCTTATGTTAGCCATATAAGTGTGTTCCTGTGTGCCTGAGAAACGTTTCCAACTTGGGATCACGTCAAAAAAAATCCAAAGAATGTTAATGAAAGGGCTGCTGAATGAAGGCAAATGGAGAAATGGAGAAATGTGCAAATGACGGAAACATTCAAATCAAGTCAAGTGCATATTTGAGAAGTCACAAAAAAGTTTGTGCCATGATCTTTTATTTCATTGTATTTTTTTTTTGTTCACTGTCATGATTGACAGCAAGAATATTGAAAAATATTAAAGATGTAAACAGATGGAGATATTCCTTCACTTTTGTGGTGCTGTAAAATGCTGTGCAAGCTCTGACCTGCTGTGCTATTACAGTCTTTATTATTAGTCTTTACAGTAAAATGATTGAACTGTCAAAGTAAAAAACACCCCTGGGGAACTGTTAATGCCTAATAATGTAGGATAAAAACAGCTATTCATATCAAAGGGCTTGTTAGGAGGCTAGCTTGACAACAGGCTGGTGTGTATGAGGGACATTGGAGGAAGGATCACGTCAGAAGACATTGTAAAGAAGCTCAACAACTCCGAGAATAAACAGTAAACCAGTTTGGATAGACCTTTAAAGCACCTTTTACAATATAACTGTAATCTGAGAGCGAATTTTTAACATGAAAATCTTATCATTTTATTTTCTTTGACTTTTATATTGTATGTACGAGCTCACAGTAGCCTTGGACATATTACAGAGGCAGCTACAACCCCCACCCTTAAAGGCGCACTACGTAATGACATTAGCATGGATTATACCATATATACTTTACATAGGTAGGTAGGTATATACTTTATTAATCCCCAAGGGGAAATTTTTTCGCCACAGCAGCATACATACAGAAGCAATAATAGAAACAATAGAATAAAATAATATAATAGAATAATATAATAGAAAAGCAATAAAATAAAATAGCAGTAAATAGCAGTAAAAAATATCAATATAAAATATAAAATGCACAGTATATACAGTATATATACAGTACATATATATATATATATATATATTATATACAACAAACCAATAAACACAGTCAACATATATATATATATGTATATATATATACATACAGTACAGTATATATCTATATATATATAATATACAAGCAACCAAGAAACACAGGCAACAGTGTTATTGTACTGTGATGGATTTTGCCAGAGGTGAGTTATTGTAAAGTCTTATGGCAGTGGGCAGGAATGATAGTGTTAGTAAAGGCAGGAGCTGTGAGCACTGCAAGGCCAATCTGTTCTGTACCATAACCTACTACTAGTCATTACTTAGACACATAAAGCCTTTAAGAGAGGAGAATTATAGTAACCAGCAATACCAGAAAGATGATCAGTCTCTAATGGCTAATTAGCGCATTCACAACAAGAGCTGAAAGCACAGGGCAGAAAAAAGTCTAGGTGTTTGAATTCTGTAAATTGAATGTAAATTTCCTTTTTTATTTGAAGCACCAATAAACGTCAATCGAAATCTCATTGAAAATTGTATTTACCCGAATGATTAGAAATCTAACCTTAGAGCACAGCCTTTCACAACAGCTTTTGTACCTTTTTCGATCACAATTTTCGATAAACTCTAAATGTTGTCACAGATGTTGACAGGAAAAAAAGCGTCTTAGTTGGTTCAGATCTGTGTATAACAACAACAGGACAGAGATGATGTATTGTGCCAGCTGTTAGATTTAAGAGTTTACATCTAGAAAAGATGAACAACATTAGAAGAGAGCGTTGGTGATATTTATGCATGTAGTCAAAAATGAATTATGATGATGCAACAAGGCTGCACTGTTAAAATGCCAAAGGTTTCAATTTCGTATGCCAACTGCTGTGGTGGCAGGCAATTTGTCATGTAACATCAGCAGTAAACTTTAGAATATGCTTCATTTCTTCAGGAAGGCTGATGCTAAATGAGAGATTACACGAGTAACCTGTTGAATTTGTGAACTGTTTCCCTGCGATTCCAATCTTTAGGCTAAGCTGGGTTAATTGCTTCCTGGCTTTAGTTACATACTTAACGCCGGCAAATGAGACAGGTTGGTATGTTTTCCACACTGCCACTTGGATGACTTCCTTCATTTATATGTAAAGCCTTTGTTAGCCTGGTGGTTTTAGCCTTTAAAAACCATAATCTAAAAAAAAAGGGTGTACGTGTGTGGCAGTATATATTCAGACACTTATTAATGTTATAGAGAGTAAAGGAAACAACTACAAGCCATGCTTTCTGTCACGTTGTGTTGACTATACTGTATTTTGGGCTTTTGCTAATCCCTACACTTGGCATCAAAGCTGGAAGCATGGCGTTGGGCGCTTACTTTTCAATGGAATAACTCACTGCATTTGTTTTGTCCGAGCCTGGCTGCAAGAATCATTTCGCCTCCACTCACAATGGATTCTGTGTTTCTCATTTTCCAAAATTATATTTATCATAGCTGGACGAGGCCAAAGCGCCATTAAACTGTGTTTCAGACAAGATTGGTTCTTTTCAGAGTAGAAAGCTCTGCTGTGCTCTGCACCATTATGAGTAATGGGAATCCATATTTGAATAAGGTCTGGGTTAAAATCCTGGCCCAGGAATGAGTTACCAGCACCCTGACCTGAGTGGCTACTGTTAAGATGCCTTGTATTTCAATGGAATAGCTTCAGTAAAGCTGCTCAGGGGCTTGCTGTCTGAAAAGTGAAGCTGATGGAAAAGTGCTCTGCAAGTGCAATACCGCTGAGGGCTGCTAGGGGCTGGCTCCAATAGACTTGAACTCAGAAACCATGAGCTTTTCTCATGAAATACAAAGTAAAAAAAAATGTCCACAGGTCGATATGGTGTCAGTAGCTAAATTGCCGTGATTCATGTGATTAGTGTTGTGGTGGTCCTTCTGAAAATAATTTCATAATCAATTCGATATTAAATATCAAAGGGAGGAATGTTTGGCGGTGTGTCGGGTTTAATTGACATGCTTGGGATGTAGTGGGGTTTTGGATTTAGATGCATGTGTGTAGTGTTCTCGGGTTGTCAGTCAGATCCACTCTCTCCTTCTCCACAGCTTGTCCAAATATGGTTCACTTCTCTACACAAGGCTTCAAAACAGCAGTACACAAACCAATACTTGATGTCACTGTGGGTTGCCACATCACAGATTATTTTACACTGCATAATATTAAAATCCATAATAATAAAGAAACTTTGAGCTATGTTGGAAAATTGGTTCTTTGAGTAGCAATGTCCATTGAACTGTTGGTTCATCACTTTGGTCTCGACTGAAACATTTTGACTGCCTCAACTAACTGTTGAATTCTTGCACAAACATTCATGTTCTTCTCAGGATTACTCCCTTTCTGATCCTCTGACTCCTTGCTGCCACCATCAACAGGTCAACATTTTATAATGAAAATTGTAAACATTATAACAGCTGGATTCATTTCCATGAATGTGGCTGTTGGAACTCTGGGTTTTGCTACGGTTGCCTCAGTCCAGATGTACGTCACTGCACAGTGAGCCAAAATCACAACTACTTTCTGTGATTATGTTCAGTCTTAATAAGCACCAAGCATTTGAAACAACTTATGTATAAATCATGATGTTTTTAGAAAGCTGTCAGAGGCTTTCGGGAGTCTTCATTTCCCTAAATCCCTACAATATAAATGGTGAGTGGAAACTTCTAATGTTATGGCAACTTTATGAGACATACACCAGATTGAAGTTAATTGGAAGTATATTTGGACATTTTCTAGAAATGGCTTCTTTATTATTGGTACTGTGCATGCCCCTTTGCTCCTACACGTATGTGCATTTAAATTGAGTTATAAATCTGGCCAAAATTAAAACAAGAGAAAATCACTTTTGGGTTGTTCTATGTTCACGACATAGACCATTATAGTATTATAATGATATTTCCAAACAGGAAGCTGACATCTCCAGGTCGAGACCTTTTGACTTCCTTCACGGTCTTAAAAATACATCAACAGCTAGACAAAACTTCGGGTCCTCCCCCTACCGTACCCTTCCATGTGTGTCCTACTCCTTTGTTCAGACTTCCAGTAAGTGTATAGTTGTTTGGTGGTTGCTGTAACTTATAATATGCAATGTTTAAGTGTAGCTGCTATATGTCACCACCCACCAGCGGTCTGGCCAGACAGTCGACGAAATATTCCATCACACCAGACTCATTTCATTTTTCCACTCCTTCCCGCCTTCCCAGGCCTGCGACACTGTAAATAGTAATCCGCGAGGCCTGAATCTTCTGCCTGAAGATTGTGATTCCTGGAGCTTCGCTCTCTGTTTCCGAGCATTCCTCCTTTCGATGGTTGCATTGGCGTATATGAGCATGGAAAGTTCCTACCTAATTAGGGGTGGGATGGGGAAAAGTCTTTGGGAAAGCGCGGGCCCATCCACATCTCCAGAGCGGCCGGTGCACCGCAGGAGGAAAGAAAAAAAAAATGAACCTGACATTTCCTGACATTGCAAGTCATTGATCCATATCATGACTGGCTAAACCTGACTGAGGAACTGGTGGATGACTGTCTTGTTTTCTCAAAGGGAACTGGACAGTGTGCCAGTTCAAAATAAGGGGAATTCAGAAGATGACCTCAGATGTGAGAGTGCCAGCCAAGACATCACCGCCACTGTGGATCCCTTTGTCCCCTCCAAAAGGCCAAGGGCTTTAATAATGTGTGTGTTGTACCAACAAACACTCCCTCTCAGCTGAGACTGCCTCCAAAAGTCATTGATAAAGAGAAAATGCCCCCAACTGAGAGTTTATTAGCCATTGTCTGTGTACAAAGGCCTGGCTGCCCTGAATGGAAATGATTATTTTGGCTGGACCCAGCTGATGCTCCCCAATGCATCTCGTCTCATTAGAGCGTCTTCCTGTCAGACCCACCGCCGGCAGAGCGAGTTGTTGCCTGGAAACGGCAGCATCTCTTAAAGACCTACAGTATGAATTAGGAATCAGCAATCAGCAGTCAGCAGAAGAATAAACAGCTCGGTGGAAGTAATGAAGTGTCCACAGATTCACACAGGACATAGAAAATGTTTCCTCTGTCCTGATTTTGTTTTTCTATTGATGTCATTGTCACAAATTACTACTTTGATTTTATTTAAAATAGTGCACCTACTGGGATGGACTAGCATGTATACTCACTGAAAACCACCTCTTATTTATAAAAATAAACAACGTGACTTTTGTTGATGTGTTTGCCTACTTCAAAGAACAGTTCTCCCAAATGAACAAAATCTTCACACCAATGAGACAAAACATTCTGACCACTCACAGATGAGACCAATAATCCAAATTATTTCACAACAATGGCAGAGGTTTTGGGAACTTGCAACATCCAGGATGTTGATGCGATACACCACAGGATACCATTGGAGGTCTTGTAGAGTCCATACCTTGGTGGGTCGGAGCTGCTTTGGCGGTATGTGAAGGACGGACAGCTTATTAGGTGGTTGAGGCAATGATATTTTATGTTGCACACTCCCAAATACATTCAGAATTAATCAAATGCCACACATACTGATTGTCCAACAGAAAAGGTTCTTTACCTATTTTGTTACGTTTTTGTGGTTTCCAACAGGGACTAACTTTTAGTGTCATGAATGTTTTGGTGAAACGATTGGAACGGTTCAAATTCAGGCCCACAGAATTTGTTTTGTGTTCACATGAATGTCCACTTGTACCAGAGACCCGATCAAACATACCTCTCTTTAAGGCCTAATAGCTAATTAATTATGGAATGATTTTCAGAAGGTCCATACGAACAGTGATCAGAAGGAGTGAATTGAGTTAATGACACCATAATGACTTGTGGGGATTTTTTTTTACCTTGTATTTCTTGAGAGAAGTTGACATTTTTTGAATGGGAGGGTTTTTTTTAACCAGCCCCTTGTGGCCCTCAGTGGTATTGCACCTTACGGCACTTCAACATTGACTACATTTATTTTTATATACAGTCTTTGGTTGGTGGAAATGTCTGGGACCCAGCCCGGCCTTAGTGACGCTGGCTTTGGAACAGCCAATCACAGCATGAAATGACACAGAAAACAATACTTACCACTCACACAACATTTAATAAGTACCATTTTCAAATAATGTTTAGGAGAAAAAACACCAAAATGGTGGAGGCAGATGAAAAACAATACAAATATAATCCATTTTGCTCTTTAGTAAGCAAACCATCAGATACTGATGACATTTGTTAATCCTATCCATTTAAATAAAATTATGTATGAGCATTATGGTTACAATAACAGAGTATATTACATGCTTATTTTGCTTAGTTTGTTTATTCTCCATAGAAACCAGCTCTTTACACAATGCCAGTACGGGTCAATCCCATGCAGAAGTGTAAATGTGTGTCTGTTTGTGTGCAGAGTCGAGCGCTGGGTCATGTGTTAAACTCCTGCAGCCTCTGTGTGATTAATGGATCTGAACGATAAGCAGTGGCAGATCTTAGGGATGGTACTGAACAAGAGGGATCATAATCATAATTGGTCGTCCTTCTTACTTCTTAAATTTGTCAGGCTTGCTCATCTGCTCTGGTCTGAAAACAACTTAAAATACCATGTTTTTTTCTGCTCTCAGACAAATGTGCACTATGGCTGCAGGGACTGAAGATGAAGTGTTGAGCAATGGGCTGGGTTTGAGGGGCCAAACGCTGCTCACATGTACTCGTCTGTCAGATGGGAAAGCATCAGTCAAAGTCCAAAGAAAGTGAAAACCCCCTCCAGGCAAACGTGTTGCACACTCAATGGCTTTGACTTAATATTTTGAAGCCATTATGTCTAATGAATGGGTTCTTTTCACCTGTTAAATGTCACTTTGTTTTTTACAGCGAGTCCATAAAACCTGCGAACTTGCCTTGAACTTGATCATACAGTAGTTCTCGACTCTGATGTTTCCCACAGGGAAATCTCCCTATTTCTAAAAACATATAGAAGTCAACAAAAAAAATGATGTTCTCACATTCTGTCATTTACTTTGATTTTAATTTCTTCAAATTTCACTCGTACCTGGTGATGGAGAGAAGGAGGCTAATTGTTTTTCAAAATTCTCCCAAGTCTCTTATCGATCGAGGCTAAGGTTGTTCACTTTTGGCTCAGTTTTGCAGCTTTTACTGACTGGATGGCAAGTAGGGAGTAATGCTGGGAAACCTTGGATCCTGGTATTCATATGGATGTTACTTTGACATGTGCCACCTACCGAGACGTTGTTCCAAACCATGTACATCCCTTCTTTGTAACGGTATTCCATGATGACACTGCAAAATGGTTTGAGAAACATGACATAGACTCCACGCTGTTGACATGGCCTTTAAATTCCCTGGATCTTAAGCCAATCGGGGGTCAGTCAGATGTGCTGGACAAACAAGTCTGATGAAGGCTACACCTCAAAACTTAGAGGGCTTAAAGCATCTGATGCTGTCTCTGTGCCTGATACCACAGGACACCTTCAAAGATTTTGTGGAGTCCATGCCTCAAAAGGGTGAGAGCTTTTTTGGTGACGTGAGGGGGACCTCCACAATCTTAGCCAAGTGAATCTCAGTCTTATCCAAAGACAACTGGACTTGCATCACTTTGACCATGACCTGAATGAATGAGAATCTTCATAGATACTTAGCCAGGTGGTTTTAATGTTGTGGAAGGTCGGCATATGTTTTGATCTGTTAGATTTACAGACGGCTACAGAGTGTGGGTCAAACGATATACTTTTTATGGGATTTGTGATTGTGAATATTGTAGACCAATAGTAGTCTGAGTCTGGAGCATCCCTTAGGACAACAGTAATACAGTACAAGAATGAAAATTGGGAGGGGTAAACACAAATGGACAGAGAAGGAAAAACATTGAGGCTCATCAGGGGCTCATCACTTTTTACTGTAATGACTTGACATATGTGAGCTATTAGACTCTGGTTTCCTTGACAGGAAAAGTGTTGCCTAAGTGGATGTGGGGGTTGGTGGTGGTACAGGCAGCTGGATGTTCACTACCAGACCAAGTGTAGCAGAGTGGGCTTCACACAGATATCCTCCATGACTACTGGAACAGATCAATTCTCCCCCAAGCCTCAATCAATGCTTCAGCCGATGGAAACTCCAATCGGCCGCCAAAAGAAATGTTTCCTGACAGACACCCTGAAGCGCACACTAAGTTGCAAATGAGTTGCAAATTTTACTCAGATTTGGAATGGAGGAATCATAATAAAGCCTCTCTATGTGCCAGATATTTTACGAATGGATATCAATCATACTGGAGGGATGATATGTGTTCAGTTGAATATACAAGTTTTGTTCAAGCAAAATCTTGTTCTTGTCAAGACAAACATTATAACCCCTAAAGCAATGACTTTTCAATATTGCTTCTCCACTACATGAGGAGACTCAAGTCAGTCAAGTCAGTTCGATTTAAAATGTGGAAAATAAAATATGTTTGTTAATTTCTTAAATTCTTGAGGAATTAATAAACACATGGGTTTTTATACAATAAAATCTACATAGCGAACTGAGGAAGTTCATCTCGGAACATTTTCTTGGTGTAAAATCTACAACGAGGACACCTCAGAAGGAGAATCTGTAAAGGTTGAGAAAAAAATTTAAATGTCAAGGTAACCAACTTCGTTAAAATGTCAAGTTAGGAAATCTGACGTAACATTGTTCCACCTTTAAATATCACTGACTATTAATCTCTGATTAAACTGTCCAACCCTGTCTCATAGAGATCATGTTTCTGTAAATGCAGCAGTAATTACATTTTTAAAAGAAACGTCACTGTGACCAGATTATGTAATCTGTAAATGTAATCAATTACCAAGACCCCAATATTTAGAAAGAAAAATGCAAACTAGAACCAGAGTAGCAAGAACAACTTTGATTCTAAACTAGTACACAATCCTGAGATTTTTCTCTAAGCTTTAGCAGCAAAGGCAGCCAAGTATTAACAGTGAACAATCATTTCATTGTCATCACGAGTGCAACCAAAACAATTCTGGATTTTCAACATACATTTCATTCAACATAGATATTCTAAAATCACAGTAGTTAGGACAAAAAAATTAAAAATGCACTGTCAACTTCTTCTATATCACATAACTCATACTGACTGCTAGATGTTTTTAAATCTGCCAAATTCAAGAGCCTCATAGGTTTCCTGCTCTCAGCAAAGGAGATTTTATTGTTTGCTGGGTTATTTTAACATGACGTTCATTATTTATTTGAATATAGGTTTTAACAAGATATCTGTTCACTAATTTCCTTTAAGTCTGTTGAGTAACTTTCTTCTAATTGTGTTAATGCTACCCGAAACAGTATTGCTATACATGTATTGTAAACTCTGCAGCCCATTAGGAGAGTTGTGCAATTTACTCCAATGAAAAACTTGACCCTGTTTTCTGACATATTAAGCAAACGTTTCCAAAGTCTTATCATTTCACTTATTTGCCTAATCATCCTAGGAATCCAGTCCATATTATCCTGTACAGCCACAGTGGGAGCAAAGTTATGATCAATGCATGTAAAAACAATGTGTATGTCTATGTCTGCTCTGTATAGAGTCACTCTTCAAATCTCCTTGTCAATGAACAACAACTTAATATGGGTGACACACCTTAGGGGTGTCCCCATCAAGTTTTTGTTTTGTTTTATCTAAGTCATTTAATACTTTAAGACACCTGATCCAATGTGTCCATGTATTTTCCTAGATACAGCTACACAGTGCACACTTCAAGTTTGTTAAAATTATTAACACCAATCCAGTTTATATGCTTGACAATTGAATTGGTCTGTAATGCACTGAAAAATAAAATAGAAGGCTCTTTGTTTATGGTTTTTTTTTTCCAACATTTTTATTCATATTTTCTATAAAATTATAATGTAAAGAAATAAAGTGCAACACAGATTTTTAACAAAATAATTAATTTCATTTTAGAATATTTCCATACTCCAACACACCCTTCTGCATCCTGCCATAAACTGTGGTCTCTGTTCATGACACCTTGGTGACTACTGACGTAAAACTGCGGGCTAAATATATCTTAACAGATACCAATCTGATAAAGTGTCTTGATCAGCTCTGATATCGATCTTTGAGATTGGCTCAGGATATGGATCTTAACAAACATGCCTGAAATGACAAATTAATTGGGTGTTTTACTTTACATTAACACCACACTTTAAAAAATTTTTTACCAGATTTACAATTTAGGAATTTTTCAAACAATTCAGGTCACATGCATCAAATGGTGATATCCATCAACAAAATGCACAGTAGATCTGTTTCTATGTTTCATTCAAGCCATTTTTTCACAAACTTCAAAGTGCATTCACTCACATCTTAATTGATCGTGTCCCTCGGTGGAGGTTTGGATTTGCAGCACTGTTAAAAAAAAAAGCTGCTCATTGTTTTTATTAAAACAGTCAGCCTAAACCTTCTTGTTGGGTTTAGCACTAAAAACAGAAAATACTGTAAACGTTACCTCCCAAAAGCCTTTCTGCGAGGCAAGATGATAAGCAGAAATAACACAGAAAGTACCCTAAAACTCTTTGTTCTCGCAGGGAATGCAAAGCACACAGGTTACAGCATGGGATTTACAGAAGGCTCCTTCTTAATGAGAAAAAAAAAAAACACTGCTGTAAATCCTTTGATAAACTCAGTCATGAAACATAGATTGTAGTGTCAGTCAGCCATTATCACCCCAGAGACAGATTATTAAGCCCCGACATAAATCTCCAAAGGCTCTTATGGAGTTCATGAAAGTTGGAACAGTGGTTATTGTTTCATATTTAGCAAGTTGCACCTTTTTAAAGTGCAAAATAAGGGGAATTATATTTCTAAGGCACACTTCAAAAGCACATCACAGCGCGCAGAACACGCTCACTCAACACATTTTAAATGAATGACTATTAGGCACCATTACCTAAAGGTACTGGGTAATTACCACTTTCACTTCCCCCCTCAGGACTCCTACAACTTGTCCCACTTGTGGCCCCTCGCTCTGTAAACACTTTGAAGAGGGAAAAAAGCAATGATATACAGCTGGATCCACAGCTGTATGTGCCCACCCATTGGTTTTCTATAGCCAGGCTGGGGTCCTCGATTTCCTCCAGAGCCTTCCGACCCTCAGTCCCTGACCCCAGTAGGGCGCTTCGAGCAGCACTGGTAGGACTGGGGATTTAATAGCTATGAACCAGGAAGACAAAGAGGTGTTTCATATAAAGCTGTCCCACATGGCCATTATAACATCTCCCCCCTGGTGAGTGCTGGTAACTCAGGGGAGCTGTCAGCCCAGCAGGGAACCCCCCCCCCCACCCCAAAAAATAAAATGCATGTTGACAAAATTCCCTCATCCACAATAGCGTCCAATGTTTGGAAGCTATATCGTAGGGTTTACAACCAAGTCAGGGGGACTAAGATTTTACAGAGGCCTACTGTACTGTGTTTAGTAATACGTACTGCTCAGCAGTTTCAGCACTTGCTCTATATGGACATAAGCGCACTTGCTCAATGTAAAAGCTTCAATAACAAACTATCAAGCTAAATGAGCGCCTGGTACTTTCCCTCAAGATGTATTGACATTTTCCACGATTAAAGCCCCTAAGTCTCTGTAATGTAATCACATTACAGGCCAAAGGTCTGCACTTGATTGCACTGAACATTTTCTGAAACATATTAATATCAGCTGCCCATTCTCCCCTTCTGAAGTACTCAGAAGTTCTTGTGCTTTACAGAGATATAATTTGCCCATTAAGTGTTGAGTTTTTTAAAGTAGTTCCTCCATTGGTATTTCTACAGATCGAATTTCTGTTTCTTTTTTTGCCTGATCTTGTCAGTGATCCATACTTTGAATCATTTCCCCCACTCTGGATTCTTAATTGTGAACGATGTCTAAGAAGAGGTCGTACTCTCACAGGGCAAAGAGCTGATTTCGTCCAGTAAAAATACCCTCACAGTGATAATTATTCCAATGCTTTCAGACATGTGTTATCGTTAGCCTTCTGTCAGCACCTGCCTGCTCTCCTTTTTCCCCAAATCCAGCCTGCCATGACGCCATACGGAAACACCTTCTTAGCTCTGACGTCTCCTGTTATTTCACATGGAGCCTAAAATGTGTGCGGAAAAAAAAAAGAGCCAGGAAGAAACCACCACAGTGGTACAAAGGCCTCATTGTTTAACCAGGCTAATTGTCTTTTCAAGTATTGCCACAGTGAGTCGCTGAGACGGATGGCTCACCTGTTCTTTCCATTCGAGCTCTCTGGATCCTCTGTGGTAGACTGCATCCACAGTGGCTCTGTTCAGTGGAAGGAGGACATGGAAACTGAAAATGCAGGAGGGTCATTCAGTCTGCAAAACCTTCCATACTGCCCCATTTAGGACCTTTGGATAGTCTCTTCAGTAGAAACCCCAGCTCTGGTATTCCTCTACTAGACATACTCTATATGATTCTTGATGGGTAGAAACTGATAGGAAATAACAAGGCTTCACCAAGCTGGAATAAATACATTTATAAAAAAGTAATCCCAAAGTTGAAACTTTTAAAAGCATTAAATGCTGTGGTTAGCACAGCACACCCACGTGTTGCCCCTTCCATTGTGTTGGGAGGGTGGGCTGCCCAGCCAACGGGACCTCCCACCTTCCCTGAAAGAAACAGAATACTAACGAACTCATAGAACTGCAGTTACGTCCAGTAACTACTATTTCTTTACTTAGTTCCTGTGCACTTGTTTCATTTTAACTCAGTATGAGAGTTGCGCATGCATTTTTCTGTCACTCAAAGTCACACTAATTCGTCTATTTCTCGTGTCTGTGTATCATGACGAGGCATGCCGCCCTACCAAAGCTGTCTGCCTCAGGAAAACACTGCACCCCCACAATGGAAAGATATGTCATCTTAATTTTAGAAGTGTTTATATCAATTCCCTTTAATTTATAGGACTTGAGATTTTGTCCTGGCCACAATCACTGCAAACATATCTTTTGAAATCGTTTTTAGCCATGCTAGCAGCCAAGTCCACCACTTTGGAAAAGACTCCACTATCATCCTTTTACTTTTCGTCTTTCACAACCATTAGACATTAAATTAAAAATATCTACACTCTTATCAGGTGGATGGTATTTACTACACATACGAGGTGTGATCAAAAAGTTCATGAACTGTGACTATCCCAACCATACCTGATTTACATCTGGCTGCCATTTCATTTACAGTACTTTACTTTCCTTGTGCAGCGATACACGGCTCCAAGTGCTCCTGCCATGCTTGGAAAGATTCCTGAAAGTACCATATGTGATTTGAGCTGGGTCTCCTTCACAACATTGAACCCACAACCCTTTAGCTTGTACTTCATTTTGAGGAACAGAAAGAAGTCTCATGCGGCCAAATCCCGTGAGAATGGGTAGTGAGCATCAATTGTAGAAACTTGCATGCTTTGCAAGGATCCAAACACTGGAATAAAGGTACTCTTGTGAATTCTCAGAAACAATGTGATTACTATCTCAGCAGATATTAAGGTGAAAAACTTTTGGCCTGACCCTAACTTTGGTTTATGGTGTTGATTTATGGCTTTCAGACTGTTACTACAAATATTTTGCCCTTCCCTTCTGCTCACTGTCCACAGGGAATTTATTTTTACTTTCAAATACACAGTTGCTCATCCTCTTCTCAAGAAGCACTGGCTGGATTTATTTTTTTAAATATATGTCCACATTTTCTCAAGGCTACTTTAAAACAAGTATTTCTTAAAATACCACTTTTATGTGTAAAACCGTATTCCAAAGTTCAGCTGAGGCCATTATGAGTTGTCGACAGTCTGACTCAGGAAATGTCAGGCAGCAGTGAGCATTTCAAAATTTTAAAGACTGTAACTTTGAACAAACGATACCCTCGCCATTCGTTAAACTCAAATAAAGTGCTGAAGTTGCTTATTAGTCTTCTTACTTCTTACTTTTCATATATAAGAACACAGTAACAAGTAACCCTTCAAATGTGCAAATGGACATGAGTATTATTTTCAGAGGTTCTTGAAAAAAATGTAAACCTTCCCCTTAAGTGACTTTAGAGCCATAATCCAAATTTTGTCCAATTGCATTTGATCTCTTGCACTGCAGACTGACTTGTCTGACTTGTCTTTGGATTTCTAAGATTTGTTTTCCTTTTCTTGGCATTTTGCCTTTATTCAGAAAATGTGGGAAAAGAGAGCAGGGCAATGACGTGCAGCAAAGGTTTGGTCGGCCGGGAATCAAACCGGGGACTCACTACTGACAGCATCGGGTCGCCCTTGTGTAATCCTTTCTAAAACCAATCTTTTGTTGGAGGGACTCCAGCGATTGTGCAGATAAAGGTCAGTTTACACATCATGGAGAGTACTATTCAGCCTGTGAAAACACTTGTTTGAAGTCTTTTGTGGCTCTGAAGGAGCTCAGTCAAAAGGAAAAGACCCTGATGATGTCATCAGAGTTGACTGGATATGGGCTTGGAGCCCACTAATTATGACCAGAGAGCTTGTGTTACAAACTGGAGGTGTGAAGATTGAATGAAGTTGGACTTTACCTTGAAGGGAAAAGCAAACAGGAAGATTATACTGGTTGCATTATGGGAAATGTCGGATCCAGCCTGACCTGCACTGGGGACTGAAAGTTGAAATATCTTAGTTTCTACTGTGCTTGTTTCAACCTTTTTTTTAAAACTTGTCTCCAGTTGTAAGTCATCCAACTTTATATACCCTTAATTTTTCATTTTAAATTTAAGTTTATTTTACGATATATTCTTTAAGCGTTTCTGACCACTTTATTTTTATTTTACAGGTTGTAAATAAAGTTCAGTAATGTCTTTGGTGCTTTTGGAGAAATTATGGCTGAAAGCATCACACATTACCAGAGTAGTTTTCTGTATGTCACCCATGTGGGCCGAATTTCTGATCAGAATTGAAATGCTATTTTAAGAGTATTAACTGTGATATCATAGAA
This sequence comes from Brachyistius frenatus, assembly GCF_029030835.1. Lineage (NCBI taxonomy): Eukaryota > Metazoa > Chordata > Actinopteri > Embiotocidae > Brachyistius > Brachyistius frenatus. The sequence goes on from NW_027210645.1 coordinate 52,408, forward strand.
AACTCCTCGTCTCCCTGAAAATGGATGTGGGACACATTTCCTGTTGGATAATAGATTTGTTTTTTTTATGTTGTTATCTTAGTTCTACATTTTTTTCTTATCAGACACATTGATTTGTTAAATCTTTCCATGATTCCCCTAATGGATGACAACCACAGAAAAGCATCAGTTGGAACACTTAACATCCAGGAGCAGTCAATTATTTAGGGTGGAGGAACAGTAATACCAGATGATTTTGTAGAGAAGGAAGGTCCTTTCCTTCAGGCTCTGGTTTTACTTTGAAATGCAGCTTTAATGTTTTTCTTCTATTTTTTTGAAAACATGCCAAATTCAGACGCCTTTGATAGTGAAAAATAAACCTGGAGATAACATGGTACCAATGACAAGGTTAACATGTTGATGTTTCACAGGTATTTTGTTTATCACCATTTAGCACATAAATATGCTGACATATAATATGCTAGTTTAGTACAAAGTGCACTGAAGCTGATGAAAATGTCATTACTTTTACTGGTATGGTGTCATAAACCAATATATTGGGCGGTTTCAAACTTGGACCCAGTGATGGTATTAGACAAGTTAAAAGATCACTCAAATTTCTTACAAATCATCCTTTGAGGAAAATGATGTTCTGTGCCAAATTTCATGGCAACCCAGCCAATCGTTGTTGAACTATTTCATTTTGGACCAAAGTGGTGGAACAGTCAATCTACAAAGTTGTATTACCATCCACAAAGCAATGCAAAGACCACAACCACCTTGTACTGCTGTAAATACTCAGCAATACACACCAGTATGTATTAGTCTGCAGCTGAAAATAGTCTCTAACAAATGCTCCACTTTCTTGCGTTTTACTAACACTTGTTAAAAACTAGTTTTTTACTCTTTTGGGATTTTACTCAAAAAATAGATAATATACAATATATTCAATCATCAGGGAATATCACTGCCCTGAAATGGTGTTTAGATTGTCTGCAACAATGTTTAGTTATGTGTCAAAGTAACACCAACATGAATGCCAGGACCCAAAGTTTCCCAACAAAATATTCCTCAGAGAGCATCACTCTACCTCCGCTGGCTTTTCTTCTTCCCATAGGGCGTCCTGCTGCCATCTCTTCCCCGGGTAAAAGACTCACCCGTTTACGCAACATTTTGAATTACTAATCACGAATCCCTTTGCAACAGATCCCATTTCCACTGAGCCTTGGGCGCCCATGACCCTGTCGCAGGTTCACCTGTTGTAACTTCTTGGACCACACCCGGTTGGTACTAACTACTGATTACCAGTAACACCCCACAAGAACTGCCCTTTTGGAGATATTCCGAACCCGTGAGTTATCTGGCCAATACAATTTAACCCTTGTCAAAGATGCAGAGATCCTTACGCTTATCCATTTTTCATGCTTTTAGCACATGAACATCATGGACTAACTTGCTGCCAAGTAAAACCATCCCTTGACAGGTGCTATTGCAATAAGATAATACGTGTTATGCAATGTACTTCACTAAGGTTGTAGCTGATCTGTGAATGACCTATTTTTAAGATTTGCTTTTTACAGTAGGAACTAATTGGCTTTATTTTTTACTGATTGGCAGAAACAGGTTTCGGACATTGGGAAGTATTGATAGACTGACAAGCACATTGTTAGGCTTTCATTTGATTTACGCACAAAAAATATTACGGCAACAATTTTGCCAAGATGCAAGCATGGGATGAAACTATTTGTCAGAGTCTTGAAGAATTTGATGGCTGAGTTGCACCTGCAATATCCAGCCAGGAATATTTCCACTGTAAAGCTGTCAATCAAAAAAATCGTTCTGCATGTCATTCCCTGCCCTCTTACCTCACATTTCTGTCTCCACTGCAAGTGAACTTCTTGACCTCAGATTTTGTAACACTGTACATTGCCAATATTCCTAATTGGCCAAGTGGGATTGATTTTCTACATTTTGATTGCATATCACTTGAAATTAAAAAGTTCATTTCGAGCATAGGCATTAAGATTTAAAGCACTGAATACTAAAGCCACCCATACTGGCTTTCTTCTGTCTATATTTGTAACCTGTACTCTACGGAGTGCCAAGGCATTTGCCAGTATCAACACGCTTAAATTCCACTAAAAATTCCTGCTAAATGGCCCATTCACAAACAAACCCAGGCAGCCTGATGGCCTGATGTGAGCCTCCTTCCTGGCTTTGGAGCTCCTGCAGTCGCACGCTGAGCTTCCTTTACTTTCCACGCTGGACTCCAATGCACTCACACCTTGTTTTGTAACTGTACCTACTTGTGTTTTGTGGTGTCCTGTGAGCCATGGTGCCATGTTTCCCGGTAGCACTCTGGCTGAGAGGGACAATGGAGAAGCCTGGGAACTGAAACACAGTAGGCAGCCACTAGTGGAAACCCTAGAGCTGTGATCTGCTCCCAAGTCACTGCCTTGTTTTTGTCATTATAGTACCCTATAATGTAGGCGAGCCTTCCCACTAAGAGTACTGTATGATCAAGCTGTGCCTGTGGAGGGTAAAAGCAGGACAAGGCCTTTTTCTCAGTGGCTTCCATGGACATGACTGACTGAGTAAGTGACTGACATATGTAGTTTCATGGAGGAGCTAGCCAGAGTTTAGATATGAAAACTTCTTTATTCTTTTGCCAAAAGAAGAATGAAATGTGGTTTTATTTTAGCAGCATTTACAGCCAGTATTTTGTCAGTTGTCAGTTCAAAGGTGCTTCAACTGAAGCGTGCCTGTTCCCATGTGTGTTCACTTATACAGGTCTCACTTCATTGAAAATAATCCAAAGAAATCAAACGTACACAGCTGATAGTCAAAATAAATTCACATAACCTACAGACGAACCAAAGCACTGGTGTGGAGGAGTCTGTGCTCGTCCCGTAACACCCAGTTCATGTAGTTCACAATAAAGCTTTGTCTTTTAATGGACAATTCTGGTTTATTACAACAAGCATATTTTCAAATTAGTTGAGGCAATTAGTCAATCAGTGACAGATAATTCTATTAAAAGATTAGTTGTTTGATATAAGTTAAAATCTGCAATTTTGATAAACAGTACTTTTTTGTTTGCTATTTATTGAGCAAAAATATCAAATTATTCCATAGAATTTCAAAATTTCAGTTTTTATTCTTCCAATTTGAAGTGGGATTGTTATTCTTAATTATAAAATAATGGGGTTTTTTTTGTTTTTCTTAAAACCTGAGTAGGTAATTGGCTGCTGTGTTGCGCTCAAAGACAAATGGAACGCAGCATCAGAGCAGGCAGAACCTATAAGCTTTGTGAGTAAGTGCTATAAGTTACATCACTTTATCAACTTGAGCACCTGACTTGTACACAGGTTTTTGTGACCACTTGTATGTGTTCATTTGTAGTTTCAGGTAACTTGGAATACTTACTAATGAAGGTTCTAGTGTCCTTCCTGTTGTGTGCATGTGGAGCACACAACAGGAAGGACACTACAGTCTCTGAACTTTTTAAATGCCCTTGTACTAGAACGTCTACGTTCATCGGGACCCAAAAAGTATCTCCAATCCCTTCAAATGTCTCTTTGTCTATTTAGTTCAATAACTTTTTAAAAGTCTGGAAGAACCATATCATTAATTCATTGGAGAGTCAAATGGAGACACATGCTGATATGCATGCTCTATGGGTCCAAAGAGACAGAAGCCCATACAAACATTACCGACTTTTTTTGATGTACACTACTGAGCAACTTCCATGGGGATGAATGGGTCACCATTTAAGGAAGATGGCACCCAATTCTCCTCAATGTGTCTATGGTGTGGAATTACCATGCAGCTCGTCATCTCTGCTTGAGGCTAGTGTATAAAGGCTGCATGAACCACTACTAGCATGAAAGCCAAAAGATTTACGACAAGATTATTTGAAACTTGTGGTCTGCAAAATTTAGAAACCTGCCAGTCTATACCAAAACAGCTCGAAGGCAACAATTCTCTGCACTTTCGTTTTTAACTCCTGGCTTTCCAGACAACATCCGAATAAGGAAAGTTATAGTGAATTACTTGCAGCAGTTTAATTTTTAGTTGTAATAAAATGGCAAAAACATCGAGGGAGTACCCAGGGGGATTCTGCAAATTTACACCGTGAGCGTGAGACAGGAGTTCTCCACTATTTTTTTAATTATGTCCTTTTCATGAGTTGGTGTCTCCTCTACTAAACAGAAGAAAAAAACTTTTGTATCCTTTATTTCAACGGCACATGCTGATAGCTAGTCCTTGACCACTTCTCTCTTTCTCTGTGCTAGTTTGACCGTGAAACCTCACTGACAGCGTCGAGGGGTGGTGAGTCATTGCACAACACCTGTAGCACACATGGGATGTGTCATACACATAGATAGTTAACTCTCTTGCTTCTCTGGAGTGTTAAGGTGCATCATGATGACGCCAATTCTAGGGATTTCAACAGAAAACAACAGATGCTGGTGTTTTCAGGCTCATCACATGGCATCAGCTACAAAGCCTTAAGAACTGCTGCACTTGCTGTATTTTTGGGGAATTTCTTGCACCGTCAAAGTTTACGATAGTTTATATCACTGTGCATCCAGATGTCAGCAGGGAACCGTTTTATCATTTCTGATTGAAGCGATGGCCAAAAATAAAAAATGATGGTGATGAACTAGAATTACTGACTCTAATTTTCTCTTCAGTGGAAACACTGCTTGGCCTGAATTGACGAAGAGCTCATTTATTCCTTTTTAACTTTGCAAAACAAGTTTTTTATAAAAAAAAAACATTTATATTTCCCTGGATGCCAGGGCCTGCCTGGTGCTCTGGTCCTCATCATCCAGCTGCTGAGCAGAGAGGAATTCCTGGTATGACAGAGACGGGCTCGTGTGATAACTTGTATTTGGCCGTGCAGTCCTCAATCCCTCCGAGCTCTGTCATCTGTGATACTGCTGATATTGGCATGGGAAAAAACAGTGCCGCAAACCAGACTTTCCTCCAGTGTAAATCACTCTCACTGTTTGACTTTTCTGAAGATAACAAACATGCGCACGTGTAGATGCACACATGCCCACATGCACACATGCACGGGTAGATGTGCACATGCACACATGAAAAGCACTCAGACGAGCTGGGTGATTAAAGATCTGGGACTGTGACCGGGGTATTTCCTGAGGGCTGTGATGGAGGAGTGGCCTGGCTTGTCGCTGCTTGGCAGCTCTCTGTCCGTTTGTCTCAGTCCATTTGTTGAACTCCCATCGGCTCTTCTCTTCTCCGTGGCCCAAGACACCTTTCCAAAAGGACAGAGGGGAGATCTCTGGGGAGACTGAGCTAAACTGCCTCATGCATACGCATTTCTCTTCTTTGTTGGATCTCGGTCTCCGTCTTGGCCGTCTTTCCTTCCCATCACCACCACCTCTCTTTTTCTCTCTCGGTGTCTCTCTCTCGGTTCCGTCTGAACGAGTGCCACACTCCCACACAGTGAATGCTGTGAGCCACACATACCCTGTGACCCCACCCGGCCACTGTGCTATAAAAAGCCACTCAGTTTTCATCCAAACCCATGGAAATCAGTAGCAGCGCCAGACGCCACCCTTATTTAACCCTCCAGTCTACTTTCTGCCAAAGACCTGCCACTCTGCGAGCTCTACAGAGTACAGACTGTTGTGAAACTTTGCATCTATTATGATTTTATGCTGTGTTGTTTTTAGCTGAGGCTACACTCTAGATAGCTCCGCAAACAGTTTATGTAGCCTTTTTCTCACAAAGTAAACAGGCAGCAGCTTCCTTGAGCAATGGTCATCTTTTGTTGCTTAAAGGAATCCATCTAGGAAAAAGCTTCTCAAACATTGATTTTATCACCTGTTTTGAAAATTCTCCAACACCTCTAACAAATTCCATGCAACAGAAATTAAGAACGCTCTAAAAATAGTGCAAACAAGGTTGCATTTTAATAGAAATGGTCTTTTTTTTTCTTCGAGATAGCTCTGCCCTAAAGAACAACATTTGTCTTCCAACAAAGATAAAACATCTTAAATCAGTAAAAAATGTTTACATTCAGACAAAGTCGTTTATCTGTTTTCTCATCTTTGCGTAAACTAAGCTAACGGCTGCTGGGGTTACATGAAAAGTAAAAGTACAGAATTGTCCATTTTAGAATGCTGTATTTTAAACCATTGGATTATTATTATTGAAACAATAAGGGGAATTTTTGGTAAATAAACTTATTTTAAAATAAATATAAGTTACAGTACATGCAGCTTTGTTAGCAACAGTTAGCCTCTAACCAAAATGAACAAATTCCATCCACCAGTACAGATGTTAATTAGTAAGCAGCATTTTAATGCAATTAAAAATTTAGTTTTATTTAAATGCTTATCATGTTTTAAATGTAATATTATTTTGCAAAGTCACCAGTAATTTTGGCTTTCAAGAAAATGTATGGAAGTAAAAAGAACAGAGAAGCAAACAATGGGAATATTCAAGTAGTGCAAATACCTCAAAATAGTACTGTACTTTAGTCGGGGGTACTGGTCACATCCACTGTTTTTGCTTTGGTTTCACATGGAGTTCAATCACAGGGAGAATTGCAAACAAATTTTATTTTCACATTCAGCAAACTGTGCAGCCATAACACAGTAAATGTTGTGTCTTGGACAGTTATCTTAAAAACAAAGGCAGGAAATCACACACTACAGTAGAAGCAGATGTAATCGAGGCAAAGTGGGGAAAGCAGAAAAGTAAAAAAGACATCATCACAAACTAACTCCTGGAATTCAGTGGTGATATATAAAACAATGATAGAGTTGGCGCTTTCTTTAATAGTCCTCAGTGCAGGAGGACAGTTATTGTTGGCCGGTCTTTCTGGACTTCAGAAGAGCGTGAGGATGTTTCTGCTCTGCAGTGACCTCATTTGCCCTCTAGGTGGGACGCACTTGAGGTTAAAAGATGGCAACTAATTAAAGTGTGCTGGGAGAAAAATAAATGTTGCTTGCATGTTACCGCAGGGGAAAGGGATTTGGGTTGTGATGTGGGCAGCCTGCGAGATGGTTAAGCTTTGAACTGGAGGGAAGATGGTGGTGGTGGCAGAGGGCGTGGAGGTCGTCATATGGAACAGTGAACCAAAGGCTCGAGTCAAGATTGTTTATGATTCCTTTCCTTTCATTTGGGTCATTGGTTGGCCAGAACTAAAGAATAGGTAACCAACAATTCACATAGAATAATACACAGTTGGCCATAATCACACTAATCCTAAAATATTTATTTTCTCATTATGTGTGTGGGGCTGAAAAAAATCTCCCTGACCGACATATATGTTTAGCACATGCCTTGTAATCTCATCAGAAACTGTGCCACTTTATTGATACAATAATGAGTTAAAAGCACATCCGACAGCTCTGATGTGACGATCCTTTCTTTCTCAAAGCCAAACAGGAAAGAATGTTCTCTTCTTTTCCTCTGTTGGTATGGGAACGTCTCATCCAGCTTTGCTAAGTATCACTTTCGAATATAATGACAGCGTTTCTGAGCAAATTGTGTGCATTTTATGTCACAGTGGAAAGACTCCTGTGATATTCAGTGTTTTGGACGAGAGCACTAGATCTCTGTGCATTTAGTTACTTCAGGGTTGGCGTGTGGACAGGTTTACTAAGAAAAAGACTGCATTCATGGATGAACTTCTGAAAAAGACTCCAGTTAACTGTCAGATAGATTTTCCTTGGCGTGATCAGACGAGTCAAGATTGTAAAGTAACATTTTCCAGTATAACAAATTTTTAATAGTACGGTAAGTTTTACCAAACTACCTTGTGAGCCACAAAATTACAGATGTCAGAAATTATTTACGATATCAACATATTGAGAAATATGCTTATTTTTTATTTCCGACAATGAGATGACGATTGATCCCGGCATGTAGTATACAGATGTAGTCAGTGTGGGGTTAGACCAGCTCAGCATACAGATCGAAGGCAGAGTAAGCTGTAAAAAAAAACATTTCAAAAGACGAATATAAGAACAACTATGCATAATTTCAGTAAAAAATGACCTACTGGAACTATTCCTTGGTGTACCACTTCATTGCAGTGACTGTGTGTAACATCCTAAAGTCTCGTCCCAATGAAGTTCCCAGGTTTGGTACCGTTTTGCCTGTTCCGAGAGCCAAAGCAAAACCTGTGTTCACTGACCATATCTCACTGACAGATGCAGGCTGATGGATAAACTGATTTTGACTAAAGGGAAAAAAATAGCTTCAACATGTAACACGTAAAATCATATTCTCCTTTTACTACCTTCTTTCCAATTGAGTTTTTGTATTATTTTTACCATGTTGGGCGTCACAGGGAAGCAGTGGTTAACTCTGCCGCCTCACAGCAAGAAAGTTCTCCGTTCGAACCTCGGCTGGGGCCTTTCTGTGTGGAGTTTGGATGTTCTCCCAGGTGTCTGTGTGGGTTTTCTGCCAGTGCTCCAGCTTCCTCCCACATTCCAACAGACATGCGTGTTAAGTTAATTGTGTGAATCTGAGCACAAGTGGTTGTCTTGTTGCTCTGTGATGCCCCCACACCCACATTCCTGTAACCATCACCCAAGATTTAATTTGTCTGTGGGATGTTTTCCACTATAACCTGAATAAAACACACTTGAATAAATTAGCATTTACCTACTTTCTCCCATCTAAATTACCAAGTATATTCATTTGATATTTCATTACCAAAACACAAAATTGTATTTCTTCTTTGAGACCCTTTTTGCACAGATAAATAGTTGATGCAGCTTATAGAAACCTTCCTGAAACCTATTGTTTCCAAATAGAGCCACTCATCCTGGTATTACCCACATTCACTGTGTGAACATATGGGTCTGGCTGCACATTGAGGATTGTTTCAAATCGTTGCATCCGTATGGGCGTAGACCTCCGGTTAATTTTTTTAAATATTGTAGCACCCTTTAGCCAATCAGCATTGACCACCACATACTGTATGCTGTGCACTGAAACTCTACCATCGCCACCATCATTTAAACTACTTCAATATCATCAAACATCACCACCCCCACTGGTCGCTGATTGGTCCGCCCTTCAGAGTGACTGAACATACCTTCGTGCAAAGGTTCTCATACCAAAATCACAGTGAAGACAGGTGGAGCAAGGCTAAACCTGATCCACCAGAACAGAAGGAAATTGCTTTTTATCTGATTTTATGTATGTACAGTGCATCCGGAAAGTATTCACAGCGCTTCACTTTTTACACATTTTGTTATATTACAGCCTTATTCCAAAATGGATTAAATTCATTTTTTCCCTCAAAATTCTACACACAATACCCCATAATTACAATGTGAAGTAAAACATTTTTGAAATTTTTGCAAATCTATTAAAAATCAAAAACGAAAAAAATCACATGTACATAAGTATTCACAGCCTTTTTGCCATTACACTAAAAATTGAGTTCAGGTGGATCCTGTTTCCACTGATCATCCTTGAGATGTTTCTACAACTTGATTGGAGTCCACCTGGTAAATTCAGTTGATTGGACATGATGTGGAAAGACACACACCGTCTATATAAGGTCCCACAGTTGACTGCATGTCAGAGCACAAACCAAACCATGAAGTCCAAGGAATTGTCTGTAGACCTCCGAGACAGGATTGTATCGAGGCTCAGATCTGGGGAAGGGTACAGAAAAATGTCTGCCGCATTGAAGGTCCCAATGAGCACAGTGGCCTCCATCATCTGTAAATGGAAGAAGTTTGGAACCACCAGGACTCTTCCTAGAGTTGGCCGCCCAGCCAAACTGAGCGATCGGGGGAGAATGGCCTCAGTCAGGGAGGTGACCAAGAACCCGATGGTCACTCTGACAGAGCTCCAACGTTGCTCTGTGAAGAGAGGAGAACCTTCCAGAAGGACAACCATCTCTGCAGCACTCCACCAAGCAGGCCTGTATGGTAGAGTGGACGGACGGAAGACACTCCTCAGTAAAAAGCTCATGACAGCCCACCTGGAGTTCACCAAAAGGCACCTGAAGGACTGTCAGACCATGAGAAACTAAATTCTCTGGTCTGATGAAACAAAGATTGAACTCTTTGGCCTGAATGCCAAGCATCATGTTTGGAGGAAACCAGGCACCGCTCATCACCTGGCCAATACCATCCCTACAGTGAAGCATGGTGGTGGCAGCATCATGCTGTGGGGATGTTTTTCAGTGGCAGGAACTGGGAGACTAGTCAGGATGGAGGGAAAGATGAATGCAGCAATGTACAGAGACATTCTTGATGAAAACCTTCTCCAGAGCGCTCTGGACCTCAGACTGGGGCGAAGGTTCATCTTCCAACAGGACAACGACCCGAAGCACACAGCCAAGATAACAAAGGAGTGTCTTCGGGACAACTCTGTGAATGTCTTTGAGAGGCCCAGGCAGAGCCCAGACTTGAACCTGATTGAACATCTCTGGAGAGATCTGTAAATGGCTGAGCACCGACGCTCCCCATCCAACCTGATGGAGCTTGAGAGGTCCTGCAAAGAAGAATGGGAGAAACTGCCCAAGAATAGGAGCCAAGCTTGTAGCATCATACTCAAAAAGACTTGAGGCTGTAATTTCTGCCAAAAGTGCTTCAACAAAGTTTTGAGCAAAGGCTGTGAATACTTATGTACGTGTTATATTTTCGTTCTTTATTTTTAATAGATTTGCAAAAATTTTAAACAAACTATTTTCACTTTGTCCTTATGGGATATTGCGTGTAGAATTTTGAGGAAAAAAATGAATTTAATCCATTTTGGAATAAAGCTGTAACATAGCGAAATGTTATCTGAGTGTCTCAGGATGATATGAGATGTTTTTATTTACTTTTATTTACTTATTTATTTATTGTTGTTTGCCCCCCAAAAATACCTGTTTTGCTACACCACTTAAATTTTAATTTGTCATTACTGCATGGACTTTACATGTTTTTCTGCCTTGTTCCGAGTGAAATTATTTCACCTCTTGTGGCTCCGCTTGTAATATTTTAGGATAAAAACATGAGACTTTTTGTGACTGTTCAGCTAAAATGCTCATGACAATTTGCGCTGAGATCACAGTCGTAGAATTTATGTGCTGAGAACTTTCTCAGAGGACAGTAGGGGAGGAATGGATGGGATTTCACCCTGGGGATCTCCGCTGGCATGTGTCGACACATGAAGGGCAGAATCTCACAAGAGGATGACAAGAGCCCAGCAGGAACTGCTGAAGTGTTTGCCTGTTAGATACTTTCTTCCTTGCAATTTTTTATAAAGTTGTCGGGCACACTATGATCTTTTCTTGAACTGAAATGATTGTGATAGACCAGATGGGTTTGGATGCTGCAATGTTTTCCCACTGACTTCTCCACTTGGCCCCTTGATGCCTGAACTTTTTGAAGTTTGAGGAAATGTTCACTTTTATAACTTGCTGAAATCTGGCTCCGTTTTATTGTTTACCACGCTGGAAGGGATTTTACTGCATAATCCAACTGACGCAATTTAAAGGAAAATCCCTTTTCCACTTGATGTCAAAGTGTACAGAGGCTCAGAACCCCCCCCCCCCCACCCCACCCACCCACACACACACACACACACACACACACACACACACACACACACACACTCCCGCGCGTTTAATAAGCACTCATCTACTTCTGCTTTTCAACATCTCAGGATTTATAGTCCCTCCTCTGATGACTTTTGGAGTGTGTTTCACATCGTCACTGACCCCTCAGCTGTTATTACATTCACATTGCGCTGTGGCTTTGAGTTGTTAAGTGGACACACAGTCACGCACAGCTGTGTAGGCAGAGATTGGACCAATGAGATCGCCACACGCCTCGACGATGGTGGTTCTGTTTATGGAGAAAGTGTTTAAGCCGTAAAAGATCATCTTTATCCTGCGTTGAAGCTAACGAAAATGATATGATATGGTATGATAATACTCACATAATACTCACATGAGAGGTCTCATCACAGACTTGATTAGGAGCAAAAGGTGCTCAGCCAATAAGCAGCTGGATATGTCACTAACATAAAATGCTGTTTGTGTGGTTAAAAATAGAAATAATAGCCTCTATCAGCAGGTCTGTGTGGTTTAAAACGCTAAGTGGATGTTCATTACCGATGCTCAAGTGAAAGATGGATATTTTATGTGGGTGTCTTTATATAGCTTTCTGTTTTTTCATTGCTACAACTGTGAATGAGCCACTAGGGATGTGGGACTGGGTCAGGAAATACCGATGTGGAAGGCAGTGGCTCTCCTTAGGATTCCTCTGGCTGGGAGGCCCTCCCCGACTGTCCAGGCAGGAATTTGGAGGAAAGAGGAAACAGGGAGGCTTATGCACCTCGTGATCCCTCTCATCAGACTGCTGCAACCTTTTAAAGGCAGGGGGAGAGAACCAAATACCATTTTTTCCCAGAGAGGAACTAGGGCTCAGCATTCCTGGCATTGCCACTGGCCTCCAAACAATCCATACTCTATCCTGTGTGTGCTGGGAGAGTGAATGGCGACAGTGTGTGTGAGGCTCTCAGGCTCACGTTGTCCAGAGCAGGGAGAGCAGCCAACGTTGCCGGCGCACTCAGAGCTCCCGGACAGCAGCACGGCCTCCGTCCCCAGCCGCGAAGCCAAACACTGGGACGTCTGAGACGGCACTGTTGAGCCACCGCACCGGCCCGACCGCTGCTGAAAACGCACTCCAGAAAATAAACAAGCCGGGGCCCATGAAGAGCAAATATTTGATCAATCTGAGAAAGGCGGAAAAAAGGAGGATGAATGTGCAGAGAGGGAGGAGGAGGGAGGTGAGAAGGAGGAGGGCAGGGAAGGCTGGAGATGAAGGGAGCCGCTATTGTATAAATCACACTTTTAAAGTGACAGCACGACATAAACAGGACAAAAATATATCAAATCCCTTACAAAGGATTAAATCATGCTGATTTTATACTTAATATGAGAATGAATCCAACACAGAGAACTTAATATAGGATGACGGATGCAGTTGGCTATGAATAAGAGTGACAGCATGTAGATGTGAAAAAAAAGAGCACTAAGAAAATACGTCTTTCAGTAAGTTACCCAGTTTCTGAAAGTCAAAAATTCTTCATTTTTGACCTTGGGAATTGTAGTTGGACCAAATAAAACAGCCTTAACTCGAGATTCACATAATTTTTTTTGTCTGCTTTTTCTGAAGCTTTCAACCACATCCCACAGCCTTCATCAGCAGATGTGGGTTCCTCAGTTGTTATGGCGATCGCTTGGCTATCATCATGTTGTTGACATTCCATACTTTGGTGAGGTGACAACACTTCAGCTCCAGATAAAGGCCCTGAGATGTGGCTGAAAGGTTCAGAAAATTTATATAAAACAATTCAGTGGACTTTGAATAAAAAAAAAAAAATGTATTGTTTGTTTAACTACTAACTAACAAAATCATAAAACTAACAACAAACTTAAACTAATGCATTCAGCTGATGAAGGCAATGACATTTGATTGAAAGCCCCAGAAATATCTAGTAAGCAAACCTTAAATTCATTTTTTTGTAACTACTGTTTCCAACATCAAGAATGAACAAACACTCAACTCATGAAGGCCTTGATGTGTCGTTGAAAGCTCCAGAGAAGTAAGTGAGCAGACCTTACACTTAAAAATATGTACTTATTTTACTGTAAACTGCAAAGGCCAAGATCAAGGATGACCTTATATGCACTCAACTCATGACAGATCACATATCAGGCCAAACGCGCCAAGAAAAGCTAATTGGTACACCATAAGTCTTTTTATATTTCTATTTGAATTATTATTTTAATTATCTGTCAAAATACTGCCTCCAAAATAAAGATTGAGTTTTGACACCGAGCTGATGTTGGCTGCGAAGTAAGGAGTTCAAACTGCTAAAGTTTTGTATAATGATATCACATCATTATTGCAGTAATAAGCAGTAACCAGAGTCCCAGTGTTTGGGTCTGAAATCCAACTCACTCTGCTGGCGCATAAACCCGTTACTGTAATTCAAAGCCATGAACATGATGTACTGTGAACATGGTACAACAAAGGTGAGGGGGACACAGAGGATTTGTATTTCTTTGTGTTTGTCAAGTTTTAAATAGGTCAATCTTGCAGCACTAAGAGAGAGCGATTATGACTCAGTTAATCTTAATCAGTACACTGGAGCTGACGCACGCGGACGTCGTCACACTCTGTCCTGCTTCATCTGGTTGTCAAACCCACCGGTCTGCATGCCAAGAAATTTGAGCGCTGATATGAAGTTGATGTTTACAAGAGGAAAAGTACAGAATTAAGAAAATTATTCCACCTACTGTAGAGAAAAAAACAACCACAAAGCACTTTGATCATCACAGAAAGGTCATCCTTTTAACCAGTACCTGTTAACCCACCTTGATTGAACCTTTGGCATTTTTTTTATTGAAAATAGTCTAATTTGTGCTGGAGTTCATAGCTGAGGAGTGCAAATTCCATGTTTGCTGTGTGTTTCAGTATTGGTTTTATGAGATTCAAAGAAACAGTGTAACATTTTTGAAAATACGCTTTGACATATTCATGCTTTTATGTCTGTGTGTAAGGAAGGCTATGGAGCGGCGGCTGTGTTAGCTAAGCTTAGCATAAAGTCTGGGGGCATGAGAAAATACCCAGCCTATCTCAGGGCTGGTTGTCTCGGTAACCATCTCGACTGACTGCCTGTCTCTTCCCTGTGATGTCACCAACCTGGCAGTAATATGTTTTCTTTTGGGAGTTTGTTGGCTCTCCCTTTCTGTGAAATGCATTAATACATGCATTCCTACAATAAAAGAAAAAGATGAATACATATCTTGTTTATTTGTGTCAAGAATGAGGCGGAAACATCCAGGCTCTGTCCAAAGTAAGAAAACTGTGACTGCCAAAAGGCTCAGTCAGTAATCTTCCTCTTTACTCTTCACCTCTCGTCCTCAAAAATTCCAGGATGGAACAAGACAAAGAGCAATACGAAAATGTTCCTTATACATGGAACAGTGACTGAGTGCAGGGCTCTACTGCACAGATATGAGTGATATAAATCTTACTCTGCAGACTCCTCATCTTTTGTTGGGAACTATACATCTCTAAATCAGCAGTCTTGTGTAGGAGTACATTTTTCCAAAAAACTTTGCACTTCCCTGAGATGACTTGTCAACCAGACAGTTGACACTGTGGTTCTGTGTTCTCCAGAGACTGGCACTTGTATGAAATGAGTTTCTTGGCGGTTGTTTTTTCATCCGTTCAGGCCTGGAAGTCACATGCTCATGCAGAGAGAAGAAATGCTGTCATGAACTGCCTGGATGGATTCTGTGTTGTCGTATATCAACACAGCCCTGGGGAGGCAAGAAACAGATTTTGTGCATATGAAAATGTCACAGTTATTTCTTCAGTGTGTTTCTGGGGGCACAATTGAATGCAGAATTGGCTGTTGACTTTATCACTAACTGGAGTTTACAGTTTCCTCTCTTAATTTACGACTTTATTCCTGGCGATGATGGATTCTAAGAATCCACTGAGAGTTGTGTATGAGTGTTCTGATAAAGTAATCACCCTTCAATTTATGATACGAATGAAGCTGAGTATTTCAACAAGTCCTCCAGCCTGAGCAAGCGGCAACCAGCAGTGACGTCACCTGCTGGTTTGCAAACGGCTGTTATGAAGCCTCGAGTTCAGATTTTTTTCCGGTGACATTTTGCTAGTTCGGAGCGGTTTGGAGGAGGGAGGAAGTGACCATATTTGGGCGAGCTGGGGGGCGGAGGGGGAGGCATGCGGTGGATCTGACTCCATCTGATTGGAAACTCGGCGATACTAAATCCCGCCCGCTGATAGCCGTAACCTGACTACACCACAGGCCTGTCAATCAAACAGACACGCCCCCAAAAACACAGCTTTTTGAAGCTTACTTTCTAATTAATAACGGGATTATTTTCAGATGGACCGCCAAAAACTAATAAGAAGGAGTGACTTTAGCTAACAAAATTGTGAGAACTCATGGATTCATTTTATTGACTAAGAATTTTATGAGACTAGTTGAATGGCAGCCTATGGAGTCTGAGGCTTTTTTGGAGGCAATCATATTAAGGCATTTCCGCATCGACTTCATTTTTCAAACCCAAAGTCATCCATCCACCCCGATCTCCTCCCTATGTTGGCTATGTGGCTCTATGCCTTCATCACTGGTACTGGTTATAATCTTGCACACACAACCTATGGGGTCGATTTGAATCCAAAGCTTATCTGACATGTTAACAGAGACGTTAAGATGTGATTTACCATTCCCTCCAGGCCAATCCAGGACCTGCACAGGTTTAATGGAAACAGAGGCAGGCCTGTCCTTCTTCACCTGAGCAGATCAGATGTCAAAACCCCCTTTTGCTTACATTGAGCCAAACTGAAGCTCCAGAATTGTGGCTAATCCATCAACCCTCCCTGCCTCCTCCTCCCCTGCATGGAGCCTTGATGCCATTGCCTGCTGAGCAGTATTTCATTAGAAAACACCAACACTGCCAGTAAAATGTTGCCTCTCTGCGACTCTTGATATACAGTGTGCAACTCTAGGAAATCCACTTGAGAGGAAAATGACCCCCCCGTGCTAGCAAGCAGGAGGCATCTGCAGAACGCTTAAAATAATAGGTTTGTAGAGACTGGATGTTTCATGAGAGTCGACTTGCACCTCTTACGCCTTCCAAATTCCTTCAGGTTTCTTTGAAACAGAATCTGTAGTTTAGTTTCTGTTCACATACCTGGATATCTGTGAGTTTGAAAGAGAGCATATTTCACACTCACTAAATGCCAAGTTACATTATTAAATGCTGGGAAGTCGTTTGAAATCTGGATTATTCCAAAACAACCAAGCATCTCTCCAAGGTTTTTCCAATTTTTTATCCTCGGTTCATTCACTCCTGTTTGTCTTGGGTCAAAGAAAAGCTTCCTTTCCATCCTGGCTGCTGTCTGCATATCATTTGGCTGCGGTTGACATCAGTGGACAACCAGATATGCTGAGGCAGGTTGTCTTTAAGGGGGAGGGTGGTTTGAGAGTAATATGGAGTAGACCTCATGGGGAAGCATGGTATACCCAGTCTGTATTGTTATAACTAACTCAAAAACAAGGATGCATCAAGCAGTTGGAGTGGCTGGTGGGTGATCAATCATTTGGGAGGAATTTACAGAAGTTGGATATTCAAGTGGAGCGCTGGAGTGGTCGGCACTAAAACTGCCTGCAATCCCTGATTTTATTTTCAAAGCTTAAGTGAGCACCAGGCAATCAAAGCCAACGAGAACCAGAGCTACAGACACTTCGGACTAAGAAGATCCATTTGCCAGTGGAGCAGGGGGCCAGACTTTTCCAGGCCCGCCCCTCTGTTTTCTAATGGCCCCATAGTGGAGGAGCCTCTTGCAGCCCTCCCTCCCTCCACACCCCTTGTTAACAGTCAGAGACCCCCCTTTGGTACAGTGGCCATTAATATTTATGATTAGAGTGCTCCCCACAGGGGCCCAAGGGTGACAAACAGTGTGACCTTTCAGAAGGCCCAGTGTTTACCGTGGCTGTCAGGAAACGGGTCGGATAAGGGGAAGAGAGCACCCCCGCCCCATCTTCCTCCGAAACCAAATGAAAGCAGGCTGGTGTTCGGCCCGAGCAGATGTTCAGACCGTTACTTTCACCCCTCGCACGAGCAGCCGTGTGAACGCCCATCAGCTGAAATCACCCGTGTCACTAAAAGAAAAAAAGCTCTGTGCCATTTCAAGACATTTCCATTCAGCAAATCTTTTCCGAAATTGTGCCGTTCACTCACACGGTGTCTGTTTTTGTTTATAGTCTACACCCTCGATGGTCTGGGACACTCTTAAAAATACAGTTCATTATTTGCAGTCTGGGAGTGACTCAACAGAATTCAGTGTTCAGCCCTGTCTGTGTTTCAGCTCCTTTTTTTGTCATGAAAACACAGACGGAGGCTTCTCCTCACCGTCTCTGATGTTGTTGTAAATTATACGTTACTCGCTAATTTGTGTAAATAAGGTAGGGACAACAGGGGGTGCATATAAAGACAATTCTGTTCGGCTTCTTTTGGAAAAATAAATTCAGCTTCGGCACAGGAAAATTATGACTTGCTTGACTTTGTTGATTGATTCATGACTGAACTAACACGCTTTTATGGGGAGTTTGGCAAGATTTTATTTCTGATCTTATTTTTGTCAAATTCTTTAAAGGAAAAAAAAAATACTTATTGGTTTCTCTGCAGTTTTATAGTGCAAAAGGAATGACGAATCTTTCTTTGAGACACAACTAGAGGGGAAAACAGTAGACTACAATGCTCAATCACTATAAAGTGGGATTGATAGTGTACAATAAACTGTCTGTCAATTTACATTATTTAATTCATCTTAGTAAGAAAAGGGTCGAATTGGAGATAATAAATAAATATACTCAAATGGCTGACAATATCAGCCTGGTGCGAACCAGACCCAATTTCACTGCGTGAACACCCTCAATAGGGAATCATTTGCAGTTGTTCCATCTTGTTGGGCGTAGAGCTCAGGTTTATTTCAACCAATCAGCAAGCGGCAAAACCGGCCGAAAATCTACCGCCGCTGCAAATACCTTTGTCCAATAAAGCGTTTTTTTCCTCAGTACAGCATATTTTTTTGAATTGTCTTAATGAATGGCCTTGATGAGGTGCTGAGTTTTTATTCTGCACTGAACACTGAGCGTTGACTTTTTTTCCTGTCAGTGAGAATTGAAAAATTTGAACAATGCGCTCGTCACTGTCACCATCTGTCCAATCACAGTGTCAGTTAACCACTGATTGGTCCACCCTTTAGAGCGGTTGACACTAATACAAGCCAAGTTACCAGATTGTATTCACAGGGTAGAGAACTGAAGCTGTGAGTGACAGTCGGAGCAGCCAGGCTATGACAATATGCTCTTGGCGTTGGAAACAGTAGTTGACAAAACATCCTCATTACAAGACCAATTTTGTAACTGTTTTGAAACTTTAAAGTCTGTTATAAAATTATCACAGTCTAGCGATTTGTGAGGGAAAATAGTTTTTATCATTCCATGGTGAAGCATGGTGGTGGTAGGATCATGGTAGCATCATGCTATGTCAGTGGTCAGAACTGATAGATAAATGCAGCCAAATACAGAGACGTTCATGAAGAAAACCTGCTCCAGAGTGCCGCAACCTGACACTCAGCACGGCAATCAGCCACAGCATACAGTCACAACACCACTGGAATGACTGCAGGACAAGTCTCTGACTGTCCTCGCCAGCAAAGCCTGGACTTAAACTCCAAATAACATCTGTGCATGAACCTAAAGATTGCAGTTCACAAATGTTTCTCATCCAAACTGATGGAACTTGACCGGATCTACCGGGAGGAATGGGATAAACTGCCCAAATCCAGGTATACAAACCTGTAAAGCCGAACAGACTTCAAGATGTAACAGCTGCAAAGGGGCTTCTACGGAATACTGAATCATGGGTCGGGACACTTTTGTAAATGAGAGATTTCAGTTTTTGACTTTTAGTGTTTTGTATAATTAAAGTTCTATCAATTTCAGATTAAATAAATAAATAAAGTGTAAAAAAAAAGTACTTTCCGAACAGTCATGCAGTGCCATAGTGATTGCTGGGTTGGTGTGAGATCATTATGGTAAATGGTAAGTACTTGTATCACCTTTCGGTCTCAAAGCACTTTTAACATGGTTTTTCCCATTCACCTACTAATGAGACAGATCACCATGCAAGGTGCTGCCATCAGGAGCACATTCACACACCGATGGTACACCATCGGGAGCAACTTAGGGTTCAGTGTCTTGCTCAAGGACACTTAGGCATGTGGATGGGAGGAGCTGGGGATCGAACCACCAACCTTCTGATTAGTGTGCAACCCACTCTACTGTCTGAACCACAGCCTCCCTGTATCGCTTAACTTAACTGATGTTTCCAAGGTCAAGAATAAATCGTCAACCTCAAACTCAGTCTTAAATCTACTCATGACTGTATCACACACATCATGACTTGGTTTGCTCACAGGAGCATTTAGCCCAAGTGAGCAAAAAGAGGTGAATACATTGGAAAAGTATTCTTTCACATGAATGTCACGTAAATTCATGATGTCGTTTTTTATCTGAATTTTCCAATAAATGTGTTTTTTAAGTCATTTGGTGAAACAGGAAAATGCACTAAAAAGCTATGGTAGATGCATAGTTTTATAGCCCACTATATGGCACTGGCAGCCCTGTTGCACTTCAGGACAACAAATAAACATCACCATGGTGAAGGCGCTCTGAATATCCACAGATCCTACAAATAGAAATCCTGTGAGTTCCTGGGAATCGCTTGCTAACGACATGATGATGGATGGAGCGATGCCACCCAGTCCAGTAAAACCGCTTTATGAGAAAAACTTCAACACCACTTCCTTCATTCGTCAGCTGTAAAGACTGAAATTAGTATCAATCTGATTCAATCATTCTTGAATACGAGAATTTTATTTGTTTTTATTATATCTCAATTGAGGATTTTTGTACATGTGGTATTTTTATGGGACTTAATTTGGATAGGGACAGGGAAAACAGCATTCTCACCGCTTTGTTTGATTTAAAATGTCTTTTGATTTGTTGACTTTCTCTCTAATTTTCCCTAAACCCCATCTCCCATGATGAATACTCCTTAACTTCCTCCTCCAAGGTCACCGCGTTCATCTTTGTTTGAGAAGATTCAGCTGCCCGTGAAGTGTCTCCTCCCCGGGCAGCAAATATACCCAGATAGGGAGCTGAGAGTTGACGACAGCGAACAGTTTGTTTCACTGGAGACCGCCCTTGGCTCCACGCTCGTCTCAAACCTTCCTATCATCCCCCAGGTGGAGTCTGTCACAACTAAAGAAGACATTCCTATAATCTAATCAGCGGACTTGCAAACATTTCTCAACAATGCTGCGATCGTCGGACAGAGTTTGCTCTTCACAGCAGACTGACACAGAAGGGAGGGGAAACAAATGATAACGGGACCTTTTTTGCTTCGAAATCTGTGGTAGGAGTTCAACCCAGAGAGGCCCACCCACGTAGACGGGAGAAAACGGGGGGGGAGAAGCTAAAGCTGCTGATGGCTGGTGGGTGCTGTGGAACAGTATGAACCACAGTGCTCACCACAGTGTCAGATTTATCTGCAGTATTTGCCCAGAAAAAACACTACTGTGGCTACCTTTCCTTAAATCTAAGGTGCACGACCACTCCTCAGCTACTCCTAGAGAAACTGGCTTGCTTTAGGTGCAAAAAAATGAACCTTCTGGCCTATTTCAAGATTTGTTTTATTACTGGGCAACCATGAAGCTTGAAAATATTTTACATTTTTCATGATAAATAATTTTTTGTCATATTTAAAGTATAAACAAGACAGCCCTATTTTACCTGTACAAGCACAATGACAAGCACCAAGCGGAAAGTTATGGCACAAGCGCATCTGCTATGTTGGGTTGCAGCAGTGCAAGGAACTAAAGGGCTAACATGAAGAATGTCTGAAAGACATAAAGGCCCGGATGACCAACAATTTCCTGCTTCTAAATGCAGAAAAAACTAAAGTTATTGTACTTGGTCCTAAACACCTCAGAAACTATTTCTCTAATCATTTAGTTACTCTGGATGATGTTGTCTTGGCTTCCAGCACCACTGAGGAACCTTGGAGTCATATTTGATGAGGATTTGTCCTTTAGCCACCAGATAAAGCAAGTCTCCAGAACTGCCTTCTTTCACCTACGTTATATTAATAAAATCAGGAAAGTCCTTCCTCAGTGTGACGCAGAAAAGCTGATTCATGCATTTGTTACTTCCAGGCTGGATTATTGTAATTCCTTGTTGTTAGGATGTCCAAAGTACTCATTAAAAGTACTGCAGCTGATCCAAAATGTTGCAGCAAGAGTTCTGATGGGATTTAGCAAGAGAGATCATATTTCTCCTGTTTTAGCTTCTCTTCATTGGCTTCCTGTTAAATCAAGAATATAATTTAAAATGTTCTTGCTGACTTACTGTGACGACTGGCCAGGTTAGGAGACAGCTGGAGAGAATCCACCAGCGCAAGGCTGCAGGACCTGACGGCATCAGCCCCGTGGTCCTGAAGACCTGCGCCGCCCAGCTGGCTGAGGTCCTACAACACCTCTTCAACCTGAGCCTGAAGCAGGAGGAGGTCCCGGTGATGTGGAAGACGTCCTGCCTGGTTCCTGTCCCCAAGAAGAAGACTCCATCTGGCCTCAACGACTACCGTCCGGTTGCCCTCACATCTCATGTGATGAAGGTGCTGGAGAGGCTGGTCTTGGCCCACCTCAGGCCGCTGGTGAAATCTTCTCTGGACCCTCTGCAATTTGCGTACCAGCCTCGTGTGGGAGTGGACGACGCCATCATCTACCTGCTGCAACGAGCTCAGTCTCACCTGGATGGAACCGGTGACTCTGTGAGAATCACTTTCTTTGATTTCTCCAGTGCATTCAACACCATCCAACCACTGCTGCTGAGTGAGAAGCTGCGGGTGGTGGGGGTGGATGCGCCCACCGTCTCCTGGATCACTGACTACCTGACAGGCAGACCACAGTTTGTCCGTCTGGGCAGTGTGCTGTCTGATACGGTGGTCAGTGGTACTGGAGCTCCTCAGGGAACTGTTCTGTCTCCCTTCCTGTTCACCTTATACACCACTGACTTCCAGAACAACTCAGAGTCCTGCCATCTGCAGAAGTTCTCTGATGACTCTGCAGTGGTCGGATGTATAAGGGACGGACGGGAGGATGAGTACAGGGCAGTAGTGGAGGACTTTGTGGAGTGGGCGGGAAGAAATCACCTGCTCCTGAACGTGGCCAAGACCAGAGAGATGGTGGTCGACTTCAGGAGGAAGGCGACGGCTCCACAACCGCTGAGAGTTCTGGGAGAGGAGGTGAACATGGTGGAGGAGTACAAGTACCTGGGTGTGTCCATCGACAACAGACTGAAATGGAAGACCAACATCAATGCTGTCTACAAGAAGGTGATGAGTCGACTCTTTTTTCTGAGGAAACTTCGATCCTTCAATGTGTGCAGCATGATGTTGGAGATGTTCTACCAGTCTGTTGTGGCCAGTGCTTTGTACTTCGCTGGGGTCTGCTGGGGGAGCAGCATTGGAGCCGGTGACACCAACAAACTCAACAAGCTGGTTAAGAAGGCCGGCTCCATCATCGGCTACAAACTAGATAGTCTGGAAAAGGTGGTGGAGAGGAGGACGCTGATCAAACTATTGTCCATCTTGGATAATCCTGTCCACCCTCTCAACCACCTGCTGCAGGGACAGCGGAGCACTTTCTCTAAAAGATTCCTCCAGCTCCGCTGTCACAAGGACAGATACAGGAGATCATTCCTGCCCACTGCCATAAGACTTTACAATAACTCACCTCTGGCAAAATCCATCACAGTACAATAACACTGTTGACTGTGTTTCTTGGTTTCTTGCTTGTATATTATATGTATATTATATATATAGATATATACTGTACCGTATGTATATATATATATATATATGTTGACTGTGTTTATTGGTTTGTTGTATATAATATATATAGATATTTAATGTACTGTATATATACTGTATGTACTGTGCATTTTATATTTTATATTTATATTTTTTATTTTATTGCTTTTCTATTATATTATTCTATTCTATTATTATTTTATTCTATTGTTTCTATTATTGCTCCTGTATGTATGCTGTTGTGGCGAAAAAATTTCCCCTCGGGGATTAATAAAGTATATACCTACCTACCTACCTACCTACCTTACAAAGCTCTTCATGACCAGGCTCCATCTCATCTCAGAGATCTTATAGAACCACATCATCCTGACAGAGATCTTATAGAACCACATCATCCTGACAGATCTTATAGAACCACATCATCCTGACAGATTTTATAGAACCACATCATCCTGACAGAGATCTTATAGAACCACATCATCCTGACAGATCTTATAGAACCACATCATCCTGACAGATTTTATAGAACCACATCATCCTGACAGATTTTATAGAACCACATCATCCTGACAGAGATCTTATAGAACCACATCATCCTGAAAGATCTTATAGAACCACATCATCCTGACAGATCTTATAGAACCACATCATCCTGACAGATTTTATAGAACCACATCATCCTGACAGATTTTATAGAACCACATCATCCTGACAGAGATCTTATAGAACCACATCATCCTGAAAGATCTTATAGAACCACATCGTCCTGACAGATCTTATAGAACCACATCATCCTGACAGAGATCTTCTCCCTTAGCCTGCTTGTAGTTCCCAGAGTTTCCAAAAGTAGATTGGGAGGCAGAGCCTTCAGTTTTCAGGCTCCCAGTTTGTGTTTGAGGGGCAGAAACCCTCTCTAGCTTTAAAGTTAGACTGAAAACGTTCCTTTTTGATAAAGTTTATAGTTGGAGCTGTTCAAGTGGACCTGAACCATCCTGCATTTATCCTGTTATAGCCCCAGGCTTTCCTCTCACTCTTTCCCTCTCTATAACTCATATCTCAGCATCACATCTCATTAACTTCATGCTTTTTCTCTCCCATAGTTTTTCTTATTATCTGTTGTCTCCATTTAGTTCCCTCACTCACGTAGTTTCTGTTCTTTCTTTTGCAGATGTCCCGTCATGGAGCTGCATGTCTCTACTCTGTGATTGTCGTCTCCACCAACAGTTCATGTCTTGTTTCTCGATGCTGTCCTTTTCTCTCTCTGCTCTCCTCTCACCCCAACCGGTCGAGGCAGATGTTCTCCACCTCTGAGCCTGGTTCTGTCGAAGGTTTCTTCCTGTTAAGAGGGAGTTTTTCCTTCCCTCTTTTGGAGGTTTTTCTCCCCTAAAGAGGAGTTTTTCCCTCCTAGTTTATGTGGGCATTGTTGAATTGTTGGGTTTCTCTGTATAATGCTGCTCTAAGTAATAAGTTCTGCTGTAAGGACTTTAATGTGTTAAGTGCCATGAAATAACCTGTGATGGGATTTAGAGCTATATAAATAATATTGAATTGAATTGAATTGAATTCACTGAAGTTAAATGTGGATCGGAGGGTGTTGTGATTAATAAACTCACTCTTAGCCAGCCACATTACTGGTCCTATCTGAACCAATCACATGATGACAACAGTTTAACAAATGTAGAAGCTTCTTGTTTAAATTATATCATTTTATGTGAAGAAGGTTGGAAAACAGGCAATGATACACAGCTTGGATGAGCCATGATAATCTGACATCATAATATGGAAGAGCCCGGGGTGTGTAGTCTTGAATGGGGTTATGTTGTTATAGTTTGATGTCATTGGATTGTGGTTTAATAATGGTTAACACAATAGACAGTCATGCACTCTGACTTCACTCCATTGGCACTTCTCAAATCAGAGGTTATGATGTATAAAGCAGCTATAAACAACAGGCACGTCCTCTGTCTGGAAACTGAATAATTAAAGTGATTTATTTGCATTTTAAAACCCAAATATTCAGTTTGCTCCTCAACTCAATCTTTCAGCTGTGCGCTCTGTGCCAAAGTACCACAGATGTGCAAAGCAGATTTGGATTCAGGAAAATAGTGAAGCGCTGCTGGTTGCACCGCCACAAAAACAAATTCCTAAGAGTACCTGGTGACGCTATCTGCTTCATGAGGCGGAGGCACAGAACCATTAGACTTGAATGCTAACATCAACATCTTAACATGCATACAATGACAATGTTAAGATGTTAATATTTACATGGTAAAAAAACATGTAAACATCAATATCTATAGTTTCACTAGCTAAAATCGGAAGATGCGGTGGTAAGCTTCAATTACAAAGTAGGCCTATAGCTGAGGCTGTTGGGAATGTCATTCGATTTTCAGGTTATTTGCTCAAATACCAAAGTGTTAGGTTAGGTTAGGTAAGTAGTTACTTTATTAATTAGACAAGTTAGAAGTGAAGGCCAAACGGTGATCTCAGGCATCTATCATTAGGAAGAATCCTGGTCAACGGTGGACAAAGAATCCAACTAGTTGTCATAAAATGTCATGAAATGAACACTCAAAGTTTGCGTTGCTCAAGCCATTGGAAACACTGATGTAAAGTCCCTTCTGGGACAACATTGGATAAATTATATTTCTGACTTCATTATGGTGCTAGATTGATAGTGAAGTGGTCACCAGAGGTTCAATAACTAATACTGAGAGGGATATGATTTTTTTTTTTTTTACTTAACTTGACATCAATCTATCCAATAGTTGTTGGGACAGTTTACTCAAACTGAAAAATTCTGAGTTTTGCCATCTGCGGGACTGTTAATGTCTGTTTAATGTCTCTATGAACATGTCATAGCAACCCACACAAATGACCGATCTACAGGCCATTATTGACATCCATAGAGCCATGCCACTATACCAGGGCTAGACATTATGAGGAAAGTTTCGTTGAGATCAGTCTTGAGAAAAGGAAGCTTTGACATTTATACAGCTTACTGTAGTTGAATTAATATGACACATTCCTCCCAGCTCTCTAAATTACTTTTTAAGCCTGGCCACCAGATGCAGAAATCACTGGTTTGTTAAAGACATGCTCTGTCTCAGTTACGCCTTTAATGCATGTTTATTCAGACAGAAGTCTCCGGGGGAGTCCCATGTTTCCTTCAGTGGTTCTGTTGCAGTTTGGAGATGAGTCTGACAGCTAATCCAGGGAGGGAAATTTCCCTTGTCGCATTTATATCTCGCCCTCTTAATCACTCTGACAGACACTTTCCTTCGTAATGAACTTTCATAAAAGAAATCAGTGAATGCTTCACTCAAGTGTTCCAGCACTTCCTTCATGGCCAAGTACTTTGTGTCTCCATTAGAAATCATAAGTAAGCAGGTGTGTCCCAGCTACATGCCATTTCATGCTCTACTTAATATCATGAAGTCATCCCCTAATGCAGAAGTAATTCAAATGTCATAGAGGTAGAAATGTTGGTCTAAGTAAGGGTTGAAGTACTGAGCTGTTTTGATCATCCAGGAAGTGAAGTGTTGGGATGCATCATTACATTTGCTGAAAAGCTAGCGGTTCCATTTCACCACCTGGTCCTCAGCTGCCCTCCTTCAGAGCTCAACTCATCCAAGACAAACAACAGCGATCTCCCCTCTCTGATTGGGGCCAAGGAAAAGCCCTTGTCGGATGCACAACTGGAAGGAAACGGCTAATGTATAGGCCAGGGCTCAGGGGACTCCATTTCTGGGGGTGAAATGTGCGTGGAGCTCGAACAAGTGAGTGTTTGTGTTGGGCCAGTTGGTGTCTGGCTGATGGGACACAGGCAACACACAAGGCGGTTTGTGTGCGATGGAGGAAGATCATGAAAGATAGACGGAGGGAGATCTTTAGAGCGATTGTAACTGAGACGACGTGATGCAGAGAATGGAGATAAAGTATGCATTCATTGCACATCCCCAGACAAATTTGAGTCAACTGGAGCGTATTGGAACAGTTTGTCCTCGTCGTGCAGATCATGTAGAGAAAACATTGCCATCTTTCAGTTGTTGACATTTTCTTTAATGATTTAAAAACAAATACCTTGACCCTGGATATAGAAATATACAGTAACCTGGATGCAAAAGATTTAAAAACAGTTCTTACATAGCAACTACTTTAAAGATGTCGGTCATATTCAGGCACTTGGAATTACATACAGTCTTTGTTTGTCATGCTACACAAGAAAGTATTTCTTTGGTCCTTTTTTTTCTCCCTCATCTGAAACCACAGACAGAACAAAAGAAAAACAGCTTTCTGGTTTCGTACCTTGTATTTACATTTCGTTTAACACCCATCACAAAGCCTCCATCAGACAAGAAACAGAACTGGCAAAGTTCCTCCGTCACATATTAACCCTTCATATCTTTCCATACATTGGTTATGAAACAAGAACAGAATAAAAAGGTATAATTATAATGGCTCGAATATGATTTTTTTTTTTTTTTTTTACAGCAGTATTAATCAATATCACTTAGTGGAATGGTTTTCATGTAAGATTTTGCAAATAAAAAATTAAAAAAAAACATACATTTTTCTCCACATTGGGCATCAATACAAACAAGCCACGTTGCTACAGACGTACTGAGCACTGTAAACCCCAACATGTCCATAAAATTCTGGCTGAGCTCTGGCTGAACTCACTAACGTCTCTGTAACTCATTTAAAATCCCCTGTAAATGTTTCAGTTCTCCAACAGCCACATTTCTAACACAGTTCAGAGTTCTTTTGCTTTTTTGTTTTCCAACATACTGAAAACACATTTGCTGCTGGTTTAGATACTTTTTTGGGTGAATATGACATCTCTTTGTGCCTCTAACTTTTCTAGTTAATTATTTTAAGTGTGAGTATAACAGATCTCCCAGCAGAGCTGCTGTCACGGAACAGAAACAGAAAAATATGTAAATGAGAACAACGATGTGGTAAATTTGGCTGCAATGAAACACAATATAGGTGATCAAAGAAAGCCTGAAAGAGCAGATTTATACCATTTGTCTCTTTGTCTCTCTTACACAAGGTAAAAACAAGAAAAAATTAGTTGTGCTGCATATGTGTTAACACAAAGTCATAACAAATAAAATGGAGCACAATTGTCACTAAATACAGGCATTATACATTCACAAGAGAATTTTATGCTTCAGAGATGAAAGTCGGTCTGACAAAATGGACCAGACCAATAAAAATAGCGGAGCCGGGAAGAGCTGTGCTTGAGATGGTCAGCTCACAGACCCAGTGGACAAACTCGCGCTGGGTCAAATGGCAGCGTATTTTCTCCTGCGGCCACAACTGAGCCAGAACACGACGCTCGCTGTGGACACTGCGGGTAATGAATGCTCAGCTTACATCGATGTAAAGTTAAAACAGAAAGCTCTTTACACGTCTGTAAAGTCACTGCTCACCTGCAAGGAAGCCACGTTTGATAAGAGTTACTGCACGTGGTCATGTGTGACTGAACTTGTGCCACATAGTAATTGCTGAAGTTGACGTCTCTGACATAGGGAGCGGGCTGGTAGTAGCAGGTGATGTTGGACAGAGCGGGGATCGCGTTCTGTTCGGCCATCACGCGCAGCGCCAGGGCGGAAATAAGTGCCAGCGTCTGGCGTCGCTCGTGGCCCATCAGACACACAGTGCTTTCGTTCACCACCCACCTCAGCGTCATCAGGTACTCGTAGCGCTTGTGCTCCATGCCCGCGAAGTGGTTCTGCAGATACGCCT
This sequence comes from Brachyistius frenatus, assembly GCF_029030835.1. NCBI lineage: Eukaryota > Metazoa > Chordata > Actinopteri > Embiotocidae > Brachyistius > Brachyistius frenatus. Next base: position 81,632 of record NW_027210645.1, read on the forward strand.
CCAGTTTCCTCTGCTGCTCGCTTATGTCGGGGAAGTCGATGAAGAAGCGTGAACACATGTAGCGCTGCATCAGTTTCATCGGAGACTCGGTGGACGGTTGGAAGCCGCGCACCAACAGGTGGCAGTACTTAAGCAGTCCGCCGCCCCGGATCTCTTCTGGGCTGCGGGTGGCGATAGTCTTGGAGCGAAAATGGCCGAGAGCTTCCTCAAAGTCTCCATACATACTCTCCCCCTGCACTGTAGGGTGGAAGGTCTCGGACATGGCCGTCTCCGAGCAGCGGTCAAAGAGCAGCAACGAATCCAGAGTGATCTGGAAGGAGTCGACACTAAACTCAAACTGCCTTCTCAGAGAGTCCACGAACTTCAGCTCCACATTCTTGCCGGTGTTGTTGGACAGCGAAATGAGGCTCCAGCGGTCGGTCTCGTTGCAAACTTTCACCAATTTCTGCACGTACGCCTCCTTCAGGGCGAGGGCTGTGATTCGCTGCCTGCACACCCCTTCAGGCAAGAAGTCCACCAGGCAGTCCAGCACCACGTCCTTCACCAGCCGGAAGGTTCTGTCGTCGGTCAGACTCAGGCCAAAGATCAGGTCCAGGTCTTTGTAGCCAAGACCGTTGTCCTGGTGCAGCACATGGCTGGCTGCTGAGCCGTTGAGCTTAACGTCACGTACCACCACTCCATGCTCCTCCAGCCGAGCCCTGACCACCTGACAGATAAAGAGACAGAGGGAAAAAACTGAGTGATGGTAATCCAAAACAAGATAAAACAAGATCAAAATCATAAGAGGCTGACACAGAAAAAACAGGTTTGTACATGCAAAAACGGAGAAGCTCTCTCATTACTGCTTCAAATAAAAAGAATGTGAGGTGCTGTCGTTTCAAGGTAAAATAGCACAAGAATTAAATGTAGCAGTTGAGACATGAAAACTTTGCTTATTTCATTCTGCAAAATGAATTCAGTTCACTTTGCTGGACATTTAATTTAGTTTGACGGCAGAAAAAATAGAAAGGAAAATTGATTTTTTTTTTTTTTTTTACTCAAGGTGTAAAACCATCAAATTTACTTGAAACTTTACAATTTTATTTTGAATAAAAAAGCCTTGACGGGATAATAAAACCTTTGCTTCTTCACAAATCTCCTAACTTGTAAATATTAAGTGTAAAAATCTGTCTGCAGCCAGTGGCAGGTTGGTTTTTAGTATGTTGCTGAAGAAGACTGATAACAAAGTGGTTGTTATGTGATTCTTCACTCAAAAGGACGGTGACACTCAATCCAATCTGCTGCCTGAGGGTGATACTGCCCTGCATTCTGTAAAGACATGAATACCTGATCTAACAGAGTTGTGTATTCAAATGTCAGGTACTAACAACAGCAGCACAGTGCAGATAAGCTGTGGAAAATGACACAATTCAGCTGTGAACTTTTAAACTAATGGCGATGACCATGTTAAGGAAATGTGATTGCTTCCCTGTCGTACTGTGTGAACACTCGTTGGCAGGAAAAAGGGTTTATTTGGTAACTGGAACACACCACGCACTCACTGCTGCGCTGCTTGGGAAAACTGCTGAACGACAGACGGCGGAGATGTTTATGCTTCCTGTCTGTTGCATCAGTCAGATGACACAAAGGGGAGAAAACCAGCTGACACCGCCAATTCTGAAGAAATGAAAAACACAGCTGTCCATTGGAGAACTGTCACTGAGCCACAGGGATCTGTTGTTGTTGTCCTTCCTCTAACAGCCATCAATGTAGAGAGATGATTATTCAACCCTGTGATCCTATCAGAATACTAAGAGACAGTATGACAGTAAATCCCCTTTCAATGGAGCTACTTAAATGACAACGGGCTTCTTTGCTAATATGCAAAAAGAATCTATCTATATTAAAACAATTTTTTTTTTTAAGTGTTCGTGTTGTATATTTTTAGCTGTCAGCTTTGTAACCTTTTACGTACTAAAGCCGTAAAACACACAAGAAAGCAGGAAGTAAACTTAGCAAAGTATTTTGTGTATTTTGCATTAACTTCCCCCTCTGGTTTTGACCTTACAAACCTCTTCAGGTTCCTCATTGTTGTGACACGTCATAATTGTTACTGTTTAACTTGTGTACTTCTTATGTACATATTCCTCTGGTTATCTAGTCGCCTAGACTGTGAAGCCATCATTGCATTTTGCCAACTTTTGGGCAAACAGCTACAAAACAAAATATTGCAACACTGCTCACTTTGCCGTAACCTACTGTGGCTCGCGCAAGAAACCTTATCTCTTACTCCATTATGGGCTACGTATGCCGTCGCGACACAGTGGATAAGATTCAGGCTAAAGTTAGTGGTTTGCGGAGAGTTCAGGTTCAGGTGATGAACACATTTTTCCAGGTCAGGTTGGCTGACATTACAGGTCAGATGAGGTGTTATAAAAAAAAAACCACCCCGACCCACACATCATTATGAAATAGCAAGGAAGCATTTCGCTCTGTGATATCACTTTATCACAGTTTGAAACTCAGCCAAACACAGAAACCACTTGATCTTTTCAAAGGGAAATGGGGTTTTTTAACCTTATTTTTAGACATTGTATTTTGTTTTTCCGTATAGAACAGAAATGCAGATATGGATCAATTTTGTGCTGGAACCTTTACGTTGCAAAAGTAACTTTTTTTTGTCTGTGAGTTAGGAATTTATAAACTAGTGTGATAGCCTGGCTAAACAGCAGATGCTAAAATACAAATTGGATGAGTAAACTGTTGTTCCCCCCTAAAACCACACATTGTCATTTTTTTCAACATTTCTGCTTGTGTCAGATTAAACAAATCACATTCAATGTGTAAATGAGACCATTCAAGAGGTGCTAGTAGATGTATTTTTGCACAAACAGCACAGTTCGAGTTGTTTCCCCCTGCCTCCATTGTTTATACTAAGCTAACCAGATTCAAGCTCCATGCTTAACACACAGACAAGTTTGAAGAGAGTAAATTCCACCACAGACACAAAACCTTTGTCACTCAAAGAGACAAAACCAATTCAAGGACTGTAAGATATTTATAATGTGGTGTTCAAACAAAATGCATCTAAGCAACCTTATAACTCCAAAATCTAAAGAGAAACAGTGAGATGCTTTTCAGAGCTAAATTATAAACGGTTTCACGAGGGAAGTGGACAATACTGCAGAGAAGTCTTTTTTTTTTTAACTATCTGGCAAGGGAAACCTGCAGCAGTATTTGCGCTGACCTCACACTTAAACAGTTGATCCGAGTTAACAGCACGCCATAATGTGCCTGTCTGGGGGTCCCGAAAGAACCGTTTGAGGAAGTGTAGTTCCGCCACCCCCACCGGCCCCGTTCTTCAGCACTCATAAAACAGGCCAGTGCATTTCCCACATGACGCACCAGCACCTGGGCGAGGGGAGACACTTCCGCCGACGTTCGAGCTAAAACGCCTTGTAAAAAGAGCCGCAAACACACCAGACTGTCTGGTGTTGACAACGCCTTGGCGACACATTACACTCTCTCCACTTTCCTTCTGCAGTCTCAATAGTTTTCTTGAGTATTTCATTTAAGCTGCGGCCTGAGTGTGTTTTTATTATGGCAGTTTGAAATGACCCGGCCGTTTACCAGCCCGTAGTCCCCTGGACGCCAATGAGAGCTCTGGGCAGTGAGTCAGATCATTCCTCTTGCCAAGCAAATGGCGACAGCGAATGAGGAGTTACGAGTCCCTGACCTTTGCATCCACTCCAAGACTAACCCAGCCAGTCACTCGTACAGTAGCTTGGCAGGCATCGGGGGATGATGATGATGGTTTTTCCTCTTATTTGAATAGCTTCCTTGAATTTCCTATGCATGGGTGGTCATTTCACCTGTGTGCTCAGTGAGTCTTGGGCTGAAACCAGATGTGTGATAGATGTTTTCAATGAAGAATTTGTTTAAGTGCTTTGAGGATTCACAGAAGTTTTAATGTCTCAGTCCACTCAAACTTTATTTGATAGGATTTTATCCAAGGGACCCATTTGGGAAGAATTTTGTTGTATTAGATGTTTCAGCCAGCCGTGTAAGCTAAAACTGGTGAGAACGACTCTAACTGTGTCTTTTGAATAGACGAACCAAGCTACTCCCCAGTTGGCTGCCGCTGCAGCTATCTTTGTTCTCTGTTTTGAAACTACAAATGAGTATTAGATGCAAGAATTAAATTTTAAGGCTTTTAAAGTGTTTACATTTGTACCGTGGTGTCTGTTCTGAACAAAAATCAGGTGACACAGACACAATTTCCCTCAATATACCCAACACTGTGTTTCCAGTAATTACACCAGGCTGTACTCATCACCACGCCTGGGTAGATAAAATCCAAATTATATATTTTTTTCAATCAAGATGCGTTGTTGTCATTTCTGTTTCCCATACATTGTTGGGTTTTTTGTGGTGGCCGGCCACAATCTCAAATTTCTTTCTCACTGTCTCACAAGCCCATAAAAATGGACTTACTCCTTTAGCCTCCAACCTTTATTTAGGATTTTTCAAATTGTATCTGTTCTAACTGTTGAAATCAGTGAAATGGTATTTCCCAACAGGAAGGTTTAAATGATGTTTCAAGGTGGGGATACTAACCCATTTATTTATATATTTGCTTTTTGTTGTTCTAAAAATAGCCATCTTGAATGAATTAAAAACAATTGTGAATTGTTTTTTAATTACATAATGAAAACTCTCTTAGTAACTAAACCCCAAAAATCGCAGGAAAAAAATGCAGACTTTGGTGTGCTCACTGGTAGCTACTTCCCCACGCACACAAGAAATTATTGAAAGTTTTGTTTTTCGAAGTTCAAAGCAGGAGCAGTATTATTGGACCCTTTGGCCAAAACTTTGAAGCAGACAGAAAATTCTTACTTCATTGACGGAAAATCCAGCCAGAGATACCATCAGCACTAAAAAAACATTGAGTGTAGAAATGAATGTTACCAAGTTACATCCTCCACGGAGCACTGGGAGCATGTGGTATCTTCATGTTGCTCGGCCCCAACAATAGCCCAGTGAGGAGTTGGTTTACAGTCTGGCGAGGGCCACAGTGGAGTCAGGCTACTGGTCTCCACTTACCACAGTGATACGTTGTCAAACCTGACCCACCAGCCCACTGTTATTATAGGCCCTAATCCACTGCTTGCATTTTGCTTCATATCCGAAGACCCTCAGGGAAAACAGAGTAATGGTTTCAGATTTAAAAAAAGAAAAAAAAACATACCTTCACCCACACACATGAACCCACTCAACAAATTACGTAAGCTATGACACACTCATCATATATCTGCGTTTATCATCATGTGGTAGTATGCTACCGGGTATGTACATGGGGCCTCTGGGGGTATATCCTGCTGAGGGGGAACATGACCATCACGGATTCTGGCTGCGGGTTGATAAATGAAACCCAGAGTACAGCGGTGTCAGTAACAATAAAAGTTTTCTTTCACTGCACTAAAGGCTCATTTACAACCAGACCACAAACAGATGTTATTTAAATGTAGCCCTGAGACAAACCCACCATTGAAGGGGGCTCCTGTGACTCATTGGGAGCGTGATCCGTCGGTCACCTCCGAAATCACCTCTATTCTGTCTCAGGTGGGCGACTCCGGTGCGTGGGCTAAAAATAAATGACATTCACGTAGCAGACCGGTGGTGACGCATGTTTTAGCCCGTTTACTGTGAATCATGATCACCTTGCGTCGCTGTCAACCATTTTCCATTGCATATCGTAGTGGTTTAGACCTGTAAATGGGGTTTCTCCCTCCATCCATTGGTTTACATTCATGTCCAGTATGTAAATCAACCAGCTGAAATTTGAAAACCTGCTTGACATTTTCCATGACAGGGAACATGCCGTCTGACTTGATTTTGGACACTTTAATGTTGATGCTGCAGAACGAAGCAGCCCAGGTGTTTCAAATCAATCAATACTGACAGGTGCATGATGCTAAAAAATATATATTAACAGTAGCACGTTTGAAATATGTGTTGTGTTATTAAATATGCTGCAACATCACAAAACAGTAAACATCTTTTTTTGAATATTTTTTTCTATTTGAAGATCTTCTTTTCCACAACTTTTCAGAAGTATCTTATTTGTTTTTTTTTGTTTAAAGAAATTTCCAACTTTTTGCATAGCTTATTGGTAATTCACTGAGAAAAAAAAAAACATTCTTAGGCAAAGAAACTCCAGCTTATACCAAAAAACAACTCTGCACGACTAAATTGTGCCTCTTTCTACTTTGGATAATGCTACATCCAGTGTGCTAACTTGTTAGCATTAGGCAGGACAGAAACTGGAAACTAAGATGAAGACTTTGAGGAGGCAGTGGGCTCATTTTTCCAAAAGCTGGTATCTGAAAGCTCCATAAAAAGTGCTCGAGCTCCTGGAAAGAAACATGTTTGGGGTCCCTGTTGCTTATAGGACTGTATTATATAGGAAAGCCATCAGCAGGGGGATGTTCCGAGCAGATGGTTGGGGCCTCCCTGATTATAGAGGCCCTCGAAATGTTATGCGTGGGTGCGTATGGGTGGGTGATGGTCTTTCTTCCCCCCACAGAGTCACCACAGAAAATATGAATCACTCAAGTGAAATAAAAACCAGGATTATTGGCATTTAAATAACATCCAGGAAAATTTCAGCACAGGCTATTCTCCCTGTACGTGTCATTCCTAGTAAATACTCTGCAGTAATTATCTCTCGAGAGCTGTGAACAAAAATAAATATGACTGAGGGAGCATAAGCATTAAGTGAGCTAGTGGAAAACTGCAGTCATGGTGTTAGATCATCCCCAGTCGTGTGTCTGTGTTAAGAGTAAGAGTGATCAAATGTATTTTTAAGTATAATCAGCTCTGCCACAAATCCCAACCACTGAAGAAAAAGAAGCAGCGGCAGCAGTCGAGTCTAAAGAAGAACTTTTGTTAAGTGAAGATTATTCAGGTGTTTTTTTTTAAATCAGCACATTTTAAAGCAACAAGTCATTTTACTTTGAGAAATTTAGCATCCACTAAAATGTACATGTTCTCAGCTGTTATTTACAGCATTATGTGGAAAATCCAGACAGTATTTTCACTAGTTGTTGGACGTTTCAATAAATTACCTCAACATAGTTAGTGTCCATGTACTGATTTATAAGTGTGTAGGCTGATTGTTAACACAGTGAATCCCCCCCCCCTCCTATTTAATAACTTATCAATATGGAAATCTGTGCAGTGCTTCCCGTGTATTGGTCCATCTGCTCTATGTGTGTGTGTGTTAAAGGGGTGACACACCATTTTTTTCAACCGGGTCTACCACTCTAATAATACTGCAAAAACTATTCAACCCCACCACAACTCCTTTTTCTTAACTGGCAACTTTATTATTGTGAGTTGCAGGCACACCTGTTTACTGATAATTAATCCATACAGTGTATTAAATATGTATCACAAACATAGAAGAAGCACAGTTGAAGAAGTAATGCACCTTAGCACCACAGTATGTCAAACTAATTATAAAGTTAGGTTTTTGTGTGAAAAGCACATATTTTGCTTATTTTGGTGCATGAATGTGTGAATAATGTATGAAAGTGGAGTTCAAATGATTTTTTTTTTTTTTTTTAAATTCTTTTTTTAAACCGTGGTCTCACCTGCACGATCTGGCGGGGCTGCACGGACAGTGTGGGGAAGTTCCCGCGGCCGTGGATCGGTATGCTCTCCGCCAGGATGGAGTCCAAACGCCGCACCTGATCCCATGACAGCACACTGACCCGTCGACTCTGCTCCGACGCATCACCGGAGGACATGACGACCGGAGTCAACGGGGTGTCCAGAGGATGTGTTACTAGCTCAGTTTAAAGCAATCCCACCCGAGAGGAGCCGGTGATGTTGGGATGAAGTGGAGGAAGCACCGGTGCGTCTCTGTCTCTCTGTGCTGTGGTGTCTCCTCTTCTGGGAGTTTCACAAAGCTCCAAAATGCGATAAAGTGGTGGAAAAGTTTGTAGGAATATCGGACATCTCCAAAAAAAACAACAAGCTGTCTCTCTGTCTGTGTCCACTGACTGTCTCCTCAGATTAGCACCTCCTCTGGACTCACACCGGCTTTTTACCGACCTGGGATTAACATGAGTTTCCCTATTGGCTGGACAGAGATTTATGAATGCATCAACACAGAGAAGACGGCAGTCAATTTACACACACACACACCTACTTCCAACGCGTCAGATGACAGATTCAAAGACTGCAGGAAATATGGGAATTACTAGTTTTGTGAGGCTTTATATATCTGACATATAGATATATGCTATTATTTTAGTGTAATGGGGAAAAAAAGATAGGCCTACTTCGATTAAATGTTTTAACTACTCAGCTGTACACTTATTCTAACATTAATGTATTGTATAACTAGGGAAAAAGACAAAATTAAGTATGTTTTAAAATGCATTTACATACAAAAACAAATAGAAAAAAACGTATTTGTTTGGCCTCAAAATTAAACACCTTTGTGTTTAGATCTGCTGGAAAAAAGTAGATGGATGGATGGATGGGTGGGTTGGTATGTATGTATGTATGTATGTATGTATGTATGTATGTATGTATGTATGTATGTATGTATAGATAGATAGATAGATAGATAGATAGATAGATAGATAGATAGATAGATAGATAGATAGATAGATAGATAGATAGATAGATAGATAGATAGATAGATAGATAGATAGATAGATAGATAGATAGATAGATAGATAGATAGATAGATAGATAGATAGATAGATAGATAGATAGATAGATAGATAGATAGATAGATAGATAGATACATACATACATACATACATACATACATACATACATACATACATACATACATACATACATACATACATACATACATAGATACATACATACATACATAGATAATGTAACAACATGAGCAAAAACACCTCAACTGCAATCACAACCTGATTTGAGTGCCCATAAATTTTAGTGTCAGAAACAAACAAAAAAATGAGAAAATCTAAATGTCATGAACAAAATGTTTCCAACTTTGGATTCAAATATGATAAATAGCTGAAAAAAATAGGACCATGAAGTTACTTTGTCCTGCTGGTAGCGCTGAACCAACAAGTCCTCCATATTTGTTTGTCTTTGCCCTCTGGAGCGTCTATGCCTCCCAAAATAATTCCAAATCTGTGTTGGAAAGTAAATACGTTTTATGATGTGACAATGCTATGATTAAGGTTCGGTAAAGTTTAGGCACAACAAGGACTTGCCATGATTTTGGTTAAAATAAGTACTTACTTAAGATTAGAGAGGGTTGTCATCATGGTTACAATAACATTATGGAACAGTCATGATCAATCCTTTAAAAACAATGCTGACAGTCAGCTGGAAACGGGAACAGAACAGTGATCTCTCCATGATGATGACCCATCCATCCAACAAAACCTCCTCCCAACATGGACATTCTCATTTTCTATCTTCACCTGACTTCCTCCTTTGATCCAAAGATGCTGGGATCAACAAACTCAGGAACCGTTATCGTACAAGGATACCGAGTATCTGCAAAAACGTTTCATGGTTGAGACATCTGTCCATAAGCATCAAATGTCAGTCTAATGGTGGTGATAGAGAGAAAGTCAAATGCATACGAAAGTCATTAGAATTTGTCCTCTACAGATCATGAATAATTTTAGAAAATGTCATGGAAATCCAGACAACCATCATTCTCTGAGCCATTTTGCCAAACAAGTGATTAGCTGCCCGTCATCAGCCCGACTTTGTCCCAGACATTGCCTTGACATCTGGTTTGACATGATTGTAAAGTTAATTGGATTTCATTGCTAAAGAACATGTTTGAAAGTACTCAATGTTTCCAACCAACCATCCAGGGAATTATGAACAGTTCTTTATAGCAAACACAAAATGCGAATCAGGTGTTTTTCCACAGGGTACAATTGCTTTCATTTATTATAATACAAAACCAGTGGGGAAAATGGAAAGAGTCTTTGAAGGTGTTCTCAGTATCAGACATGTCCATTTATCACTGTAAAGCTCAAAGGAAAATTACGCAATGCACTTGGAAATACTGCAATATACAACAAAAGGTTATAACGAGGACTCTTTCACTTCTGGATGTTGCAGTTTGACCAGTACGAGGAGTATGAGGAATGCAGCAGAATCTTTTGTCAGGTCAGTCATATAATACCTTGCCTCTTTGTTCGATTTCAATAAGAACAGTTTGTGTTTCTTGTAAAGAAGTCTGTGACAGGAACAGAAAAGGACAGCCACACTGTCTTTTAACCCTTTCTACTCTGAGGGTTCCCGTACAGGGACCAGGCCAACAGGTTTGCAGAGTGGGGTGCATTCATTAAAGAAGGAGCCGAGTACTGCTATGACTAACATGGATGTGGCGTTGTTGTGCTTCATTTCTGGGGCATCACATTTGATAGAGTAGCAGTTGAGGTTCAGTTACATCAGTGTCACTGCCTCCAATTTACAGTTTTGTGTGGAAGTGGAAGGAAAACTCAATTTTGGCTTAAGTTTTTCAAAATTCACTCCAGTGTAGCGAGAAGGACCTTGAAACTTTTGTATTTTTAAATTATGCCAAGTGTTTCTTACCAACAGAGCCCAAGGTTTTTCATTCCAGCCTCACAGTTTTCGAACTAGTTACTGACTGACTTCTAAAATTCAGAGAGAAATAGCTTTGGGCATAAGAGGTTAAAAGACCAATGACAACATGCTAAACAGTGTCATAATTTGCATGTTATGTTCATGTTTCAAATACTGCTCATCATTCTGCATTGACTCAGCTGGGGTCAGTTCATGTCAGTGATGTCACACAGCACCTGTATGAGCCTAAAATAGCACACCAGCTTACCTGAGTGCTGGAATGTTGCTCAGCCACAAACTTGAAGATGTAAACTCAAGTTACTTTTTTTGGTTAAGTAAAATATTTCACAGAAGACCAGACATTTTAAGGTGCCATCACATGCATCTGGATAATTATTGTCTTCTCTGCATGCAGGTGATAGTTACAACCACCTCTACAAAAAGTATTGATGTTTGTTGGTCAACAGCCCACATTTCCAAAGACATAGCCCCTCCATTTTGAATACCAGCTGCTGCTGCCTTCCAAGTATTGTATCAGCTCATTTACAATTAGAGAAAGTGTGACCTGTGTGGATTCATTTAGCTTTGAATGCAAAACTAAAAGCTTAACAGAAACTTTCAGAGAGGCACAGTGAAAGCGGGCCTTCTGGGTATGTTGAAGAAGTTAGAAAACCTCTTTTAGGATTTGTGATAGTAAATGACACAAACCACAGGCTGGAATAATAACTTTAGACTCAGATGTTCACTTACATAATGCTTTGATAGTTTTGCTTTAGTTGTTTGAAGTGGCCTTAAAGGGCTGCTTGGTATCACACAAAAGCGGTGTTATGTTTAACCCAAACCACAATCTTTTCCTAAACATGGTTTTTGGTGCATTATACTTTTTACTGTGAACATTTTATTGACTTAGTTGGGCAAAAAAAGAGGCGGGGTGTTGCTCCAGCCACACAACACTTACGGTTATCTCCCAATATGCATATCAAACTCCAGAAGAAACCCTCAATGAGAGCGTCTGTTAGCTTACTGAAGATAGCAGAAGTTAATGGACTTAATTGGGATCGTGGTGAGCCTGGATGTGGCATCGGGACGTCTCTTTAACATTTGACATGAGGTCCAAGTATATATTTAGAAATTAAATAGGATTCTGGTTTGTCCTGAAAGAATGAATGCTGCTGAAAAGCAGATTACTTTCTGTCAGGTTTGATATATTCCACTCTGAAACACTTCTGTATTGATTTGCATACTTACATTTAAAGAGTCATCCACTTTTTAAAGTCTGCTTTCAGTAAATTCAGAAAATTAAGCAGTTATGTAACTGGATGTTTTTTGCTATAGTTTCCTTTTTTTTTTTTTTAAATAGACCATGGACAGGTATAAATAACACCCAACAACAGAAAGCCAACTCTGAACCCCAAAATAAAATGTTGGCAATTTAAATCTCAAATACCCAAAAGTTTGTAGCGCTATTATAATCAACAGAGGCATGAGGTTTTTGGTGCATGACATGAAATATGTGTGTTTTTGATAGGATATGAAACCACTGGCAACACCTTGTAGAGCATCACAATGCACCTCTTGTGTGCCATCACAGACTGGGATTAAATTTGCATTTGCTCCACAGTTGCGTAGATTTTGCGCTTCAACAGCTTAACAACAGCAACAGCAGTGTCTGCATGCCTTAAACACAGGCACGTCAATCTTACGTAACTCCATAGGGCCTGGCCTACCTCGTCTTTTTCACTTGTGAGTGCAGAGCTTTTCTGTCGTGGAAGGAAAGAATGTGTTAATGTTTCAAACACACACACACACAAACACACACTGAAGTAGAATAAGGGTCTTGACAGGTTATACTGTGACATTTCAAGCTAGGCTTTTGTTAAATGTGACGAATAGAAATTGCAAAACATACTTATCTCATCAGACTGATCAGATGGATTAACATATGAATAAATATCATTAGAACTGCCCTGTCAATCAGAATTTACCCTTCAGATTCATCATGTAGAGTCCATCCTCAGAGTAATACAGAATTTGAAGGCACGGTTATATCACAGGGGCTTTTCATTCACATGTTTCAGCAGGTGCATGGCACATTTCTGCTATGAGAACGATATAATGAAGTGTTGAAGTCAGGCCTCAGTGTTACATCACAGCTGCACCGAAGGCACTCATCTGTGACGAATCGTGTTGCTGAACTGACCCTCTGCTACTTACATTCACTACCCATGTTATGTAACAGCCTCTGCATTAATGTCAGCATGGAAACTACAGGGCAGCCCCACTGATCTGATCCCCCTGGTAAATATACCATTGACTGCACCCGCTCTTCCGGAAAAGGTCGCTGTGGATTTGTGACCCGTTACCCCTTATTTTATTTTGTGGCTATACAGCTGTGTTGTACCAGCCTACATTGATGGGGATTAGGAGGATGTATGCAGTACATCAAGCAAGATGGGATGTTTAGGAGCCTGAAAACATGCTGATACATTTGGTAATGCTGGAAAATAAAAGCTATTTTGTAGCTCATTTCCTGTAAAATTAGCTGGGATTTAGCTGCAAATTATTAGACTAGGATATTTCCAATAGTTTCTCCACTTGCCTCATTAAGAATTAGGATCTAAGTAGTTACTAATTCATCAGAAATTAGGAAAGTGTCATGGACTGAATAATAGGGTACCTGAAAAATAAAGCAATACTATACTGTTCAGTTAAAGAGGAATGCGGTCAGATTCAGCAGTCATGAAGAATTACAAATAAGATAAAACAAGAGAAATACAACGATCACAAATTGTGGCTCGACTCCAGAGAATTAAAACTATGTTTATTTCAGCTTGATCAAATGTTTTGGTGTCTTTCAGCTCATTGTTTTGGTTTTCTGGCCCCTAACTGTACTGTAATGGCCAACTCTAACTTCTCTCATGATATCACTTTTGCACAGACAGACAAAGAAAACATCTGGATGATGAAAGCTGGTGATAAAATTAGTCGTTTATAAGCCAGTTACTTTTCTCAGGAGACCAGTGCGGATATAAAGGGAAAGTCTATACAGGAGCAGTGTGACTTAAAATGAATGTTATGGACTTAAAAAGTTAGCAGTCACCTGTTTAGTAATAAGCTTAACATATCAACTACTGTAATATATACTTCATTTTAACTGCATTTAATAATAGCTTTAACCCTTTATATGTTGCACATTGTACTCTATTAAGAGCTGTACCTGACTTTTGTCAGTCAAATCTTATTTGACTCTTCAATCCTGTTTTGTTATGTGGTGGCTGTTTTTGAGGACCCAGGAGCAGACACACAGCAGGGATTGATAAAATAAAACACATTTATTCAAACTTAAGCAGTGAATGGTGTAGCAATGAGAAGTGCAGACTGGCTCAGTCCAATAATCTTCCAGTGGAAAAAACGAGGGCGAGTGTAAGTGTGTCAGGAGAGTTCAGATATTCACCAGCAGGGGGTCAGAATCTCCTCGTGCTCCCAACCATAGGAGCACTCTGCCGGGGCTGAGCCGGGCAGGCAACAGGTGAGTAGGCAGCTGGTTTCCGAGGGCCGATGCTGGATTCACAGGTGAGTCTACTGGTGGTCTCTGTGGGCCGATGCAGGAATGAGGGCCACTTCAACAGTGTGGTTCCCGTGGACCGACGCAGGACTTGCAGTGGCTGGTGTTGACTGGTGATGTGAGGACCACAATACCAGAGGACAATGAGCCAGGAAGTTTGGGTGGACGAATGTCTGAAACGCTCCGGCGGACAGCCCGGAAAGACCGGCAAGACCCGCTCCGGAGGACGGCCGCGAGGCAGGACAGACTTGAGGGGCCGCCATGGAGGGCGACCCTGTGACAGAAAAGGGAGCTGACTACGAACGCGAAGAGTCACTGGGAGAGCGACAGGAAGCCGTCGGCGAAGGCTCGCTCGGAGGCCGGTAGAGGATTGCCAGTCAAGGCGGGACCCCTCCGGGCGCCGAGCAGGAGGCAAAGGCAGAACCCTTCCAGGCGCTGAGCAGGAAGCCATCGGCCGCAAAGGCGCTAGCCTTCTGGTCTCTGAGCAGGACCCAGCCAGAGGCAGGGGCAGGAGCCATGGCGTCGATCCAGCCGGAGGCAGGAGCAAGAAGCAGGGGCAAGAGGCGTGGTGTGGCGTCGACCCAGCCGGAGGCAGACCGATCAGGGGGTCTCAGTCCCGGCCAGATGACCCTGTGTTTACCACCAGCTCCACCTATGCAGCAAACTCCCAGAGGCATGTTCGACATCAGGGTGCATCCGGTGACATCCGGTTCTGGCCCGCCACTCGGAACCTTAACCTCAGTGCAGTGCGACAGGTTCGCTCTGATTACCCTCCATGTGCCTCATGAGTACCCCAATGTCTACCCAATAACCCAAACAACTTTTTTAAAAAAAGAAGAAATCTCAGTTATCTTGGTGGGGGAGGGTGGGGGTTGTCTCCGACAGATAATATGACTCTCAGGGACCAGCCCTTAGTCTTTTGGTAATAAATGTGTGGGTGGTATTTAAAACTTATTTGCATTGCTCTCAGATAAATCAGTAATTGTAGGTTTAAAGGATTTAGATGCGGATTAGAAGGAAAATCCCTTATTTGCAACATCCCCACAGTTTTAATTTCCTTGGCATCCCTGAGTGCATCAAGAAGGGTAAAAAGTCCCTGCTCTTAATGGTCTCAAACAGCCATAAAACGTTCAGTTAATAAAGACAATTTTTATGATATGAAGGCAAAACAGAAGCTGCCTGGATGGTTGGGAATCAAACTGAAAGCACCCAATCAGCTTCAGAATAAGCAGCAATAATATGGCCGACATACAATTTGTGTTTCATGGACTTAAACATACGATACAGATTCCTTCAAAATAAAATGTCTACAATTATTCTTTCATTTTCAGGACCTATGATGTAACTGTTAAAGTCACTGCATAGAGATGGATTTGGTATGAACCCTATTATCTGAGGGTGCCAAATCAAAGTCCATCAGCTTGTGAATGCTATTAAATGAAAGGGGCTACTTGCAACATTAAAAGTGGAGAAATCGTAATGAGAAAACCAACTGGCTACCATGCCCCATTACCATGTTAAACCATGTGTTTTTGTAAGCTATTAAACATGTCAGAAATCATACCATGACCAAACGTTTTATCATCCATTCTTCCATTATTTCAACATGAGTAAGCGATTCCTGTCTGCAACAAAAGGGAAAAATAGTCCTCATCCCTTGTCAGACACAACCTAATAGATATGGGTACATTTATATATCATGAGTCATGGAAGCAAATAACTAGGGCCTATTTATGTAATCACATAAACGAAGTGAAGTGTAGCACAAGCCCTTGTAACAGCTTCCTCGCTGCTTGAGCCTTCTTTTTAGATACACATACTTGTCTCTTGACAGAGAATTTACTGAAGTACTAGTTCTAGAGAAAGGTTCCAGGCTACATGAAGATAAGAACACTGTAACTGAGAGAATAAGTGGTTATGGTATTAAGTTAAAATACTGCACATCTTTTTTAAGGTAACAATTTCAAACAACCTCTCCCTATTCAGTCTCTTGTGAAACTGTATTGATGATCTAGCTGTAGTTAACAGAGCCATATTATAAAGCTATTATACATAGAATTTTAATGTGCATGCAAATGACCTATTTAGGCATTTATGCTTGAGGCCTTCTTTGGTTTATGCTGTGCAATGCAGGGCTGTAATTAGTGAGTAACAAAGGAAGTGAGGGACAAAGGAAGGCCAGACAAAAGGTGTAGCTGAGAAGTCGCTTCATCACTCTTATGTCACAACTGCCTAGCAGGTTTTCTGCTGAAGGCCATAAAAAAACAAGGAACACATTTGACCTTAACCCTTTAAGCCCTAGAGGCCCCCAATTGGGGGCCAGGGAGCAGACTTAGCAAAAATATTATTAAAATATGGACATATATACTGATATTTACACATCTGAACAAATCTCAAGTGTTCCCTTTATTATTAAAAAATTTTTTTTTAATAATTTTGTATTGTGGTTGCAGAGATATACTCTTTTTGTTATTATGGGTATGCAATTTTCGAGCACAAGCCTAAAAAAATTGTGTGTTTTTAAAAGGTTAAAGGATAATATTTGTGTACAGCACTTAAAGGAAACATAGCAGAGATATGACGTACTTCTGATATGATAAATGGCCACGATACATAATTGGGTGTTGGTCAAGGGAAAGGATGCTCAGCATGTGGTTTGTTTTTAGTAAATGTAGCACGATTTCCTGGACACAAATATGCCATGCTGTGTGTACGGCATATACATCTTGCTGCACACATTGAAGGATCGAAGTTTCCTCAAGAAAAAGAGTCGACTCATCCCCTTCTTGTAGACAGCGTTGATGTTGGTCTTCCAGTTCAGTCTGTTGTCATGGACACACCCAGGTACTTGTACTCCTCCACCATGTCCACCTCCTCTCCCAGAACTCTCAGCGGTTGTGGAGCCGTCGTCTTCCTCCTGAAGTCGACCACCATCTCTCTGGTCTTGGCCACGTTCAGGAGCAGGTGATTTCTTCCCGCCCACTCCACAAAGTCCTCCGCTACTGCCCTGTACTCATCCTCCCGTCCATCCCTTATACATCCGACCACTGCAGAGTCATCAGAGAACTTCTGCAGATGGCAGGACTCTGAGTTGTACTGGAAGTCAGTTGTGTATAAGATGAACAGGAAGGGGGACAGGACAGTTCCCTGAGGAGCTCCAGTACCACTGACCACCGTATCAGACAGCACACTGCCCAGACGGACAAACTGTGGTCTGCCTGTCAGGTAGTCAGTGATCCAGGAGACGGTGGACATGTCCACCCCCACCACCCGCAGCTTCTCACTCAGTAGCAGTGGTTGGATGGTGTTGAATGCACTGGAGAAATCAAAGAAAGTGATTCTCACAGAGTCACCGGTTCCATCCAGGTGAGACTGAGCTCATTGCAGCAGGTAGATGATGGCGTCGTCCACTCCCACATGAGGCTGGTACGCAAATTGCAGAGGGTCCAGAGAAGATTTCACCCGCGGTCTCAGGTGGGCCAAGACCAGCCTCTCCAGCACCTCCATCACATGAGATGTGAGGGCAACTGGTCGGTAGTCGTTGAGGCCAGTCATGGAGTCATCTTCTTAGGAACTGGAACCAGGCAGGACGTCTTCCACAGCACCGGGACTTCCTCCTGCTTCAGGTTGAAGAGGTGTTGTAGGACCTCAGCCAGCTGGACAGCGCAGGTCTTCAGGGCCCCGGGGCTGATGCCGTCAGGTCCAGCAGCCTTGCGCTGGTGGAGTCTCTCCAGCTGTCTCCTAACCTGGCCAGTCATCACAGAGAGAACAAGGGTGGACAGTGGGAGGAGGGGGGAGGCAGCGGAGGTGTTTGGGAGGTGTGGTGTGTGGAGGAGACAGATGAGGGCGGTGAACTAAACCTGTTGAAGAAACAGTTGAGCTTCCAGGTTCCCCCTGGTTGTTCCTCTGGCCCTGGTTGTTTTCCAGGTTCCCCCTGGTTGTTCCTCTCCAGGTTCCCCCTGGTTGTTCCTCTCCAGGTTCCCCCTGGATCTCTCTCTCTCCCCTTCAACCCAGTAATCTCCTTCATACTGGTCCACACCTCCTTCACGTTGTTCTGCTGGAGTTTGGCCTCCAGCTTCCTCCTGTAGGAGTCCTTGCACTCCCTGAGCTTCTCCTTCAGGTGGCGCTGCACTCTCCTGAGCTCCTCCCTGTCCCCAGACCTGAAGGCTGCTTTCTTCTTATTAAGAAGAACTTTCAGGTCACTGGTGATCCACAGCTTATTGTTGGGGAAGCAGTGTCCAGTCCGGGATGGTACGGTGGTGTGTTCACAGAATCTGATGTATTCTGTGATACAGTCCGTCCTGCTGTTGATGTCCTCCCCATGTGGTCCACACAGCACATCCCGGTCCGTGGACTCAAAGCAGTCTTTAGCCTCCTGTGTCCACCTCCTCACAGTCCTGGTGTTCACAGGCTGTCTCTGCACCAGAGGAACATACTTGGGAGTCAGCAGGACCAGGTTGTGGTCTGATCTACCAAGGGGGGGAAGGGCAGTAGCACTGTATGCATCCATGGCATTAGCATACAGTAGGTCCAGAGTTTTATTGTGGGGCAGTTCACATACTGGTGTAAAGTTGGCAGTACTTTATCCAGACTGGTTAAAGTCTCCAGTAACTGCCAAAAATGCACCGGGATGCTTAGTCTGTAGTTTAGCCACCGTGGAGTGGATGGTGTCCACTGCTGTCTCTACGTCAGCTGATGGAGGAACGTAAACAGCGATAACAATGGCGGACGAGAACTCCCTCGGTAAATAATACGGGCGCATCCTCACGGCTAGCAGTTCAATGTCCGGGCTACAGAAGTCTTCCTTCACACACACGTGGTCGGGATTGCACCACCTCTCGTTCACAAAGACTGCAATCCCTCCACCTTTCTTCTTGCCGCTCCGAACAACGTCTCTGTCCGCCCGAACCATCCTGAAGCCGGGTACGGCCGCGCTGTGGTTCCAGGAAATGTGAGTGCAGCCATGTCTCGGTGAAACACATGATGCTGCACTCCCGGTATTCCCGCTGGGTCTTTACCAGCGCGCCGAGCTCGTCCGTCTTGTTGGCCAACGACCTCACGTTCCCCATTAAGATCGCCGGTACCGCTGGTTTGTGTTTCCTCCTCTTCGCCTTCATCTTAGCTCCAGCTCTGCAACTCTGACATCTTCTACGAAGTTCCTCCAGGATTTCAGGCTTTACTCCGGGCAGCAGCAGTGGTTTATTCAGCGCAATCGGCTGATCGCGAGAGTAAACAAAGGCACCGGTCCACTGTGCGTGGCTCTCCGTCACAAAGAGGGAAACAAGTAACAGAAAAGCCACCAGAAAAGTGGAAACAAAGTTACGGTCCATTGCCTGACTGTCACTTAACAAAACATGAAAGAAAACCAACTCAGAAGAGAGAAAAAATGAAAAAAGACTTAAACACGGGGAGCTGCTGCAACAGGCTGCCACGAGCACTTCACCATCTTACTGAGGATCTTACATTAGGATACAAGAACTGGAAATAATCGTTAGTGGAGTGTGGTCAGGTCTGGTAACACCAGGCTAATGAAATTCTTAGACATATCGCAAATTTGTCCAGAAATTAAAACAGGTCTGGTGTTGTTGGGACCTCATCATAACAAGCTACATTTTCTTTTCCTGGTTGTGTGTCAGGCGAGAAGGGAGGAGTACCCAAGTGTACACTGAGATCAGGTACACAGGTATAGTCTATTGTGATACAAAAAACAGAATCTTTCACGCAGGTTGGCAGGCAAACAAAACCAGAGGGAAAAACAGAGATTGTGGCCAAACAATGAAAAATGGTAGAAGAGGTTATCGGGTAAACAAACTGAAAACAAAACCCAACACACAGCAGGAGAGCTGGCAATGAGCGGACGTAGGAACCAGGTATTGACCTTTTGTTACATTTTGACTGGTCATTGTAGGTAATGCTCAGGTTCATTAATGACAGCTCAGTTCCATTAAGTGCCCCAGTAAGCAATGACAGTGAACCAGCATATTGGAAAACAGGATGCTGATATCAATAATACAGCTGTGTTTCTCCCAAAAATGACCTTTTCCACAGCAGACAATGTCTGTACATTAAAATTTTAAGTGCGTTGTCTGTTCAAGTGCGACGTAGCATAAAATACTTAGTGTTTGCTTATTCCTGCTCCATGCACATTACTGTGCTGCTCTCTGCACAACAGGACCTCTGAACTTTTTGATCGCTCCTCGTACTGCTTCAGTTTCACGACTCACATCAACCTGGTTACAGCCAGCAATAAACTGTTTGCTGCCTTAAACTGAGAAGAATCCATTTTGCATTACATCCCTAGAAACACGTGGAAAAGTTTGCAGCTCGGTGAACAGTGGAACCTATATGCAAGATATTTTTTTGATTGATACCAAAAAAAAGTGTAAATGCTGTCCAGAAAAACATTTCAAAACAAATGCTTATGTTGCCCAGTGTCTGCTGGATGTGTGAACAGTGGTTGTTTCTGATGTAACATGTCATTTGTTGTGTTTTTACCCAATTGTTGTACGGTGTCCAAAAGATTTTGGTGTAGATTTTTAATTTACACAGCTGAAATTCAACCTATTGCTCAGTTTTTAATTTGTTTTAAAGTTAAACTCCTGTGCTTTATTTAATTTGTATTATTATAAGCTTCTTTGTGTACCATTATTTCACCTCAATGTTACTACTTACAATGGAGGATATTTTTAATTTCACTTCACTGTGGCAGAACATAATGCCCTGCCAGCCCAAACTGCTCCAAAAGGAAGTAAAAAATAGTAGTGAAACCAGTTCAGAACAGGTTTTTATCTGGTGGTTTATGGTTTCACTGAGAAAATAACAGGGGTGTCTGAATAAAGGGAAAGTTATAATTTCAAATGAAGTCCAAAGGAAGGAGAAAAGTGGTGAACATTTATTTTAACTCTTGTTGTGAGACGGTTGGTTTTACTTTATTTTACCCAATCAGATTATTTACAATCCTGTAAATCAAACTGTTGGATTGGATTCAATACCAAGTAAAGTCATCACATTTGAACATGCACAAATGCCCAGTGCAAAATCAGATTGATTGAAAAAAGGGCCAATACACAGAGTGCCTTTTACTTGGAATTGACACCACATGATCAGTCGAGATCAAAACATGCTTTATGAGGTGTAACGGCAGTAAAAATTAATGAATGCTCCATTGGGGGTAATGTGTTTTTTTTCTATGGCATCAAACAACCAACAGGTCTAGTTAGACCTTTTGCAGCTAAAGCTCCATCTCCGTGTTGAGTATCTTATGCTGAAGGCTAATCTGGGCACACCTGCCTGCCTGGGCCTTTGAAGCAACATAGGCACTGCTTCTCCGGGGGACAAGATATGGCTTGTGTCAGGATTTCCACCTTATTATTCCAAACACCCAGGATTCAATATCGCATCCACCTGTGGGGTTTTGTGTTGTAATGACACAGCCTCTGATTTTGAGGGCTTTTTATCACATTGCAGGCCGATTCATATGGGATTAGTTTCATAGAGGCAGGCGAAGCTATGTGGTTATTTACAGATTTGGACTGTATTTTAGTGCTGTCAAAATTGGAAGCTAGGATTACCGTCATCCAGCGTCATCAATCCAGCTCAATACCAGCTTCTTTATCTGGTACACAATGCTGTAGATGACTACACATTACAGCATTCAAACTAACCATTAACGGTATTGAATTCCTGTGTTAAGTGTTATTTTTTTGTCTGAATTGTACCCAGTTATGAACCCTGACAGAGAGCATTGTCTAGCTGCTTCTGGGAAGTTATTAATACATTAGAAGAATAGCCTTCCTCAAAGGGTGTATAACTGGAAGCGATAGTATCAGTACCAGAAAAACTAAACAATGAGCTGTAAGAGGCTAAAAGCTTCTGTAGGGTTAGCAACTAACGGCTAATTATCTTAGTGTGCTGTTTGGTGCTGGGCTGCTAGTGCAGACTGGGCTTTTTATTGATGCGTTATTAAAAAATAGTAACCTGATGCTGCCAGGAGGTTGATAAAAGCATGCATGAAAACGTGAGCTGAAAGAAGATACCAAATTTAATTCACAATACGAGGCCAGTGGTATGTACAAAGTAAACAGTGTTGAAAAAAATCAGTCCATTATAGCGATGCTCAGATATGAGATGGACAGTCACTTAATCATTCTCTGTGGGTTTGTTAGCATAAACAAACAAGTCTTTTTGGCATTAGACAGTCATTTGACCCTTAGAGAGCTAAAATCTTGACACCACATCAGGGTTATCATCTGTTCCACCAGTTTTTGAAGCTCATTTCAATCGCTTATTGTTTCAGCATCTCTGTCATCAGTCTTTCTGACAAAATGAAGTGTGTTCTTAAGGCTCATTTTCAAAGACAAAGCACGGCTCTGGGACAAACAAATACTTTATGGGCTCAGAAAATGTGCATTTGGGAAACTGGTCATTCTTGTAACTCCAATATGCTACATGCCTCTCGGGGTTATGGAAAATAAAGTAGGTTAAAACGTGCGAATAAATATAATTGTTACGGCCCCAGAGCCCTCTACGAGGGCTCGTGTGCTGTCTTTCCTTTGTTTCTGTCTTCCAGCACCACTGGTTCCTGGATTGGTTGTGGAGCCATCAGAGCAACTGGAGGCCGCTGGTCACTTTCTCCAGGTTGCTTAAAGGCCGCCACATCCAACAGTCTGGGGACTTCTGCTCCCCTGGCACTACGTTAGGCTGTGCCAGACCTTTTGATTTTTACATTGCTTTAGGTCTCTAGACAGCATATTTTCTTTGTTAAGCACTTTGATTAGAACCAATTCTGTAGACAATTTTGTTCATTTTTGATTAAATAAACACATTATTTTAGTTTAATCCTCCACGTGCCACATCATTTGTTATGGTCACCAAGCCAGGCCATAACATAAGTACTAAATAAACAATATTACGGTATGTTTAACAAAACAACCATCCTAATATAAACATACAAAGTGAGCCCCACAACGTACAGCTGATAAAGGTTCTGTTCCCATACATTATTTTTAATTATTAGCATAGTAACAAGTGTTGGGATTTTCTGAGATGTCCTTACTGCTTCAATAGAACCTTTAGTTCTGCTCTAAATTGGCCCTCTTTTATAAATAGAAAAACATTGTTTCATGCAGCTTTGATTAGACAGTTAAAATGGTTATTGCAGATTTTTTTTATTTTTTTTTTATTTTATTTTTTTAAATGAAACAGCTACCAGACATCCTGCCAGACTGTTGCTCTTAGCTTTAGTTTTCTTTACTGTGATTATAATCTGGAAACCCTGTTCACATAAATGTTTGGTCAGTCACTCTAAAGGGTAGACCATCAGATGAAGTCAATACATTTTTTTCTAAAAGAAGGTGCAGCAGTAGTAGAGTTTTGGCGCATATGGTGTTCAACGCTGATTGTTCAGAGGCTACTCCAATAAATTCAAATTAACCTAAGGTCTACGCCCAGTAGGATGCAACGACTGGACACGATTCCCAATGAAGCGTACCCAGACCCATATTTTCACGCAGTCTGGTAATACCAGGCCAAACAGACACCAGGTGTGTAGACCTTGTGTGGCTAAATATCACATGTACCAGTCAGATAAAAAGGAGTTCTTCATATAAAAAGCTCAATAATCCTTTTTAACTGCCTCTTCTGGTCTGTTCTGAATATGAAATGGCACTTTTCTGAATGAACTGAATGTGTTTCTATATTTAGCCCCTTCTGTCCTCAACTGAAAAACGCCTTTCAACATTTCTTGGAGCTGTATATCTTTCTCAGCTCTAAGTGGTTCCTTTAAAAAGGACACAGTGTTGATTCAGAGTACTCCACCATCTAAAACCACTGACCGACAACCACCCAAGTGTCGACTGCCCTTTGGTGAAAAGGTGTTGTAGGACGTCCTGGTTTTATTTATGCAGCTGCATTCTGAAGATTGGCCATGCATATGAACTCATGTTGTGGACAAAACAGAAGAAGCATCACATGAAAAGAGGTTTTGAAGTAACTGAAGTTGTAATTACAAGAGCAGGCCAGCAAACTAAAATAAATCAGCATTCTGATGTACACGCCAGTGATTCTTAAAGACATACAGTAATGTTCTTTTTCCTTGGAAGTTAGATGAGAATAACAAAACCTGTCTTATGTATGTCTATGTTTGCAGAGGAAAAAAATATGTCTGAAGGTAACAAAATTCACCAACCAACACCAAAGGTAAAACTCTGGCACAGCCCCACCGTAGAGCCAGAACTGGAGGTTTTTACATTTTACAGTGTAAAAAAACCCAAAAACTATTTTTTGGCAGATGCACACAAAATTAGTTCTCACTTTTACATTGAAATTGAGTTACCAACTATCTTTAATATCTTTTTTTATCAAACTTCCAAACTTAGTAGATTTTTGATGATGGTTCTGGGTTAAAATATTTAAAGTCACATAAGTTGCATTTTGCATTTCAGCTGCCGGTGTGACAGCTGCCACTCATATTGCAAAGATGCAAGTGGGCAGTTTTAGAACATGCAAAACGAAAGGCTACGGGGCTTTATCTTATTAGAGGAGACACCAACGCCTCTAAACACCGGAACTGCTCCAGCAAAAGACCCAACAGTGAGGTGCACTCTTTGGGGAGATGTCCTGGGACAAGAAGTTCTTTGTTCATTCACTCAGTGCAGCTAAGACCTGTATGGTGAGCGCGTGTCCAGATGGGTGTCCTAAAAGGCAAGGACATCCGTTAAATGTCTGGTGACAGAGCCTGAAAAGAGAAATATGTTTCGCTAGAGAGACTGAGAGTCTGGTCTAGCATAAAGAGAAACATTCCCACATTTACGCAGAAGTGATTCTGCGATGAACGTCAATTAGTACTGATTGACAGTACTGACAACACAACCTGAAATAACATGGACCGTTTGTCCAATAACAGGAGACCCAGTGATTGCAGCTCTGTTTACAGGCACTGTGTGTGTGAATGTGCATTAATGTTATTATATTAATCTCTGTGTTGACTACTAATTAATGAATTAATGTATTGATGTGTTAATGTGTTGCAAACATGGGAGCAGATCAGTCCAAGGTAGAGGATAGAAGAACACCATTAATCAACACACGAAATGAAAATATCAATATGGTCAATAATTCGGGAACTAATTCAAAAGCAGGAAAAGTAAATGTCCTGTGTGAACTGATGTTTTCTGCCCGCTCGCCAGCAGGAGCAGTAGGCAGACAGATAGAAATAAAAGACTAAAATGCCAAACTTCAACTGAAGGATGATCAAAGTAACTACAAGCAAAGATCACAAGCATCAAAAGATTACCTTTTGACATATCTACTCAATGAAAACAGCAGAATTAAACCATGCTATACTTAAACTTAAATTTAGCTCAAATACAACCTCCTAAAAAGAGTGCTACTCCTTTAATGTGATTGAGTACTTTCCTTTAATGAAGCTTTAAGTTTCTGCTCCACTAAATTTCAGAGGCAAATATTGTGCTTTTACTCCCATTACTTTTTCCTGGTAGCCTTAGTTACTACTAATTTTTATGCTAGAAAATGTTTTACTGAGCTTAATGACTAATGGAGATGTTGTTCCTACAAAACAGAGTCATTATAAAAATAGAAGGATATCATGTAATATGATGTCAACTGTAGATTAAACTAGTCACCAATACATAAAGTGGTTAAAATCAGCAAAAACTTGAAATAACTACAACATGAAAATGCACATCAATTCAACAATAATAATCCAAAACAGCACATATGTTTACTTACAGGGAGCATTTACTGCAGAGTGGGTACTTCTACTTTGATACTAAAATATACCCCATAATCCTCAAAATTCTGACCATCTTTTATATAACATTTAATTTCTGTACCTGAGTATTCAATATCAAGTAATACAACTTCTGATACTTAACAATTAATATCACCTAGCAGACTGTCAGACTTTTGCTCAAGTCATTTTCTAATAGGTGGCTTTAACTTTTACCAAAGACATTTCCTGGTATGATATTTGTATTTCTACTCAAGTGTGGTTTTAGATGCTTCATACGTCATTACGAGTTCATCACTAAAAGATCTAATCTGAGACAGATCAGTGTGTTTTGTTGTTGTCTTCAATGACTGCAGGAAGTGGTGACATGAGACAGAAGAGTGGAAGAGAAGCGCGATGATGTTGTATCTGAAAAGTTGACAGATAGTCGAAAAATGCGCAAATTGTTTTACTTCATGTCACTTCCTGGAAACTGTGTTACAGATAAGAGATAACAAAGGTGAAAAGGTTCAGAATAGCAGAGAGCCTGATACCACTGTCCAAAACTGCCTTAGAGCCTTTGTACAAAGATGAAACAGATATCTCAGGATTTAAAAAAAAAAAAAACAATAATAATGGGTTGGAGAAAAATTTAAAAAAAGAGAAACTAAGTCAGGGCCGTCCTTCTCCCAGTCGTAAACTAAAAGTAAAATGTGTAAGAATAAACAAGAAGTATCTAAAAGGGGGGCAGACCCAACACAATGGAGATACTAGCAAGCAAAAAATAATGAAAGAAATAGTGGAAATAATAAACTTAAAACCTAATCTAGAAATGAAATGTACAGTTTAGCTGTGTGTGTAAAAAAAAAAAACTATTGCATGTATTCTAACTGTGTGAATACCAAACTGAATGAGTTTGTTTTTTGTGTATTTCATGAGATTAAGTGTTGGATGTTGATGTCTAGGGACCTTGAAAGGGTAAAAACAAGAACCACGTGTGCTTCAGGGGTGAAACTGTGTAAACCGATTGGACTCTGGTTTTGGCTGTTTCTCAAGACTGTGATCCGAACAGGTTAAACCTGTGCACAGCTGAGATCAGAAGTCAGCTACTACCTCCCAAAAGGACCTCCTGAAACGGGTTCCTGGGTAGGAGAGAGTCCAGCCTGGAGATGTTTCAGTCTGAGCAACTGCCTATAAATGATTTGGGTAAAATATATAATTCTGTAGAAGAAAAGAAAGCAGAATGAATGTCGTGATAACAAAAACAACACTTCTAAGTGGTTGAGTCACAGACAAACTGGTCTGATGAAATCTAAATTGACCCAAAACCTGCACATAAGGAGGTAAAGAGAAAAAGACCTTCATCTCAAAAGGTTCATGATTTTTGTGACATTTTTGTGGAAGGACACTTTGCCCTAATTGTTGAACTTTTACACCCAGTCACCTGCTGACTACTTGTCCCAGATTCCAAAAGCATATTTATTTCATACAGGGATGTAAATCTATGCCATAGGGTCCAGTAAAGTTATGGGAAAAGTAAGTAGAAGTTATAAACAAAACAGATATATGATGATTTGATTGAATACAGTCCCATGAAAAGCGCCAAGACTAATTTAAAAAACAAACAGAAAAAGCAGATTGTTGATAGTTGGAGAGTCTCCGGGGCACTCATTACATCACTCAGGCTGTTGTGGCCTTTGCACACACTTGATACGAAGTGACACCAATGATTGTGTTAGCGGTTAAAGGATACTGCTGTTGCAGGCTGCATATATTTGAAAATACACAAAATACGGTGTCTGCTCCAAGGGTCTCTCTACAGACAAATCAAAGTGATAAAAGTGCTAAGACTGTTGCCAAGCTGGACGTTGAGCAAGAGACTGCTGCAAAGAGAGACACTACTGATCTGCAAGCAGATTGCCTCCAAACAACAATAATGGAAGCTGCTCCTCCTTTCAACATCACCATGAGGTGCCTGCAGAGGAGAAAATGGACAATGACATGAGGTGAGGGGGACGACTCAAGGAGGTGGACCGGCCGACGCAATGCTCGTCCACGGTGAGAACTGACAACTTTCAACACTGTTATCTGAGAGCAGAGCGAGAAAAAAGATCAATACACACTGACTTAATGCCGTAAGCTTAATGCTTACAAATCATTCAGAAGTTTAAAAATTTGATGAGCTAATTGTGCAGGAATATACACCATCCCTGGTACCATCTTGGGATATGACAATATAGAAATTGAATCTCAAAATTCTTTTGAAAAGTTAAACAGACTAGTTCAGACCCCCATGCTGCAGTGTTAAAAAGATGTCTTGAAAAACATAAGCCATTAGCAGGTTGCTTGTTTTTGATAAAAAAAAAAAAGAAATAAAACTCTTGCAAACAAATTCTGTGCAATTCTCCTCAAATATCAATTCAACTTTGCCTATAAAATCAGACGAGCTGTGGGATTCAGCCATAGAAGGTTCTAAGCCTTCTGATATAGTACAAACAGTATCTGAAGCACCACTGAACCATCCTCCTCTCCATGCAACCCTCCAATACTGCTCATGGCAAACTGAGATTAAAAGAAATAAACTGGAGCTTGGTTCCAGAGCCAGCGCTGTGCGTGGAGGTGAGGCCAACTATATCTAGCTGGTACCGCTCCACCTCCTGCACCAGCTCCGGCTCTTTCCCCGCTAGCGAGGTGATGTTCCACGTCCCTAGAGCTAGTCTATGCTGCCGGCGATCCGGTCGCCCGGGCCCCCGGCCCGGCCTGCCGCCCGGTGTGCATTGCACCCGACCCCGATGCTTGTCCCTGCGGGTGGTGGGTCCACAGGGTGGCTGCTCCACGATGTTTCTTCGGGCTGAGCCCGACCGGGCCCCATGGGCGAAGGCCCGGCCACCAGACGCTCGCCGACGTGCCACAGTGCGGATGATACTAATAATTGTAACTGTCCATTCTACCTAATGAACACACGCAAATCCTCCCAATATGTAAGCAATGTCAACTTCACTACTAAACCGTGAATGGAAACTATCATCCACTTAGGCTTAATTTTGCAACCATTAACATCATAGTTTATGTGCAAGTGTCAAAGCAGGATTTGACTTTCTAAATAATTCTCATTCAAACTAATTGCTCCAATTCTCCTGAAAATCATATTTGTGCATCCCAGCCCGACACCACTAAATGAATAGGTGAGGCTTTATTTAATGTACCATACTGGCTTTCTAAACTCATTGCTAATACCTATCCGTTGGGATGTCCACATGCAGTGTTTTAAATGTTTTTTGGGGGGGAATGAGTACCTCCGGGTGAGACTTTGAATAAAGTTTAAATTAAAACAGAAGGCATACAAAAGGGGGATGGAAGGTTGTAAGATTGTAAGGTTTATATGAATAATTAATGTTATGATGTTTTGACTGATGTTTGGATTTACATGAACTAATTGTGGTTAACAGTTGTATTGTTCTTATACAGTTTGCATCTCATTATTCTGGTATTTTATTATGAACCTTAAAACCTTAAGACCTTTATTTTGTTTCTTTGTGTAAAAGTAAGTAAATTAGCAACAGGCATAAAGTAAATTATTTGATATTTGTTTCAACTTGTATAAACATGTTAACTGGTTTGGAAGACGGGTTTCATCAAAATGGTCCTCAATAAGATATTAGTTTTAAAGGCTGCCGCTGAGACCCCCAGTTCAGCCGCAGAGCTTCAATTCACCGCACCCCTCCACTAATGTTTTCCAGTAGCTGAGGCACATACAGGTTTACCTGAGCTTCAGGCCCCCTACCTGGTTCCTTCTCTCCTTGAGGAGAGAACAAAGGCCCTGTGATCCTCATTACATGCCACAGTGAAGATTGAGCACAGATGTCAAGCCGTTTACACTCAGCCCAAAACCCTTTACAGCCACATAAGTCCATTCGTTTGATGTTAGTAGAGAGCAATATACAGTACGTCACAGAATTGATCAACTAGGTCTTTGAAGTCTTGCACAGGTAATCCAGGTATTTTGAAGGGTTAATGCATGAAATCATTGCTACAAAACCAAGATTGCATCTCCTCCAAGTATGAACAGATGAGAAGTTTGTCACTGCTCAACAAACTGGATTGGTTTTGAAATCTTTTTGCCAATTAGGAAATGATGGAACTTCAGATTTACACTCTAAACATATGTAAAGTTGTTATGCATGACAATTTCTCTAGTGTTTCCCAAATGTACCCCACTTTGAAGTGCAATGAATGTAACCAACTGTGGAGGAGTTATTTGCCATGAAAATACAGTAAATGTGATAAATACATTTTAATTGTTCTCCATGTGTTCCACTGTAACAATACACCTTTGTTCAGTTTTACGTACAGAATGCGACTTAATGGCATAGCGGGGTCTTTCAGGGGTGGTCTTCGCTCATTAGAGCTCCATACAGATTCAGTATGCTCTCACAAACCTTGTGGGCAGATGATATGGGCCACGGCACCACACTGTGTTCACAGTAGCATGGAAAAATTCTGTGGAATAATGTGGAATAAAGACCTCCCCGAGTGTCAGAAAGCCTTTTTGTGGAGCCATGTGTCACAGGAAAAACTTGTTTTATTTAAATGCAGTAGTTGTTTTCAAATTACTTAATATGTGCACAGAAGTCAGTAAATTTGTGTTATTGAGAGATTGTGTGGGTACTTTGTGGTAAGAACTGAAATTGACACAAAGGGAGAGCACACCATGTTAACAGGTTAGCTATTGCGGTTCATTTTGACATTGGTTTATTCATGGCTGACAAACTAAGAACTGGTTGCTATAAGGCAACTGTAGTGAATAAAAAAAATATCACTCAGTTTTCCAAATTAGATTATTTGTCTGTATTTCTTTGCTTAGGTCTGTTTCGTAAAAGCATTAAATCAGGTCAGCGGTCTGATGGCTTTCAGACAGATCTACATCTTCATCATCATAACCATGAAAGTGTTTATTTACGCAGCACTTTTTAAAATCCAGCTTTTTACAACAAAGAGAAAGTTAAGAAGTGCCGTTCGGATATGGGAGCATTTATTGTTTTCCTTTATGAGCACTTTAGATTTTGCATGCCAACATTATGTTGCAGAATAATTGACAGTAATAACTTACAGATGTGAAGCAGGCTGACGGCGTAAATATAAGTTCAAATGAGCAAGGATTTTCATTTTGTGAATACCTGTTGCTTCGACTCCTCTCTCCTCACGTGTCTGTACATTTGCGTTTATCTACGTGGCATCCGTGTTTATTTTCATATAATGCTGTGAAGCGAGATCCCATCAGAATTAGTCACTCGAGACGCACATGGAGATGCAGTCTAATACGAGGTGCAAACGGCTGAACTTTGAGATGGCCACATGTGATCAAATCATCCAGGATGCATGTTAAAACCATGATGCAAACCGCTGCACGTACAGAAGTCCACTTGTGACGAGATAACACAAGAAGCATGTAAATGTCAGGTGTGCACAGGGTTTTCAAAACGCTTAGTTGTTACAATTTGAGAACAAAAGCTCTGCACCAAATTCACCCATAACTGACCAAGAATTTAAATATGAAGTCATTTCAGACATAGATTGTATTTTTTTGTTTTTAAAATACAATATTTTCAATGTAAAAATATGTATAGTTTCAGTTTTTACACCATTATCTCGAGCCTGGTGATTGGATCATTTGTGCTGAAATGCAGTCATAGTTAGTAGTCGTGTCCTTCAAAAGTTTCTTTACAGAGTATTTGTTTTTATGCAGCACTGGCTGGTTCAGTTCTTGACCTCATAACACCTAAGGCTAAGATTTGGTTCAACGTTGGGTAACTAAAACAACTATGTTTACAGCTTGGGTGAGGCTACAGTAATGCTTAGATAACTAAAACAACGTTAGGTAAGGGTTGGGAGAGGCTTTGGGTTTGCTTTGACAACTAAAACAAAGTTGGGTAAGGTTAGGGAGAGGCTTTGGTTATGGTGACCCAACAAAACCTATATCTAGAAATTAAACGTTGACTCACCGTGTGTTCTGAACGGATTAAAGGCCGACGTATCTGCCCATCCACCACCTCCACCACAACACTTAACTGTACTTTCTGTTCTGCTATTTCAACAGCAGACTGCCACCCATGTGTTTTTATTGACTCCTACACAATCGTTCTCTCAGAGAGGGAAATCTGATTTTTCTAATTTTGTGTAAAGATATCTTTACATTTTTAGACCAGTCAATTTGATACATTTTCTGGAGGTACCTTTTGAAGTTCAGAGCAGTTTAACAGAAAAATAAAACAGATTTTAGAGATTGAGTGTTTTAATGTGTTCATTTATAACCTTCTTGTTTCCCTACTTTCTTCAGCTCGGCTTAAAACAATCACTCCTTTTTCTTCAAAATGTCAGCTGTGTTTAGAGCCACTCTCCTAATAATATCATGAACAGAGAGAAATCCAAAACTTCGCTCTCACACTTGCTTTATTTTGAAATGAAAGGAGTCAAACACGTAAGCGGAGAGCCCTTTGATTATATTTTCCCACTGAATTATTTTTACTCGCATAACACGGCTCATTGACAGAATTGCAGTCCTTTGCTCTATGTTAGGACTCTCATTTTCTGGTTCTTGGTCGGCCTTGCACGGCAGGCCCGACCAAAACTCAGGTCCGTTTGTAGTATCTTTGGCCAGGAACCGACTCAACAACCTCCTAAGGTCAAAAAACAAGTCCAGCAGTATGGCTTCTCTCCTCGTAGCACATTTAAAAACATCAGCATGACTTTTTTTTTTATTATTATTACATACATCTTACATATTCTTAATATGATGTGATGATCTTGATGCTTTTAATTGTTTGAATTAACTAACTACTAATCATTGAATTAACTATTAACTAACTGTTCACTATGCATAACTATTGTCATATTATCATCATTAATTATGTATTCATATAGATTTGTGAAAATACTACCCATCTGAGGACGTTCAAATTCAACTTGTATGTCCTGCACATGTGAATGGATCCTTGCATGTAAGGTATAGTACTTATATACTATATTAATCATTGATAAATGTTTTGAGATGTAAGAGAGGTGTTGTGTATGGTTCAAATGTGAAACCTGATGCCCCCTATATGTAAAATAAAAAAGTTACATTGGCTTAGCTATGTGAGGTGTGAGTCCCGGAGCAGCTGGTACATCGGGTGGCGCTAGCTAATGTACGCCAATTAGGGAAAAGAATGACAACGAGCACTGCGTTACATCATGTAAGTCAGAAGCTACAGTGGACATCTAGCTGGACGAGCTGTTTAACATTGGAAACCAGTAGAAATGTACTTGTAACACATAATCATGACTAAATCGCAGATCTGTCTTGCTAAGCAGCAAAACCACAACCAAAACCTCTCCAGCCCTGCAGCGTCAGGATTTAAAATACTACGGGCTCCTGCCGCCTGGTGTGATGGAGGTTTTACAGCTACTGGGACACGTTGCGAGAAAAGCAGCCCAGCGGTATGAGCTTGTTAGCTTGAGCCCAGGGCAAAGAAAACCTTGAGCTATAGACACGACGGGAGCACATTGCACACACAAAAGGTTTTACTTTATTTTCTCTCTCCTGTAATTTGTGCTTTTTCCTCTCTCTCCCTGAACCTGCAGTAACTACAGTCTGTTCTGCAGTCACTGCCTTCAACAACCTCCCCACATGTTTACTGTTTCTCTATGCTGTTCTTTTTAGCCTCTGCTCTTTTTTCTCTTCAAGCGGTCGTAGGTGAGGGTTGCCACACTTCACGGTGCACAACCCCACACAGCCAAAGTAAACCCAACTGGTTGCGCTCCAGACCTACTGCATCTAATTCAGCCCTGGGCGGTGACGTTCTGCCCATTTGAAAGACAAAAGACAAAAGGGTCTCTGCTGCCCATTTCCTGAGTTAGGAAAAAAATTGTATGTGCACCTTTTGCTCACGTCCAGAGACCAGTACTCACAAAAACATGTGTAACTCAGATGCTGATGTTGATCAAGCAACAAAACTCTTAATATCCATGTATTTATTCATAAAGGTTATGGCTGAGGAGTAGTCCCTGAACTTTTTGATCCACACTCGAACAGATATTCACAATCCGTTAAATTACTGTAAAACAGACCACAAAAACGTTCTCATAAATTTACATTTAAAAGGATATTCTAAAATTGATATGAACTAATTGGGACATACAGCACTGACAGTTTAAATTGCAGTGTTGGAGTGTAAATACAAAGAGATTTGGTGATGGTTGACATTAACAATTTTGGAAAGATGTGATCATTGAATATATTTGTGTTAAACAATGGAAGTGCAGCTCGGTTTAATCCACTGTGACTTCTGTTCAATTGAGTTTTAAAAACAGTGTTGAGAAATGTTACCAAAAGTTTAAAAAAAAAAAAAAAAAAATGTAAACTGATAATTACATCATTTCAGTAAAAGTACTAGAAGTGAGATAAAAAAAAAAAATGCTTTCAACACCAGAAAGCTGGGGAGCGTTTTTGCCTGTGAAGCACAATCAGTCAAGCGGCTGCATGCGGTTTCTGATTGCAGGAAAGAAATCCCCTTTTTACCTGCACATTAACACACAACCCCCCATCGCCATCCATTCAGCAGGGTTTCATGCTGGTGGACCCCACACAGCGTCAGAGGCTGGGCGGTTGGTGGTGAGGAGGGTGAGGCAATGCCGGCCCACGCTGTAAAACTGCCCAAACTTTATACTAATTGTACCACGAAAAAAATACCTGACAAAGTGATTTTGTCTCTGTGTCAGGAGGAAAAAGTTGAAGAAGGAGGAGAGGATATTAATGCAAACAGACCTCTTGTTGAAACTGAGAAATAAAACTCGTCTCATCTGTTCTGGTTTACAGTGTCACAAAGTCTTCAACTTTCCAGCTGCTATCTGGTCAGCACGTGGCTCCCAGGTGCTCCATCATAGTTTCCATTTGCCTGCTGTCAGACAGCCTGCTGCTGAATATCAATCAAAGCTGAAGAAAATTAAAGCAAGACCAAACTCTTATCTGTTACGAGATTCACTGATTGAAGAAATTACACTCGGTGTGTACGAGGATTGAATCAGCGATTTATGAAGTGAAGTTGCAGAAATATGTGAAAATCTGAAAGCGGTGGAAGCACTCTGACATCTGTGTTGATGCTCTGGACATCTGACAAAGCAACCATTTCCTCCTGAGAAAGACAGTGCAGAGTGAAAGAATTTTAAAATTGGACTGAATCTGTCTCAATAGTAAGAAATAGAAAGTAAGAACTGAACGACATCAGCGTTTAAAGGGAATTACAATTGCCTCTGCAAGAAATAGGCATACAGCAAATAAGAAGATAAACAAGTAAAAACTAGTACAAACAGGAAGGTTTTTCCGCAATACATCAAAACCATTTATCTTATTAAATATTATTAAATATAATATTCTGAAAAATGTAGCTATTTTTCGTCTACAGCCGTTCTAGTAGATCTGTGACCTGTACATTAAATGTAAAGTCGTAAATTATGCTTCTATTTTTCCATTTTAGATCTTTTACAAAATAGACTCGAGACCACGTCAATCTGAAAACGTTTCGTGTTGCAGTGGGTACATGGAAAATACTATCATATCTGTGACAAAACAGATGGTGGTAGTAGAACCACATTTCATTGAACTAAACCCACACAGACCGTTCTCATGATCAGGACTTTAAATGCTAACGTTTTGTCAGAGCTATTGACGTCACAGAGATTCGCCCAAGGTTGCCTCGGGTGTCAGCACCATAATCCCCCTCGTCGAAGAAGGAGGTCATGTGACGGAGTAGATAGAGCAAATCCACAGAAAGTTCATGGATACAGAGGTTGGCACTAGTTTGATGGAACAAAGAAATTACTTTCACTTGGGGGAGAGGTATTCAAGTCCATAAGAAAGTATAAAGTTAACGCGTAAGGAAGTGACATACAAAAAATATTTAGTGTATGGAAAGTAAGCAGATAAAATTGCTTATTTCGATCCAGACCATGATTTTTTTCCTGAGCCTAATCATTGGTGTTTTTGTGCCTAAACTTAAGACATCTTGTGTGTATGAGATGGCAGCAGGTACCGACAAGGTGACCCAGCAGAGGGAGAAGAAAAACAAGTAACAACGCTTTGCACACTTAATACTCATTGAAACGTCACCAAGACGTCAGGTCAGGAGCACGACGGAGGGCCTGCTGGGGCTTTTCCTTGAAACTGGCGGGGTTGTGCACCGTCAACCTCCCCCAGGGGCAACGTCTCAACGCTGACGTCTACTGGGATGTTCGGCACAAACGACCTGAACTCTGCTGCGATAGCGATTTCTCGCCCACAACAAAACCATCATCACTCATCAATCAATCGGCTCTCTGCGACTTCTTTCTGTTCCCAAACATGAAGGAAAAGCCGTTTTGACACTGTGGAGGAGATCCTGCACAATTCGCAGATGCTCGATATGCCTCCAGAACGGGACGTCCAAGGGAGCATATCACGCGCTTCTGGAAACTGGAAACAGTATATCGCTGCACAAGGACACCATTTTGAAAGAGGATGGCAGCCAGATTTAAAACAGGTGTAGTTTGTGATTATTAAATGCGCAGTCTTTGAACTTTTTGACCTCATTTTGAAGCTCCTCCAAAACTGAGGGGAGCTGCAGATTTGGGTAATATTCCTCCATAGGCTCATCCTTACAATCATTTCCTATGTGATTGAGAGTCTTCATAATGCACGAGCATTGTCACATTGTTTTCAAATTATCATTTGATAAATTATCACGTAAACAAATCAATCATAGCAGCTTTAAGCTGACCAGAAATAAACTTTTATACTCTGAAAACAACATATGTTGCAATTATATGTAATATTTAAGGATGAAAAAATACATATTGGCCAAACAGCGTGCTTCAAATCTTTATCATCCGAACATTAGCTAAAGCCAGGAATGATGACATGATGAAGTTATGGAAATGTTCCCGTCCCCGTTCACCCCCCTCCCCCCTCCTCCTCCCACTTGATCTTGACTTTGGCACCGGCTGTTGCTGGAAGGGCTGTACTCCTAAATGACAGTCAGTCACGGTGTCTGATGAGATGTTGTCAGTGCCAAGAAGTGAGTGCAAAGTAAAGGGTGATGACAAGTTTTAACCCGAAGCCTAACGTGCAGACAAAGACCCCACTCATTAAGTAGAGAGGGGGGATCTCCCTGGCAACAGCACCGTGTTTTCATGACACCGCCGTACACAGCAGACGAAGCGGCACTCCTCCATAAACATTCATTTGTTCTTCCGAAGAACTCTTTAAACACGGCAGACTCTTTTTGGCCCCGAGCGTGTTGTACATGACATCATATCAGAACAATGTTTTAAGAGATGCTGTATATAATATAATGTAGGGCTAAATTGTATGTTATTTTTCATGATGGGTGACTATAGGTATTGTGTTAATATGAGGATGATCGCATAGTGCACTTTACAGTAGACCCTCTGTAATTATTCATTTTCAGTTTTAAATAGCGCCAAATCACAACACAAGTCATCTCAGGTTACGTCACCTTTCTAATATTATAGAAAGTAAACAAGCATTTCAGAGTCAGACATAAACGACAGTGGGAAGGAAAAACTCAGCCAGACTTAAAGGTGGACGGTTAACTGGTTGTGGTGAGAGCAGAGAGAGAAAAGAAGAGTATAGAGAGACATAAAATAATAAACAGAGCAGTTTAAATCTGTCATGCAGGATTTATTTCACCAGTGAGAGTAATGCTGCGTTCAAATGGGGTCGTATTTACCGTGAACACCAGAAGAGCCCATATGAACGACCCCCCTCGTCGTATTCAAGTTTACACGTTTACAGAAATGTCAGATGCCATGTTAGTTCATTTTTAATTGGATGTTCAGCTAACATTTTGTCATTTTAGTAATATAAAGTTTGTCTTCATAACTTGGATAATGTTGTTCATCCCAACAGCCTCATCTTTTTCCTCGGCGCATTTGCATTTCCTGCATTACGTTGACCTCTGTTAGCGTGCTAAACTGTTAGCCTCTGTGGCTTCTAGACACAGTCCACGATGCCGAGCGACGGTGTTTATGCAACTTAACCACTTGAACGCCAAGGACACGGTGCACACAAACAGCTCATGCGTTCCCCTTAAACGCAGCAAAATGACAAAAACCCTGTTGACCCGTTCTTATCAAAGCTTAACCACACAGCCTCCACAAAGTGACCCAATTGATCCAAAAACATTTGTCAAGTCAAGAAAAGCCACAAGATTTCAGACCCATTCTGTCATGACTCCTTTCTAGATTATGTGTTTTGTTTCTTTTCTTCGTTTCATGTTCATTTCCTCGTTTATTTTGTTACTCACCTTTGTGTCTTTTTCCAGGTGACTTCACTTCCTGCCATCACATCTTTCTGTCCGCTGTGATTGTCTTCCCCACCCTGATTGGTTCCACCCGTGTTCAGTTATTACTCCGCCCTCACGTGGATAAAGCCTCCAATGCCAGTTGGTTGTTGTCTATGTGCTCATCAGTCCAGCGTTACTTCCTTGTTCTCTGAGTCTCCTAATGTTCTGACTTGTTTTGCTGCACATGCTCTGTCCGTAGTGCGTGCCCAGAATGCATTAATCTGACTAGTGTGGGAATGTCTTACCAGACACCAGACTGAACAATTCCATATACTGTGAAACACAAAGGGACTGATGTGTAAAAATCCTGCACTGTTTAAATGATACGTGTTCACTTTCAGTGTCAAATAGTGAATCTGATATTAGTGACTAAATAGTTTGAAACTCTTGCCAGATTTATACACAGATATTACCATTATGGATGGCTTTAGAGATCAGAGGCCATTGATCAACATTGCTAATTTAATGTGCTAGCATTAGTCAAATGGATAATTTTCAACAGGTGTTATTAGAGCAGTGGTTCTCAAGCGTTTTCAGATTCATGTCACCCTCTCACATCTGTCTTCCATTGCAGCAAAAGCAGATTGTATTTTAAGCAATCATTAACGATAGTAATATAATCAGCCAAGTTTAATTTGATTTAAACAAAGAAAAGACTTAGGTCACCAAAGTAGATAATGGACAATATTAATGGAACTTTAAGTCCATTCCCTGACCGCACTGACTTTAATGAATTGCTTTAATAGATTTTTGGACCATTTGGGGAAGTAAAGCTTTAAACACTTCACCTGTTACCACTAGTTAGTTGTCAGTTAGAAATGTTTCAATACCAATACTTTGACTTTGATACTGAGGAGCTCAGTATTCAAAGTATGCTGGTATTTTTTCTAAGTAACCCATTCCACCTCCTCTTTGTGAATCGCTGCACCCAAACCAAGCTGTGTCTGTTATAAAACGTAACCTAATGCCATTTTTTTTATCAGATCCCCGGGCGTGGCGTGACTACTATGAATTTAGCATTGTTGTGCTTCGTTTCTGTTGTACAACATTTGGTGGAGTTGCAGTTGAGAACAGCTGTTATTAACTCAATCATTTACAGTTTTGTTGGGGTGGAAGTATCCTCGAATGTCACTGTGACCTGGTGAGAAGGAAACGTTTTTTAGGCTCACTTGAGATGAACTTTGCCTCAACTCGGAAAAGGGACGACAAAAATAACATCCAGCTGCCCTCAGTCTGTACAGGAAGTCACAGAAACAGCCTCATCCTGTTAGATCTGATTCTCATTTGCTAAATGTCATCAGACCCAGATATCAGTTTGTTGTCTGGTTAACCTATTAAAATGCAATGCAGACCATCTGTAATCTCTATTCATGGTTCATTTTTACACAAATTCACATTGTAGTTTGTGTATAAATCTGCTCAGCAGACCTGTCCTTCTCAAATTACATTAATGAAGATAAATGAAATCATTCATAGATATTCAAATATAGAAGAAAGAAATACAACATAAACTTGTCATACATGGGTCAGAGCTTCACATCTGTGCAGATGTTATTTTAAGAATCCTCCCATCTCGCTTATAAGATTTGGTCTTTATATACTTCAATGATTAAATTGTCCAATGATGATGTGATATATGAAGATTACGATCTGTAATCTGAATATATATATATATATATATATATATATTAATACTTATTTACTCATAACAGCTGTAAATGATAGAAAAGCAGAACTTCAGTGGCTTCAACAGTTTGAACCTCCATCACTGAGGGTTAGTGAAAGCTGCTGACGAAGAGGTGAACACAATTCACTCATCGGTTTCTTACAGCCTCAAACTCGGCAGTGGAATTCAGACTCGCAGCCACAAGGCCAAGTGTCCACCCGCCTCCCAAGAGACCACCGCAGCAGTGCGGTTAAAACACCTGTCTCCTCCCTGAGTACCGCTGGACCTCAGGCATCGTTTCACCGGCTTGCATCGAGACACTATTTTCATTTAATTTCAAGTGACACATTCGAAGGAAAAAAGGTTGTGTTAACATGAAGTAATTAGAAATGAGACAAACAGATGCCAAGTCATTGGCTGAGACCAGTGAGAAGAAGGCAGCCTTAAACGGCTCGTTCATAGCTCATCACTGCCATCTGATGGTCACCTGCAGCACTACAGTGGCATAAAAACAAACCGAGCCTCTTTGCTTCACTCAGCTTTATTTTCCTCTCTTTTATTTTTGACAGGCTCAAATCACCTCACAGTTCATACAAATACAGTACAGTATGTTTCCTCATTAATGCGTCTCTTGCATTCAGTTTGACTGACGTCACAGACGGTGTGGGGATGAGTTTTGGGCGTGAAACGATCTCTATGTGAACTACAGACGAACAGCGTGCGCCTACGTTTTAGTGCAGAAACGATCGTTGGGATCTTTGCATTTTTGTGCAGCTATATTGCCATCAGGTCACAACGTGGATGAACACAATATGTCACAGAACTTGCATATTAAATACTGAACCTACAGCTTTCCACCTGAGAACGAACCAACACATCGGCCTTCCTGACACAGCTTAGATTTGTCAAAGCACAAAAAGAAAAAGGTACTTCAGGGAAAAGGAGGCCAGAGAAGCTGTTTCTGAGACTAAATGAGTGTGAGCAGGTTGTACGCTTAAAGTCCTTCTGAGATGATAATGATATACAAGCAGGAGCACTGCTTCAACACAAAAAGGTAGTGTCAGACGTCTAATATGACGTTTGGATGGTTGTAAATAAACAAAATATTAAACTGTAAAATACATCTTTAGTCGTTGCCATGCAGTTGCATTCAATGCCATTTTTACAGCACGTAAATCGGAACAACAGTACACACCAATATACTACTGATACACATTGAACCCTCGGTGCTGTTTGTGCAGGGTTAAAGGGAAAATCCAAAATCCACATTGTGCAGTTTCATTTAACCTTCAAACAGAGATGGCGGCCCACATTAGCATATGAACTGATAATGACATCACTGACTTTCAGTATTCATGGTTCAACCTTTAGAAGAGTCACGTGAACTCAATAAATCCATGTAATGTTTGTCTGAGATGTTACAGATGGGTGACAAATTAAAAGGTGAAACCAGAGAAGTGCCTTCAGAGTCTGGATCACCACATGTCGACTGTGGTTAGAAACCTGCCATAGATCAGTGAGATACCGTGTTCACAATTTCTGTCATTAGAGGAAACAACAACATCCGAGCAGCAACCCACACACATAGCAAGTTTTGTCAAAGATTCGGATCATGAATTAAGGTGGGACTGCTTGTTTTTTTGTGTGGTGTTTTGAGGAGGTTTAGCTGTAGTAATGCTTGCCTACCACAAGAGCAAAGTTCCACCAAAACACGGCCCTCCTCAAAACCATTTTACAAATTCAGGTCTTGAGTGTTTTTCCCTAACAGCAAAATTATCGATGACCTTTCTCCAGCACCAGAACCACATGGTGGCGACAGGTCTGGCTATGTGAGACTAGAGCCTTCAGAGTTTGCCAGACATAAAAGCCAAATGAAGATTTAGGAGTGACGTGTTGGACAATGGGTTTCATGCAAGAGCTGTTTCACATTGTTCTCCTAAAATCCTCTTGCTTTTCCCTGTGAGGCTGGTTTCAAGTAGGATTCACCAAACCTTTCATAGATGGCTCGTTTCAGACTGAGAAACCGGCTTCTGACAAACCCTTTCAGTTCTGTAGAGGATACCGTGTCAGTGTCACGTTTTACTTCGCTTGTAGGTGTGAGAAAAAAAAAACCCCGCATGTATGACCGAGGTAGAAGGTGGTCAGGTGACACGGGTCATATAATGAAGTACAAAGCGTGATGAAGTCCAGAGGAAAGAGATCCGGGGTGGTTGCCTAACTGGGTGTTTTGAGTCATCAACGTGTTTTTTCTTTTAAGTAAATTGCTTGATGTGTGTTTAGTTTGTTACATGACGTATGGAACATTACTGATGTAAAATTACTACCTCAACCTAAAGCACCTACATTTCACTCGTTGGTTGAAGTAAAACGTGACACGGTATCCTCTAGTGGACTGATGGGTGAATTACACGCTTTAGGGTGATACCAAGTTAAAGAGATACAATGTGTTCATGAGGTGTGCCTTCAGAGATATGATCAAATTAAAGCCGTTAATGCTGCAATATTACTTTGATTCAATTTCAGATCCTGTTGTCAGAAAACTAAAAGCAAAAACAAAACAAATTTCAATAGTCACATAAGAAGACTTGAACTGATTAGAAAACATAAATAACATCTGTTTTGGATGTCGTCAGGGCAACGCCGTGCTGTGACACAAATAAAGAGGCAAAGAAAAAGCATCTTTCTAAAGCAGGTGGTCCACGGCCAACATGCAAAGTGTCGGGAGATGATCATTGAGATACAACATGAGAGAATATTACAGCTGATGGTGGACAAAATGAAACTGTTGGGTGCAACAGAGAATAACACTGGAGAGATCTGCATGAAGACCTCGAGGCAGCTGTCGCACTCAGACTCCTTCCGACTCAACTCCAGAGTTAACTCTCCGTAAATTAGCGCGCCATGATGGGTGCAACAAAACGGTGTACAGAATTTTTATCTCACTAAATTTGTTATATATTATTTTGAATTAAATACATTTTTGGATCAGATTTAAACTCAAAATTCAATGAGATGCCAGTTAATATCTTCTGCCATAAATGTACAACACAATAATAAACGTTTTAATCGCTAAAACTAAATCAAGCAGTTAGTTGCCAAATGAACACTGCATGGAAGTTGATTTGGAAGTCTGCACCAAAATGTAAATGTTGGTTTGTCCTTTCATTTGTCACCATCTGTACATCGAGCTGCTGAAACTTCTCCCCACGTCTCCCAAATTGTTCCATTATTCAGTGCCTGTACATCTCGAGATGACGTTATCAGTGTCTCTGTGTCTTCTCTTCAGTTTAAGGAACGCCTGGCTCAGATCCACACTATAAACTGAGGAAGGACATGTGTGATCTCTACGTCTCGGAGGGATTTTCCCTTTAAGAGCAGCTTCTCTCTGTACAGATGTATACAATTTTGAGCTTTCGTCCTCCAAACAAAGCTTCTTAAGCGGATGCATTGATGTCACTGTTTCACAATATTTGGTGAATCTGACATGCTGGTAAATTTCATGTTTTACATGAGAATCATCAGAGAGGCTTATGGCTCTATCACAGCTCTTTTTACATCTTAAAGATATTTGTGTTTCGTGCGCTCTCCGTTAGAAAAACTAAGATGCATCCAGAGTAATCGTCATCCAATCTGCCCTCCTGTTCCACTGCAGATTGGTCACAGTAGAACCTCTCAGTGATTGTCATACTCTGACTCCACCGAGAACTTTCAGAGAACCAACGGTAATAAAGAAAATATTTGTATTACTTGGATCTGACAGCGTTACAGCATGCAAGATTCAAACAATGTGTGGTGTCACTCGAAGAAGCCGTCGTCTAAGTCAGGTCAGTGCAACGAGGCGAAGCTGGCACCTTTGTGGCGCCTGGCTTTGGAGCCGGGCCCGGGGTCCGGAGAGGTCGGGGAAACGGGGTCCGGAGAGGTCGGGGAAACGGGGTCCGGAGAGGTCGGGGAAACGGGGTCTTCGAAGGCCGGGTTGGGAAGATGCAAAGCCGCTCGTTTGCATTTCTTCGAGCGAGTCTTGGTGTGACGTGGAGTCGGGGCGTCCCTGTAGGAGCTGGCTGCATGGTGGGCCCCGCAGCTCGTGGAGAGCTGAGGCGAGGGGTCAGAGTTCACCGCCGGGGTAGTTTCGGGGCAGGGATGAGCCGTCTGAGGTTTCCCCTGA
Organism: Brachyistius frenatus; assembly: GCF_029030835.1. Classification (NCBI taxonomy): domain Eukaryota; kingdom Metazoa; phylum Chordata; class Actinopteri; family Embiotocidae; genus Brachyistius; species Brachyistius frenatus. The sequence goes on from NW_027210645.1 coordinate 125,723, forward strand.
GGACACGAGGTGGACAGGAGGGGAGAGAGAGTGGCCGACTCCAGCAGACCTTTAGTTCCCTGTGTGCACTGGAGGAGGGGAGGTACAGAAGTAAAGTTAACAGGACAAACAGCAGGGTGTGAAATCACTTCAGTGAATGCAGCAACAGCTGTGCAAGATGAACCTATGGCTCGCTGGGAGTTCAAGCAGGCGGCACAGGAGAAGCAGGAGATCATCTTTCATACCACAGACTTACATGTGGAACCATATTAGACCGATAGAAAATCATATTTGATAGTTGACTTAGTGCAAGAAACACCCGAGAGTATCTATGGACATTTTCAATTTCACTTAAACAAAGTTTGATGGCTTAAAGAGCAAAACAATTTTGAAATGCTTTAAAAAGGAGTAAATGTTTACTCTGGTAAAGACCTGAGTGGAAATGCAGTTGGGTGATTGTCACTCTGGGCAATGCAGTTAACATTACATACAGTCATTTTTCCCACATTAAACTATTGATTAAACACTGCTTTCAACTGAATTAATTTCAAAATATCTTTGGCCTTGAAGCTAAACTATACTCTGTAACTAGTGGATGACTTTAGAGAACAAGTCTTTGAAGCCTTTTGTTTTTCACATTTAAAATATTAACTGTTATCTAGATTATTTGTTTTAAATCCTTATAACACCTCAGTTTAAAAGGCAACGATGCTTTAATTGCAGATCGATTGAGTCTGTAGTAATTATGTAGACAGATTTTAAATGACTAAATCCATGCAGATCATTTCTTTATAGAGTATCAGTGATTAAATAGCTGTGATTACCCTTTAATGCACCTCTCAATGAGCGTCCTCCTACAGTTAATAACATTATTTTTATATTTGACAGTAAAAATCCTGTAACATACATGTGTAAATATTGACGTTTTCATGTCCCCTTGATTTTCTATATGCTGTTTTAGATGTCTAACAGGACCAAACCTCTTACAGTAAAGAAAGTCTGTGGTATGAAAAAGGTGAAATTTAAAGATAAGATCTTAATAAGATTAAAATGGGACTGTTTGAGCCCCAACACACCTGTTCAACGTGAAGTCACACACACACACACACACACACACACACACACACACACACACACACACACACACACACACACACACACACACACACACACACACACACACACACACACACACACACAGAGGAAGTGGACTGATACTGGGAGTTTCTCTTATTATTCTGGAATATGTGAACTGAGAGGATGAATAAACAAAACAATGAGAAATGATGACACACGTGATGAAGTACAAGGATACAATTTAATTTGAGATACATAGATAAAAGAGGAACAAATAAATAAAATGAAATAAAGGCGTGAAGGGAAACAAGAGGGAAACGAACAGCTTCATTTGGCACTTTAACCTTTCATATGTCGGGAAACATGACAAGAGAAACAAACCACACAGTAAAAACGAGGGTCTTCCTTCACAGCGTCAACAGTTCATCAGCTGAAGTCCAAAGACTTGTTTTTACATGTTGGCTAAATCAGTAACAAAATAAATCTAAGACTAGAAACAAAACTCAAGCTTCAACTGGTTTTCAGTTCATATCCTCTGCACACGTAGATAAAGAAAAAGCTTTTATAACTGTTCTTTTAGTGTAAACAAAAAGCTGTCTGTGTTTCTAAATGTCACACAGCAGCTCCTCCACGACTGGATGTGAGAAGATTGTAACTGTCTGAACAGCAGCTACGTCATGTAAACAAAAGTTACTCTACAACTCTCCAGGTATCCTTTTATATTCTTTGCTGTCAGGGAAACAAGAAGAGAGATTTATTTCTTACAACTCCTGCTCTAAAAGCTCCTGAGCTGGCTTACAGTACTGCACAGGAACGAAATACTGAGGTATAAAAAAAGGTAAAAAAAAAAAAAAAAAAAAAAAAACAGAAAATGTAAAAAATATATTATAATAAAGTAGCTGTAATACTTTTATCAAAAGAAAATTTCTGCATTTAACACACTGCAGTTAAACTAATCAAGTTGAAAGGCCACCAGTGAACCCACCTGACTAAATCATACTTTAAAAACATAAGCTTGTATTTAAATGACGTATTTACACAGAAGTTCGATGATGTTAGAAGATTGGAGTTACTTTTATGTCCGTATGCTGAATAGCATCCAGCTGCCAGTTCGCTCAGCTGAGCACAGAGACATGAAACAGGGCCAGGCTGTCTCAAATTAAAATATATGCCTGCTGACACGTGCCAATGTGTCTTATTTACACAATGATTTTGTTTTGTTTAACTGGACATAAACAGAACAAGGATTTCAGTGGCGACGTTAAACTGTGAAGATGGTTGGTTCAAAATTGAACCAAATCCCAAAATATTTTTTGGTGTGAAAATGCCCCGCAGCATTCACACTACGAGGAAACACAGAAAGGCTTCAGAGGTGTTCGTGCTATGGGTGTTTGTTTTTCCACTTTGGACGTTCACCATTTCATAGCAGTTTTTACTCTAAACTGAACAAACCACAACGTGACTTTAAGTGACTGAAAATGAAACAATCTTCCCCTCACAGACAACAAGCTGAGGTCATGAGCAGTAAAACACGTCACACTTCTCACACATGAGGTTTGTCTCTGCAGTCATAGTCTGGGACGACCAGTAGCTTCGATGGCTAATGTTAGCAAACTTCAATAGAAACTGCTGAGTAACTGACATGTCTGACTGAGTCTGCTGACGTTTAGAAAAACATGCAGAGCAGCTTTAATGTGGAGATGTGAGACGGAGGTTAGTTTTCTTATCTCACTCTCTAAAAACAAATTTACTCAAATGTTGGACTGTTCCTTTAACTTCTAATCAGGGCGTGCTAATATTGTCTAACTGATAAAAGAAATAACTAACATTGTTCAAGTGTTGTTTGCTCTGAAACAATGAATGCCAATATAATAATAATAATAATATAAACCTGTGACTGTAGTGTAAATACAGCACATGAGCCCCCAGCAGGCAGACGGATGCTGGGTTCAGGCTACAGCAGCCAACAACGCTTCTCAGGCAGAGGAGGAGGAGTTTAGGTGGGAGTCGGGGGGGTTCAGGCACGAGGGAGGGGGGGGTGTTCCTGCAAGTCAAAAGCCAGTTGAGAAGAACCTCCTACCACGTTTATCTCGCTTTTACTGGGCAGCTCGATGTCCACGCCGTCCGTCTGAGCCGACTCGTCCGCGGGCAGGAAACCTCGTCTGTCGATCAAACTGCAAGAAAGGAAGGAAGGAAGGAAGGAAGGAAGGAAGGAAGGAAGGAAGGAAGGAAAGTTACTGGAGCGCAGGTTCCTCTTTTAATCTCAATATCTCGTGTGGACATTTTCATGTATGTTCACTGAACATCAAACAGACTCCAAATGTTGTTAAAAAGGCACTATGAAGTGAACACTGAGTCTCTTGAGCCTGCGTTATCTTTCATGCACAGAAACAGGAATCTTTCAAAATAAGACAGCAGACTGGGATTCAGATGATTCATTTTAGAAACATTTCAAAGGGAGCTAAAACAAAGCTATTCGTAAATTAATAAAAATCACAGGCTGGTGCAAACCCAGACAAAATCCTTTTAGTGACTATCTTGATAATCCATTCATCATTTGCCAACTACTATTAAACAACAACAAGAGGAGAAGCAGAACCTGCAGTGGGAACGTATGTTTCTGGTATGAGACAAACAGGAGAAACATGCAAAGAGCCACAACTGTCAAAAAGTTCTTCTCCAAAAAAGTAAACAAACAAATGAGCTGCAGTTCAAAATCAGTCATAAAACCACATTTGCTGAAACCTCCTCTACGTCATAGGTTGGAGTTTAATGAGTGTTTAGGAGGTACAAATGTTTAAACCTGCTATAAGTCATGTTATTTGGCCACTCGGGGGCAGCAGAAACGATGACATACTGTATGTATGACCACCTTTCACATGAGTCTGCCACGTTGTTACTGCTGATCTACTGAACATGACACAGCAACAATATCATTCATTTCAAGTCTCCGTCCACACGATGAATCTACGTCCAATAATCGCTCTCCTTTGGATCTGGTTTGGTCTCAACCAACTCCCGAGGGAAACCTGCGGCTCCAGAGCAGCTTAATGCTCCACTAACTGCGTGTCTGCTGTTGGTGGTGTTTATTGGATGTTTAAGACGTCTGCCTGATGCCTCCAAAAATGCCGACATGACAGATGTGAGAGTAAACTAAAACAGCAGTTGTAGCCGGGCAGAAAAGCAATAGGTCAAATCTGCATGAAGCCGAGGGGAGATGTAGATTCAGCTGATGTTTGCTTCAGCTTTCACATTGTCATTTAATACATGATTATTATAAAAATGCGAGGCAGTCTGGTCAAACAGCAGATTACATGGAGATCTGTGGCTGAGAGCTGCATATGAGCACCACTGAAGAGACTCCATCTGGAGGGTTTCCTCATGTTTTGTTAATAATTCATAGAGTCAGTGAGAGTCAGGAGTCACCTGGGTGGCATGGGTGCACAGAGCACTGAACAGCAGTTGATGAAGATGTTTTTATGACTGTACGGGTTGGAGACATCTTCTCCACTCTTTCCTGACCAGGAGCCTTTAATCTGAAAAAACAAACAAAAAAAAACCATATATTCTGGTTATTAAAATTACAAGATTTTGTATTTTTTTTTTTTTTCAAAAGATATTAGTATTTTTTGTTGATGAATTTTCTCCAGCTAGCCTTCCACAATACAAAGCAGCAATATTTGCAGATATTATAACTCTCTTTAAAAACTAAGAGCAAACAGCATCAAAAGTTTCAATGATTAAGTTCAAACACATTTCCTAAAACTCCCCTCAAATCTGATATGAATGCTTTTCCTTGAATTTCATGTGCATGCCACCAAATAAAGGAAGTCTGCTGCAACATCAGTCACACGGCAGCACTCACGTCTTCGTTAGTGGTCAGGTTGGAAGCCACCAGGTATGTATGGAAGCCTGAGAGGCCCAAGATGGACCAGACTGAGAAGAAACAAATCACCAGCTCCACTGCAGTGAGAGGTCGCTGTCAAGGAGAGCATCCGTGAGGAGGTCGGCACAAGAATGATTATTATTTTCAGTCTTAAGGGTGATTTTTATCTTTTTTTTTTTCTCTGCGTAAAGTGAAGACTGCCGCCATTGCTCACGTGTGGTTGACTAGTAAAGGTCTCAAATGCAGCTGTTACCAAGGAAACAGTGACAACAGTTATCAACACTGATGATATTCAGAGAGGAGAGGAAGTTATTTAGGCATTTTTCAGCAAGTGCAAAAACAAATTATTTGACATGTATCGTCCAGTCGGAGGAAGGGAGAAGAGGGAAAGAAACACATCAACGGTGTTCGTTTGCTTAAAGAGTTTGAAACACATCTGCCAGTCAAGGATATCTGCCAGGACTCTCTTGAAGAGCAAACACCAGGCCTTTTCCTCCCTGAGCCCCTGAAAGAGAAGAGAACATAACAGTGTCACCAAAAACTGGGTTTTTACCCCATTTCAGAGAATAAAGTTGAGTCCAAGAGTCCAAAACCGACAGTTGAAATGTAGTTTTGCTGATTTCCAGAGCAGTAATCAGTTATTCTGACCGTTTAGTGAGTCGGACCAGGTAAAGAAAGTCAGACGTTCAGAAGTCACAAGACCAACTTAAACAACTTTCTGTATATCTTTCTTATCAGACACCTGAACTATAACGCTAATGTTGTAAGCCCCGCCCATCTGGCAGTCAGAGCGAGACAAAACAAACAACAGCAGTTCCTTGTCGGTTCTGATCTCTCGACTGTTTTCTAACCGTGAAAAAGCCGCCGACTAAAACAAAACCACGTACTCAGAGCGAGATGAGTGGTCACACAGCCGAAGATGAACGCCGTCAGGAAGGATAGCGACACGATGAAGGTGTAGAAGAACCGGTAGTTGCGTTTCCCAACACAGTTCCCCACCCAGGGGCAGTGGTGGTCGAATCTCTCTGAGGGATAAAAGAAAAAGTCACGGTGAACCGCTGACATCTCAATTGAAAGGAGTTTTGGAAATACACCGGCAAGCATGGAAGCCTGTTCACTGTGGCCCTGTGGGGCCTCTTTCATTATTGATGGTGGTAAATGTCAGCGTGTCGGTGTGTCTGCAGCTCACCCACACAGTTGTCACACAGGCTGCAGTGGGAGGTGCGCGGAGGCCGGAACATCTTGCAGGTGAAGCAGTACTTGAGCTTCACCACCTGCTGGTTGATGAGGACTTCCTTGGTGCGCGGCGGAGGCCGGTAGCTGGTGTTTCCAGTGTTGTCTACCGAGGAGACAATACAGACACAGCGTATTATTTGAATGCTGCTGACTTTAAAGCCTCAACACACCTGTGGTCCAGGTGTTCTTTCTTATTTTACCCAATTGAACCTCTTCTCAGAAAACAGTGGCTGAGTACGGAGTGTGTTTGACGGACATCTTCTGAACTCTCCTGTAAACCTGCAATTATTTCTATTACTTATTGCTCGGCAGATTATTTTCTCCATACATTGAATTATCATTTTGTCTGTAAAATGTCAGAAAATAGTTACAGAGAAATAGTCCGTGTCCTACTGACAGTCTAAATACTGAGAAAGGCCCCAAATCCACATTCACTGCTATCAAGCACCAGGAACAACACATTCACTTGTTCAAGCTGATTTGACTTGGAGTCAAATTAGAATGAAGGCTGGTTGGACAGCTCTGGAGATGAAAGGTCCTGTCTTTGAAACTTTTCTAATGTTTTATTACCATTATTAATAAAAAGGTATTTTGTTGTTTTAAGTACAGAAATCATCTCAATATAGGTTTTTATTTCCTCTCTTAAGCTTCTCTTTGGAGAACCACCAAGAAACCAGTGAGTGCAGGTGGAAATACGGGCAGAACAATACTCGGTATGTCAACATGAAATATACAGTCCTCTGCTGCTGAGTGTTTCAAGTGGGAACAAGGTGTGTTTGTTTGTTTGTTTGTTTGTTTTGTGTGTGTGTGTGCGTGCGTGCGTGTACAGCCATGCTGTCGATCCAAGGTAAACCCACCAATAGAAACTCTTGTCTCCTCCACCACCGTAAGTCTCGCACATGAAATCCAACTTTTGATTCACAATCAATGAAGTCTGATTCACAGTGAAAACTATACGTGACTCAGTAAAGAGAAAAGCTTCATCAGCAAAATTCTCAAGTCTGTGACCAAAACCAACAAAACTGTAGGGGATGACTAATAATTTATTCTCAGTTCATAAATTTTTACTTACATTTTACCTTCATACTTTCCTGGTAAAATCAGATCTGACTGCATCACTGGGGTACGACAGCTTTAACACATTTTTATGCTGGGTTTGGACTACGGCCTGATAACAGCCTGACCTGAAAGACAAAGTTGTACGAGAACGTGTACGTAGTTTATAATAACTGACAACTAACGGTGCCTCACAACGTCCCAACAAAGACTGTCAGAACTTTTTAATCTTCTCTTGCATTGTGGCAATTTCCACAATGAGTGTGTGACGTTGACCAATAGGAGCACAGAGCTCTCACTCGTGCACACTATGGTGAAGTGATCGACATGTCATGCTGTCCAACCCAACGGTCCACGGAAGGTTTTTCTTTCTCGTTTTCGGCTTTTTTGAACACACGGTTGACAGTATGATCCATAACGCATAGATAAGGTTTAAAAAGTTGCATCCAGAACGTATCATTATATGTATCAGTATACTTTTCTCATTATAGTTTAGCATTTTGTAATGACAGGAAATGAGAGTTCCTATGTAATTGAAAGCTGTACAATTTTGAATGAGACGCTTGTGAAGAGAATACCGAGTCCAACGACAGGTCAGGAATATTTCCTTAATGATGATGTGCTTTGTAAATGTTCGGTACTTGGGCCACAATCCTTGTTTAAAAAACAGCTGAAAATAAAGCAGTACAGTTGGATAATATGAACATCTTACATCACCACAGCCTTAACTTTGGTCATGAGTGGGAGTTTCTGAGGTGCACATGAAGCCAACTTTAGACACTAAGGTCATTATAGGAGCACGCCATATGGAGAGGAAAGATAATGTTGGCAAGGCATAAAACTGACAGCGAACATAACTGATGGAGCGCTTTGAACAGGTCTGAAGCTGAACGAGGGCAGATTGGGGAAAAGGAATCTGTGTAGTGACTTGTCAAAGCCATGCAATCGTGATGTCCAAATTTAGAGAGGCAGCAGGACACCTTTCTGCTAGAGAAATTACCTTAATGGCAGCCAAAGTGGCATTTATTAAACTCAGTCACGGCAAATTCTACTCAGTATGTGTCGAAGGTTTCAATCCTAACACTTCTGTTTCTTTTTATAGGGAAATAGTAGCAGAACAATACCTTCAGTCTCAACTGTGCTGTAAAAATAAACCAGGACCTAAAATTAGACTAAAGAGTAACTTACAAAGAAATGACTTGAGTTTAGGGCTCAGATTTCCTTCAGGAAACACAACGGCCACACGGAGCCAACGTCGGTCTAAATTCAATACTATAAACTCGATATACGACACTGGAGGGAATCAGTAAGCACTTAAAAACTGCGATAACAATATTACGACACTTGGTATCAAAGTCAAGAGCTCGTCAGACACCCTCTCGACAGCTGCTACGTGCGACGCATCCCATACCGATCTGTTTCTCGATGTCAGCAGCTTCGTCCGGCGTGGCTCTGGGCAGGATGCCGGGGTCGGTGAAGCTGGTCTGGAGCAGCGTGATGACCACGAACACAAAGAGGACTCCTCCAATGAAAGGGATGCAGCTGGTCAGGTGTTTGACCAGGAAGGGACAGCTGTGATACGGGGCGGCCAGACAAAGAGAGGACGAGTTACTGAGACACGTTGACTTCATCAAAGGCTGGGAAATAATGCCCTATTTTTCAAATAACCGAGCCTGCAGGAACCTTTTATTTTCTTAAACCCACTGAAGGATCTTGTTTTAATTAACGTTCAGTGCTTTTAATCACCATCACAATCCCTGCAGACAGAACACACTTTTCACTACCCAGAGGCACAGAGAACTTCCTCATTAAGTACTATTCCTTTATCATTTAATGGCTTCAATGTGCAACAAACACAGATATTCACACAGTGCAAGAGCAAATGAGGCTTCAGTAAGTTCCTCTTTTTGGCCAGACGACATAATGAAATTGCAAATACAGGTTGCTGTGCTTGGTAGAGCCAGTCTGTAGCTATGGGTGATATGTGCTAATGCTAGGGGTACTGTCCATTGGTGGGGGCACCCCAAGTAAGGGGGGGGAAAAAAAAAAGTACACTTTTAACTTTTACTGTTTTATTACTTCTACTTTTTTGATACTATTATTTTTTAAATATTGAAAAAAAAATTTAAAAAGCCCACAACAACGTAACTGAGCTGCCTGCAACATCACTTCAGTGCATCACCCCCCATAACATCAACAAAATATACAGAATAACGTGTCAAAAACAACAAAACCCTCTGGTGCTGAGAGGAAAAACAAGACGACGAAAAGCAGGAAAAGGTGAATGAATAGTTTACTGAGTGCAGTATTAGTAGCTTCATTTGGATGAAAGTAACATTTGCTAATGAGTTAATGTCAGTTACTTCCACCTTAAATTAGAGTAAACTTTGAAAGACTTTATAGTGGTTAGAGGAAAAACCTAAAACACCATTTTGATAAATACCCTTTTTCTTTGAAGCGTTTACTGTCGTCTGCCTCGAGAAACCACACATACATTTCCAATGACATCTTATTTGAGTTAACTAATGCTGGCTCTGCCTTTGTAAGTATTAATTATAACCAGTGCAGTTTCATGATTGAGATATCATACAGTATGTACAGCTGACGTATGCAAGGTGTAATTACTCTTTAATGATGATATTACTGGCTGAGTTTCACCATCAGCAGCTACTTTGTTCATATAAAATGACACACAATGATCACGCACAATTTACTCCCCTCTTCACCTGCACTTTTGAAATATTTAAATCCAACCAATGCTGATTCTGGACCACCTGCAGACACTGTCTGTTCTCCATCAACACAATGGGTGGTGGGGTAAGGTGGTGCAAGGAGCACCAGCTAAAGCCTAAATTCCTCAGAACCGGCTCTGCTAGTGTAACTAAAAAATATCACCTTTTAATGGGTATGTAGGATCAGCTGTTCAGTTTGGAGTAGATGCAACACAAGGGACAGAAGTCCATTCAGTAAAATGTCAATTTAAAGATGTGGTTCGCCTCGTCAGTAGAGAGGTTTCTTCCACACATATCATACCCTTGGACCAGGACAGCCACTGGACTCGCAGGTAACATGACAAAATGGAAAACCTAGAATAAAAACAAATTGGACTCACTCAAATATAAAGAATAAACCACTTGTGACGAGGATGAGGCCCAGGGTCAGGGGCAGGACCCCACTCTGCCGGGCCACTACGACCCGTCCATCGCAGTAGAAGCGGTTCTTCCCGGGGAAAACTTCCCACTTCCTCCGGGGTCTTTTCGGCTCCTTCCTCGGGTCGGCGTGGTGTCCCTGCTGAGGCAGAGGGGTCAGGGTGGGCGTCGGGAGTGCCTGCGGGTCGATTTGCTGATACTCGCAGTTTTTCATGATTTATAAAGGCGGTGCGGCTGATCTGTCCCAATATGGACATCACCGAGTCCCGTGCGCTGCGAGGCAGCCGGACGCAGCAGATGTCGTCACTAATCCGACACGGTTGGTATCCAGCTGTGAATAACCGGGAGAGCCCGAGCACGAAACTGCAGCTGCGTTACTTCCCATGCCTCTCCGTGTACTCTCCAAGTCCGGTTCCAGAAATACTTTCTAGCCCCGATTCAGGCGAAAACCCGCCGCGCGTCGTCCCGCTTCTCATCGGGTCCATTCAAACCAGCAGCGGAGTCACTGAACATCTGGAAACCCTGAGGACCACTGCTAGCCGCGTTAGCCTGCTCCACCTGGACATGTCAGACAAACCTCTCCGCTGAGCGTCGGCGTCCCGAAATTAATCAATTAAACGGAGTACAAAACTTTGTTATTTTTTGTTTTTTTTAATGTATGTCGCTCTCCCGCCATGAGTCGCGATATATTTCGCGTTTCCATAAAACGAGTCGTCCGGGAAGCAAAATGCAATGTTGTTAAATTCAACACAAAGAAAAATGCGTGTTTCCGGTTGTATCCCTTTCAAAATAAAAATCCTCTTAACATTGTACGTAAGCCATCATTATGATGGAGCTCATACAAATAAACGGTCCACGATGTTTTGGAGCACTTGAACTGTGATTACTGTGTTTTCTGTCAAACATCTACAAATTGTGAAATGTCAATGTAGCTAGAAAAACAGTCCAACATCCGGTAAGGTCTGTTCTAGTTTACTTGACGCCGGTTCGTTAATAGCACCGGAAATATACCAAAATAAAAGTAGGATTTTTTTTTTTACTTTTGATTTTAGGATATTTTTGATGAAACGTTGTATTTGATAAAGGTCTTTTCAGCTATTTGCTGCATGATTCAAATAACTTTACAGTGTGACATTATAACACGTAAAATGCTGGAAAAAAAAAAAAAAGCACAGTGCCAATTAAATATGCGTTTTACTTTCTGAAGTCGCTCGTAACCGGAAGTCCAACCTCGTGTTGCAGCTACCTGGCGCGCCTCCTCCACCTTGATTCTCAGGTACACGGATTTGGTCGAAAACTAGAGTTAACCTGGCACGTTGGAGCGGAGTCGAAACAAGGAACTACCATTATGGATTAAAAACATCAATGTTGAGCATAACGTGGGGAAGACAACATTAACTCGGGAGTCAGCTGCTGGACGCGCCGTGTGAACTGTGAGTAATGTTTGGGGAGAGACTCGTAAGTCCTCTAATGGAGGAAAGAGAAGCAGCGACAAGTCGCCATGAAAGTGAAAATAGTTATAATTTACAAGAGAAAATATCAACTCACGTGGGTCCAAAATTAAGATTTAATTGAATTTGTGGTTAAATTTGGAGAAAACAACAACAAAATGCTATTTCCGGTTAACTTGTTAGTTTAAGGCTTACTGATCGTATACTATTGTAAACATTCGTCCCAAGGTCCCAACACGTCACAGCACGGAACTCCAGACACCGTTTAAAAATCTGTCAATTTAAAGCTCATCGTCTTTTCAAATAACACATTCACCCGGCAAAACATAAACCAATATCACTTAAGATTTAATTCGGGGTTTTTTCTTCAATTCGGCATGCATGGAAATGTAAAGCACTTTGTTATTTTAATTAAAAAAATGTCGTTTTTTTTTTACTTTGGCTACATCACCAGTCAAACCAGGCAAACATTACTACTAAAATCACTTTTAATGATGACATTTGGTCATATTCATTAAGTAGTTGTTTGTTCTCAGCGTGTTGTCAACTTTGTCTTTTGAGCAAAGGAGCATTGAATGTTTTAAAATGAAGTTATATAAGTGGCTCAGCATAAACACTGGAGATGAGTTTAAGGAATTCAATGTTTTTTTTCTCTTCTGCTAATTTGACTTGTTCTTTTTGCAAAACTCCCTGACATCACGTGAGTGAATTTGATATGAATAGTTGATTGTCTTTTCCATAAAACCAGTCAGACTACTTTACCTGCCACCTGAGGGTAGTAGTTTCACATTTGTTTTGAAGGGAAATGCCCTCAGGTGGCTTCAGGTGATTTTGGGTTTTGCTTGACAGATTAGATTGATAGCAGGATTGTTTTTTGGGTGATGGCATTTCAACACTGTCTTATCATCCAGTAAAACCTCAGTTGACCTCACATTTCTCATGCTTGTCCTCGGATTCCTTGGAGCCAGGGAGTCATGTCTTCTGGCAGCAGTGGCAGCCTGAGGAACAGCTCGGGGCCCGGCAGCCATGTGCTCGGAACCAGCCGGAGCAGCAGCCAAAGGTCGTCATATGAGGAGCGCTGCGTGGACCCGGTGGAGGACAGGCTACCGTTCCCAGAGCCAAAGACAGTCCACAAAGCTCACCTGGAAGATGCTAACGGGAAGGAGTCAGAGACGATTGGCTTCATTCCTGGCTCAGCTGAGGCTTCCCCTGAGGCACAATCCTGCAACCCCTGCACCTCTCTGAGGAGCTGTCGGACTTTTATGTGCAGCGTGCTCACCTGCGGCCTGTACAGGGTCTGTCAGAGCTCCATACTCACTCCGTGCCTGGCACCAAACGAGAGTTCCCCAGACGAGCCAGAGAAGGTGAGCCTCCGAGCTGCAAACCCAGGGGTCAACAAAGGAGAGGACGGCACAGACTGGCTGGGGGACGTCCACATCGCCGGAATCAAAGTGGAAAGTCCGAGAAAGTATTTAGATGAGGAAACCACATTTTCAACATATGTGGAGCCGCACGGTGGTCAAACACAGCCCGGCCATCCGTCCCTGTGTGACTCTATAAGGTTTGATGACCGGGAGGATGGCGAGGAGGACGTAGACTCCCTGATCACTAAGAAGCTGCTGGAGCTCTACTCTGAGTATCAAATCGAAGAGTTGGCCAGGTGCACCTCAGACTCTGTGTTTCTGAGGAAGAGCAAGGACATCAACCATCTCATCAATGAGCTGGTGGAGGAGCACAAGATGGACGAGCAGGAAGCCGAGTGCAGGCTGGTACACGGCATCATCCGCATCAGCACTCGGAAGAGCAGGAAGAGGCCTCGAGTCTCCAGGGTGGAGAGGACGCTGTCGGACAGCGGGAATGAGACAATGAGGGAGAGCGGCTCCTTTTCATTGAGAAACAACAGTAAGTAGAGACAGCTCTCCCTCCTCATCTCCAGACATATCAGTGTCACCTATGAAATGTTGCAGAAATGCCTCGAGTAGGTAACAGTCTCATTGTGTCTGTCTCTTCAAGATGACTACAAATCAAATCCCAACATCCAGATATCAGAGCTGACCCCCTCCGATCAGTATGCCAGGGACATGTGGAGGAACAATGGAGGTAACCTGCCTTAATCTACTTCAATAAGTTATTACACACAAGAAAAACCTCATTTTATTTGAAATCAATTGTTAAATTAAAGCTTAAATAGTGTTCCTTTCTCTCATTTTATTGCCAGCAGTTATAATTGTAATATAGGTCATTCTAAAAAGGCTGGAATCGGTCTATAAAGCGCCCTCTGTGTATACGTTTTTAATCATAAAATATGAACTCCTCCCCTGTTTCTAAAACACCTTTATGTACCAGAATAAAAGCAGAGGACATGACCTCGCTGTCTTTTATGGCAGCAACAATCGTGTCCGGTTACTTTACAGCTTTGGGTAAATACAGCCTGTTGAATAACAACAATTTTTAATGTGTCTGTAACGATGCACAAAATGGTAAAAATGACATTTAAAAGTGTCTTTTGATATAAATATACATGTTTACTCCACAGTAAACATGTAAGGAGGAGTGTCGTCGTCTGGTGAGAACAGTGAATCTGCAGCAGTGTCAATCGCTGTGTCATTTATTGACATTTGGTGGGTCAACCATAAAATTTCAGGAAACAATCCACACAACAGGAGGCTTTGTGGGTCAACTGACATATTCATAAGTGGACTGACTTACTGGCAGATGAACATAAAGGCGCTGTTAAAATTGACCCTGGGCCGATTTGAAAAAGGCTTCACCGCTGGCAGTGTACTTGTGTAAATAACCTTTATCAGTGAGGGGAGCACTGCAAGGCACACATGCTCCTGTTTGGACTGGACAGTGAAGTCCATGTCTCAACTGTTGTAAATGTGCTAAATTACAACTGGGACTATAAATGGGAAGATAACAATATGAGAAAACTAGCGTTGGCCTTGTGCATTAATTTGCTTTCTTGTGCTAACTTTCTCAGATTTTTTTAAGCGAGTCGTGTGTTTAAAGTCAGATTTTCCAAACTCTCTTTACTATTTAAAGCTATCATAAATGGCATTTTTGAGTTTGATAGATACAATCTGGTAAAGGGAACATGATATTGAACCTCTTAAGAGTATTTGTTTTAGGTTTATTGTAGTTGTGTATTTTCTTTCATTAGATTTGGTTCAAATTTGAAAAGTTAAATTCATACAGATTGAACCTCGTATTCAGGGTTAGTTGCACATCAACTACCTTTGAATTGTTGAACATTGTGTTGTTGTGTAAACACATTGTGTACAAGACAAAGTTGCACCAGTTTAGTCTGAGCTTGATGGCGTGGGAATAAAAAACAGGGCAGGATTGACTGGCACACAAAAACCCATCTTGAGACACACTATCATATACAGCATGTGTCTCTCTTAAAAAATGTCACTAAATTATTTAGTAAACAATGAGGAGTCACGTAATAAACAAAGGGTGAATGAACTAAGGTGATTTGTTGACCAGTAAATGAAACAATGGAAACACCGTTTGACAGTGTCACTTTAGTTTATTTCATTTTTATTTCACTTTTTTGTCCATTGCAACACACAAAAAGCAATTCATGAAAAAAAATACAGCTCTTTTTAACCTTTACATTTATTACAACTGTTGGTGAAGATAAACTGTATCAGATTGACTTTTTTATATTCCCTTCCATAACTACAACAACAAAGTAGCTACAGTCTCAAAAATGTCCCAAAACCTGTGTTGACTGAATGATAAGAGGGAGCACTAGTGGCTGTAGGAGCACTAGTAGCTGTAGGAGCACTAGTAGCTGTAGGAGCAGTAGTAGCTGTAGGAGCAGTAGTAGCTGTAGGAGCAGTAGTAGCTGTAGGAGCACTAGTAGCTGTAGGAGCACTAGTGGCTGTAGGAGCACTAGTAGCTGTAGGAGCACTAGTAGCTGTAGGAGCAGTAGTGGCTGTAGGAGCAGTAGTGGCTGTAGGAGCACTAGTAGCTGTAGGAGCACTAGTGGCTGTAGGAGCACTAGTAGCTGTAGGAGCAGTAGTGGCTGTAGGAGCAGTAGTAGCTGTAGGAGCAGTAGTGGCTGTAGGAGCACTAGTAGCTGTAGGAGCAGTAGTGGCTGTAGGAGCAGTAGTAGCTGTAGGAGCAGTAGTGGCTGTAGGAGCAGTAGTAGCTGTAGGAGCACTAGTGGTTGTAGGAGCAGTAGTGGCTGTAGGAGCACTAGTAGCTGTAGGAGCAGTAGTAGCTGTAGGAGCACTAGTGGCTGTAGGAGCAGTAGTGGCTGTAGGAGCAGTAGTGGCTGTAGGAGCAGTAGTAGCTGTAGGAGCACTAGTGGCTGTAGGAGCACTAGTGGCTGTAGGAGCACTAGTGGCTGTAGGAGCACTAGTAGCTGTAGGAGCACTAGTAGCTGTAGGAGCAGTAGTAGCTGTAGGAGCACTAGTGGTTGTAGGAGCACTAGTGGCTGTAGGAGCAGTAGTGGCTGTAGGAGCACTAGTGGCTGTAGGAGCACTAGTGGCTGTAGGAGCAGTAGTGGCTGTAGGAGCACTAGTAGCTGTAGGAGCACTAGTGGCTGTAGGAGCACTAGTGGCTGTAGGAGCACTAGTAGCTGTAGGAGCACTAGTGGCTGTAGGAGCACTAGTAGCTGTAGGAGCAGTAGTAGCTGTAGGAGCACTAGTGGCTGTAGGAGCACTAGTAGCTGTAGGAGCACTAGTAGCTGTAGGAGCAGTAGTGGCTGTAGGAGCACTAGTGGCTGTAGGAGCAGTAGTGGCTGTAGGAGCACTAGTAGCTGTAGGAGCACTAGTGGCTGTAGGAGCACTAGTGGCTGTAGGAGCAGTAGTGGCTGTAGGAGCACTAGTGGCAGCTGTAGGAGCACTAGTGGCAGCTGTAGGAGCACTAGTGGCTGTAGGAGCACTAGTAGCTGTAGGAGCACTAGTGGCTGTAGGAGCAGTAGTAGCTGTAGGAGCACTAGTAGCTGTAGGAGCACTAGTAGCTGTAGGAGCACTAGTGGCTGTAGGAGCAGTAGTGGCTGTAGGAGCACTAGTAGCTGTAGGAGCACTAGTGGCTGTAGGAGCACTAGTGGCTGTAGGAGCAGTAGTGGCTGTTGTGTTGCTTGGTAGGGCAGAGCGATGTGGACAAAATCAAACATCATGAGAACACCTAGACATCAATACTGTGACAAGATTGTACAGATGACTATTGGTGGTTTGACAAAATACATTTCCACAATAATATTTTCAGAAAATGCCATCACTGTAATTCAATGCAGCTTTTAAAACCAGGAAAAGACAACAATAATGCCATATTATGGTCTTCCAATATCCCTAATCTCACATCACAGTGTTGATATAATATGGATATACTGGTCAGCCCTGTTCCTTGGTGCATTAGCGCCACCTGTAGATTAGTGGAACTGAAGGGTGACCCAACGGCTGAGTAGTGGGGTCGCCCAACACAGTAGTCAGCAGTGATTCCCCGGTTGGATTACCGGCCGGCTGGACCTTTACTGCATCTCATTCCCCTGCTGGATTTGCCCACATTTCAATTATCTCTTCACTGCTCCTGTCTAATCCAGGGAACGTGGAAAAAAAAGTATTTATAAAAAAACATGAGTAGAACTATTAGAGACCATTTTTGAGAACATGATTTGCATCACCTGTGTGCTTGAGCCAGTGCATCTTCTTCCTTGTGTACGTGCGTGGAAACAAACAAAACAGGGATCCACACGAGAAAACATTGCTCCAACCACTGTTCTGGTTTAATGGATATATTTCTATATATAATATAATGTGGGGAACTCTATACAGCAACATTTTTGAACAGGTTTTAAATGCTCTGTCTCCTTTCCAGGCGAATACTCATGATTTCTTTTGTTTGTTTGTTTGTTTGTTTGTTTCCTGCGGCCTTGCAGGTCACACTTCGAGTTCTCCGACAGCCTACTCCCCCTCTCACACGGACACTGATTCTTCAGGCGTCCCCCTGATTCGCACCTCTGTGAGAACATGACTTCTCCTCGCTGCGTCCACAAGGTCACACACGGACGCTGAAAGGAGACACTTCTTCCAGTCTGGCCGTGACTTTGCTGTGGAAAAAGAAAAATGTGAAAATTCACAGTCTGAAGGACTTCGGTGAACTCAGGGCTCTGTGTGTAGGTATTTATGGTTAGTAAATATTATGTGTGTATTTGAAGGACTGCTTGCCCTGCAGGCAGATGTCACCAGCAGCTCTTAAATATCGTATCACGATTAACCGCCCACTCGTCCTTGAAGGAGTTGTGGTCGACAAATCTGACTCTCGTGTTTTTAGTTTGATTACTCTGCAAAAGATATTTGATTATTTTGATTGTTTTGTTTTATTCTTTTTGTGCATATTATATCATCCCCTCATTATCATTGCAATGTTTGTCAATTTAAACTCTTTTCATTGCTTTCAATTCAGCGGTTATGTATCACATATTTACAGCTGTTGTTCCTATATTATGTTTTCAAAATTTGAATTATTTAAAATGAATGTGAGAGGCAGAGGACTGCCTAAAGTGGAGATAGTGTGAAAGGATGAAGAAAAATATAATTATTGATCAGAGGTTTTATGTGTGCATGGTTGTGCGATTGAAATAAGTAAGTTTTACTTAAAAACAGACTTTTTAAAGGAATAGTTTAACTTTATGGGAAATATGCTAATATGCTTTCTTACTGAGACTCTCTCGGCAGTACGCTACAGCCATTGACTGTATATAAAAGTGGACGTAGCTTCCGGGTCTGAAGAATGAGGCCGATGGGAAAGTGCTTATGCTGCAATATCACCGGGTGCCACTAGAGGTTGGCTCCAAAAAGCCTCCATAGAGTCCCATTCAAATTCTCATGAAATGTGAAGTCAATATTTTTTTTCCTTTTAGCCAAATGTCTGAATCTCACTAATTAGCACAGTGTGTCATGTTTGTTTATTCCATATAAAAACTAGTTTATTTTTTGTACTTAAACAGGATTTAATGTGTTTGTGAGCTTTCAAGGTGTTGGTAAGTGTATTTAATTAAATTTGGTCAGAGCAATGCTAGCTGTTTTACAGTTTTTTAGCTGTTTTAGCTTCACATTTACCACACAGACATGAGAGTGGTGTCTTCCTGTAAACATATTTCTCAAAATCTACTATCTATTTTAATTCTATCTAGAAGGAAGTTCAAGTTAAGAACTGTAAAAAGGCTAGAAAGTCAGCCATGAGGTTTTTATTTTTCCTATAATGACATCATAACAAATAATAATTTGTCCAAACAACGTGAAGTATGATTTTTTTTTTTCTTATTAATATTTCTTATTAACAGTTTATTAATAGTGGCATGATATGAAGCTCCTGTGAAGCAGATATCTCTTAAGCTTGTGAGTTAATCGTGTGTTCGATGCTTTCTGAAGATTGTTTTTGAACGTTTCCTTCCATCTTTTAATTTAAAGTTAGATAAGTCAGTGTGAACTGCAGCTAAACTTCAGGTTGTATAATTTACTATAACTTTTTAGTGATGTTATCCTGAGCCAACTAATGAAGTAAATGTGTTTTCATACTAAATGGCTTGTTATGTTTGCTCTGGGTCTTGATGGGAATGTGTCCAGCTGAGTCAGTACAACTTATTTAGCTCTGTGGCCTTCAAATCAACACTAGCTTATGGATACTGTTGGTCAAGAACCCCATTGTAGTAAAGAATAAACCACTTTTTACTCTTTAGATCAAATTAACTGGGATACTTAAAAAAAAAAAAAAAAAAACTGGCAGCACACTGTCTTTAAATGAGTCCGGGGTTTGTCTGCAACACCAGTGTGGTTATAATGAAATTATGTGAAACTTATTGCTCTGCTTTGCAGCAAATCAACCAAAGGCATGAAGTGCTCACTGAAACTATCCTAACATACTTGTTTTATCATGAAACTGGTTGAACAGTCTGTTAAAGAATTACATTTGGTTTTCACTCACATTGTACAACGCTGTCATAGGTTTTCTCAGGAGAAAGTGTAATTTTTAGTTTTGGCCTTTCACTTTCTATTTTCAGCAGAATTGTCTTGATGTGACTCATTTTTTAACAGACGTCTCATTGTTAAATCAATAAATGAACTGAAAGAGAAACAGAACCTTGTAGCTTGTTGTTTGCCACATGAGGGAGTCAGAGTACGGACTTCTTTAAGGTCAGGTGTTACTGCTTTCTCTGCCCTCCCTCCAATATGGCAATTAGAATAATGATCATTTGTTCTCATATATTGTTTTATAGCATCTAACACTTTAATACAGCTGAAGAACGTATTACGATGTTTGGTTCAGGTTCTTTTTCAAGTTGCGTTGTATGAATTTTAACATTACAACACTCATTATTAAACACTTATTATACACCGACCCACAGTTAGTGTACTCCCTGCAGTATTATATACGTTGCCACATTCACACTTTGGAGAAGCAGGCAGTTGTACAAGTGAGCTACTGCTCCGGAGGGGACGACAGACAGCTCCTTCTGTAGGAGAACGGTGTCGACATCGCTCTCCTCAAAGGCACCAGACTCCTCTGACAAAAACAGTCATTTTACCTCGCAGAACACAGGCGGGGCTGATCTCCCACTCACTTAATCAGTTAGGTTGTTTGTGTTGTTGGGTGACTTTAGTGTCAATACTGATCCAAACAAACATGGTAAAACACCTCTGCATGACTTTGGTGTTAGTTTGGATCTGAACTTACAAGTTAAATCACCACCAAAGTCACACAATAACACAACAACTCCCGTCTTCTGTGAGGTCAAAATATAGATTTTTTTTTTTTTTTTTTTTCCAAAGGAGTCTGGTGGCTTTGAAGAGAACAGTGTGACAGAGCGGTTCCTGTCTGACAGCAAAGTAAAGCTGTGAAATAGTCACAGTACTCACTGACATCACTATAGTTTCTCTTTTGCTGGGAAAGTACCGACCCTGAAAGGAGCTGAAAACAGTTCTGGGAACTGCAACGATCCTGAATTCCTGCAGTGTGGACACAAATAAAAGGTGTACATCCAGTTCTTATAACTACATGAACTAGTTCCCCCAGTCTGAAAGATCCTCATATTCATAATCATTATCTGCTCTGAGGAACTCAAAAGATGAAAAGTCTGTCACGAGTATGATACTGTGATTCAATCTGGGGCAGTTTTACAGTTTAACATGTGTCTGTATGTGTTACATAAACTTGGGTAAGACTACAAACATCAGAGGCCCAAGTCATGAATTGAATAGTACTTATAGATCTATTTATAAAGTGTTGATGAAAAGCTCTCTGGACATCATTTCTGTGTTTATTTCAACTCAACACCAGATCACTTCACCTCCTACTTTTCCCCCGGAAACTCTTTTCAGAGGGAGCACATCTGGACATAAATGGTATTTCCTGGTTTTCAGTTAGGTTTCATTTTTAACAAACTCATAAATGCCAGAAACAGAAACTTAATCAAGCAGTTGCATCGGATCTTGAGTGCATCACGGTAAGATTATCCAGCTTAAACTATTTTATTCGGCTATGACTGAACATTTAGAGTAAATACTTCTGAATATGTATTTCTTCTTGCTATTATGAACTAATAATGAATCCCGTTTGGAACATTTTGGCATTGTTCTTTTGTTGTTTTTTTTTTAGATGAGTGGGATTTACAACCTGCTTGAGAAGAGCAGACTGGAGAAATACTACAACACATTTCTCCAGTTCGGTGTGAAAGACGAAAGAGACTTTAATGATCTGACAGATGAAGATATAACCAACATTGGTGAGAAATTTAAAAGTGGCTTCACTTTCTGTTTTGTGCAAGAGTATCTTACTGTAGAAAACATGGCAGACCTCCGTAAAACGCACCTCTGTTGAGAGGAACTATAAGAGGATCTCAGCAGCGGACGTTCTTGTTTTTTTACCGTGAAGTCGCGCGCAGCCAATTAAACTTGTTTTCGTTAGAAATCATATTTAAAAGTTAATCGACTCTTTCAACGGTCCATATTAGAAATGAGAAAATAATAACACGGAGGGCCATTATTGTTTATCAGGCTCGTTTAAAATGAAGTACCTCTGTAAAGCGGCTGCAGCAGAAGGGGGCGGAGTCAAACACCTGCCGGACAGGTTCTACCTGCCTTCAGTCTGAACAGGAAATCACAGAAACACGCATACTGTTAGATTTAATCTGAAATGTTTGCATACAGTCTCCATTTGTTTTTTATTATGACAGGGTAGTCTATCAAAACGCAGTACAGGTTATGTATGTGTATGGTTCAACCTCCAGTTTACGTGAATTCTCTTGCAAACATGTTGTCCTCTGTATAAAAATCAGCCGAGCAGACTGGTCCTCCTCAAACCATTTTAATAAATTGAAAACGTCGATGAATAGTCATTCATAAAGAAGGAAAGTAATACAAGATAACAGCTTTCGCTAGTGATATAAACAGAAGACTATGTTGTTTTTCAGAATTTTCACATCCCATTTATCAGAAGTTTTTATGTAGTTAAATACTTTAATTAATTAGACAAATACATCCAAAATCTCATCAATTAAACAAAAGTTTCTTTCGAACATTATACTATTGAGCCAACATCTAAACCAATCAGGTGAGAGCCAGATGTTTCCCGTCATGCTCTGAGGCCATGCAGTTGGTGGAAAGCATTGCACTCTGACATATTAGGCTCGCGTGCCTAATATGTCAGATATACTGTCAGGGGTTCACATCTGTACAGACGTTATTTGGAGAGCCCTCACATCACACTTACCAAAGTGCAAAAAGCTAACTCAATGAAAATAGCTATATATTTTCTATCTCCAAGTTTGCAACTAGTTCAGATTTTTAAAATGACACAAAGAAGACGAATTTCGGCTGCGGAGTTCATGCGGTTTCCTTTAGACGTCGGCGGTTCCTCATGTGGAGGTCTGCCACTTCGTCTGTAGCCAGGTCCTTCTCGTTGCAGATTACACAAAATTATTTGTTATATGCACTTGTGGACCACTTTGAAAAAGATGGCACAAAACTAAACAGCAATCTCCTGGAATAAAAAACATGAACATTTAGACAATCACATTGGACAACCTCTTATGTGAAAGTGGCATTTTTTAGCAAAATGTCTTTGAGAAGAGAAAGGAAGTGTTGGTGTTGAAATGCTAGTTAAGACACACCTTAAGAAGTAGGGTTACCTAATGTACCATCCACTGAGAAAGGTATTTGCATAGGGCATGCTAAAGTACATGTTAGTATAAACATAATAGATTTTAGTATCGGGACAAAAATCTTTGTTATCTTGTGAATTATTTTTCTAATTGTCTTCCAAATTTATAATGCTTTGTAGAATTACGATGAGGTCCATAAATGTGGTCCAAATGTTTATATTAAGAACTTATTCTGTATTCAAAGTAATTTCAATAATTTGTTTGACACTAGTATAGATGTTATCACTGGTCTGAATACAAAAGGCACATCTTGAGTCATATGTCTGCACTGTTAACTTATCAGAGTTGAATATATGAGCTGCTTGTTTCCAGTTAAATATTTTAAATTGAGATGAACTTTTGTTTCCAAACAGGATTATCTCAGGTGGAGAAGAATCGTTTTGATGCCATGAAAAAAACTATCGGCAGATTGAGAGCTCCAGCAACACCAGCAGCAACATCTGTGCAGAAGTCACTGGGATCGTTCTCTCTGATGTACACATACCCCAAATGTCCAGAACAGAAATGCATCACAGGTAGGAAATTTGTATAATTTGTATCCCGTTTTTTTTATATAAAGTTTATTTCAGAGTTTAAAGTTTCCTGTTGCAGATGATTTCTAAGACAGAAAGTGCTTTGAGACCCACTGCCGTAAACATCTCAGATTGACTGTAATGAAAGGGACCAGTCTGGGGTCAGGTGGAGACGGTGGGAAAGGTTGAATGATGGCTGGTGAATGATGATCAAAAAATATAAAAGTAATCCTGAATGGCTTCAAATACTACTGCCAAATATTTAAATAATGTATGTTTAACCAATGAGCGTTAGGACTGTACGTGTATTAACAGTTATTATGGCTCTTACTACTGGCACAACAGGGTATCACAGCAAAGCGTGAAATGGACACGCCCGTCCACAACAACAAAATGTGACATAGCCACACTTTGCGCTGTCTAGGTGTGAAAGTTTCATGTTTTCCTATAGTGGACTGAAATGAAACCTACTGCAGGATTAGAGCCACGCGATTTGCAGGAAATTTACATTTAAAATGGTTGGGGTTACGAAATAAGCACATGGTTGGGGTTTGGAAACAAAAAAATTGTCACTTCCTGGAATCAAATCTCATCACACTGCCAAAAAATGTTGTTTGTTCCCTCTGTTGCGGGACCTTGGTCACATGATCCTGCACCACATGACATTTCCGTGTGTGTAGGTTTCACACTTACAAAACGTGTAACTTTCAGCTCAAAACGTGGCTATCTCATGTTTTTCTGCAGTGGACCGGCGTGTCTGTTTAACGCTTTGCTGTGATACTGGATTGGTTGAAATGTGGCCATTAAAATCAGATTTATTGTCTGAATAGTCTCATCAATGTGTTTAATCAGTGGGGCAACATTAAAACATATGTTTCCTTTAGTCAGCGTTAATGTTCCTTTACATACCATTGGAAGAAAAAAAATATAATCTCTGTATTACAACAGTAAACATTGTTGGTTGGTTGTTTTCAAATTGCAGATATGGATACACAAAACACAGTTGAAGATCTGATGTTGAGGATCTGTTACCTTGAAAACATCGATTCCTCCAGAAGCGTCTGTCTCTACACAGCAGATGGAATGCCTTTGACAGATGATCCCTTCTTCAACACATGTAAGCTCATTCAGTGTTGGGTTTTAAATCAAATAGAGGGCATTCAGCAGGAGAGTGAAGGATTATTAACCCTTCATAGAAAAAAAATCATTGAAAAGTGTAAAATGGGAAGGGAAGAAATAACCTTATTGATTAAATATTCCAAGTTACGTTGCTTGATTAACATCAGCACCTGAGTTACACACGTTTTTGTGACCAGTAGTATGGTGAGGCCAGATTATTTGTATAGCACATTATACCAACAAGGCAATTCAAAGTGCATCAAAACATTAGGCAAAAGAAAAGGACATTTAAAAACAATTAAGCGCACATCTTCAATTTCACAATGGACTTGAGCCGAGAGAGAATAACCGAACTTTGTGTCAAACTTGGAAAATAGAGAACGCAGACGCTTGAAATGCTTCATAGAGCCTACCGCTTGGTGGCAGGTTTTGAGCAGCATTGGTGTTTGAAGAGGGGCAAAACGTCACTGTCCAAAACCAGAAAATTTGTCCCCCAGGGTCAGACTGTCAACATCGATTCAACTGGGATGTTATGAGGCACTTGAGGGGAAAATATTCATCACTCCCCACCTAACTGATTTCTTTCTGTTCCCCAAAAATGCTCACATAAATGTGTGTAACTCAGGGGATGTTGTTGATCAAGCAACCTAACTTATGCAGGTTCCCCCTGCTTTGTGCACATCCTGGTCCTGCACTCCATTTGTGCACAACCTGAGCAGTCTCTGAATATTTGCACTGCCCCACCTATTATATGAGTCTAGACAGACGAGGATGTAAACTGCATACAACCACGAGGCAGTAAATGTAGTTTTTATTTTCTTCTGTGTACAGGGTCTTTACAAGACAGACACATTAAAAGTGGAGATGTGATCTACGCTATATTCACACCAAAGCAGAACTTGATAACAACTCCAAATTCAACCCGACCGATTATTGAAACCAATGGAACAGATACAGTGAGATGCCATGTCATGCTCAAGGTGAGTTTGGTTTGGGTTTGGTGAGTATAGCAGCCTCGGATTATATGGCCATTGTTTGTAAATGTTTCTTTTTTATTTTAAAGAATAATTTTGAATCAAACAAACAGGAATCAAGACGGCTGCGGCAGATAAGCAGGACATGCAGATGTTTAACTTTTTTTTGTGTGCCCCATAATTAAAATCTCACACAGGGGGACTTCGAGGTGACAGTGAACTTGGCACTTGACACAATAGCTAATTTGAAGAACAAGCTTGCAGCTGAAAGTGGAATCCCTGCTCATGTCCTCCACTATAAGTAAGGATATATTGTAATTCATTGACAACAGGGCTTTAACACATGTTTTAAAGTAACAGTGATGTCTGATTATTCACACAATGTTGTGATTGTTTTTTCTTATTAACCATATTTTCAGAGGTGAAACTGGCTCTGGCATCACGTTGGATAGTTGTGGAATCACAGAGGGGTCAACACTGCACTTCTCATTGTCCTCATTCTCTGAAGAGGCCCAAACCAACGATGGATTCTTCACTGATGATGTTGTTCCCTCAGTCCAACAAACCCCCAAAGGAATCAGTGTCTTGCTGTCATCTCTCTATGTCATTGTAAGCATTATGTCAAATACAGTACTTATTCATGTGGACATTTTTAATTTCTTTGAACTACTATTATCTCTTCACTTTCTGTATTTTGGCCAAAAAAAATCAACATTTTTTTTATCTTTACTTGTGACATAGAACACAGGCAATGCAAACATAAAAACTTATAAGTATACTAATGAAAATCTACATGACAGTGGGTCAATGTGTCCGACACTCATCAGAATCTTTTAATTACAACAGAGTTGTGGTATTTACATTTTTTGCATTAAAGGAGCTTTCAAGTGTTTTTTAAGCCCCCCCATGTCAGTCCGTCCAGGATTTCGCAGGGTTTTTTTTAAATACTATTACTACATATATAAAATACTATATAATAACATATTTAGTGATGGATTTTCTCAAAATTGCAATGAAATTTGTAGAGTTTTAAGTGAGTTTTTTGCATAAAATTGCGAGAATTCCCAAAAATTGCAAATATGTAATCAATTCCCGTGGTAATAATCATAATGCACATCACAGAAATATTTTAGTTTTAATCGTTTATTTAATCTTTAATTGATTTGAAGTTACAAAAAAACTCATTATAGTGACGTAGCTTTACAAACGGGCAGTTTGTGACTGTAATATAGAAAACAACGACTACATCAGCTGTCAAAATAAGAGCAGTAAATGCTGTTTAATTCATGTTAATTCAGCACCTATGCCTACAGTATGCACAAAAACAAAGTGCAGTCTCTTACAACTTGACATGTGTATAAAAGCATTTAATTTGATCATAAATATTGATCACGATAATGTGAAGACCACATTTTCGCAAACCCTGTTACTTCCAGTTTTTCCCTTCGTTCCGGTTTCCTCTGATGCAGAGTTCGTTTTGTTGCTGGAAGGAGAGGAGAACCGTGATAATTGTAAATGAGGATTTTATAAGTTAATTAAGAGAGTTTTGTTTGAAAAGACTTACTTTATGTTGTAATACTTTCAGCACAGCTTCTGCTGATGACCTTTTTTGCGCGGGAATTAAAATAAAATGCAAGTTCACACAAATATTGCAGAGATTGCTTGAATTTGCATTAATTACTGCGACGGTGATTTTCTGGAGGGACTGCTATGTATTAAAAATAACTATGTTACTACTATACTTTTTTTTGTTTGTTCTAGAAATCCAGATGTGCAGCGGATTCGAATTTGATTGGCTACATAAGAAAACTAAGTGGCTGTAACCCTCTGGCCCAAAGTTTGTATCAGTTACTCTGTAAGAATGAAACCGTATCCAGGGCTCAAAAGGTAAACGCTACAAAAGAGAGTTGGGTGTAATATTATTTTCATTACCTATCGTTCGTTTAACCGATGACCTTGACAGGACGTAATTTTTCTGGGTTGTTTTTTTTTTCTTTTATCTGAATATAGATTGCTGCAGTTGAGGGCTTGTACACTCTTTTCAGAGAGCTTTTGCCTGACCTGGGAACAAGACAAGGGGAGAAGATAATTGAAGACCCTGACGTCTTTGAGTATTCAACACACTGCTGGGCCTATCTCATGTCAGAAGCAAAGGTATATCCAAATTAGTTCAACAAAGTTTCCTCTGTTTCAGTCAGCAAAGCTTTCAAGTTATTGAGCATTGACGAGCTGACCTTTTTTCTCAATGGCATCCCAAAGGTGCTCTATGGGATTTAATTCAGGGCTCTGGGAAGCCCTGAATTGTTTTGGATCATTATCCTGCTGATGGACCGACTTCTGTCGCAGGAATCATTTTTACAGATTTATTTAACTTTGCATCCAAAATTCATTTTTTTGTATTCTTGATTTAATCAATAGATGAGTTCATCTACAAAAAAACCTCAGAATTTGTCTGTCCTACTTTCATGATTTAGAGCAACCTTCGTGCGGTCCGGCTGGTTTTCTCCATTCAAACTTTTACTTTCAGATCCATGTAGTCATCTGAAAATAACACATCTCTAAAAGATGCCTCTTTCTGTGCATGTTCTTTGGCTCATTAAATCCTATCTGTCTTACAAATGGTTTCTGCCGTATCATTCTTCAAGTGTTTTGTAAATTTGGGAATTCTCGTTAATCTCTAAATCTATCCTGTTTCTCACCAGTTCTTCAGTCGGCTGCTGGTCTTTCTCGCTCTGCCTGTGCACTATCTACTCTTTCCCCTCCATTTTACCAACTTGAGACTTTTCAACAGACTTTTCAGATGAGATCAACTGCCTTTCTTCCCTTTCCCATTTTTTCACCTGCTCTTAACAAACTAGTTTCAAGGTAATTTAGAGTGCACTCAATTACTCAATTAAATTCACACATACGCCTCTGGCAGAGTAACAGGTGTAGTTCATCACATGAATGATGGTGATTGTTAAATGTGTTCTTTCATGGATTAAAGACCAGTTCATCTATCATTTTCTGAAATATCCTTATAAACCTCATGAAAGGTTTCTGATAGTTTAAATATCCAGAGCCATTGTAGTTGTAGTTGCCTAACAATACTTTCAATATCAACCAGATGAGATTGGATTATTCATGTAATAGTTATGTACTGACAAGTGACCTCCTTCCAAAGGTCATTTGGTTTAGTTGTTATCATGGATGCTGTCTTCCCGTAGAACTCTTATACTTATGACCTGCTTTTCTAAGTTTATCTTGACGTGAATTATGATTACCGTCAGTTACAAACATGTTTCAGAGAAGTGACAGACTTCATTTGCTTGTATTATTTTCATAGAAAGAGACATCAGAACATGAGAACTACGCACCATATTTCCTGAGGAATGAAGAAGGAAGACGTTTCTGTGAACCCGTCACTTTACCTGGAATACCAGGAGCCCTGGAAAGAGCAGTTGTGCTGCAGAAAATCAAAGGTACGTTTTGTTTATTATATTACCTGCTAACATGTATACATGCAAACAATGCAAATACCTGACTGTGGGTTTTGAATTTTTGATCATGTATTAATGCAATGACTCATAATGGCGACTTTGTAACTCATCTAATTGCTGCGGTAACATAAACAAAGTCCAGTAAGCTATGTGACCCAAATGTTTGCATATCATTCATTTTCCAAAGTTTCCATTCCCAAAGTCTATCACATCTTGCTTGATGGTACAATGGTACCTGAATGTTTGTGAACCCTTCAGAATTTTGGTTTCTGCTTAAATATGAACTAAAACAGCTTGGAGGGATCTATGATGGTTGACAACACGTGTAGGCTAACAATGGTCTGGAATTTGCTCCATTTGTACAACAATCAGTCTGACTGAGTCCAAACTCTTTTGAAATGTTTTTTTTTTTTTAGCCTTTTCCAGCTTGATGAGCATCAACACGTCATTTTCTGAGGTCCTCAGAAATCTAATCTCTTCAGGCTATCGTAGACTTCCACAAAGATGTTGTGAAGCTGAGACATTGATAAATCCCTGTGCTCTGAATAAAATGGGGTGCCCACCTGATTATCATTACATTGACTGACTTTAGTTTCAACTTCAAATTAACTGCTAACCCAAGAGGTGCACATACTTTTTCCCACTCGTCGTCGTTGTTCTACTCATATCTGAGTATTCGTGACCTTTTAGATGAAGTTTCTCCATTCATAGCAGTTTTGAGCTTTGATGTAGCAGCTATAAATTGATTTCTTTGTGAGAGTTGTAATTCCATCTGTTCAGCGGAGTTTCTGTCTTCCTCTGTTTCTTTTCCCTTCCACTTTACCAAACATAATCAGCTTTTCCAGATTGTCTCCTTCACCCTGGCAATGTGACCAAAATATTGCAGTTTTTGTTTTGCAACTACTGTGAAGAGATTCTTTTTTTTCTCCAATTTCAAGCAGGACATTCTCATTGGTCCTTTTGGCTGTCCAAGGCATGCACAGAAGCTTTCTCCAACACCACCTCTCAAATGCTTCAATTTTTCTCCGATCTGCAGCATTGATAGCCCAAGTTTCGCATGCGTATGTTGTAATCGGGAAAATCAAAGTGGAGACCAGTCTGATCTTTGTTCTTTTGCTGATTCTTCTGTCCTTCCATATCTTGTTCATAGTAGACATTGATGATTTTGCCATTGCAAGTCTGCGTTTTATCTCAGGGGAACAACCACCTTGGTTCGATATCATTGACCCAAGGTCATTGAAATGGTCTATTACTTCAATTGCGTCGTTTCCTGCATGAATGGATGGGTTCTCTTCACCTTGGTTGACAATCATCACCTTCGTCTTGCTTACATTTAAAAAGAGGCCAAACTTTTCACTCTCTACTCTTACTCTTCCAATCAGATTCTCTAGTTCATTTGCACTGCCTGCTAATAGAGTAGTGTCATCATATCGCAAGTTGTTAATTGTTCTGCCTCCGACTGATATTCCACTATCATAGTTTTCAAGGGCTAGTCGCATGATGTATTCTGCGTAGGCATTAAACAGATGAGGAGACAGTATACATCCTTGTCGTACCCCTTGTCCGATGTTAAACCAATCAGTGTCACCGCATGCAGTTCTCACTGTTGATTCTGATGGTCATAGAGTGTCCTCAGCAGCATGTTTTGGGAAGCCTATTGATACTAAGGTAGTCCAAAGTTTTTGGTGTTGGACAGTATCAAAGGCTTTCCATTTCTTTTTCCAGAATGTGTCGTTTGCTAGGATCTGTCATGCTTCTCACATCCCATGTGCCAATGCGCCTGCAACTTCTTCGGTTCATTTTGTCCTTCCGTTGGGCCCTTCCATCGGCCTCTGCAGCGTCATTACAGGACCTTTTCAGAAGAACTTGATTTTTGACCCTTACTTTCCCCTCTGGGTCCAGAGGTATCACCTTGGTTTGCCGGGCTATTGACCGCCCCACTATTAGTAGTTGTCTTCATCATTAAAGTTGTCTTGGGGAAAAAATAGTGAAGTGGATTCCCATTACCTTCTTCACCAGCAGTAGTCCTCTAATTTGACCAGTGTTGCCAGCCGTTGTCACCTGAATTGTGATCATCCGCCTGCCAATGTCCCTCATTCTGTTGTTGGCTGAAGCTCTTCCACCAAAAAGAGAGTGCATCAATGCTGCCTGCCCATTGACGGTCACCTTCTGACAAGAGTCTACCTTTGGATAGCATTTCCTTTATCCGGGTGGTGACTGAACCCACTCAGAAATCTGAGTTGGTCGGGCTTTTTGCCACCACCCGGGTCTCACCCGAGTAACTGGCAGTATTAAATCACCTACGGCGTTTATGCCTGGTGTCGCACCACAGTAGCAGCAAGAACCTTGAAATCTCCAGGCCAAGGAGCTCACTGGCCAGACTACTTCCCACTCAGATCTGTAATATTAGATCTCTTCCTATTTTTGTCTCATTTGATTAATTTGGTTCCTTTTAGGAATTGTAAAAAAATCTGTAGCTGTTTTAGTTCATATTTATACAAAAATAAAAAAAGATTCTAAAGGGGTCACAAACTTTCAAGCACTACTGTTCTTTTTCTACAGTCACAGTGCAGAAAGGTTTCATGAGGAACAGTTGAAAGCTAATATTGACCACTTAGAAACCACAGTTATGTTTGGAAAAAAAACTCTGCTTATTTGTGAAAAACTTTTCATAAATAAGGCCAATTCTTTTTTTCTTTGTAATTTCTCAAAAAAGCGATTGTGTTATTAGTAGTGTTATTTTAACTGTTTCTGATGAATAGATGGAGACAAGATTCCAAACTGCACTGAAGAGGTTTTGCGAGAAACGTCACTCAAGAGAGCCACTGACATTGAGAAAATTTTGCTCAGTGTCATTCCTTCAATCACAACCTATCATCTCTGGATTTCTCATGACAGTGTGACTGGTCAGAAGTATGTATTAATATGTTACATGTTCATTAAATGTAAAATAACACACATTTTCGTATAAACCTTTGTAATACATTATTCTTTCTATGTAGTCCACACACAGAATTTTATGTTTACATCTCTGGCCGACTGTATGCAACAATGTTTTATGAATAGAATATTTTTTTGTTTTTCATTCAACACATTTAATTGAGATTTATTTGCAATAATCAAATAAGCAACATAAATATTTGGCCCAGCACAAAAAGTAACCTGTTCGATAATTCCTGTTATTAAATTCCAGCTTTAACATAAACAGTGGGAGGAGTTTTGGAAGCATGGCGGAGGAATTGAAAGCATTTCCTCAACTCAGCGTGACTCCACCGCTGCTTTTGAAGGATCTAGGATCTCAAGACGCATGTCTTGTTTTCCTGACGAAAGGTATGACTTTAATAGCAAGTCTGGAATGTATATAGAGAAACCTGTGTTGGTAAAACATGTACTGGAATACCAAAATTTAATAATAAACACAACACTGAGTAGCTGATTTTAGGGGGAATGATATTTCAATGTCAAAATTATTGAATTGAATTTTTATGCTGACACTAGAAATGGGCAGTTTTTTTTAGGCCTTTACAATTTGCTTCTAATTCCTTCATTCACACACACACACACACACACACACACACACACACACACACACACACACACACACACACACACACACACACACACACACACACACACACACACACACACACACACACACACACACACACACACACACACACACACACACACACACACACACACACCAAAGAGAGCTAACATGCAAGCCCCCCTCCACCCCACACACACACACACACACACACACACAAACACACAAACACATCTCCCGAGTTTCAGTGTCTTCCATTGTAATATTTCTGTTGCTAATGAATGTATAATGTTGTTGCTGTTTTGTTTTTTTAAACCAATACTTTTCATCTTTTACAGACAACCTTGGTGTTTATCTGCAAAAAAATAAGTTAATACCTGCAATGCTTGATGTGTATGATTGTCTGTCTGGCAAAAACAAACAAGTGGATGTGAACATATTGGCAGCTTCGTGAGTACTGATTCATAATTTATTTAATTGTTTTTGGAGGATTTAAACACATTATTGAGATAAGATTAAGATGTATTGATAAAAAAAAAATTGTTTCCACATTAATACTGTATATTACTAGTCCCTCCTGTATTAAATTGGCACCTATGTTCAAAAGTAAACATATCATTAGGCAACAATTTGCATTATGGTCCATGGTATAAATATTAAAAGTTACTGGAGTGTCCCAACTCATATAATCTCATAATATAATCACATTTATGATATCTTACTTATCCATCCATCTTAAAAAATATATATAATTTCCCTCTTTTCATGCAGAACTGGTGATCATAGGTATGACCACTCCTTTGTCACAACCAGGACTCCAAAGGAGGCTTTACTGGTAATTTTCTCTTCACTGCTTCAGTTACTTTAAAGGAGTTTGTAGGTGTATAATATGCATAGTTCTGTCAACAACTGCACTCATTTTACATTCTGTTACAAACCTGTTTCCAAAAAAGTTGGGACGCTGTAAAATGTAAATAAAAACAAAATGCAATGATTTGCTAATCATGTAAACCCATATTTAATTGCCCCAATTTTTCAAATGGGAGACAGGTCAGGACTGCAGGCAGGCCAGTTCAGCACCTGGACTCTCCAACTAAAGAGCCATGCTGTTGTAATATGTGCAGGATACGGTTTGGTATTGTTTTGCTGAGCAAGGCCTTCCCTGAAAGAGACATTGTCTTGATGGCAACACATGTTGCTTCAAAACCTGTATATGTCATGCAGCATTCATGGTTCCTTCCCAGATCTGCAAGCTACCCATACCATGTGCACGAATGCATCCCTGTACCACCACAGATGCTGGTTTTTTAACTGTGCGTTGAAAAAAAGCTGGATGATCCCTCTCCTCTTTAGCCTGAAGGATGCAGCACCCCTGATTTCCAAAAAGAATCTCAAATTTTGATTCGTTGATTAGTTTTCCACTTCACCTCAGTCCATCTTAAATGAGCTCGGGACCAGAGAAGGTGGTGCTGTTTCTGGATCATGTTTATATTTGGTTTCTTTGCATGGTAGAATTTTATCCTGCATTTGTGGAAGAAGCGACGAACTGTGTTCACAGACAAAAGTTTCCAGGACTGTTTCTTAGCCCAAACAATGATTTCCCCTTCAGATTTGTGTCTGTTTTTAATGCAGTGCTGCGTGTGGACCTGAAGATCACCACCATCCAATATTGGTTTTCAGTCTTGTCCCTTGCGTACAGAGATTTCTCCAGATTTTCAGAATCTTTTAATGATATTATGAACTGTAGATGATTAAATGCCTACATTCCTTGCAGTTTTATGTTGAGGAACATTATTGTTAAATTGTTTCATTATTTTCCCACACAGTCTTCCACAGTGTTGTGAACCTCTCACCATCTTCACTGCCTCTCTGAAATGCTTTTTTTTAGATGCAATAATTTCACTGATTTGTTGCCAATTAGCCTAATTAGTTGTGAAATGTTCCACCAGGTGGTTTTTTTTTTTAGCCTTACACAACTTTTCCAGTCTTTTATTGACCGTGTGTTGCTGCCATCAAATTCAAAATAAGCATATATTTATCATAAAACAATAACATTTCTTCGTTTCAACATTTCACACTAAAGTTACCTTTAGTCTATTTTCAACTAAATAAGGGTTTATTTTATTTCAAATCATTGCATTCTGTTTTTGTTTACATTTTACACAGTGTCCCAACTTCTTTGGAAACAGGGTTGTACATAAAAGGTGGGAATAGCAATATTTTTGAATTTATTTGCAGCATGACTAAACAAAACCAAACAAAAAACAACCTTGTGATTAATCAGAAGTATTTTTGAATTTTATTCAGATTTGTGATCTCACACCAGAGTTCAGTTACTGTATGTCTAAGATTGCATTTTAGTGTTTGAACTGGTTAAAGTATATTTAGGTTTATTTAAGTTGTGTGAACAGCAAAATCTATTAACATTTGTCATTTTCATCTGTTTGATTTTATCAGACAAAATCTTTATAAATTACATTAGCAATAGTTTGTCTTCAATCTCACAGAAAGACTTCACGTCTGTAGGATTGATGGGACGATGTCTGGGACTATGATGGCACTAAGAAATTACAATGTGATGTCCCAAGGCTCTTTATTAGTGCATTGTCATTATACAACACTGTGCACAAGGTTTAGGCACTAGAAGCAAAAGGAGAATGTTTTTATTTCTATATAATCTCGCCCATGTTGGTGATTTATGTTACAAATTAACAAAGAAGTGCTCAGTCAATTTCAATATGAAGTATGTGCTTGAAGTTGAGTTTCAGTTTTGGGTGAAGAAAAAGAAATACAGCTCAATCATCTCCTACACTTTTATTTCATCAGGTGCTGATTGATTCAAGCTCATCAATGACTGAGAATTGCTATGGAAGTGTGGACATACAGAAAATCCATGCTGTAAAAGAGCTGTTTGATAACTTTGCAACGCGGACCATGGCTTATGATTTCCACCATGTCATTGGCCTTGTGAAGTTTGACACTACAGTGAAAATGATTCACACATTTACAGAAACACTTGAAAAGTTCAAGGTAAGTACACGTTAAGTTGATGAAATCGCTTTGTTCAGTCTTTTACTTTACATTAATTTACATTAGTCTTAAATTTCCATTGAACTTGAGGACATGTTCTTTCCTTCTGCATGGCATGTAGCAGGGGCTGTTATACAATAAAGTATACAATAAATACATGATGCATTAGATACAGCTGTTTTCTTTTCTAGGAACATGTGCGCACTCTCGAGGCATCCGGACGCACCAGCCTGTATGATGCGCTACAGCACGGAAAGCTTGAGCTGGAAAAAGTAAAGAGAAAGTTTCCCGACTGCAGACTTCGCATTCTGTGTCTCACAGATGGAAATGATGTTGGGTAAATTTCTTCTACAATGCTAGTTTGCTATAATGCCATCCTGTAGCCTACTTGAATATAATCAGTCAATCATCAGCTTTGTGATTCATAAATATACACTTCATGCTTCGTGTGTGTGTGTGTGTGTGTGTGTGTGTGTGTGTGTGTGTGTGTGTGTGTGTGTGTGTGCGTGCGTGCGTGTGCGTGTGCGTGTGCGTGCGTGTGCGTGTGTGTGTGTGTGTGTGTGTGTGTGTGTGTGCGTGTGTGTGTGTGTGTGTGACATGGAAACATCGGTTATCTAAATTAGAAAAACATGACAGAAGCTACAGTATGTTAATCAAGTTTCTCACCACTTCTTACATCTTCTTATGATTTCACTTTTGACAACAATGTGACTATTTGTTCGTAGATCCGTCAACAAGCCAGCTGATGTTGCCGCCAACCTGATCAAATCTAACATCATAGTAGACTCGATTCTTCTCGGAGATGTGGAGAATAACATTCTGCATGGAATCAGCATTGCAACAGGTAGAGTTTGTCTTGAAACTTTCAAGTTTACAAAACATGAGCAAACATTATTGATGCTTATCAATAAAACTTCATACTAATCTATGCTGATTTGATGTTATAGATAGATAGATAGATAGATAGATAGATAGATAGATAGATAGATAGATAGATAGATAGATAGATAGATAGATAGATAGATAGATAGATAGATAGATAGATAGATAGATAGATAGATAGATAGATAGATAGATAGATAGATAGATAGATAGATAGATAGATAGATAGATAGATAGATAGATAGATAGATAGATAGATAGATAGATAGATAGATAGATAGATAGATAGATAGATAGATAGATAGATAGATAGATAGATAGATAGATAGATAGATAGATAGATAGATAGATAGATAGTGAATGTGAGATCCAAATCAAGACGCTGTGGTAAATAAGAGTGATACAGCATTTTAATCAGGTCTAAAATCACACCTACATGAAGGCAGTCAAGAGTCGATCACCTTCAGAGGATTATACAACAAGTAGTTCTGACCCAGCGATCTGATTGGTCAACTGAACATTTGGAACGTGTTCAGATCATTATGACATCACACCCTGCTCATCACTAGAAATATCCCTCCGCCTCTTCGACGGGAATATATGATTAGAATTGGATTTCATATAATATGCAGTATAATGTTGTTTTTACTTGTTAGAGGTCTATTAAATGTGACCTGTTTGGTGAAATCTGGTCTCTTTTGGTCCTTTTTTGTCGCTCCGAGCACCCGTAGAGTAACACCACGGACAGTCGAGTACTTTAAATCCTAGCAGCGACTAGCTTGACCGGTTATGTTTTAACACACGACAAAAATACGAGTCCATCGATATCTTTTTTTCAGCAGATATCTTTATTACAATGAGATTGAGCGAGTTAAGCAGTTTAGTGTTTCTACATGTTGTAGTTATTTAGCAATAAAACGGACTAGATCTCGTCTCTGTTGCTACAATCGCACAGTCGTTAACAAGGGCCGGCCTACTTCCTGGAGTAGTAAACATTGCATACGTTACATAAGAGTCTACTGATGCGACTGATTGTTTTCTAGTTGTTAGTCACACCCCATGTATTGCCATGGAAACAGAGATCGCATTAACAAAAAGTTTTGTATTTTAAGAGCGAATTGCCCCACAATATGAATACACTTTGATTACATGATGTATTTAGTCGGTAACTTGTTGTATAATTGCAATATTACACTCGAGGGTGAGCTTTAACATGATTACTGGCACGACAGTGATGCGGTCGGGACCGAGGCACTTCATGTTAAAATACACCCTCTCGTGTAATATTACTTAAGTGACACATATGTCAAAGATATTAGCTCCATAAAGGAAGCACAGGAACTCAGTGCATTGGCGAAACAAGAGGGCTAGAATGACAAAAAAGATTTGGCAGAGGGGAGATAGAAAGGGATCTGTCATTAGGGACAGTTTGTGGTTAGCTGATTAATAATACATTTTTCTTTAAGGCGGCTGCTGTTTCAAACCAAAGTCAAGCAAAGATGGTCTGAAACTTTTTGAGATAGAGACCGTTCTTTCTTTGGAGATCAGGAAACCCAAAAACAAAGCTGACCCGTCCGCCATCACGGAAGTTAGTAGATTAATTTTTCTTCATAATCAGGCCTGAAGTGCTGAATTAGGATACAGCCTGTAAATCAATTTAAAACAGAAATGACCTTTGGACATTGAAACACTCTGTCTTTATTATTTTACAGAGGCTTTTGACAGAATACTTTGCTACTCATGGCTATGATACATTTCCAGAAGCTATCTTACCAGCCCAGATACACAACAAGGTGACAGTGACACAGAGGTAAGTGACAGAATAAGCTTCCTTCATTGATAGTTAGAATATACTTGGTCACCACATAGGTTTTAGGTACAAAGGCCAAGCAGAGAAGGTGTGTGTAATATCTCCATCTAAAGAGATGACAGTTTCTGTACTCAGCTTTGCCTTTTTTCCAAGAAAGAAATGGAAAAAGTTGTCTGATAGTTGAAGAAAACTGGCAGATTTTGTAGGTCATCAGGCACATAGCTGTGGTCATACTGCAGAATCCAGGTGCAGAAGTTTGCCTTTCATAAAGTTGGATGCTTAAATTGAATATTTTGCTTTATTTTGGGAAACTCAAATTGAATAAGCGTGAACGAATAAGGAAGCTACTGTCGCATCCATATGTTTGTTTGTTTGTTTGTTTGTTTGTTTGTTTGTTTGTTTGTTTGTGTATGGATTACAGAAGGGAAAAAAAAAGCCCGTTTCTCATGAAACTTTGTTTGAAAGTTGAAGGACAAGGAAGAGCCCACAAAAGTGTGCAGTGTGACAATAACATAAAAAGCCAATAATAGTCTAAATCAGTGGTAACTGTGGGTTAAAACAGGGCTGAGAACAGAAGGACGACTAAAATCAACCTATTAATAAATTAGATGGAAAAAAAAGTGCCAGTGAGACACTGTGTAACAAGTAAACAGTTTACTTCAACATCGTAGCTCACCAACACTTAATCTGTCTGTAAAGCAGCTAACACACACGCTCAGCTCAGACACTTGTTGTATTTTTGCAGCATTAGATGCAAAGCATACAGAATTCAAATCATGGCTGTACAATTAAACTGAAGTAAATTGTAGTATTATAGCATCTTCAAAAGAAAACATCTACAAACATCCATAATTCCAGGCTTGTTTTTTTCCTGCTGTTATTAGGATAAATGTACAGTTCACTTGGCAGTCTATCATCTAAATATTTGCAATTGTTACACAACAAACTAGTGCTCTGAAAAAGAAGATTCAGGAGGCCAAAGATGGGCGTTTCATGGCAAAGGACAGACGTATCATGGAGGAGCTGAGGAGCCTTCACTGTGAGCCACATCCCTTCTTCACCATCCTACCGTCGGAGTCCGACTTCAGTAAGTGGAGTATTTATTTGCAAAACCTTTTCTCTAACATGATTTTGTTGTTGTTGTTTCAATTATATTTCTATTATTACAAAACAATTGTTCATAACAATTAGTGTGACAAAGATTGTTGATGTACTGCAACACATCGTATAGACAGGTTTGTCTCTACAAATAATAAAGGCTGTGTGAAGCCAAAAGGTAGAAGATATGGAATACTGCCATGATGATGCAGCACTTATATTTCCAGTATTTAGACACAGAAACTGAGTAACTAGAAACTAGTAACTTAATGGAAAACAATAAAATAAACAATAAAAGTAGGTCCATTTGTAAAATGACTAACTTGCACAGGTGGGTCCTTCTGAGACAAGTGCTGCAGGGGTTAATGAAAAAGGGCTCGTGGTCTTTAGATGTACTGGATATATATTGTGTACTGCTTTGCACTTTGTCAAGGCAACTGTTTCTTTGCTCACAACATAGACCATTACATTTTTATTTAAATATATTTTCAATAAATTCAAGGTAATGTGTGCAGGCTACAGTATTTAATGTCACTTGAATCAGTACTGGATTAAGACCAAGCTTATAATGCCAGGAGTAAACTTCTGTTTTCATTTTTATACATTTCAGCCTTCTGGAAGATTCTCATGGAGGGTCCTCTTGACACGCCGTATGAGAAAGGAGTCTTTGAGCTGTTCTGCCAGTTTGGGACCGACTATCCAGTGAAGCCTCCAACTGTTCGCTTTGTCACACCCGTATCCTGCCAGATATTGGTCCTCTTCAATGAAGCATATAAAAGCGAAGGTTTAATCTTGACTGGTTAATATCCAGGGGATTGGTCTGTCTTTTGTTTTACCAAATGTTTGCAATTCAGTATCAAATTAACTTTTGCTCAAGACAATTTGTTCATAGATGGCAAATAGTGATCCACCTTTTGAGCACCAATATGAGTACTACATAGATGTGGGTTTACGTTTGCAAATGATAATATTCTGTTTTTATTTACATTTTGCAGAGCGTCCCAACTTTTTTGGAAACGGGGCTGTAAGTCCAAAGTGGTTGTTCTTGTTCTTGGACCAGGTTCTGATGTACTGTGTTCATTTTTTATACCCCAACTTCTTCCATTGCTTTAAAAATTTAAGTGTAGAATTTTCATAGACTTCTTATTCATTTTATAGGAACAAGTTTAAGATATAGAACTAATAAAAACTTTGAGTGAGGCCCCTTCAAAGTGATTCAATCATAGTGTTTTTCAAAAGTAGGCAACTGCTATTTCTCAAACAAAGTAACATAACATGGCAAAACTGGAAGTAATGTGTGTGATTTAATGTTAAAGTCCTTTTCTTAACATGAGTGAAGATATACCACTGCAACATTAACAGCGTGGGGCGCATCTGCCACAACATATTTGACCGGAACTACAACGCCCAAATCACCATGAGAGAGATCTTTGATGCTGTGTTCGGACTGCTGATGACCCCTGAGCCTCAAGATCCATTGGATAGGTATGATTACAAATCTTGCACACCCATATTTTACCCCTGCACCAATGTTTTAGTCATTAAGAGCCCTATTTTCGTCCACCTGGTGTGCCTATGGCCCAACTGCACTGAGCACTGTGATACACACAAACGCAGGCGAAACTCTGGTGGTGAAGTAGGAGGAACAGATAAATAGGTTTGTCACAGCTGACTTCCATCATGTCCAATCAAATCAACTCGCTCATCTCCTCTAAGACCTCTATGACACAGTGGACTTTCTTATTAATGAAACAGGACCTTACCGAGGTAAGGTGTAACCCTACCGAGTGGGTGTTTTGTTACTTGATCAAAACCTGCACCTGATCTACGCATGCTTGTGAGCACGTGTACGTCTGGGCTGTTTTACGCACCTGAAACTTGAGCAGGGAGCGCACATCAAATTTTGTGACAAATTATTGGAAACAGAAAGAAGCAGCAGGGAGCCAGATCCAGAGAGTGGTGGGGAGCGACGATTGTGTTGCTGGGGCCAAGAAACGTCTGTGTTTTCAAAGTCTGCGAGCGGCCAAATTGTCATGCTGGAGAACTCATGTGCCATCGCATTTCTGTAGAACTCATTGTTGACAGTCTGACAGAATTCGTGCCCAAATTCAGGGTGCACATTCCCACAAAGAAAACCCACCTGGTTACGAGAATGACCTGATGCACATTTTTCGGTTTTGGACAGTGATGGTCCGCCCTCAGAAACCATGAATGTCACTCTAAACACTTCTCCAGACTCTTTGCTTCATTGCCGAAGGCTTCCTGAATTCTTTTAAGGGACTCCGTTGCCGGTACATCATTTGACGTGTGCCTTTGGGTGATGTCCTCTGAGAGATCGCCGTGCGCACGGACCAATGCGTCGATAACCGTTTCCCACTCCGTGGTCTTGCGCAGCTGGCTAGATTACTAAACCAGATGAGCAGGTGAAAGGCTTTTTAATTGTTACCCTTCTGTGTAATTTCGTTGCCCTTCATTTAGTCCCTTTTATATTTTGTGGCTGAGATTGGCTATGACCAACTGCCTGATTCACATCCAGTTCAATAGACAACAGTCAGCTAAATATTTTACATGATCAACTGAATCAGAAGGTTGCATTAAAAAAAATATTGTTTTGATTGTTTATGTAAGCAGGATTAAATACGTAGAACACCCACCAGACCTGTCTGAGGGTTTTGGATAAGTCTGTTCATGCGCATTCTTGCGCACCGAAGCCACGAATATGAGCCCTCTGCTGGTTGAGCTGGACTTGGAACTTGTCTGAGCTGACGGAGTCACAGGCACAAGTTCACCTCAAGATTGACACCATATTTGCAGTGCATCAGCACATCTTCAGTGACATCCAATGTTCCGCCCATCTCGGCGCAGCTGGGTTCGCCTTAATCTACATAAATTGCAAATCTGCGCAAGCGCGGAAAAGAGCCTCATTTGCTGCACCAAAATACCAATACCCCTGGATTTGCGCTTAGTTTGCGTTGAACAAAAATTGGGGCCTTCGGCGGATCCCTGATCAGTGTTTTCATCTTATATTCTCAAGTGAATTTTTGTTGTTGAACAACTACCACACTTTGTCTCAGTCTGACAAGCAAGTCAGACAAACAATCCATGATGTAAGTAGACAGTTTAAATTGTGGTAAGCATGATGACGCATTTGAGTTTAATGTGTGTCTGTTTATGTTGAAGCATTCTGGCTGAGGAATACCTAACCAACCATGAGACGTATAACCAAGAGGCCAAAAAACATACTGAAGAAACTGCTGGAGAATCACTGGATGAAAAGAAGAAGGTAACTGAACCTCAGTAGTAAAGAGAAAACAGCTGTAACCTGATAAAACACGTGT
Organism: Brachyistius frenatus; assembly: GCF_029030835.1. Taxonomy (NCBI): domain Eukaryota; kingdom Metazoa; phylum Chordata; class Actinopteri; family Embiotocidae; genus Brachyistius; species Brachyistius frenatus. The sequence continues at coordinate 168,525 of NW_027210645.1, forward strand.
AATTATAGCGAAGGGATGCTACAGTGTTTTATTGAAGAAAAGACCAGTATTGAATCTGTTCATCAAATCTTTTGTTAAATAATTTGAAAATAATAAAAAAAATTATCAAAATAATCTTTTGTTAAATCAAATTATATTTGTATCTTTTATTATTTAGAAGCTATTAAAGTTAGAAATAACTGAAACTTTAGGTCTTAAGTTTGATCATAGACACACAACACATTGCAGAAACACAGCAAATACAATAAGACAACCAAACAACACAAGACAAAATTAAATTACACACTTTTAATAATGTAGTGAAAATAATATGTAATCACAGCCAGATTCAGATTCTCCAAAGTTGCCATTGTTTCACTTCATCTTAGATTTGCACACTGTTAATGTAATATGTTAACCAGCCTCATGAAGGTTGTCATCTGGAATGGTTTTCATCAGTTGTGTTGTGCTGGTGTAGTGTTGGTGAACAGCAAGCAGCCCTATTCAATAACAGCAATAATTCATATTATGGCATGAACTAGTCAACTAAATTAAAAGAAACAGAAGTCCATCTTTACTTTATGTTATGAAGGTAAATCCATCCAGAACATTTTAAAAACTTTGAAAGTTTCTTCACCATTGTGATGAAACTCTCTCATGAGAATATGATGCAGTGTTACCACCCTCAGAAATCTGCAATTAACGTCATCTTTACGGTGGTCCTGAGAGCTGAAAGCATCGCAACTCAAGAAAACACGTGCAAATAGTCAAAACATGAGCAAATGAATAACAATTCATCAAAGTGTGGAAAAGTTAAGGAAAGAAAGGAAGGAAAGCCTCTAAATGAACGTGAAAAAGTGTCCAAACTTATGACTGGTACTGCTGTACATGTGTAAATATTGTCCATGTTTACAGTAGCATGACATGTTAATACTTATTATTTACCTGTGATTTGACAGAAACTGGTGGAGCCTGTGGAACAGTTTATTCCCTCACATCTCATCTGTCCTCTCACCAAGAAGTTATTTACTGATCCTGTGAAAACAAAGACTGGAGCAGTGTACGAGCGGAAGGCCGTTGAAAAACACCTCACAAGGTAACTTTATTATTATTGTATTCATTATTGTTGTGGTATCATCACAGTTGTGTTAAGTTACAGTTTGTGTGCAAACAAGTTATTTTTTAAGCCTTCACTCACTTGTGCATCATTTTTTAAACCTTCTTTGGAAGTGTTTTAAAAAGATATTTAATTTAAACTCTAAAATAACTACATATAGAAAAAACGTGTGAATGCGGAAATACTCTTTACTATACAGGGGCCGCCTTGGGATGTCTAGTGAATTTTTTATATCCTAGCAACGGCTAGTTTGACCGGTATGTTTTAACACGACACGGTGCTAAAATCTTAAAAATACATCGGTAAGAGTCCATCGATATTTTCTTTCAGCAGATATCTTCATTACAACCAGACTGAGCGAGTTAATCAGTTTAGTGTTTCTATGTGCTGTATTTATTCAGTCTGAGAAACGATCTCTATAAAGCAATAAAACGGACGACATCTCGTCTCTGTTGCTCGGGTTGTTGCTAAGGGCCGGACTACTTCCTGGAGTAGTAAATATTGCAAACTTTACACAAGAGTCTACTGATGCGACTGATTGTTTTCTAGTTGTTAGTCATACCCATGTGTTGCCATGGAAACGGAGATCACACCAACAACAAGTTTTGATTTACATTTAAATATGGATTTACATGATTTATAAATCATTGCATTTAGTTTTTATTTACATTTTACACAGTCACAACTTTTTTGAATCGGGGTTGTATTTTGTTTGGTCTACTATAAGTTTGCACACGTTGAGCCTACAACAATGAGTTACACGTTATTTTCAACATGTTTTGTTGAAACTGTCCTGATATGGAGAAACTCTGAAACTTCTGTGATCTTAATAAAGAAAACCACCAAAGTTCCTGTAAACGATCCCCATGAATACTTTCAGTGACTGAAAACTCTCTTACAGGTCCAGATTTGATCCATTCCAGACAAAGGTTCTTCTCGGAAGAGGTGATCTTAAGGCAGATCAGAAGATGAAGGAAATGGCGACGGAACACCGTTCAAATCAAATTCAGGAAACCTGGGTGTAAACATTGGATCTTCCATGTTTTACTACGTACATCAGTTCTGCATACTTTCATACAGTATGTCACTCAGTTATTGCATTTAATGATTACTACACTTTATGTAATCACAGCCGCATGTTTCTGCATCTTTTACTCATTTTATTATGATTACACTTTGAGTTAACATACATATTTGATATACATTTTAAATCTAGAATTTATTGTCTCATGTTTCTATTTTATCTAAATGAATCACTAATTTGACAAACTTTCTGAACTTGTAGGCACTAAATAAAAGGACGAACATAATCAAATCAAATAAACCTTAAAACTTTAAAACACAAGTAAATGTATGGTTTTTTTTTATCTTTAACAGCTCTATTTTGATTTCTAAATATAAATTGGTGTTTAATTAAAGTGTAAAATATGTTTAGCTTGAGACCAGGGGGGATGGGTATCACTTTTCTTTGGAATAACTTTTTTTGTGCCTATCATGAATTTGGCACCGCTGATATAAATCTGGGAGGGAAAACAGGAAACTTCTTTGTATTGTTATTATTTGCTAATTGATTCTTACTGGAATATTTAAAAAAAAAAATGCTAATAAAATTGCTTGAATATAAATAAAAGCTGAAAAAGTTCTCTGGTTGTTCCAATTTTTGCTTGTTTTACTTCGGGGAATTTTTCCATAATGGCTAAAGTCCAAGTGGAGGTCTGTTGAAAAGAGGTGCCCAGTTTTTCTAACTCATTTGATGAGATGATGATTTCATATATGAGCCATGTACTGGCTTTATTCTCCCGTAGTCGTAGTCGTAGGCTTTAGAAGAAAATTAATCATGTCGTCTGATAACATGACATTTGTATCCAGCCTGTACGGACAGACAGACGGATTATGAAGACGGTGGAGACGTTTGACATCACACAGCTGTTATCCAACTGAGTGATGTGTTTTGCTGCATCCATCCGCCATGTATAGCTGCTTTATCCTGTAGAGGGGGTGAAGGCAGGGTACTGACTGACTGGACAGTCCATCACAGGGCCAACACATAAACACAGACAACCACTCATGCTCACATTCACACCTATGGCCAAAGTAAAATCACTTATGAACCCGTGGGAGGAAGAATGTGCACAAGAGTTGTATAAGAGCAGGATGATCAATTATAATTAGGTTTTATGTGCATCAGAATAAAGGTAGAAGAATTGCGCGCGCGTGTGTGTGTGTGTGTGTGTGTGTGTGTGTGTGTGTGTGTGTGTGTGTGTGTGTGTGTGTGTGTGTGTGTGTGTGTGTGTGTATTTAATTAAATTTTGATAAACTATTGTATTAAATGTTAGAAGAATAGACAATTATGATTCTATCATACCTTAAATATAGTAAATTTACAAAGATATAAAAATAGTTGTTACAATATTTTTTTTTATAATTTCATCCCACTCAATTTAATGCACATGGTGATTATTTTCCATTTTTCAGTAATACTACAGTTCAATTCTGCCTTTTCATTTCTTATCCAGAATATTCTCGTTCTTCACGGGAGGCCCTCCCGAAACAAACGCTCCCACGCTATTGGATACTTTACCTGTCATTTAGAATCCATTGCTTCAATTGGTCAAATCAAGACGGGGGTGGGGTTTGTTTCCAGGAAGCGTGTGTGTGTAGCGTGACTCTCCTGGCCTTCCAGTCGCGCACATTTAACTTTATTCTTGACGTTCACCCGTCCAACGCTTTCATCCAGCTTTTCTTAACCCGCCAGTATGAGTGACGATGAAGAGAAGTATGACGGCATGTTGCTTGTTATGGCGCAACAACACGAAGGAGGCGTACAAGAGGTGGGTGAGTCCGCCCGACGTGCTAACGTTGGAGCTAACGTGGTTAGCCCGGTGGACGCCAGGCAGCAGTCACGTCACGGAAAACGGGTTTTTATTTATTCTGCGAGTTTTAGGACAATTTGTTTGTTTTTAATTAAAAAGCCGTCTTGCCGGCCCGGACGACAACCTGCCGGCCGGGTAACATCAGCAGACATGTTGGCTGTCAAAGCGGCACGAAATGTCATCAAAACCTGAGTTTGCTGCCTTTTTTATTTTTTTTTTATTTTTTAAGCTCTTATATTAAATGCGGTTTAATTGTTAGGTTCGTGTTTCAGGACGAATGTGTTGTGATAGATTCCTTCTCCGAGTTCACATGTGAACATGATGCTCCTGATGACAGAAACTTCTGGAGGAAATGTCATTGGATAATAAAGGAAGACTTGAATTATCAGAAAGTTATCCATGAAGTTCAAATGTGACAGAATTTGTGACTCTTTTTTTTTTTTTTTAAATCTTTTATTTCCAACAGTTGGTAAACACATTTTTCAGCTTCCTGCGTCGTAAAACTGATTTCTTCACGGGTGGAGATGTCGGTTCTGCAGAGCAGGTGAGCCCGTTCATCTCTCCACAGCTTCGGGGGACATTTGAGAGTTTGGGTCCTGTTCGGTGACGGAGGGACGCCGCCGCTCATCCCTGGTTTCTGACTCCCCCCCTGTTGTCTTCAGCTCGTCAAGGATGCGTTTGCTCACCACAGTAATCTCGCGCTGAGGACCCACAAGCAGAAGCAGACGAAACAGGAGAAGGAAAAGAAAGAGAAAGCCGAAAGAGCGGCCAAGCTGGCGGAGGAGGAGACGAAGAAGAAGGAGGAGGAGGTGGAGGTGGAGGATGGGGACGGTCCCAGGATTCAGGAGCTGACGGATGAAGAAGCAGAGAAGCTTCAGTCCGAGCTGGACCAGGTGAAGCCATGACGCATCAATACTCTCCCAGGTGAATCCACACGCTTCTCCTGTGTATTAAATGATTGTATTCGTGTGGTTTTATACGATAGAAGAAGAAAGAAGACGAGAAAGTGAAGACTTCGACAGAAAACTCAGAAACGACATCTGACAAAGCAGAAAAGGAGAAAGCGGAGAAGGAGAAGGGGGTGAGTGATCGGCTGGTGAAATGTTGACGTGTGAAATATGGTTTCGTTGACTTTCTCCGTTTCCGTTCCCTCCAGTCTGACTCTGAAGGAGAGGAGGACGAGAAGGACAAAGACAAGCTGAAGCCCAACGCAGGAAACGGAGCCGACCTGCCCGACTACAAGTGGACTCAGAGCCTGTCTGAAGTCGATGTGAGTTCCTGTGACTTCAGGTCACCATCTTGTGTTAACGAGCATCTAAGAGTACGTGAAGGTGTCGCCGAGACCGCTGTGGAAAAAGCCTCCGTACGAACACGATAGAGAGCGCACAGGAAGTTGTGTTAAGATGCTGCTGTCTTGTCTTCAGCCCAGACGGATAACATCTCGTCTGATCTCAGCTTCAGACAGATTTCCAGACATTTTTGGAAAAACACGCAGCAGTTATTCTGACGGTGAAACCTGCCTGAACCATGTCTGGTAGTAAGTTGTAGCTTTGCCAGTTCCTCAGCTGTTGTGATTAATGGATAAACTGCACACAAAGACATCCGGCAGTGATGTTTGTATTCTTGTGTGTCTTCTGTGTTGAAAGTGATCCAGAAATGTTACCAGTTGTATTGTAGTGATGGAAGTTCTTCTTCGGACACGAGGCCGACGAGTTAAATTGCCCTCCGATTAAGAGCCGGTGATCTTGCACGCAGTAACTTCACTCTGGCGGCCTCTTGACCTGCATCACGCATGGAGAAAGTGTTCAACCCTCAAGAAAATATTTAGTAATACGTATCGCTGCGTCCCAGCTGCTGGACCTCCACGACGTCTGCTGTTTGCAGAACGTCCCGTGTGGTTTGCAGGAGTCACTTCAGCTTGACATGTGCACTTCATATGTGCAGGTTGAGAACCTACTGGTGGCGGTGGATGCCGTGACTCCTGCAGGTTGGAGGGGGGAGAGTGTAAACCAGCTTATTTTCTGTAGCTACAACTTACTGATGCCCCCTAAACGCCTCCCATGCAGACATTGGTAGACACTGTAGTCTCCCAGTGTTCCCTAAACGCCTCCCATGCAGACTGTCGGTAGATGCTGAGAGACTCGGTGGCTGCAGCAAAACAACTCGGACAAGTCTGTGATCAAAACTAAGTTAGTTTGATTGGAGTGAAATCCGGCATCCTGATGGAAGATTTACTTCAGCTGAAATGATTTTATCTGCCTTTTTTTTTAAATCTAAAATTTGGGGACCAATTTCACCATTTAAAAAAAAAGAAGCTTAGTTTGATTGACAGCAACTAATGATTTTCCCAAAACTAGGATTCTTTAAAGGGTTTTAATGGTGACGACTTTTTTTTTTTTTTTTTTTTTTGAACAGACCTTGTATTTCATTCAGTGTTGAAAATGTTCTTGTCATTTACTACCAGGTGTTTTGCGACCCTCGCCGTGTATTCACTTCGTACAGCTTCACGGAGAAACGCCTGCTTTTCTGTAAGTCTTCACGTGTGTCGTCCTCCCACAGCTGGTGGTGCCGTTCGACGTGAAGTTCCGCATTAAGGGCAGAGATGTGGTGGTGGACATCCAGCGCCGCTCCATCAAAGTGGGCCTGAAGGGACACCCTCCTGTCATTGAAGGCCAGCTGTACAACGAGGTGAAGGTGGAGGAGAGCTCCTGGCTCCTCGACGACGGAAAGGTGGTCACAGTCCACCTGGAAAAGGTGAGAAAAACACCTCCAGCTGTTAATGTTTCTATCGTCGCACTGCAAAAAGTGTAGATCTAACCAAATTCAAATAAATTTAGATTTATAATGTAGTCGGTCTTGTTTTTAGTTTAAATGGATCGTCCAGTGTTTTCTCAGGCGAATCATTTAACTTAATTCAAGCAACTAAATTTCTCTTGACTTTTCTTGAAGAACGTCTTTGTCTTTCAGTTACTTTTAACTACATAGTGACATGTCTGTAAAACATCCACATCAAGGCTCCAGGATACTGATTTTAAGCGCCGTGTCAGGACAGGAACGTCTCATTTTAAGCAACACACTGCAAATTGTTCTGTGCCTGCAAAGATTACAAACCTCAGATCTGGAAATATGAGCTTCATTTACTGGTTTTAAAAGTTCTGTACTAGTTTCTGTCTTTGAATTCATGGTAGGTTATGTTGATTAAATGTTCTGTGGCGGCCGTGGTTCAGAGGGTAGAGCAGGTTTCTCAGTATTTGAAAGGTTCCTCCAGTCCACACGCTGAAGACTGAATCCCAAGATTGGTGTGTGAATGGTTGAATGAGAAGCATAAACTGTAAAGATTAAGGTCTGGTTTTGAATTTAATATCGGTTTATTGCTACTTATTAACTTGTTTCAAGTCGCTACTTCACCCGTATGAAGTCATTTCCACTTGAATAAGTGATTTATTTTTCTTTTGTTGCTTGGTCTTCATTTTTCCAGTGTGCTAAAATTAAAGATACAAAAGAATAGAATAAATAATAATTTTCTAAAATTCATTGTATTTCACTTGTACTGTTCTGTACAAAGATTTCAAGTCATTTGATCTAAAAACTAGTATTTCCTACTTATTTGGGACCTTTAAACACTTGCCAAAGTTCTTAAATGTCTAAAATAGAACCGGATCATTTTAAGGTTTCTTGTAAGAGTAAAATGAACTCGCTGCAGGGACATATCATTTCACGAGTATTTTAGTCATTTCCATCTCAACGTCAGTGTTTCTGTTGTTTGATTGTCTGTGTTGTGATCGATCTTTCTGGAGGGCTGTGAAGTGATGGCGTCGAGTCGTGCTGTTTGATTTCAGATCAATAAAATGGAGTGGTGGAGCAAGATCGTTACCACAGATCCAGAGATCAACACCAAGAAAGTGTGTCCTGAGAACTCGAAGGTAAAGCACGGAGAAAACAGTTTATTATAACAGAAACGCAAAGACGAATGCTGCTTCATCTTCGTCTCGTCCTCGCTGCGTGTTTCCCGCCGAGCAGCTGTCAGACCTGGACGGAGAGACGCGCGGGATGGTGGAGAAGATGATGTACGACCAGAGGCAGAAATCGATGGGTCTGCCCACATCTGAAGAGCAGAAGAAACAAGACATTCTTAAAAAGTAAGTGTCGGACCACTGCTGAGTGATAAACCCGTCCAGTTCACCTCGTCTTCTTCAGACAAACCGTCTGGATTCAGCGTTATAAGAACGGGGAGAGTTGCCTGTCGAGTTTGTGCAACTACAGTCAGAAAATACACACTCGAGCAGTTTTTATGGTTTGAATGGACATATGACATCAGTTTAGATTTTCACCTGACAGGAACAGCGTTCCCACTGCTCCTGGGATATCAGGGAATTTTAAAAAGTGTATTGCGGACATGGAAAGTCAAAAGATTTCATCAGTTTTTCAGCCGCGTTATTTAATATCATGGAGTTTTGTTTGTAGCATGTTTAAATTGTAGTTGCTATTTATCAAAATAAAAAAAGATATGTCGTGTGAGGAAGGCGAATTAAAGTGTTTGTACATGTAGTTTTTGGTTGTCCGGCTCGATGAAGCGATGCGAGCAGATCGGAGGTCATTTACGTGGCTGGTGAGGTTTGGCAATGACGTGCGTCATACGGTGATCAATACTGATTGGTTGAAGGCTCCTCCGACAGCGTCAGAATTACCCCGAGGTCTACACCCAGTAGATTACAATGACTGGACACAATCCTCAGAGAAGCCTGGTCAGACCCAGATCCTCGCCTGGTGAATGTGGGTCTGGTATTACACGGCTAGCTGCTGAATTATTGAGGTCAAACGAGTCTTTGCAAGCCGACTTCGACGGAGCAGTAAAATGAAGTTCTATTTAAATTCACAATCTCAAAGTGCTTTTACAGTTTGCCTCCCATTCACCCTCTCACACACACATTTCCTCACCACAAGGTGCTGCCTGCCGTTTGGACCAACTTGGCATTCGGTGTCTTGCCCAAGGACACTTAAGCATGTTAGTTAGGAGGAACTGGGGCTCAAACTGCCAACCTTGTGATTGGTGAACAATCGACTCTCCAAACTGACCAACAGCCATAAAGTCCCAGTAAATGACCTGAAACATAAAAGCTCCAGTGTTTGGCTTCAATTTGCCTTTTAAAGAATGATTCTCTCCTTCATACCTCCAACACAGAGCTGCAGGAAAACAGAGTGTGTGTGTGTGTGTGTGTGTGTGTGTGTGTGTGTGTGTGTGTGTGTGTGTGTGTGTGTGTGTGTGTGTGTGTGTGTGTGTGTGTGTGTGTGTGTGTGTGTCGACGCCGACGCAGGAACCTTCCTGAACGGTTTGCCACGGTTAACTGGAACGTAACATTCAGACCTCAGACTGTGATGCGAGTAGTTTTGGGGACAGTCATCTCCTCCGAGTCCGTGCTCCATGTCAACGCCTCCTCTTCCTCCTCTGTTGAAGCCCACTTCCTCTGGAGGCTTGTTAAAGCTGCCTCTCAGGAGCTTGTTTAGTTTTGTAAGGTGGTGGTGGTGGTGGTGGGGGGGGGGGTGCTCCACCGCTGCAGAGATAATTGGTCTCTGAATTTCTTTGCTGACACAAACTCCACATCATGTCCGTCCAATCAGATGTGTTGTGTGATGGCGTCATCGCCGAGGGAACGCGCAGTTCACTGCTCGGCCAGATGGAGGCGCTGCAGGTTACAAACAAAGGCCTCTTTAACAGCCCAGAAGTACACCAGCAAGAGAGAAGCGGTCTGATGCCACGGTCCAAATCACACACTTCCCCTGGTACACTAACAAATAGTGTCCTTCCATGTTCGGACTCTGACTGGCGTCCAGGAGTTTGACAGAGAAGTGTTGTTTCAAATCTCATGACGCTGATCTGCACTGACCGGAAATGACCTCAACATGTGAACACGTCACCCGCCAAACACCTGCAGCTTTCATTATTTTACCCACAAATCAACCTGTTTTTGTCTCCTCTGTTTAACAGACTCAATAAACACACTGATTCTTCTGTCCAGCAGCAGCAGTGAAAAAGAAACACTTTTGTTTGGTGTTCAGGAACAACAATTTTACACATTTTTGATTGAAAATAAAAGAACTAAAAAGGACGTGTTATTTTTCTTACATTCCTAAACCGTCGTCGTTCCTTCTGTCTGCAGGTTCATGTCTCAGCACCCAGAGATGGATTTCTCTAAAGCCAAGTTCAGCTGAGACTCGCCTTCACCTGCAGTGACATCAGCAGTCATGTGAACCACATGGGAGCCACCCTCCACCCCTCCACCCCCTCCTCCATCTCCCCACCAGGCGAGCCCCCCGGCCCTCCACCTCTCTATACCGGACGTGCTCCTGTTACCGTCCACGTCTTCAGTGTTTAGGTTTTTGTTCCCATGACGACAGGTTTGATAAACGTAACTGCATCGTTCTCCCTTTGCACGTCGTCTCGGTATTTAAAGATGTTTCTGGATTTTTTTTTTTCTAATAAAGGAGTTTAAAATCAGAGCGCGTTTCAGTTTTTCTGATGGTGGACGGAGCTTTTACAGGCTGTGAATTTGGAAGCTCACAAACTTGAAGAGTTCAAGGCCGAGACGGGAGACTTCGCGAGGCCCCGGCGTCACGTTTGGACAAACGAAGACCACCGGCCACAGACGTGTATGTTGGCTGCTTGATGCTGGACGTCCTGATGTGGAGCTTCTTTGGAAGACGCGGCCTTCAAAGTTCATATGTAAAACAAGCCAAGTCATCTATCTGCACATTAAGTGTTTTACTTTGTGTATTTATCAGACGTATGTGTCAGAAGACACAAAGAACCGGCTGGAAAAGGGTTTTAATTGAACTTCCAGCCACTAGAGAGCAGTGTTTTCCTTCAGGTTTGAAGAGAGGCTGAGTTGGTGAGGAGGAATCCTGTAAATCTGACTGGACGTTGGAGAAGATGTCAGTTTATCTCAGCTTGAAATCATTGAGTGAGAAACGCAGTGAATTGTAAGAGTAAACTTTAACAGCAGCTCTTTAATGTTTACAAGTAATCGAGTGCACAAGCTCAGGTGGAGCCAATCAGATGCAAGGATTCACTCTACATTCATCTCTAGTGTTTTCTTTTGTTTTTAATTACTCATCAGAAACATTGGCTTCACATTTTTTTTGAAGTTTTCATTTCTGTGAAATTCATCATTATTCATTGTAGCAAATGACATGTTAAAATGGCATAAACCTAATATTGTCCATATAGCGATATTATGATATTTATATTAGAAGTGATCATGATATTAAGGGGAATTTGGCTGTGATTTTTTTTTTTTTTTTTTAAGTGCAGCTGGTTTTAGCTCCATGTCAGTAAGCACGTATGATCACGATTGACAGAAATGTAACATGCCATCAAATGTGTGTTTGAGCCAATAAGAAAGCAGCAGCTACAACTAGTTATAAGTGACAGGTTATGACGAGTGGATGTAGTTTTTAGAGTTACTGCAGATGATGATTTCGGAGGTTGTGCTCACTGCAGGAGTAACAAAGAAAAGTTTTTAAAAAATGATGCAGCTGAACTATGCTTTGTTCTTCCTCGTGACAGTCTGGCACCTACATTACCCACAATGCAACTCTGTGTCCCAGTGTCCAGACTACCAAACTATTTAGTATGCCAAACGGTTTTTTTTTAGTACGTCCCGATACTTACTATGTTGAACGTAGGATGCCAAAAGTACCAGATGTTCTACTACATCTGGTCGTATTCTGTTCTAACCCACAATCCTTTGCGCAGAAGATACGTCACATCAACTGAGCCGCAGAGACAGCTGGTGGCGCCGATGCTCCGCCCATAAAAGGAGGAGGAGGAGGAGGGGAAGAAGAGGAAGAGGCAATAAAAGGAAGGAAGCGTTTCAAATCACATCCTTTTTCTTTTTATACAAACGTCGCGCTACGGATCGCGACAGATACGACAAGTGGGTCAAAGTTCAAGTAGTATGTCCAATTGTACACAAACTACCTGCAACAGTACATGAGGACGCTGCAGCTGTTGCACAACACACATCACACCAAATAAGTTGTTCAAGTCCACGCAGAAGTGTGTATTTTTCACATCGTACCACTGAACTGCTGCTGGATGGAAGCCATCAGTATATTTATTGTACTTTTTAAAATGAGGGTGTAAAAACGCGTTCATTTTGAAGCCTGCAGCATTGAGCATGGAGCATGAAGCCTTGCAGCATGAAGCCCGGAGCATGGAGCATGAAGCCTTGCAGCATGAAGCCCGCAGCATGAAGCCCGGAGCATGGAGCATGAAGCCTGCAGCATGGAGCATGAAGCCCGGAGCATGAAGCATGAAGCCTGCAGCATGGAGCATGAAGCCCGGAGCATGGAGCATGAAGCCCGGAGCATGAAGCATGAAGCATGAAGCATGAAGCCCGGAGCATGAAGCCCGGAGCAGAGATCGGGGCCAGGTTTTTTGTCTTTCATTTTAAACCTTGCAGTCCTCAGAGACCAGCGACTCATGTGACATCACTTTACTGACAGTTACCGCATAATAAATGTAAAGACCTTGAGCTGTAAACCGAATTCAACGTGTAAAATGTCCCTTTATATTTGTGAATGGATGTAAAGCTGGAGTTGTACCATTAACTTGTATTAAAACTGACAAGTCACCCAGATAAATCCTCATTCGGCCACATTCATGTACAGCAGAGTCCTCTTCAAATGTCCACTTCATTTGTGTGACTAAATGATCGTCTGTGAGGACAATCAGCACGTCGCCACCAATGAGTCGCCACGTTTTCTCACTCAGACCACACTGGATATCATGCACCTCCGCTAAATGTTACTCCACTGAGGACCAGTTTGCTTACAAGTCTTTCCAGCTTGTGTGACTGTCCACAGCAAACTGGACTGTTGTGTCAGGATGGTGAGAGTCTGTCACCGTCACTGAGGCGACCAGAGGAAACATACATTAGCTCCTGTTGGCCAGTGGCTCCACCTAATGTGTGAAAATGCTCACGTAGTTCAAAAACACGTTGAAAAGCTGTCGCAGCGGGTTAAAGTGTTTTTGTCCAGACTGACCTGCTCGTTGCAGAGGAAAGAAAAGGGAACATGTTCAAATGTAGGTTTGATGTGAGACAAATTAGAGAGTTGAGCATCTTGTTTTATTGAGGTGGTGCTCAGTCCTTACTACAATCACAACAGTTTGAATTGGAGAGTAATGAACCTCTTCAACATTTAAACCTGGTTTCCAGCACTACTTACACACATGACTGCTGAGCACCTCAGCTTCAGCAAGGCAGGATTTGCGTGGGACTGATGAGGTAAAGGTTCAGTTAGAGGTCACATTATAGAACAAATAAATGCAATTTTGGGGGAGTTTATAGATGTGTTTTTGTGGGCATGTTTTAATCAATGTGCTGCAAATTGTACAATCCTGCATACAATTCATCATCCATCCATCCCTCCATCCATCCATCCATCCATCCATCCATTTTCTCAGACTCGGGCTGGGTTGAGTTGGGTTGTGGTTGCAGCAGGTTGAGCCCAGATGTCCCCCCCCCCCCCTTTCTCCCCAGCAACATGTCTCAGCTCCTCTTGAGCTGAGATAACATATACAATCCCTTCAGTGTGTTGAGTCTCCCATCAGTAGGACACCCTTCGAAGAAAGACGCCCGGGACGTGTCCTCATCAGATGCTGAACCACCTCAACTGGCTCCTTTCAACAAGAAGAAGCAGCGGCTCTACTCCGAGGTCCATCTTAATGTTGGAGTCCTTGTACGTCTAAGGCTGAGCTCCACTGTCTCCTCGAGGAAACTCACTGAAACCTCTTGTATCCGCAATCTCGGTCTCTTTGTCCCGACTCAAAGTCCACAGGTGAGCGTTGGAACGTAGATCAACCGGTAAATCAAAAGCCGTGCCTTTTTTCTCAGCTCCCTCTTCACCAAAACCATCTGGTAAAATGTTTGCTCCTCATCAAAGAATGCAAAAGCAGACACATCGTAGCATTACTTCTCATTTTTGACCACTATTTTGACATAAACTCTGGTTTTACTTTTGTTTTGGTCTCCACCACCACCTGTAGAAAACATCTGGCTCTTTAGCTGATAGTCACTAACAGTGGGTTTATCAGACCGCATCCGTGTCCACAGTGTATCATAATTATTCCCACAGCTACCAGTTGCAAATGGAGCCGACACCGATGAGAGCAGTGAGATTAAACTACAACCGTAAAGTTGTTTGAGGGAAAACCAAAACAATTAGCTGAAAGCTGCTAATTGTTCAACGAGCTAGAAAGAGGTTCAGAAGTGGGATGATGATTCTCTGTTCACCACCATGAGACACACCTTCCACACTAAACTCAGTTGTCTTGGTCATTCTTAATGTTATAATTCCAGGCAACCATTAATCTCCATTTATTTCTCCACTCTTTCCATTAGTTCAGTTAGAATTTGCGTAGTAGTGCGGTTTAGTTCACACCTTTTTTTTTTTTTTACTTTCTGCAAGCTGTTCAATAATTCTGTCCAAAAATAGACAAGAAGTCAGGGACAGAACAGAAATTCAAACTAAAGTGGACAGTTTTGGGTCAAATTTGTGCCATATTGTTTGTGTAAAGCGCAGCTTGTGTTCACGTTGGTCATTTTCTAAAATGTCATTTATTAACCAATTTCTCTCTTTCTCTTTCTGGTCCAGTTCTTTGTTGTCATGTGTGGTACTATATGTGTGCAGACAAAGCCAAAGTAGGAAAAAAAAGAAGCAGTGTTACATCAGCCTGGCGGTCAGCTGAAGGTCAGCCACAAAATGGAGGGAAGAAGATGTAAAGATTCAGGTCAGTTTTGGGTCTCAAATTCATCAGGACAGGGTCTGTCCAGTCAGGGTCTCCGTCTGCAGGCGGAGCTCTGGTGGACAGACCTTCAGCAAACAGAGCAAATGTGGAGACTTTATCTTTCATTTATTCCCTCTCATATCTCCTCATTACAAGAAATGTATTGATCCTGATTTAATTACACCTGTTGGCCTGTGTGACATTTTACAAGACAGAGGAAGTATCATGTTGCCATGGATATGGTGAGCAACACAGCAGTCGTTAGACCACTACACCTCAAGCCAAGTGTCTTGACTCTATATTTGTGTCTTACTTTGTAGAAAGTAAACCTGCTGAATTAGCCCAAAAGTAAAATGTTGCTCTCTCTCTCTCTCTCTCTCTATATATATATATATATATATATATATATATATATATATGTAAGTTGGTGTGATCCTGCAGCATTTATTTTAACCGTGGAGTTCGTTCGAATTTGCCAGAAAAAAAAGCCAGCGTTCCTCTAAACTTCACGGTATTCTTCATCTAGTAATCACACTTAGAAAAGAACATTTGTTGTGAATAAGTCATCACTGCGTTTGTTCTCCGAAAGGCTCGTTCGCATGCTTTCTTGTTGCCAAAGGTATTAAATGCAAGGATCCATCTATAGATCGGGTGTATTCGTTGCCCACCTTCCAGCAGTTCCAGTAACTGGAGAAGCCGGAGGTCTGAGCCAGAGGCCTGATGGGATTGCGGTTGGGTGGGGCGGCAGTATGACTGAGCAGAGGGTCGAGGGCACGGAGGAGGCAGAGTCTGCTCAGCTGAGAGCAATGTCTCACCCAGGTACCAGAATTTCTTCATTAACGAAGACACACAGACATCAGAGGGACGGGGGCTGGGGCTCTTGGGGCGGGCGAGGTGGGCGGTCTGCAAACACACAACACCCCACCCCCACCCCCCAACACCCCACCCCCCCGCCACCGCGCTGACTCGCTGTTCCAGACTTTGACGACTTGTTTTTTGGCAGCGGCCCCGTCGTAAATCACCCACAAGGCCTCGCACAGTGTGACTCACCGTCATGATCTCTCTCCGTCCGTGAGGCGGATCGGTGGATTGTTCCTGGAAGAAGTGGGACGATGGATACGTGAGGGGACACCGGGACGAAGGATGTCAGATGTAGATTTTCATGGTGACTCCTTGGGGGACAGGACTTTAGTTCCTGTCTGCATGCCATTTTTTTTTTCTAAAAAAAAACTCCAATTCTGCCACTAAAAGACACAGAAAAAGTAGTTGTGTGTTTTACTCACTAACTGTGCTCAAAACCTACTGACCCAACCCAGCATCTGCATCTGCTGTTTGGTGCTCCGTCCTCCACACCTGGGTGCCGGGCACACTCTGTAAAGCGTATTTGGAGCGCACACTTCCAGGGGTGGAGCGGAGGCCAAATGTGCAAAGTCAAACTCCAATTGTCAATTAGTGAAGGCCAACAGAGGCTGCAGGCGGAGGTGGACACAGCAGATCAGTCGTCATGAAAGACAAAGACTTCAGTCAGCTCAGAGTCCTCCGATCAACACACACACACACACACACACACACACACACACACACACACACACACACACACACACACACACACACACACACACACACACACACACACACACACACACACACACACACCATAACTGAGAGGGCAGAGATGGACCCGGGCCCAGCAGCTACTGTTTACCGCTCCAGACTGAGCAAAGACAGTCAGCAAACATCCTCCTCACCGGGTCTGAACAACGGCTCAGAAACACACTGAAGATGAAACACAACAGCTCAGTGACTTTAAGTTTTGTCTTCTGTCGTCAGCTGAATGAAACGAGGTCATGATCGATCTTTAATCCTGTAAATAATAGCAAATGAAAGGCACATCAGGGTTATCCTCACTGTACTGTATCTGGTAGAGGCTGTAGACACACTGGTGTTACATAGTGATGGCCAAATATAATGCACGAGTACTGAGTAATCAAAAATAGGGTTTTTACTGGTCCAATGAATCAAATACTAGAAGTATCTGAATATCACATATATTGCATATGAGATGAAAATATATTTCAAAATCTATGATTTTCGTTTCCAGTTTTATTTTGTTACTCACCCTCTCCTCTCGTTTCAGGCGTCTTGACTTCCTGTCCTCCTGTATGATTACTGACCTGCTCCCTGATTGTTTCCACCTGTCTTCACTTGTCTTCCCGTCCTCCTGTGTATAAAGTCTGTGTGTGTTTCTGTCAGTTTGCTCTTGTCCATTGTGCTCTTCGTATAATGGACTGCTGCGTTATCGGCCCGGTGTGCTCTCTTGACTTTATGTTTTTATTCTGTGTATTTTTGACTCGGCCTCTTGCCTGTCCCTTTAGGGGCCACCTCAGTCTGATAGTTTGATTTCCTGGCCTGTTTAGGGTCTTTTGGCCTCCTCCCTGTGGTCTACTGCCTCTTTGTTTTGTACTCTGAATAAACTCCAAGTAAAGAGCCTGCATTTACCTCTGTCCTACGTCCTGTCTGTCCTGCGTCCACTTTCCCAAGATCAAATCCTACGTCACAGTTCTGACGTCATCATACTTGTTCAATGATTTTCCTGTCAGTCACTCCCCTTTTCTTAGATATGATTATGAGTGTGTTATTCTGCCTTTCAGTCATATTGTTGTGTGACCCTCCTCCTCCCGTCAGCAGCCACCTCCACATCTGCTGGCTTTTACTCCACCACCTCCACCTGTGCTATTTCTATTAGTTCAGTTATTTGGCCACCGCATCAGTCAATATTGTGAACTTGCTGGCAAACAGTTGTGTTTGTGGCCAAGCGATCCATGTCAATATTCACTCTCCTTTTCCAGCTCCTAAAAGCCGATTCATGATTTCCACATCTGTGTGCGCTGGGTGATGCAGACTTTGAATGTGGACAAGGAATACGCTCGTGGTTCCTTTCAACCTCATATCATAACCAAAGCATGTGAAGCACTTCTCAGTCCACTGGATGATACCGTGTCAGTAAAAACTACTTGGTTAGGGTTTGGAAAAGATCATGTTTTGGTCAAGATAAATAATTTTACATCAGTAAAATGATACCTTACCTGTATGTAACATTACCTCAAAGAAAACCACATTGACTTTTGCTTTGTCACGGTTTTGAGCCCCAGTCGTCGGGGTCAAAGTTTTGTGTTTGTTCCAGTCGACCACCTCGACCTCCTTCATACTCTGACTTTAATTCTCGTCGTAGTTCGTCACATGACCCCCTCCTTCCATCCTGGGCACACATGCTTGTACCTTTAACACCCATGCGAGGCAAAACATGACGCTGACATGTTATCCTCTAGTGGATTGGTGTGTACCGGTCGGTCCTGTTCATAACACAATTATGGTACATGTTGGTCTGCTACGTAGACTTCAACGGTAGTTTTTCACCTTCCCACCCGAAGAGGTCAAACAAAGCAACAAGATTTGTGTTGAATTTGTAACTTCCCATTTTCTTTGGGCACCAATGATAGAAAGCATCTACAAATCCAAGCTCCTCCAAAGTCCAGCAGAGACTTAATTCATTTACAAACGAACTTCTTTGTTCTCAAGACTGCATGCGAGGCACATTTTTGCTGCACAATGCTCTCTGTCCATAAAATAAACATACATTTTGTTTTCCCGGCGCATGCACAGTCGGCACCTTGCAACGTGTGCAGTCTAGGGTCACAAACTTTGAGCTGCACGCAAGCGGCAACCAACAGCGTCGTCACCCGTTGGTTTGTGAACGGCTGTTATGAAGCCTCGAGTTCGCACTAAGGCCGTCACCATCTCGCTAGTTCGGAGCGGTTTTTGAGCCAAAAACGGAGGATCTGACTCCATCTGACTGGAAATGTGACGATAATACCCACTGATGGACACGCCCCCAAAACACAGCTTTTTATATTTTATTATTTTCTAATTAATGATGAAATTATTTTCAGACGGATTGCGAGAAAACTAATAAGAAAGAGTGAAATTAGCTAACAAAATGTTGGGACTCGTTGAATGGGAGTCTATGGAGCTGGATGTTTTTTTTTAGCCAACCTCTAGTGGAGGTAATGCAGCTTAAGGCACTTCTGCATCGGCCTTGATTTTTTTAGACCCGGAAGCTACGTCCACTTTTATATACAGTCTGTGGCTGCACGTAAATATCTGCAGAGGGGCCGGCATGGACTAAATTGTTAATATGATCTGTATGGCAGCCACTTTACAACACCTTAATCCTGTTGTTACCATACTGTAGACACAGAAGGGCACAATGAGTGAATGAAAGGGACGTTCGTTACTTTGCTGATCTGATCATCCCGGTAAACAAAGACTTCTCCTGTACTTTGTTCGAGCTGACGGAGACAAAGTGAAGCTTTGGGAGATGTCGTCCTTTCATGCGGAGACCTTTGCTCCGTGGTGATGCGCTCTGCCAGCTGCAGGTCACATTGCTGCTTCATTACTGTTTGCCCGCGGCCATGTGACCCGCCTGCCTTCATTTGCACCTCGGTGAGGACCACTCCATCACTGGTTGGGGTCCGAAACCTCTGTGGGCCTGACAGACACACACACACACACACACACACACACACACACACACACACACACACACACACACACACACACACACACACACACACACACACACACACACACACACACACACACACATCACACCGCTGACATCATGAGTGTGCAGCCAAACCTCAGGTATGGGCTGAATCACCCAAAGACCTGCATACTGGAGCCAGTTCTGACTTATTCTTTTTTTTTACCCGTCAGTTGTTTGGTCGGTTGTTGTGATTATTTTTTTTTAATATATATTTTAGCTAAAATTTATGACATTGTTTTGAAGTTAACTGCAGAATTGTAATCATTTTGATTTTATACATTTTAATGCACTCCTCCATTTATAGCTATGCTGCTGTAAATTTAGAAAAAAACACGATAGATTTTTCTGTATGTGTTTTCATAAATGACATAGTGTTATATAAACTCTGAACTTGAATCAGTATGACCGAAGTGTTAAAAACTACAAGCTCTTATAAACAAAAGTCCATTCATGTGACGACTAACTTTAAAACCTGGTGTATATGAATTAATTTCCATTATTCTTTCCTCTTCTAACTTCTCTACATCGTTATGGCACTTCTGATTATTATACAAAAGATAACTTTACCATGAACATTGTTAACATTATAACAAAGTAGTTTAACTTGTGTTACGTAAATAAAAGGCTCGATAAACTAAGTGGAGTTTGGTTTCTGTCCACGATGTTCCTGCTGATGTTACAGCGCCTTCTTTGGACTCTCAGCTGTAGTCTGAGTGTCTTTAATTCAGTCCCAGGTGTGATCATTTTGGGTCCATATTCTTTGACTTTCCTCACATGCAGATCTGAATGTGTGAGCCGTATGTCGCACCACAACGCAGATTGTAACAAAAGGGTGTCACTGATGGCAAAGTCTCCAATAGATTTCTTAACCCGGACACTTCTCCATCATCACCTCAGTCACATGTTGGAGAAGCCACATTCACTTAGCGCGGCCGTGTCACTGCTGTTATTTAAAGAAAACTCATATTCCAGGGCCAAAAGTTTGATGGCTGAGGTTTGATGCATGAGGGCAAAGTGAGACTTACACCTGGGGATGAAACCTGCGGGTTTAAAATAAGATCAAGTTGTTCCTATTAATTAAACCACAGTGGCTCCTGTTTGACCTTTGGCCTCACGGAGTGTTTTATCTTTGATGTTCTTCATATTTCAGGAAAAATAAGACATCTAACTGACTGTTTTAGTGCTTAAGATCCTTGTGCGAAATGCTAAAAGTGCCGAACAGAAAAGATGAAACACGTATGAGAAAAAACTAAAATATTTTAATTTATTATTAAATGACATAAATAAAACTCACAGTGAGTTCAAGTACAAATAGATAGTTTATGTACAGGCAGGATGCAGAAGGCACTTCTCGGTCCGAATGTGAAACATCTGGATTTGCAATCAGAAAAATGTATATGGAAAAACACAGGACGTTAATTTATTCTATATACACACATGTACACATTTATGTTAGCAGAACCCTTTTTTTTTTTCTTATATAGTTAAAAAAATAAAAACAAAATGTCAATGATTGTTCAGTTGATTTGGGGAGCACGTTGGGACTTCCTAAGAGCAAAGAGTTTATTCTAAGGTTTAATGATTGTCTTTCAAGTTCCGTATTTGCACACCAACTTTGGTCAGTATGAATTTTTCAACCCTGAAGTTCATAATCTACTCATTCTGAGACATCCTCATCCTCAGGTCTTCTGACATTTCCACATCTTCTCCAGTTCTTCTGTTCATGTCTTTATCCCTGCTCCGCATTTCTCCAACCAATAGGAACCACAGCAGCCGAGTCTCAGTAGCTCTGAGCCACAGGCGCCCAGGTGGCCGTCAGCCGGGCGATGGAGCTCTCGAACTGGGCCTCCCCGACCCCGACCTCGCTCAGGCTGGGGTCGTACATGGAAGAAGGAGAGGAGACGGGCAGCGAGGAGGTCAGGCCCGTGTAGGAAGAGCCTCGCAGGAACTGGGAGGTCAGACCTCCGGATATGGAGCCCGAGGCCGAGCTGGAAGGGGTTAGGGTGTTACCGGTTACTGACCAGAGGGTCGGGTACTGACTGTGGACGAGAGGGACAAGAGAGTTGGTTATTTTGGTGACACTTTAAAAAATTCTAAAGCAGCATTTTTCCAGTAATTTTCCAGTGACACTGATGTGAAGCTATAACATCTAAACGTTTACGTGGTCACGAGGCTCACCTGGAGTTGGATGTGGAGTTGGTGGTGTGGGACAGAGTGCCCATGCCGGTGGAGTTGGGGATCTGAAGAGCGGACCAGCTGTCATGAGTCGCCAGAGTCCCTGAAGTGTTGTCCATGTAGTTGTCTGAAAATGAGACAGAAAAACACAAATGAATACCAAATTAGTTGAACATGATAAGTTGAATATACAAGTTTTTGGGATGTCTTACTGGTGCTGGGGGTGCGGTGGGGGTAGTGGCCGGGGTACGGGGCCGCTCTGTGGCTCCTCAGGCTGGAGTAGCGCTCGCAGTAGGAGCCGGAGGAGTGGCCCGCCGTGCCGCTGAACTGAGGGGGGCTGCTGCTGGGGCAGATGGGGCTCTGACCCGGGAGGAACCAACCTCCGACTGTGGAGGAACAACACGCACAGCTCAGTCACACTTCGGAGCTTCAAGCATGAGAACATGTGAAGAACAATGTGATTTAATCAGAGTTCCAGATGCCTTCGATCAGTCACTACAACATCAGATTTTAAAAGCAGTTAAGAGCATCTTAAACTTGTTTGTTTCAGCTCATAAACTCACGTTGAGAATAGCCAGGCTGTTGACTGTCTCCACTGTGATCAGTGACTTCTTTATGGTCGCTCCTGCATTAAAAAAACAACATCATTAGATGTTGATTAGACGACACATTATTTGCTTTATTTGAGGTGTCAGTTGAGCTTTTAGTCCGTACCTCTCTTTGGCGTCCAGGAAGGCTTTAGCAAAGGGATTGTGCTTTATCTTGAGAGCAGTGATCTGTAAGAGGGACACAGCATGTCAGTCCAACTATTAAGTGAGTGCCAATGAGGTTTTCAAGGTGAGGACCTGTGTTACTGAGGCGCAGCTGACCTCTTCGTTCTGGTACGCGGTGACAGCGATGAACTGGGTTTCGGGGAAGGACTGGCTGCTGATCATCTTCTGGATGCCTCCAACCTTCACGATGTGTATCCTCGGCTCGTATTTGTGCAGAGAATTCAGCATGATCTGTGGACACATTAAAGTTCCTGTTTGTATCTGACACAATGTGTTGATTTAGTCGAGTTTTTCTCAAATGAAAGTGAAGATCCAGCAGTTAAAGTGACATAAATCCACTGATAGCAGGTGAAAATTACGTTGTTGTTTTTTTCCTTTTTAATACTAATGAGCCACATTATTTTTTCATGAATTAAAAAACTAAATAAATCGTACAAATTAAGGGAAAGTTGTGAGAAGACATTTTTGGGAACTTTTGTATGTTCAAATCTCAACAACTTCTCACTATAAAAAATAAAAAATAAAAAATCTATTGAATCTATTGTTTGATACTTAAAATCATCACAATATTGCTAAATTAATAGAGCAAAAAGATGTTCTTATCGCCAGAGCTAATGATTTTCTTTGAGCTCTAACTGTGCGCGTGGAGCTGTCACTTCACCTGTCCTCCGCCGTTCAATTTATTGGACAGTTTGACTTTGCTGAAGGAGACGGGCGCTTTCATCCAGTGCGCACCGAAGTTGGGGGAGTCCGGGTGGATGTAGACGCAGCTGGGGCTCTGGGGCTCCGGTTTGCCGCCGGGGACCCACTCCCCGTTCACGTATTTCCAGCGGTTGTTGTCCGCCGCTACGAAATCCAGCAGCACCGAGTACATGGCGTTCGGGTCCAGGCCGGAGACACTGGCCCTGAGAACCGGAAACATCCTCCTAGAAAACAACGATGGGATTTGTGGGAATTTGTAAAAGTTTTTTTTAATTTTTTTTAAATTTATTTTTTTTATCAAGAATGATTATTTTCAAGATTATTAATGAGACAAGATTGGTTTACATTTGTATAAACTCCCAGAAGGCCTCCGAGGCCTCGGGGCAGCACCTCTGACAGCGCTACGTATTTGAGTCTGTTTTATGTCAAATTAAAACCCTTCTTGTGTCATTTTTTTTAACCCGTTTTACAAACAGCAGTCTTTACACTGAACCCGCGGTGCCAAAATGTGCCCAACCTGTGCCTAAAGATCCTCCCCGCGGCCTTCTCTCTCAGCCCGCTGCATGTAACCTACCTCCCCGTCTTGGTGACGATCATTTCGTTGGTTAACTCTTTAAACTTGTTCCATAACTCCGCATCATCCAGCGTCAGTTTAATATCCCTCTCGGACGCGTCTCCCTTCTCGCTGCCCTTCTGGAACTCGCTCTCCACGGCGCTGAGCAGATGCTCAAGGCGCTGGTCGGGGTTGGAAGAAGTCATTATTTCCAAGTTGTGTTTTTAGACCTAAATCCGTAAAGATGAGGCTCCCTGTCTCTAAGGGAAGGCCCGAGTGGATTCTGGTTCCCAAATTTCCCGAGGTCTCTTCATTTAAGGGCCCCCAGGGACCTCATGGGGATGTGGGGCGTGGTTTTGCGCGCACACCAACTTGTTTCTCCGAGCGGCTTTAGCGTCTCCAAACGCCGCCCCCACTACAGCCTGAACCTCTCTCTGAAATTTAACCGATTTTTCTGAATTATAAATATAAACGTGTCAACTTTTAAAATGTACTTTTTCTCCCACAGTCTTAACAGTTCATAGACTGACTTTGCTGTTGAAAATGCTGCTCGGGAGAAGTTTGGGATTTGTAGTTTGACAAGTAAAAATCTCTAACAGTCTGTCCGACGCATTCAAAGCTGTGCGCGCAGACAAAAGAAGGGAAGCGAGAGGAGAGAGCCGTGCCTTTGAACTCAGCTGTATATATATAATCTTTTGTTGTCTCAAATCCACATGGAGAGGAGCTGTGTTTACTGAGTCTAGGCCGGTTTCGGCCGGGCCAAAGTGTGAACAAGTGATGCCTTCATTTGCATAATGGAGCCTCTGACTCTCTGTGATATTAATATTTCAGACAGGTGGAGGCTCGTTCTGCTGTTTGAAATGAAACACTTTCTTACTGACAGCTTAAATCCACCTTTAGTTTTTGCAGAGATTTCAGGACAGGAAACTGTGGCTGGCAAAATAAGACACTGGTGATACACTGAATTTATTTAGTGCAGTGGGAACACACTGAATTCACTCGATAAGATATTATACTGATGCAAATTAAATACGTTTACAAACTGTCTGGATTTTTTAGTAAATTTTTTCTTATTTGCATTTTCTGCTGCTTTTTACTTCAATTCAAATGGCACATGTCAGAGGAAAATATTGTACTTTTAAGTCTTAGATTGTTCTTGAGAGACCAGAGAAGAGGAATTTTTACTTTGGTCCATCTTATTTGATATAATTTTATATAATATATATAAAAAAAATTTTTTTTTTTTTTTTAAATAAATCTAAAATCCAAAGTTTTCATCTTCTAATCTGTTGTAAAAAAAAAAAAAAATCAAACATTTGGAGCTTAACTTCTGCTATTATTTGTGCTGCAGTAATTCCACAAAATATTTAAAATAGTTTAAAAGTAATATGTAATTGAATGATTTATATATGTTCCTTAAATTGAAAAATAACAAACTAAAACATAGGTGTGTTTGGTTTCTTTTAACCTTCAAACCGAGGCTGGGTGCTTGCGGTGCACAGCTGGACAGACCACAGAGGGTTAAAGTGATCACAGATCGGAGACCAAGAAATACCCAACCGTTCTTTGGCAACTCTTGTAAATAAAGATCCTCATAACTTTTTAGTTAGAGCGGAAAATGATGTAATGCATTATTGTAGGAGCATTAAAAATAAATCAAAGTTAGTAACTTTACAGATTAAGACTTCAAAGCACAAACGTATGATGAAGTTAGATTTCGTTCTACAGAATAATGTATTATAATCTCAACTATAATATACACAGTATATCATGAGAGTTTTTATTTTTTTATTTCATTGCTCATGTTTCCACATTGGAGTGTTTTTACACAGTAATGTTGCTACTTTTTATGAATATTTCCACCAGTACTCACATCCTTGTATATCTCCTCTGCGTTGGTGGAAAAGGAACATTTTACCAAAGTAATGTGTTTAAATTCATGTTTGAGTTGCTTCTGTATATTAATTTTCAGACCTCAGACTGTTCAAGTTTCCAGCATAGAAAGTAATCACAAGTCACCAACTGCAACATTCACGTGCTGCTTATACATGAATTAATCTACAACACACGTCAAGAATGAACTTTATAATATAATAGGAGGCTTTAATTGTTTGAAACTGCCCTTTTTGGCTTTGTTACAACTTATTTATAAGTTTTGAAGTAGTTTATTTACACTAAATCAACAAACAAGGAAGGATGCTGCTACTCTTCTCCAGACTGATATGTATTAATATCCAGTCACCAGGCTGCTGTCCAGTATTATGTATTATAACGCGTATATATATATTGTCACAGTGAGTCCAGTGTTTCCCATCTGGAGCGTCTTGCTCCTGTTGTTTTCTTCCTGTCGTCTCCGACTCCTCCGTCTGTGATGTACTTGGAATTGAGTGCAGGCTCTGGAGCGCGACTCCACTTTACTGCGCCACTTCCTCCAACTCTACAGAGGCCATAAATGTAAAGGGGTTCTCTCACACCTTTCCATCCCGTATCATTCAGCGGCCTCTTCCTTTTTATTTTGGAGGGCCCAGAGAAGGAGACAGAGAGTGTTAAAAGAGCAGCCGCATGCAGAACATAACCCCCGCCGACCAGGCCTCCGGACCCAGACACACACACACACACACACACACACACACACACACACACACACACACACACACACACACACACACACACACACACACACACACACACACACACACACACACACACACACACACACACAACAGGCAGCTGCCTCATAACTCCATATTAAGATCTAATGCCTGTTTGGGAAGTCAGAGATGAGTCGTCTGTAGCAACAAAACACTCTCTCTGCCTGAACTTCAGCTGTGTGGGGCAGTTGTCAGGTGTTGCCCACGACGGACACACAAAACAACACAAAAACATCCTCACAGCTTGACCGACAGGCGAAGTCCAAAGTGAGGCAAAGGAGGAGCATCTTCATCCCACACGGTGAGCGAACGTCTGCTCCCAAATATGAAGTTTGCTTGAAAAGACACCTGAGGTTTCCCACAGTTTTTCTCTTCCCACACACACACTGCTGCTGCCGCCCGGCGAGCTCAGGGTTAACCGACGCAGGCCTCGCTCTGGCATCAGCACACACTCACCTAGGTGAGAAATATTGCAGAGGTCTGGTGCTTCACAAAGAGACAGTTATATCGATGCATATTTTCCAGAGAACTTCGCTGGCCTAAATAAGTAAACACAGCGAGGCGGATGAGTCAGAGCTGGGAAGACAAAACACTCTCTCACACACACACATACAAAAACACAAAGTATTTTTTTTCACGAGTTATGACTTAAGCTTGTTACTGGAAAAGAAGCTGCAGTATTATTGACGAGGACAAACGGTAATAAATTCTCAGGTCTGAAGTGATATAATATTTTTACAGTGTGTCTGATATTAAAGTGAATACAGCTCAGTGATGGGTCACGTGCACAGATTCATGCGTCGCGCTTCTTAAATCACAGATTTATTTAATAGCAATCTTTTGATCAGTCTATAAAAATAAAACACTGGACAAAAATGAAAAAAACGTATTACATGAAGCTTTATGAGTAACGACAACCTCTGGTAGAGTTATGTCGATTCAATGCTGTTGAATTAGCTTTATGTAACGATACAATACGATATATTCTGATACGATATTTAATGACAACATGTGATGATCCAATGTGATATGAAACAATGCGACACAACACAACACAACAGGTAATGATACAACTAGGATCTGTACAATATGTAACGAAATAATACAATATGTGATATGTATGGATATAATACGAAACAACACAACACAATATTTAACAATATGATATGATATGATATGATATGATATGATATGATATGATATGATATGATATGATATGATATGATATGATATGATATGATATGATATGATATGATATGATATGATATGATACGATACAATATGTAATAATACAATATGTGATATGTATGGATATAATACGAAACGACACAACACAATATTTTACAATATGATATGATATGATATGATATGATATGTTATGTTATGTTATATTATGTTATGTTATGTTATGTTATGTTATGTTATGTTATGTTATGTTATGTTATGTTATGTTATGTTATGTTATGATATGATATTGATATGATATGATATGATATGATATGATATGTTATGTTATGTTATGTTATGTTATGTTATGATATGATATGATATGATATGATATGATATGATATGATATGATATGTTATGTTATGTTATGTTATGTTATGTTATGTTATGTTATGTTATGTTATGTTATGATATGATATGATATGATATGATATGATATGATATGATATGATATGATATGATATGATATGATAATATATGATTTGATATGATATGATATGATATGATATGATATGATATGATATGATATGATATGATTTGATATGATATGATATGATATGATATGTAATAATACAATATGTGATATGTATGGATTTAATACAATATGACACGCTTTGAAATTTAACATTAGGATATGATATAATGATGATTCTGGGTTTTGTACCCTCATGGTTGAAATGCACTTATTGTAAGTCGCTTTGGATAAAAACGTCAGCTAAATGTAATGTAATGTAATGTAATATAATATGTAATGATATAATATGGTACGATATGATATTTAATGGTACAATTAGTTATATGTGATGACATAATATGAAATGATACAATATTTAACATTACGATATGATATGATGTGGTTTTTAATTATATAATACAAAATGATACATTATTATATGACATGATATGATATGATATGATATGATATGATATGATATGATATGATATGATATGATATGATATGATATGATATGATATGATATGATATGATATGATATGATATGATATGATATGATATGATATGATTTGATACAATACAATATGTAATAATAAAAAAGTATTAGAGCACCACTTACCTTACTTTTTCTTTTACTAGTTTTAGATGAAGACAAATGTATTATTGGATTTCTCATTAATATTAACTTAAAACTCTGGTTTTAAGAAAGAGCTGAAAGCAAAACAACCAAAAGCCCCCACTTCCTTCCAGCCCCTAGCAATAAAGACTGAGGATCCCCCCCACCCCCCACCCACCACCACCCCCCTCCACACACACACACACACACACACACACACACACACACACACACACACACTTACCCTCCCTGATGTGGATTGAGTCCTGAGCTTCGTCTATCACTTTTGCGTTTTCACTTCAAGTTCAGGAAATCTAAACTTTCCTCTTCTAATCACCCATCCCTTTGAAAGAGATAAAAAGAATTACTGGGAACAGTAATTGCCCCCCTCACCCTCTCTCTACTCCTCCCCCTCTCTCTCCTCCTCCTCCTTCTTCTCCTTCTTCTCCTCCTTTTCCTCCTCCTCAGCCTTCATCTAGGTGCCCTACAGTGGACCTTGGGACCTTTGGCATGCTAATGATCGGAGACAGCTTTGACACTCAGGACTGAGACCAGGAGGACCAAAACAGTTTGTTCTGTCAGCATCACGTGTTTCAACATCAAATGAATGAGAAAAAAATGGAATCTCGCTCCTGTGGGGGAGACTTTGAATGACTTTAAATCTAAAGCAAGGCACTGCTGAGATCAATTAACAGACTTTATTTTATATGTATGCTATTCAGATTGGAGAACCTACTTTGAAACTTTTTGAAATCATGAAATTTGTGACAGAAGCAGTTGTTTATTGGCCAAGAATTTGACCTGCGAGAGATTATTTCTTCTCCCAAGCAGTGGAAACACAGACAGGAAGGCTGGTTTAAATTTGAATTTGGATTGATTTTATTTCGTTTAGATTACAGATCAGAAAACAACTCACCCAAAAAAACATTCGACTGGAAGGGGAAAAAAACGCCCTGTCAGGGTAAATTAGTCTGTAACAGCTGAAAGGTGATCAAACACCTTCCTTTTATTTCTCCACAGAGGTAAATAATCTTGTCAGGCATCAAATGAACTCGGTTATTTGTCTTGACTCAAAGTATCTGGTCTTGATTTGTGAGTATTCAATCTATTTTTCAGCTCCAGCTGACAACAAATGTCTCATACCGGTAAATATAATATAATAAGAAGTTATAGTCACAGTAATTTAGATGGAATCATCCTAAAATAAGATTTTACACTTTGTTTGAATTCCCTCTGTTCCAGTTTTAAAGACCTGTGTATTATTATTTTCAATATAACATTTATAGTTTTAAGAATTACTGTTTTATTTTAATATTTTAAGAACTTTTTAGCTCCATATTAAAAGGTTTTCTTTCTGTGTCATATTAATCCATCAAAGAAGAGCTTCAAGGCTACAACCAATATTTCTCTTTTTTTAAAAAAAGCTATTTTCTATGTGATCAGTTGAGTTTTTCAGTGTAAAATGTCTGTTATTATTCCCTAAAGCCCAAGTTGACATGTTCTGATGTCTTTTTGTCCTTCTAAAGGTGTTGAGCTTATTTTTAGAACGGGGAAACCAGGAAATCCATTTATTCTGGTTTAATCTGGTACCAGTGAATTTCCCACATTTGTGTGCTTTAAAAAAACCCAATTCATTTCACTTTGTTGTTATTTATTTTGATGTGTCCGACATCCTCACAATCAGATTCAGGATAGTGTTAAAGGCCAAGTATGGAGACTCAAACATCGCATTTGACTCCAGTTCTCAGTAGCTCTCGATGTACTTAAAGGACAGGTCAGCAGTTTTTAACACGTGTGTTAAAACAATACTCGTGCCCACACGAACACTGGAACAGGTTTTGCTTGCTGTAATCATTCCTCCTGTCCATCATGAACAGATCTCCCTCTGACCCACTTTCAGTGTGAGTGATGGGACAGAATCCACAGTCTTCCTCCTGCATGTGCAAAGAAACCCTCCACAGTTAAACCAAAGCTAACGTGAGGTTTCACAGTTTTTTAAGTACAAAATTCCCCCATAAAAAACAGGACATTTTCTACTAAAGAGACAGTGACTTTGGAAGACACTTAGTTTTACAAAATCACCTGTAACCTCAGGACTCAGCTAGACTGTGACATGTAGATCAGTATGGTCAGTGTGAGCAGCAGGTTGTAATGTTCATGTGGACACCTGCTGACTGACTTGAAAAGTGTGACCTCATCCCTTTAAACGCTGAAGCCAAAATTCTCCGTGGCAACACAGAAGCAGACATGTCTTTAAAAATGTCATCGAGTTAAACAAACTCAAACGAGCTTTAACATGCGGCGGTCGTATCGAGGGAAAGAGCTGGACAACAAACCGTTTCTACAGGAAAACCTTAAATCTTGGCTTTTTAGTGTGTTATGTTGTGTGATTATAACAGAAGATAAACCAAACCAAAGGAATACAGCAACATTCAGACCACATTCTGCTCTCATTAATATCACAATGCTGCTCCATGTTGTGGCTTAGATGCAAAGTAAATTTGTTCATGCAGTTTGGAGTGAAATCAGTTTCTCAGGAGCAGCAGGATGTGCAGCCGCTTCCCCTGATATATGACTTGGGAGCAGTTTTGAATGATAAGTTGGGAGAATCTGTATTTTAAAATGTATTTCCTAATTTGAAAGGATACATGCAGCTGATCTTAATTGATTTATGCGCTCTTATTTTGAAATCAAAGCAACAAATGTTATTTTTCTGTAAGGATTTATCTTTTCTTTTTTTATATTCTGTTCTGTCCAGTAATAAATAATATATAATATATTACTTGTGCTATTTGTCTTTACCTTTATGGACATACTGTATCTCGGGGAAACAGCTCAGCATCGCTCATAAATTTCAAAATAAAACTTCTATAGTTTGTGGTCAGTGTTATTCTACACAAACACAGAAACACAATATTATTTATTTATGACTTTCCACCACAGCAGAGAGTAAAGTTTTTATTTCAGACAGGTTTGTTTTTGCCTGTTTCCTCTTTTGTTTTGTTTTTTTCCACTGCGATCAGTGTTGCCTGATGTAAATATGAGCAGCTGAGGTCAGCAGGCACCCGTGTGTGAGAAAACACAGCTAAATCTCCTCTCTGCAGCCCCCAGCTGTGTGCACACGCACACACACACACATGTATTAACAGCAGAGCTGGTGGCGTGAGATTACACTTCATCTTCCTCTGACGTGAAGTGAGATTGACTCTGGCTGTGCTGGGAAGCTGTGAAAGACATTAGCAAATATTAGCTGATATTAATCATTAGTTTTTGAGGTGGATCATCTGAATGAGGCCTCGCTGTCTGCTCGGTGTTTTATAACCTCCGTCTCTGCTGCAGGACGCTCTCTTCTCTCTTCTCTCTCCTCTCTCTCTGCGGGGAGGGTGAGTTTTTTAGTGAGAGGCTTGAATGGGCCGAAGGGGGGAGATCAAAAGGAGCAAGGCCGGTTTCCACTGACAAACAGTAAGTGTTAAAGACAGAGGATTAATGATAGGTGTAAGCCAGGAACATTATTTACCCAGAGTCAGAGGACGTGTGACTTCAGACTCCATCACCCTCTTCCTCTGTCGCCACTTCCTCTCTCTATAAATGCACAATTGAAATGAGATGTTCACACACCACGGTGTCGCCAGATACATGACCAATGTGCTATCAGTATCTCTGAGCAATATGGAGCACTAATAACAGCATCTTAGATGACATCACCGTTTACAGTCAGAACAATTTTACAGATGAAATAATGTGTGAATTGAGAGAATCAGTGAGTAAAACACCGTTTATTACTGCTTCTGTTAGACGATATAAAATAAACATTCAAAAAGTTGAACTAATTCAGGAAAAAAGAAAGTTTGGTTGAAGTCTCAGCTTAAATACGAGCCAACAGATCTGTTTCTTTATTTGTGAAGGCATCCTGTTGGATCTGCACTTAACCTCAATCATCAAAGATCATCTGGAAGCTTTAATTTCTACAAATTGAAGATCATTTTATGCCAAAGTTTTCTTTTAAAACAATAACTCGTTGTTGCTGTTGTTTGTGTTTCCATAAATTTATAAGAGTCTCCTTCCAGCATCAGGACTGTAACTAAAACCTTTCAAGAAGAGTTACCTCTTCATTGTGTCATTCAAGGTTTGTTGGCAAACAGTGGGATTCTCATTTGAGGTTTTAAAGTAGTTGCAGTTGACCGACATACTGTACGAATCTGCTTTAATTTTCCACAGTTACAGTTAAATATATCGAATAAATAAAGTTTGAGATCATATTTCTCATGTCTTGTTTCTTGTGAAACCATCATTTCTCTAGAAAGTTGTATTTAAACCTCACATAATAACATTACCCTAAATGACAAAAAACATGGTATTTTCTCACTTCCTGCATCCTGACAAAAATGTATTTTCATTTCTATTTGTTCATTTTTCTATAATTTTTTAGATGTCTGCTTCCATCCCAGTACAATGGAGATGAATTGTTTTACTGAGTAACACTTGTCACTGGTAGAAGAGGCAATTTGAAATTTTTCAAAGGAACTATTTCTTCAGCAGAAAGTTGTTCAGAGGAAAGCTTCATGTGCACAGTAACCAGGTCATGGATTCTAAAATAAGATATGGCTGCTGATATTTATAAAAATAAATGTCATTTTCAGGTCTTTGAGCAGAACAAATGAAACTCTTTTTCAGTTATTTTGGATTTTGGGGAAGGAACGAAAAAAAAAAACCTGTCACACACCATTGGAGATAAATGGATGAATGTCTGGTGTTTTGGGTGAATTGGCCCTTTAAAGCTGGGTGATGTATCTACAGCTTAAATATAGAATTGCTTTTTTTTTTTTTCTATCAGTCGTACTGATTCCTTGCAGCTCTCTGGTCTCCAGCAGCTGTAATGTAACAATCATTTGAGCCCCAACAGGCCACGTCTCCCTCTTTGGGAGTCCAACGGCCCTCAGAGAGGCAGCCAGCATCTGCCTGTTGAGTCTGGGGGCCTGGCACGACTATAGGAGAAGGTGGTGGTGGTGGAGGGGGGGAAGCTCGCTGCACCATAAACCGGAGAGGGGGGTAAACAAAAGGGGCCGGGCTGCTTTTACTGCCTTCCCACGCCAGGCAGCAGCAGCAGCTGACTGGAAAGTGTTACCTGGAATATGCTGCTCGTCCCCTCCACCAGCAGACAGCCAATCTGAATGCAGGCACAGTGACCCAGGTGTACAAACAGCAAGCAGTGGGGTCACATCAAAGGCTCTCATTAAAAGACAATAGACATAGCCCTCCTCCTCCTCCTCATCTCCCCCCTCAGTGCTTTACCAGAGAGAACAGCCCACCCAGATCTGCTGCATCCCCACAGAGCCCCGTATACTGCCCCCTTCTGTTCAGTGTTATGGTGAACCTGCTGGAGTCATGTTACATCTGAGACATTAATATCAGATCAATATTTTGTATGTGAGTTCATTACTGCTGAAGGTTTGAGGCTGTTCTGGTGTTTCGTCTAATGTTTTAAAACCATTTTATGAAGACATTTCTGTCCAGCCCAGTCTCACAGCAAAGTGTAAAATAGTGAGATAGCCACACTTTGGGCTGTCAAGGCGTGAAAGTTACACGTTTTCTTGTTAAACATGAAACTTACGGCACACTTAGATAGAATAATAGATCCCAAATATCGTTAACAACTGTTGCAATCCTCAGTTTATTACGACTAAATTAATGTCATATTTCATCTTTTAATCTGATTATTTTTTGCCACATTTTTTCCTTTACTTTTATCAGTTTAGCAGCACATTTCTACTCTGAGTGTTGTTTTTTTATTCTCTGGTAACTTTAAAGATAAACAGTGAGAAGTGTAGAATAAACTTCATCGAAATCAGCAACACGGGAGCTTCGTGCCAGCTGTCGGTGCAGTGACCTGACAGCTTATTAAAATAAATGTAATGTTAGTATACTTTGACTCTGAGCAGTTATGATCATAGTAAAGAAAACAGCTTCAAAGCTGCAACAAAAACCTATTTCTTCTGCCCTGTGCCTTTTCTCGTCCTCATATTAGTTTCATCTCTATGTCTCTGATGCGAACTTTGAATTTTAAATGAGGTCCCTAAGGTCACCGGGGAAAACTCACTCAAACATTTTTGCATCAGTCAGTGAGGACATGTGAGACAGAGGAAGACATCATCCCTACACACACACACACACACACACACACACACACACAAACACACGCGTTAGAGGAGTAGCCTGGAGGCCTGCGCTGTTATATGTGAGAAGTCCTGGGAAAAGCCTATCTGGACTCCACAGACAGCAGCAGCCTCCAGCTTTGATGGGGAAGCCTCTTTGTAGTCAGCCTGGAGATAGCTTGTTAGTCAGTAAAAGTGAGGGCTAAATGGCTCCCTAACAGGAAGCAGTTTACACGGTGACACTCAACCTGCCTGTGGCCCTCTATTGTCCCGGGCCCCATGTCCCACTTCATTACCATTTCCATAAGAAAGGAGCAGTAATTGCCCCTTTTCTTCTGCTGCCCCTTCATCTCAGAGTGTCTCTTCTTCTTTCTTTTCTTTTTTTAACCCCCATCCTTCTTCTCTCCTTCAACCCCTCTCCATCTATCTGCCCTGCATCTCTGACAATCAAACAGCCTGGAAAATACTTCATTTCAAAGACTTCATAAGCTACAAGTATCAATTATATGTGGATTTTATTACTTTGTAGAAACCAAACCTTCGTTTTCTTTATCCACACCTTTTTTTTTAAATGTTGGATTTTTTTCAAAAGGAAAAGTGGTGTAAAATAATCCTCCCATGAAAACCACTTTCGGTCCCACTAACTTGAAAAAGTGCATAGAAACATCCAAAGCATGCATCGGAGCAGAGTGTGTAATGCTGCTGACCTTTGACCTGACCTCAGATGGAGGACGTGTCCACTCGGTGCAGAGAATAATGTCTTTTTGGGTTGCTAGGAAAGTTACTGCAACAAGTTCAAACACTGAAATGTCACGATGCATTAAAGCTGCAAAATCACCTCCTGATTATTTGTCATATAATTTACACTGGAATACATCACATATATCTGCATCTGCTTTGATTTTTACTGTTATGCTTGTTTTACGGCATGTTTTGGTGGGTTTCTAGACTGTATTCTTTATAGCTGTTATTTTTGCAAACTTTTATATTGTGAGAACTCACATTTTGCCACACAATCAGCACATTTCTACGTTAGTTTTGCCGTTCATTCTCGCTTGAGCGGCTCTGTTTACCTACTGAATACATTTTATACATTATATAGTTCGCACTGATGGAAATAACTTCACCTGCAACCCTGAGACACATCAAAAAAAATTTATAAGCAAATAAATACAAACTTGTCAGCTCTGTGTTGATGCATTTTGAAGAATTATTAATGGTCCCTTTGGGGGAAACTGGGTTGTTTCAAATGCACTATAAAAATTAAAATGATGTTCTCAACAGACATTTTAAGAACTTACATAAGTGTCAATAATAAATGAAATATGGGTTGAAAATGTATTATTATTTTAAAAAGTTGATCCACAGACATTTATTTGCCTTTTGAAATAAATATACACTTAGGACGATAGTAACAAGTCAAAGAGTGCCGAGAATCAACACCTGAGAAACCAGGATAGAGAGGACACACACACACACACACACACACACACACACACACACACACACACACACACACACACACACACACACACACACACACACACACACACACACACACACACACACACACACACACACACACACACTCTCTCTCTCTCTCTCTCACGTTCACACCATGGCCCGTCACAGCCCGGCCCTGCTTCACTTTGAACTTCCGAGGTGACGAGGAGTAAATGCAGCAGCAGCAGAATGAATGAATGTGGAGAGCTCAAGTGTCAGTAATCCCGTCAGCAGCAGCGGGAATACCTGCAAACAAGAAAACATGTTGTTTCACACAGTCGCCTGGTAGGAAGCCCGGATCATCTCGGCAGCAGAGGGCTCCTCTGAGGAGTTGTGAAAGGTTACATGTCTTCATCACACACTGATTTATTTATTAGTTCAAAAGAAGAAACTTCAGGCAGAAGGGTCCCTCCAGGTTCCTGAGTTTCCTGAGGCCCTCCATGGGAATACTGCAGGTAGAAGCTGCTATCAGGAAAAGGGGAGGGCAGCCGGACCCCTTTGTGAGTTGAACTGGTTTAATCAGGGCACCATGTGGACCCCGACAAAAGAGCCCAGTCAGAATGACTGTCTGCTCTTTTGTTGCAGGGAGAGCCAAAGAGGCTGGGGGCGAGCTGCAGGACCAGTCTCTGCTCCCAGTGCCACAGCAGGCCTCCTGTTTATTTGCTTTGGAGATTGTTTTATCCCAAGTGACAGTAAAGGCAGCAGGTTCCCAGTGTGATTTATTGAACCGAAGGGTGTTTCATCAGGTGACTAGGAACGACTGTTTCATCAGGTGACCAGGAACGACTGTTTCATCAGGTGACCAGGAACGACTGTCAGCAGCATCACTGAAGCACACACACACACACACACACACACACACAC
This sequence comes from Brachyistius frenatus, assembly GCF_029030835.1. Lineage (NCBI taxonomy): Eukaryota > Metazoa > Chordata > Actinopteri > Embiotocidae > Brachyistius > Brachyistius frenatus. The sequence goes on from NW_027210645.1 coordinate 205,559, forward strand.
ACACACACACACACACACACACACACACACACACACACACACACACACACACACACACACACACACACACACACACACACACACACACAGGCATTGACTATCAGACTGATATCAATATAGCAGAAATATTACACATGAACTTATTCCGATATGAATAAGACGTATCAAACATTTCCAGATGTGTAAATCAACTGTGGTAAAAATACAGTTGAAAAGCAGCATTCATGACTCTGACATAACCTCAAACATATATTTTTATGTTTTGATTCTATCTATTTTTTTCTATGCACATTGTTGGTGTTCTGATATTATCTGCCAAGATCATTTGGTCATTTTTATGAAGCGCTTTTATGCTGACTCTTTTGAGAATCTATGCAAAACAAAGCTGAGTGCATTTATTTATAACAACTGGCATGAAAGATGTGAAGAAATTGATGAAGATTTCTGATTTGATTTCACTGTTGAATAAAAAACAAAACAATATACTGTTGATTACTATGTAAATATCTGCATATGTTTTACATTTTAAATAATCAGGTTCACTGTAGCGTTGAAAATATCGTTGTGTGTATTTAAAATGTGTCAAAAACTCATTTGCGAAATAAAAATGACATATTTTCTGCTTTCAGCTTCTCAAATATGATTTTTTTTTTTTTAATTACGTCTATAGTTACATTTAATGTACTGCTATAAATATTAAATGAGTATTATTATTATTGTGTGTGTGATGTTGCTGGAACAAAACAAACAATCTGAAGACCATCAGTGTTCACTTAGCGACCTTCAGGCGGTATTTGTAACATTTTTAAGCGCAGCTAAATTTGTGCTTACTTTAGATGCTAGACTGTTCTGGGATGTGTAAAAAAAACATTGGTCTGTCATTATAAGTTTTGTAATCTGTCAACAGGCGATCAGAACAGGCTGTTGACAGTTTTTTTTTAGTAGCGGGATGACACACAAACAGGATCCCAACAGCCACTCACACTGAGGTTTGTATTTACAGGGTCAGCAGCTTAAACCTCTGAAGGCATGCAGCTTTTAATCTGTAATGCCGTCACACTGTCACAATGAGCCCAATGATGAAGAGTCTCAAGTTAGATTTTCTGCAAGGTGGTGATGGTTGGATGCACTCTAGCAGCTTTCACTAGTATATGTGCATGGTTTATATATTGTGTTTATTATTTAAAGGTTTGTGAGAGACAAATTCCTCTTTGAGGATAATAACTGTTCACTTCCTCCTTAAAGGGACACTCCAACATCTTCCACATTTCCATAATGGACTCACAGGAGACATATTTTTTTTAAAACACTCCACATCAATCCCGAACACGGGCCACATCTGCTGAATCCTACATTTCCACGAATGCAACTCAGAAGCACATTTCATGCCCATTTCTTTTAAATTCGCTCACCCCCTGTCTGAAAAGCATTTTAAGTTTCAAATCCCAACTGGACAATCTTAATGATGTCACTATGACATCATCAGGGTTATTTACTCAGACTTAAGAAAGCAACAAATGACTTTATACCTCCGCCTGCACAAGCAGAGCATCAAATTAAACTTCATGTTTAAAATTGGTTGAGTGCCCCTTAAGAATCAGTTTTGTCCAACATCACACACTAAATCTCTTTATTCTACATTTAATTGCAGCTTTATGATTTTTTTTCAGTAAAACAGCAGAACATGTCAATATGACTGTACCATACCATTACATGAAAGAGATATAGTGTAAATATCCATCTGCTGCATTTGAATTATGAACAACTACAAAAAAAACAAAAAAAACATCCATTGAGTTATAAAAAAACCTGACATAAACGATGCCTTTCAGATGGAGCGGATGATTAATATCGATCCCCAGGACCTTATAAATGTGGACATGCTCCCTCCTGTCACTCCTCTGCTGCTTTTAAGAGACACAGCTGCCAACAGCTCTTTCAAGGTTTGGCGACATCTTCATTGATCCTCTCGGTGATCTCTGGCTAAATGGCCCCCTGGTGTTTATTGCAGAGGAGAGACGGGGAGGAAAACATCTGTACAAATGGAAGCTTGGACACAGCTGTCTGAGGAGGGGAAAATGTGTCAAAATCTAAAGGGACTTTTGAATGGGAGGAGAGGTCCTGGGTTGTTTTGGTGATTGCTGCTGTTTCTGGTCTGTGTTGAGGTTTTACCTTCTTTGCCAGCCCTTAAATAATACATGGTCACCCTCTGGTGGCCGAAATAGATATGTGTAGTATTACATGTGCTCTCCCACCAGCAGCCCACCATATAACTGTGCATTATATTGGATACAATCATTTAATCCACTCAGTATATAAACCCCAAACAATGTACAATGTGGGGGGTTTTTTTGTGCACAAGATTGATGATGGATAAGACACAAATCATATAGAGGATGCACGTGTCTCTGCAGTTTCACTTTTTCTGGACCTGCTTTTGTTGCCATGAATATTACACTGAATCAAATTACAGTCCCAGGCTTTGTGAATGATTGATATAATGCAACAGCATGCAGCTAAAAAGTGACTCCTGCATGTTTTATTCATGAGAGGTTAGACAAACAATAAAATCTCAGCTGAAAAACATGACCCCCCTTCATCCCCCACAGAACAATGCATTCATGCACACACAAATTACATTGTTGTGTAATCGCTCTTTTCTTAGTGTTATCACTTGAAAATGGTCTGAATGTCGTTTGGATTCTCATGTCAGCAGTGGCGGGTGAAAATTTCCCCTCTGAGCACATCTCATCAGGCTTTATGAAATCTGGACCTCTGTTCCTGTTGACCACCTTCATTTGTACCAGTGTCTCTCACTCCCTCCAAACCATGATAAACAGATGCATTAGCTCCCTAATTGTGGGGATTACCAATAAGATGCCTTGTGAGTTACCAAGGTTGCCGCCTAGAAATGAAAGCCCGGGCCAATTTGCATGGGAGGTAATTGAATCGCCTGCAGTGAGAGTTATAAGAAGGGGGACGTGCTACGCATTACAGCCCCGACCGGCTTCTCTGAGAGCGAGGCATGAAAAGCCATTTTTAAGCCCTGAATGCTGAGTGGGGGTTTTTGCTCTCTCATTCATGGGGGAGTCCACTTGTCGCAGCCTTTCCCATCGTTTCCCATCGTTTCCAGCTCCGGTTTCTCTCCGAGTCCACGTTGATGTGCTGTTAAGTGGCGGAGGGGAGGGGGGCTTCGTCCTTATGGGGAAATGACCAATCACTCCTTGGTCTGGAAACCCTGAGAAAAGTCAGTGAAGGAGTGAGATGGGGGGAGTTGGGGTGACGGTGTGTGTGTGTGTGTGTGTGTGTGTGTGTGTGTGTGTGTGTGTGTGTGTGTGTGTGTGTGTGTGTGTGTGTGTGTGTGTGTGTGTGTGTGTGTGTGTGTGTGTGTGTGTGTGAATGTGGAAATTAAGATGAACCATAGCTGCCGAATCTTCTGAGAAATGCAGTGAGATGTACACATCCTGTGTTATCTACATGTGCAAATTGAATGCAGCAATGAGGCCAACGGTCTCCACACACACACACACACACACACACACACACACACACACACACACACACACACACACACACACACACACACACACACACACACACACACACACACACACACAGTGAACATTTGTATTCTGTTACTGAGGCCATGCTGCAAAATAATGTCTTTTTATTGACAATTTGATACACTGAAATCATCTTTCCACTTATTTCTTCACGTAGTGTTTCATATTTTGCTCCTGATTTGCATGTTTTGCATCCTTCTGTCTCATTTGAGTAATAATAAAACCGTAGTCCATGCTTGTCTCATACTTTCAATAACAGAAAGAATATGGAAAACATACTGTAATATGTGAGCAATCAATCAATTTGAAATAAGACCTTTAAAATGAGGAATAAAATATGTATAAAAAGAGAATTTAGTTGAAATCTGACCTTCAAAATCATTCTGTGGCGCATTTGTGCCTCCTAAATACTTTTTAGATGACTGAAAACAACAAAGACAAGAGGATTGTTTAAATTAAGGAGAGTCTGAGAACCCAAAAACTGTCCCTGAAGAATACAACCAAGTATAGAAGCAATGTACGTTGTATAAAAAAGGAAACTCATCACAACAATCTGATAGAAGATATTTAAAAGCTACCTGTGGACCTCGTATGAGTTCAATACGAAAACAATCTGATCTCAAACACAGCTTCAACATTTTCTGACCAGTTAAGTTTCATATTAAAATGAACCCCAGATATCCGTGAGAGCAACCATCTCCACCTGCTGTTTCTTCGTGATGAGAATTGGTCATGCACCCTCTTTTCTTTTTCCTGAAATCATAAAGTAACTCCTTATCTTTTCGTATTGTAATTTGAGTGCCGTTGTCGAGGTGACAGCCCTGACCAGGAGCAGTCTATCCGTCCGTCCCACTCTTGGGAACGTAATACCTCATAAAATTTGAGGGAATTCCTTCAAATTTGGCACAAACACTCAATTGAACTCAAAGATGGACTTATTAGTTTTAGAGGTCAGAGGTCAAAGGTTACCGTGAGCTCACAAAATATGTGAATATGAACAAATTTCAAATTTCAGTCTAATCGGATGAAATGATGAAGTGATGACATTTTGTACCCAAAAGGTCAAAGGTCAAATGCACTGCGACATCATAATGTTTTGCAAAAACACATTTCTGTCCAGTATTCAGCAACATCCCTCAGGAACAGAGGGAGAAACTGGGACCGGGACTTCATATAAAACCATATAATTGGTGACATTAGATCTTAGGTTCTATGGATCTTATGAGCTGCGCCTCGTCTGCTGTCATGGCAACAACTTTTGAGGTCAAGCAGAATCAGCTTTGTTGGCCAAATTCCTTCAAAGTCTTCACTACATGTATCATATGAGTCCGGACAGACATGGATGTAAGGGGACACTTGAGCAGTTAGCAGAGGGATACAACAGCGAGGCGATTATACTACGTAGTTTGAAGATGACACAAAGTCTGAGATCATCTACATTGTGAAGCAAAATTCATCCACTTAAAAACCAAGAGGTGGGACTACACCGTGCAAACTGCCCCTGAAAAATCAAAACATATACAGACAGAACCACCTGTTGTCTGTTATTTCCATTATCAATTAAGTCCATTGTTTTCTTCATCATTTAATTATTTATTTCGGGGAAGACTTAGGAACTCCTTTCAATATAATGCAGCTTAGTACCTCAATAACAAACATGAAGGAGAATCATCACCTTTCTGATAATGTCAACAAATAAGTCAAATTCATGGCAAAGTTGTTGCAGTAGATTGCACAGGTGCACCTCATAAAGAGCTGATGATGCAACAACATATTTCAAAAGGTATGTGCTCACCTCTGCCGATGTAGTTCAGTCATCTGTCACCTACTCTTACGCCAGACCATTTAAAGGGTTAAGGATTTTTACGGCCAGACTTGCGGTAAGTCTTCTACTGAGAGTGGAGACTATTATCACTCAAAAGCATGTAATACACCCGTCAGTCCACTAGAGGATACCGTGGCAGCGGCACGGTTTCCATCACCTAAGTGTTAAAAAGTACATGCCCCTGTGAAGGGTGGAGGAGGTTAGCATGACAAAGGAGAAAGAGTTGTAAAGTCTGACTGCAAAGGCAGGTCAGAGGTGTTTGGATGGATCAAACCGAGGACATTCAACCAGGAGGTCGAGTTCATGTGAAAGTTACGCAAATTTCTTTTAGGTAATGTAATTAAGTTATTTGCAATAGTTAACATATAAAAGGTAAATGAAGTAATTTACATGACATACATAAGGCTACTTGCATAAAAGGACTTACAACGTATTTGAACCCAACCCACGGTCTTCTCCTGACGTGGTCGAGTTGTTTTTCTGTAAACCAACCACGTGGTTCTTCGGTGGTTTAACCTAAAACAAAACATGACCCTGACACAGTGCCCTCTAGACAACTGGTGGGTATTTGACGCTTTGGCATGAAACTGGGTCGTATTCATAGACTATATAAAAGTGGTCGTAGCTTCCGGATCTGGAAAATAAGGTCCATGCAGAAGTGTCTTAAGCTGCAATACCACCGAGTGCCACTAGAGGTCGGCTACAAAACGCCTCCATAGACTCCCATTCAACATGTCAATAAAATATCTGAGTTATCTTGGTTTTGTTAGCTAAAGTTACTTCTTCTTATTAGTTTTCAGTTTCCGTCATTAACTAGAAAATAGGTTTCAAAAAGCCATGTTTTTGGGGGCGTGTCTGTTTGATTGACAGGCCTGTGGTGCAGTCAGGGTACAGCTATCGGTGGGCAGGACGTGGTATCACCGCATTTCCAATCAGATCAGTCAGATCCACCTCCCTCCCTCCCTCCCCCCAGCTCGTCCAAATATGGTCACTTCTGGCTCCAAACCGCTCCCAACTAGCAAGATGGCGCCGGGTGAAATCTGTTCACAAACCAACGGGTTGCTGCTTGGTTGTATCACAGCAGATTAATGGTCATGTTTTTGAAGTGTAATCTTCAGGTGTCCACATACTTTTGGAAATGTTCTTCTCTTATTGACACTCTACTTTTTGCATGTGCACATGTGTCTATGATGGTGGATATAAAATAAATTAAGTCTATTATATTGATGGCTTCACAGCAATGGAAGTGATGTGACAGCAAGAACAACATTAATTTCCTGCATCATCCCGATGGTCCTGTCAGCGCGGCTGGACAACACACGAGTGTCTTTATGCTTTCCATTTGCTGTCTCTGCATCTCTTTTACCATTAGCCCTCTGAAAAGAGAAACGCACCCGGCTCTTGTTTATTTTTAGTCCCGGCCTCAAATGGGAATGAGGCCGATTACACTTCCGAGATTGACAATTTTATGCTGCCAAATTAAAAGGACCCTCTGAATTAGCAAGATAATTGCATGCAATCTCCCTTTAATGGGCCTGTCAGTGATTACTGGCTGCCTCGACCAGCCCTATCAGTGGCAAGGGAGCGGAGTGTGCTGAAATGAAATGTCAATCATATTAGCATAAATGAGTAAATTAGAGCGAGTGGCTCATTGTCAGAGCGAATCAGTCCTGACGTGACGCCATGCGACCCGTAGTGGCGACTGACTCTGTGAGGAGGGAAGGAAAATAACATATAGAGAAAGGGAGGAGTAACAGAGACAAAGAAATTACATGTGAGCACATGAGATGAACAATTATAGCCTCAACCGGTAAAGCGCAGCGCTGTGGCAAAAAGCAGGCGGCAGTGATTTCTCTTCATGTGCTACACAACATTTTATCAGCGTTGTGTGTTGCCAGCTGCAGGTCATGCGCCGCGTTCAAGGCCTCGATTCACATAAGCAGCACTTCAGAGGAAGAAATTTAAAGAGGTTCTGAGGCTTCGAAGTGCACTTCACAGTCTCACCTTACAATCCTAGTAAACATAAACAGAAGAGGGGCTTCCCTCTCAGACTGCAACCATTGACTGCAAATAAAAGTGGAAGTAGTTTCCAGGTCTGAAAAATGACGCCGATGCGGACATGCCTTAAGATGCAATACCACCGAGGGCCACTAGAGGTTGGCTCCAAAAAGCCTCCATAGACTCCCATTCAACTTCACTCATCAATTACAAAGTCAATAAAATTTCACAATGAGTTTTTTCAGTGTTGTTAGCTAAAGTCTCTCCTTCTTATTAGTTTTCTGGAGGTCCATCTGAAAATAATCTCGTCATCAATTAAAAAATAAGCTCCAAAAAGCCATGTTTTTGGGGGCATGTCTGTTTGATTGACAGGCCTGTGGTGCAGTCAGGTTACGGTTATTGGTGTGCGGGATATAATATCGCCCTGTTTCCAATCAGATCAGTCAGATCCACCTCTGGCTCCTCCTCCAGCTCGTCCGAATATGGTCACTACCGGCTCCAAAACGCTCTGAACTAGCAAGATGGCGACGGCCAAAATCTGTCGAGGCTTCGTAACGGCCGTTCACAAACCAACAGCTGACGTTGCAGCTGGTTGCCGCTCCACTGCAACCCGTATGACATTTATTTAGGTCTGGAACAATGATGTAGTCAGGATTTACTTGGATAAATCACTTTGAGTAGAGAATCGGTGTCTATTTTTCACTTTTGTTAGAAAAGACAAAACAGTGAAAAAATGAAGCCTGAAGTATTTTACAGTATCTCGACATGTGTTTATCGATGTTTAAAATGTGATGTAACATGCAAACTCCACACAGAATTACATTTCTTACATTTTCCTCCTTTTAAGTAAAGTAAACTGTATTTTCACTGTACTTATTGTTTCCACAACAGAAACTGGTTCATGTGAGCACTGACAGACTGTATTACGCATGCAGTCATACAATGCACTGAATATGATCAGGCAAAACAATATAGGAAGAACTCAGCAAGACTACAATTCAGGAGCCAAAAGTACCAGGATGTCCAACAGCATCTGCTCGTATTCTGCAGTTTGCAGGCCAGAATGCTTCTCTGCTGTTGTGACCCACAATCCTCTGCAGCAGAAGATGCATCACATCAACGTAGCTGCCGAGTTTCAACTCAAAAGAAAGAAGAAAAACGTGTGCGATTCAGAACGCAGCTTGTTTGTTAGTTTGCGGGTGTCCTGCAGCTCCTCCAGTGTGTGGAGGCCTCCTGACTGCAGCTGATCCTCATTCCACCAATCAACAACGCAGTATATCTGGTCAGGCACTCAACCCTCGACCTTCCTCAGTCAACATTGTCCTCAGCAACAGATCTGTATTTAACAGCTCCATTCCTGCGTTCAACCTGTCCGCTCACTCACTGACCTGTCGCTCTTCGGTCCAGCTGCAATCACCAGCGCCCTCCTCTCCTCCCACATCCAACCCCTGCCCGTCATCTTTCCCTTCAGTTCTCAATAGATCTCATCTCTGTTGTGAGCGTGCTGCATTTGGATCCATTCGCCTGCACTCAAAACAAATATTATTTATCTCTCTGGGTTTTTCATTGTTAACAGCGCAGCTTGTTACATTGGAAAGAACATGAAAATACTGTAAGACAGAAGACACTTAACTTTAACTTGGTTGTACTGATTGTAATTACATGCTTTTAAGTTTTGACTCACATGATTTTGAGCATTAATAAGTGAAAGTGTTTGACTTATTTGAAATTGAAAATACGACAAACAATACTAATTAATGTAGAGTTCACATACAAGGAAGGGTTTGTGTATGGATGTTTTTAAGTTGTCTAAACTTAATCCCATGGAAAGGGGTCAATGACAACTTTAAGTCCCAGTGAGTGAAAATATTTAAGTTCACTTAACAAAAACTTTAATTTAACTGTAATCAAAGCAAACATGCAGGATGTAATCAAAATACCTAAGTTCTGAAAACAACTGACTTTTGAGTTCATCAACTTAAACATTTTGAGGCGATTAGTTGCCTTAATTTGTTTGAGTTATGGTAATTTATCGTTGCTTACAGTACAGTGGTTATCAACCTTTTTGGCTTCTGACATCTCACACAAAGCAGTGAAGTCTTGGTCACATTTCAGATGTCTGAGTTGTTAACAGCTTCACAAAACAGTGATTTTTCCCTCTGAACTTCTCACAGGGTTTAATTTCAATACAAGTTTGCATGGTCCAACATCACCTGGATCAGAACTTAGTTTTTTTCTTCTTTCCTTTCCCAGCAAGGTTCATACAACCCCGAACATTTATCTGCAGTCTCTGGATATAAAACTGGATATAACGTAGTTTAAAGTAGCTCCACCTGCAGCAACTACAACAGTAACATGCTGCTGACACATCGATGCTTTAGTATTAATGATGTCACATATAATATATCAGTCAGAGAGAACAAAGCAGTACTTTTACTTTTATATTTTCACTACATATTGCTGCTGATACTTCTGGACTTTCAACGCTGAATTTTTACTTACCTGTCTGGGAACTGCAGGAATTAGCTAACTAAATCTCGTACAAAGGATCTTTCCTCTGTTTACGATGAATGTAGCTTATTTTGCCCACTTTTACAACCTGTTTCAAATAAATTTAATAAAGTAAACTGAATGGAGTATTTTTACATTGCTGTAATTTTAGCCTAAGAAAAGGATATGAATTCTGCTTCGACCAACGGAAGATTCAAATTTCCGATTTCATAAGGTCCATTAATTTAAAGGAAGACATGTTTGATTTAGTATTATACTTCCATCACATTGAATTGATTAGAAAAAAAAGAGGGCGAAATATTTCGATTTTCTAAAACAGTCCAACTCTAAACACACACACTCCTACACTTCCCATAATGCATCTCTTCAGGAGACCTGTACTGCCTGGTCAATGACTGCTCATTCTGTTGCTCTGTTATAGCCCAGGTTGGGATAACCCACAATGACAATACCTGACAAAGCTCTCCAAAGCCACAGAAAACTGTTTTCCAAAGTTGAATAATGCTCACCAGCTGACTTTTATGTGTGAAATCGGTGCGCTATCCCTTTAAAAGGTGTTTTTACCGATTCAAGTTTTACAGAAAGTCGAAGAAATTTTGTTCTTTTGGTTTACTTAACAAAATATATACATCTTCTTACTTCCATCATTCTCACTTAAAGTTTGCTGCACAGTCTCTGCATGTCACACACACACACACACACACACACACACACACACACACACACACACACACACACACACACACACACACACACACACACATTCAAACCCACTCAGCTCCGTACGATTTCCCACAGGCGCTGAGAACTGGGTGTAAATCAAGGCAAAAATTCCTCCGGTTCGACAATTCATTTGTCCACAGGCTTGTTAGGCAGGAGGGAGGAGGAGAGGGAGCGCATGTCAATAAATCATCTGACGCCCGGCTATATTTATGCCCACAGCAATGAGTTTAACAAGGAGAGCAGTCCTTGAAGCAATATCCTAAGTGGCACTTCATCCCTGTCTCCTTCTTCTACTACACCCTCCTCCCTCTGTGGCCCATCTCACTCCTCCTCCTCCTCCTCCTCCTCTTCATCCCTCAGGAGGCTTCTGATTGTGAAGTGACAGAAAGATGCTTCAGCAAGAGAGACGGAGGAGAGAGAGAGGAAAGACGGGCTGAGACACGCGCCGCCGTCTCTCGGCTAAAATTATCCCACGAGCCAGAGATTTGGAGAACTTCATTTCCTTGTTCATAATTAAACTCCTCAACCTTAATCTGACCCAGTCATTCTCCTGCAGGAGCCGAGCTGGGGGCTTCCTGCAGTGCTTATTGAGCCCTACTTATTACAGGGATCAGGATCCATCCTCCACTTCAGCTCGCCAAGTGTGGGTCACCCGATTCAAAACATTTCCGCCATTCACGGCCCTAAAGAGATGATCGATCCCGGAGATTCCTGGGTTCAGGAAAGGTGATTTCGGTGAGAGATGATTAAATTCCTGACAGTCTCCAACTGCTGTCAATGCAATCAATGCGTACTGTATCGACAGGAAAAAGCCATGAAAAAAGCCGTTTCCATGCATCATCCTGCACTGCGCCGTCATCACCACTAGGTGTCAGTCCTGAACCAGCCCTCCTCTCTGCCTCCGCCGCTTTCCCACACTCTTCCACCCACTGCTGCTTTAATTACTGCCATAAAAGAGGGAGCTGTTTGTTCTGAGCTCCTCGCGGACTCTCATCATTCCTCAGATGGAGATAGACGCTCTTTCTTTGCTGTCAAAGCGAATCAAGAATAGCCTGGCTTGATCATTAACACACAAAAAAACAATACAAACAATACAAACGAAACAAAAAGCAGCTTTTCTTTCTTACTGTCCCTCTTTGCCAATTAACCCCCCCCCCTTTCCAAAGAGAAATTAATGAGAATGAAAGTGGTATCAAACACATCTCTGCTGGTTTTCCACGCTTTAATTCGTTTTGCGGGTGGAAACCAAAGGTGTCATAATCGGCACCACGCGGGGCTGAGGCCGTCGCCACTCGCTGCGCCCTTCTTGACCCCACGAGCACCAGACAACATCCGAGACGAAAAGAGAGCATGTAGGTTATCAGGCACTCTCACCAGCTGTGACAGAGAGATAGCCTGGAAGTGTGTCTGACACCGAGGCAGTATTAGTAGATTTGTCAGTGTCAGCCGCGCTCCCTTAGCATCGGTTTAATATCACAGTGAGGAGGAAGAGGAGGAGGAGGAAGAGGGGGGGGGGAGCGTGTGATCCTTCCACGTTAACCCTTCAACTGTGTGGGAAGCAGAAACAGCAGCAGCCAGATGATCAGCCTCGGCCCGCATTGTCTCCGCACCCTTTCTGGAGCCTGATTTAGTGCGAGCCCCCAGAAGCGTGTCTTGTCTTTTTGGCACCCGGCGACAAGATTTTGAGTCTGGGTGGAGAATGGGACACAAGCTGGGCTCACCAAAAAGGCCCAGGGGTCGCCGCAGTCAGCCTCTGACCTCTCCCTCTCAATGGGCATTGTGCGGGCGGGTGGATGGCAGGGTAAAACAATCAGGATAGGTCTAACAGCCATGAAGCAAACCAGAGGTTGTCGTCCGAGGGCGAGGGGGCCTTGCCCCCGGCGTGCCGCGGGGTCAAGGGTAATCTGCAGGGGAAAAGGTCGCAGACGGGGGTCCGCTTGAAGTCACCTGAATCTATTTTTAGCTGCGATCAGGTTACGATGCGCCTCAGTTTTACAAAGTCTTCCCAACCACGTCCACAGAAATAGCAAGGAATGGCCGGCACTCGGTGTGTGGCAGCCCAGACGAGGGGATTAGCATGCTCTGACCTGCTTTACAGTCAACACAAACAATAGCCTCTCCTTTGTTTTTCATTCATCCTTTCCCCCACTTTTCATTTCAAAAGTTTCATGCATCCCACCTTTGTCGAAGTGTGGGTGTTGTTTTTGCAACATACAGGTGTAGCGATGCGCCCTGGCTATCATCCCAAATCTCACTCTTTCATGTAACCTACTTTTTTTTGAGTTACTCTGATCTAAAAACAAAAACAACAACAAAACAAAAATCAATCTACAGCTGAATTCCAGGATTAGGCCCTGTGTCAAATTAATTCAGTTTTTACCGGGCTCTGGAACAGATGGCTGTTTCATTCAGGACTCGGGGTAGTTTTGTTGCCTGGCAATCTCCAGCCAAACCAAATCAAAGACCATAAACTGTCACTTAGGGGGCAGTGGAATCTGTTTTTTTTTTCTGCAGGGAAAGCTTTGGGTCATCCTGCAACCACCACTCACAACCTGGTCAGAAATTAATTGATGGTTGAGATGCAGAGCCGATAAGGAGCTGCTTCTTCTGGCTGGATCCCAAGAAGGGAAAATATTCTGGGTCGCCGCAGAAGTAGCAATAAAAACCCAGTGTTAGGAGAATATTTTAGTGATCAAATCTAAGACACTACAGAGCCACATTTGAATGGCACAGATGTACTTTAAAGCCCCTACAGGAACATAATAGGAGTATTATAGAGTGTATTTTTTTATGGAAGAGCTTTATTCTAGATACCCTGCCTGATGTATTAAGGTGTTAGATGACATCGTTGATCAAAACATTCAAAATTAAATGATTTAAACACCAAATGGCTCCAGTTTGGGCCTGAATGTGAGTTGAAGGACATGTTGACTTTGTATATAAAAGGAACTGAAATACATAGTTGTTGATTTCCACTGTATTACATCATGTTTAATCTTTATGAAGCTGTAAAAAAAAAAAAAGGTGCATAATCCCTGTTAATGAAGTGGTTTTGTTTACTTCAAAATGCAGAAGTGTTCTCACTCAAGTGTAGTGGACAATGAGAGCTGAAATTTGTTATGGAGGCGGTTTTGTTGGGTAACTTGATATTTCTGCGCTCTGATATGTGCGAGCTGTTATTTTATTATGAGATTACTGTGTTCATTGTACGCAGCAAACTTGATGCGTGCTCTATAATGGAAGATGAACTCCAGCGTGGGTGCTGCGGGCCTGCTTGTTTTATAGGGCTTTTCCACTCTCCCTCTCTCTCCGCGTGTCTCTCTTGCCTCTCTCGCTCATCGAGTCAAGGCGGGAGTTTACAGGAACAGCAGGCAGGCAGGGCCTTGTCACACCGCGCAGCAACACAGGAATGTATTGTATGCGTTAGAAAGACAGGACAGCTGGGACGAAATAGTGCGCCAAGTTCCCCAAACCTGCTCTGCAGGCGTTGAAACGCGTTATAGTTGCTCTGCCGTGAAAAGAGGGTCAAAATAAAGTATTGCGGTTTGTTTCACGCGTCGTACCGGGCAAAAACAGTGTCGTTTTGTGCTGTAAAACAAGAGTCACATACACGCACACACAAGTGAACCGCGGAGGAATCCTTAAGGTTGCCAGTGAGTGCTGCGGCGCTGAAAGCACACACAGTAAATTGAGGCTCCGGCTTCGCGTAAAAGCCGGACTGGATTTTGATTTTAATCTGAAGCAAAAACACGTTTTAAAAGTGTAAAAATGAAGAGGGGGAAGTGCAATAATGTTCTATAGTGTCTTACAAATATATTCTACCAAAGTGAGGCGGTGAAACAGTTCCTATTTTCGTACATGTTCGGCGTTTTCCGCCTGTGTGTGCCGATGAGCCGCCTGCGTTGCGCGGAGCGGTGGCTTGTACTGTGACCTCTATCTCGACTTGACAATCTTTAGCTCAACCGTGAGAGGAGCGCCAGACAGCAGCGACACGGGGAGTGGAACTGGTTTTACTGGTGGTCGGTCAACTGGTGCATGCTTGTGTCCAAAAAAATAGCCCCACAGGTCACTTAACATGTCCACAAAATGTCCTACGCAAAAGAAATGCAGAGGTTTTGGAGGTGTGTTGAGCTTCACAAGCCTCTGCAGCATGAAATGTCCATGGCAGACATGTTGTAGGAAAGTTAGCTATTTTATACACAGAGAGAGAGAGAGAGATTATATATATATATTACATGCTTTTAAGCACTCATTGTAAAGTGAATGCAATAGTACAACACGTATCTGCTTTTAGGCTGCAATGTTGACAATCAGACAATTTTATGGGTGAAAACATGAGGAAACATTAGTATGGTTCCCAAAATATTAAGTATGGTGAGCTTTTTTTTTTTTTAATTCACTTTTACATTTGAATCTTTTTTGTTTTGTTTGTTGTTCTTTTACTTTGCATTCACTCTATTTACCACCTGTAATTTGTATGTTTCAATATGCACCTTTGCATCTCATTTGAATTGTATTCTTTTTTGCACCGTTATGCGGCGCGGCAGTTTGCTTTCATCTAAATTTAACCGCCTCCTGGATTTTTGTGGACAGACGGGAGTGTCGGACATTTATTTTTAATGTTATAAACAGGTTTACGTGCGTGCTCAAGCTGCTCCAATCAAGCATATAATAAAACCTCGGAGCCAGTTTGGCAAAAGAGCATGTTGAAGGCCAGGTCTGTGTGACCAGAGACATGTTTGGATCCACGCTATCTCCACGGCGGCCCTCATCCTGTACAATCTCTCCAGTCTGTCTGCCCTGGAATGCCGCCACTGACAGCGACTCTTCTCTGGGACAACAGGGAATTATTTGGAACGGGTGGCAAAATCAACACACCGTCTGTCTATTATCCCCCTGCTATTCTGGGTCCTTTGGCTCTGCTGTGTGTTCAGAGCATCAAAGCTCCGTCAGCCTAAAGGGAGGCCGATGCGCAGTTTAATCAAACATTTGGGTGCCTCTGTGTTCGGTGTCATGTGCCACCGTTTCAAAGACATTACATATTAAGAAAAACATTGGGGGAGAAATCACCTCCTTTGGAGCGAGGAGGCTTCAGACCTGTGCACATGTGCTTGTTCCCGCCTTTTTTTATTTATTTATTTATTTATTTGGGACACGTGAATCTCCATTTAGGTGCGTTTGGTTGAAGAAGTGCAACCAAGACATTTTTTGAGCGCACTTAAAAGACTTCCCTGCATCAGAGAGGTAAATCTTGTCATCTGTCTGTGCAACATAGAAAGCTGTCAATTTAGTCACCCGTGGGACGAATTTGACTCTGCAGCCAAGAGGCCGCATAGATTTTCGCGTATATTTGCATGAATATTAAAGACTCCTGACGGTCCAGCTGGTGCCACACAGGTACAGCACGCTACACCACATTTGATAACGGACCTACGGAGCTGTTTTGAATTGGACTCCATCACTCCTGGCCCCTGCCTGGCCTGATAATACCCTTCCTCTACCCGGGCCCTTTTCCTTGACTGTCACGTCTGCTTGACACAAAGTGCTGCCACACGGATGGGGGGGGGGGTTCACCCCTCCCTTGAAAAGCCCAGCTGTCAGTGGTTACATAATAGCAGAGCCTTGTTGGGCTCGCCGGATGGCTTTGTGCGCCTGTCAGTGAATGTGATTGTGGGTAAGATTAAGCGGCGGGTGAGGAGCCTCAGTGAAGGGGTTCCTACCTGGTCTCCAGCAGAGATGACAGAGGAAACGGAGTCAGAGGATTTTTTTTTTTTTTTGGAGTGCAGCTTTAATGCGGCTCTGCAAGAATCCGATTCCTCTTTTTTCACACATTGTGTTGATGAACAGTGTTTGTTGCTTGCTTGATGTTTTATGTGTTGCTTCAGTAAAGACCTCCACAGGAGAAGCTTGGCTGCACGATAACCTGAGCATCCAGCGGCGACATATCTGAACAAACACTATCTTTTACACGTATTTAAAGCACAGATTGAACGACCAAAGCCTGCGCTGAGTTTTGTAGCCCACAGCCTCAATCAATAAGTGCTTATGAAATATAATGTAATGTAATGAATCCACCTAAAAGGTAACATTTGAAATCAAAACTCTAGAGCCAAGACCAGGACATGCATGTGATTCCAGTGAACATGATTTAATAATAAGTGTGCTATTGAGTTTGAAACCATAAAAATGATGAGGAGTGGGTGGGGGTTGACAATTTATTGTGGAGACCTGATTTCCCCAGGGCTTGTGTTGTTAATTCAGTGTATTATAGCACAGTTTACCCAAAGAGGGGGCAGGAACTGCTCCAACTGGGGGGACCGTCCTCTGCGAGAAGAGACTGATTTCTACCAGGACTGAATCTCCATCGACAGGCTAACAGGTACGTCTTAGGTCCTCTGGATGAGGCTCTGCTTCCTCCTCCTCCTCCTCCTCCTCGTCTCTCCCTCTTCCTGCCAGTCCAGCCCAGCTTTTTCCTCTCTCCCCTGCTTATAACAGAGAGCCAAGCCTTACATTAAATCTGTGTTTCTGCATAACCGGCCTTGTATGTGTGTTTTTTTCTTTCCCCCACAGTCTGCTGGGCCATCTTCTGTCTCTCTCTTCCTTTTCTCTTGCAGTGGAAACGAAGCCTCGCAGCGCCTCGCTATCAGCGCTTTCTGCACAGCCTGAATTCTTCCAACACAACAGCAAATAAACAGCCAAGCAAAAAAAAAAAAAAATGTGTGTAGGGGGAGGATGAGAAGGAGGAGGAGGAAAAGGAGGGAGGAGGGAGGGGGGGGTACTGTGTACAGCACGGCAGTGCCATTTAAAACTGTGGCTATGGAAACCCCTCTGTCTTCCCCCCTTAATATGTGTTTACGTTGCCGGGTTTGACTGACAGATAAAGGCACACTGGGGGAAGAGCCTCCTTTAAAATGCATTGTCTTCAGCACCTCCTCCCTCTTTTTTGTTTTTTATTTCCTCTTAAAATAGGCCTCTCCGGCAGGTTAAAATGAGGCAGAATAAATTACTTTAGCTATGTTTTTGCCCCCTTCTCTCCCTACACTGTCTTGATTTGTACAGTTGCAGGACACAAATTGCTCTCCTTCTGTGGCTGAAATTAAACATTGCTGTTGTCCCTGACTGTGTTCTCAGGGCCCTTTTTATTGGGAGCAGTCTCGGTGAGGATTGTGTATGTGGCGTCTGCTGCTATCAAACGAGGGATATCAGAAGGTCTTGAAGAGACATCCGGGCCAAATCCTTGGGTTCATGGTGAAAGACACCGACACGTGGGTTTATAATTGAGAAGTTGTGATTTAATTACGTTTTTCTTACCTGCTTTTGTGCAAAATAAACAACATGTTGAAGACTGATGATGTGAATCCATAAAAGTTGTGGTTTCTTATTGATTTTTCCGATTTACAAAAGACAGCCGAGGCTAAAGGAGGCCACAGTCGCGCGTCCGTAACGTTTTGCACCTTCGCCGTATTGATCCTTATTCTTTCACTTCATCTCACGCAGACACTGAGAGCTTTTTAATGAATCACTTGCAGTTTGTAATGCTTCTGTAACCTAATGCTAAGTTGTGTTTGGGCCAGTTGTCTGGAGGAGACAAGCCATACTACAGAGACACATGCCAAACAAAACCCTTGGTTGGCACTATGATGTGGGCATCATGCCTTTGCCAGCCTTCACTCTGTCGGGCCAGTGCCAACCTTTTATAAATGCCCTATTTGGCAAGAGCTGTGCCCAGCAGTGTCTCTTAAGGTTCTGGTTCAAACACCCTCTTCAAATGTGAATCTCGTCCAAATCCCTAAATGATCCAAATGATGCGTTCCAAATTGTAAGCTCTCATATCACATTCAGAGGAAACCGTGGATTATGTTTTATCAACTCATACTGGCAACAGATGGAGAAAAACTGGAAAGTCATATGTGCAGCCTCGTTTTACTTTATTGTCAAACATTATAGTGCATTTTGTTTTGGTAATCTCAGCATCCTCCTTCCCGTCGCCGTGATTGGAGGAAAAAAAGGTGGCAGCTGCAACACATCAGTGCTCGGAGGTGTGTCTCCCAGAAAAGCAGCAAAAAAGAAAGAGCAATTACAGCTGACTGTCTCCTCTTTCATCAGCATTTCAATGCAAAGATCTGAGATCTGACCCTCGAGCCAGCACCCAGTCCTATCTTCAGCCTTCCCCTGCAGGCCGATAATCAGCCCAGAAGAATAGTTTCTGCCCTCAAAAGCCCTGTAGTCCTCTATCTCACAGCCTCCCCGCGGAGTTGAGATAAAGTTTTGTTTTCACAGTTGACTGGTGGGTGGTGCTGGATCCCCGTCACCCCCCCCACACACACACACACACCACACACACACACACACACACACACACACTATAGCTGTCCTAGATACAAAAGGTCATTCCTGAAGTGTGCCGCCACACATGGGGGCATGTTTCAATACACCAGATGGAGGCCCGTCTCTCCATACATGACACCTTGTAAACATTATGTTTTATAAGCTCCATATTTCCT
This sequence comes from Brachyistius frenatus, assembly GCF_029030835.1. Classification (NCBI taxonomy): domain Eukaryota; kingdom Metazoa; phylum Chordata; class Actinopteri; family Embiotocidae; genus Brachyistius; species Brachyistius frenatus. The sequence continues at coordinate 224,683 of NW_027210645.1, forward strand.
CAGCAGTCTCCGTGTTTGTGTTTATTCTCCTTCAAGCAAAAGCTCTCTCGCCATTTCACCACCACATATCGCACATCAAACTATCATGCTAATGCTTTCCCTTCTTTTGCTTCAGTTTCACTTCATCTCTGGCCTTTTGTAAGTTAAGGCAATCACGCTTGAAACAGCGCAAACATCAGCCCCCATGAGAGGGAAGAGTTCAGGCACAACAAAAGGTGCATCTGTAAACAATGGGCTAAAAGAGTGGGACACGAAAATGATTCAGCTGGTAGCAGCCGAAATACATCCAATTTCAATACATGAGAAGATTGGTCTCTTGAGCATCTCGGGGGCCCAGGGAGTGAATTACATCAGCCGTTTTTCAATATAATGCCTTATTTCAACATGCTGATATTACACAGAAAATGGTTTCTCCATAAAATGCTCCTTTGGTTTCTACATAGACTCTATTTTTCTTGCTGGATAACTACAGCTGCTTGCAATTTTTTCTTTTTTCCCACATCCATTCATTCGCGTCCAATTCATCTTCCCAGCCTGCCACAGTTCATATTGATATATGCTCAGGGGCTGTTCTGTAACAGGTAACTTAATCACTCCGTCTTCAACATGTCAATTTCGTCCATCTCTCTGCCTGCCCACTCTGCTGTTCATCAAGTCTGTATTACAGTTCGCTATTTCACCCCCAAACAAATGCAGGTCCCCCGACTGCCACCATTGATTGCAAACTTATGGCTTCTGAATCCCTAATTCAAACATGCATATTTGGTTCAATTAAAGTTTTAAATATTCATAACGTAGTCTTTCTGCCATGAATGCACTGCATGAGCAGAATCTAAATTCCAGCAGGTGTTTAGAGGAGGACGGCACCATAAAATCATCAAAATAAAGCAATTTCTAGAATGAATGAATTCTTTAATGCCGAGTGAAACAACAACTACTCTTAAAGCATTTTGAAGCCTTAAAGTATTTTTGTTTGAATTTGTGAACTGGACAAAGTTTGGAGACCTAAAGTGTTTCAAACCAAATCAACAAGACATTACATAATAAATCATCACTTGAAAAAAATTGACAAAATGCAGTGTTACTTATTTATTTCGAAAATTAGAATAATGAAATACTTTTCCAGTGCTTTTGTCTGCACAATACTAAATTTCCTAATAATTATATTGTATTTTCTCACTTCTGCCGTCAGCTCACTCAGACCAAAGCAACAACCAATCACATATTTGATTATTTAATTCTTTTTTTTTTTAGAAAAGGACATTCAGATATAACTTTGGAAAAGGCCTCTGAAATGGAAACCCTTGGAATTAAAAAAAAAAAAAAAAAATGCCGTGTGAGATTATTTCACATCGTTACACATTTTGTCAGTATCGATTCAGATTATAATTTTGTATCTATCTATTTAATTTTGAACCCTGACAGTAGGCTAGTATAGTTTTGGCAAGAAAACGATTTTCCAAAGGTCAGAGAGAAAGCTTGTTCTCAAAAATAATCTATCAAACGGCAAAAAAAAAAATCTGCTTGTGGTGAGGAAATTCCGAGAAAATCATTCTTGTTCAGTTAAATTTAGCAACCTCTGACACGCAAACTAATATTGTTGAGCAACAGCGGCCATTTTGTCACTGCACAAATATAAAGGAATTGAGAGCAGGAATGAAGCTATCGTTAACAGAACAGCTGTGTGGCACCTTCCAGTTTTATTTAACCTTCTCTGCAAGAACAGTTACACAAAATAGGTGGTTTTAGAAATGTAGGAGGCCACAGCAAACTCTCTCTTGTTGGCAACTGAGCCAACTCGCTAAAGTTGTAGAGCTGAAAGAGAGACAGTGAGGCAGAGAAAAGAGATAGAAACCTGGAGTTGAAACACTAAAGTGAAGACTAATACTTAAAATAAGAGGAGACTGTATTTTTTTTGAAGAGTCCCGGTTATGTTTCGGCCTGACCTCGCAGCTGAAACACTGAAAAGGTGGTGTCTGTGATTTGCAGGGATGGGACTGTGTTTCAGTGGAGGAGAAGCTCACTGGGCTCGGTGACCCACAATGGAGCAGTTCCCAGTGTGCTCTCAGTGATGAGTTTCCTTACTACAGAGACGATTTCCCGCACGGTCTCTTTTCATCCCCGCTGAAAAGACGGCGAGCACTTTTCTGTCCTTGCAGGGTGGACACTGTAATTTTGAGTGCTCTTAACCTTGCCTGGCTTTGTTGAGATCGGGGGTCTTTCCTTCACTTCTCTTGAACACGCTGCGAGAAAATGGAGTGTTTAGAATTCAGCCTGTGTGGACTTCATGAATTCAGAGGTTTGAAAAAGAAGAAATGCGTCCCAGCAAATTATCACCCCACACACACACACACAAAGGCAGGATGAAAGTGCTCCAGTGTAACCTGAATATGTCCTATCAGCTTTGATTTGAAAGGCTGTCGTGGGGCATCGAGGTCCCACAGTCTATTTTCACCTGAGGAACGGAGAGGATTTCGCTGCTTGGGAGAGAATAATACAAGGAGAGAGGAGCACCTGATTGAATGTCTGCTAAGCAGTTCAGGTTGAGCTGTGGCCACTCGTAAAAAAGTTTGATCCCATTTGATGAAATCAGGTAAGAACAAAGGCTGAAAGATTAATTTGAAACATGACCTTATAAGGCAGCGCAATAATTCCCCAAGTGCTTTTTAATATTCTTTCATCTATTTAATCTATCAGAGCTGTATGTTAGGATTAAACATATACTGTGGCCCTGAAAGTGTGTTTTTAAAGCCAATATAAAAGTGATTGTCCACTTTTTTTTTTTATTAAGGAGCCCATGCGAGGCCTCCCATTGGACATTCCTGCACTGTTTACAGAGGTGGGTGGGTGTTTGTCAGGTGTACATTTAAACAGCAGGTTACACACACACACACACACACACACACACACACACACACACACACACACACACACACACACACACACACACACACACAAAGTATCTGGGAACGAGCCGGATGCCCATTGCACTTCGCAAAGTGGCACTTCCTTCCTCAACACACTCCAGACTATGCGTTGAACTGCTGCCTGGCAACCATCTGGACAGGACCCAACTGTTTTGATTGTATGTGTGTGTGTGTGTGTGTGTGTGTGTGTGTGTGTGTGTGTGTGTGTGTGTGTGTGTGTGTGTGTGTGTGTGTGTGTGTGTGTGTGTGTGTGTGTGTGTGTGTGTGTGTGTGTGTGTGGCCTCAATGTGGGATTGACACTCATGTTTGGCGCTAAGTGTGCGTTAAGGACAGACTCTTGACAGCCATAAATTCTCTGTGTGTACATTATTGTCAGGTGCGAGTGGTGTTTGGTTATTGTACACGTGGGTGTGCGCCACGCATGTGTGTCTGAATTCAGCTCCAGTCTTGTTAGGAAATTCCACGCCACATTATTGGGTTGTCTTGGTGATTGTATGGCTTCATTCCCAGACTGGATCCCAAGGGGATTAAAATAAAAGAAAAACTCCTGAATGATCAGTCACCAGCTAACTCAACAAGAGTGACACTTTTACTGTCCAAAGCTGAGAAGAATTGGATAAAGTTACTCCATTAAAAATGCATATTTAAGAATGTCAAAGGCTCATGTAAATGAACAGAAATAGAATATTATGGTCTTAGTTCAGTCAGTAAAATATTTATGGCTCTAGCCTGTCCACTGAAATGTTCTGTTTTGCATTTCTAACTAAATTTGATGACATGAATAATGAACTCCCACCAAATCATTGCATCTTTAAATGCAGCTTTTCATCAAGGCTTCTATTTTCTTTTCCCTTTTCTTTTCTAATCAACCAATGATATCAATTTAAAATTGATTACAGAAGAAGCTGCTGGATGAAGTCCAAGCTGCTGCCTCGGTGACGGCCGGGGGAAGCCGCGGCACCGGGCCGAAGGTGATGCATCGTGGGGAGGCGGCGGCGGTGGTGAGGGCCCCCCCTGAGTAAACACTCTTAAACCATCATCCTAGGACGGATGACGGGGTTGTCACGCGACCCCCCCCCCCCCGCCCCATCACCCTCCTCACCCACCCACCCGCCCACACACACACACACACACACACACACACACACACCTTCCTGCCTCTCCCTCAACACACACTTTCAACGGTCAGAGCAAAGAGACAAATGTGACAGAGTCCAGACAGACAACCTGTAAATTAATTCAGAATCTCTCCTTTGTGTGAAAGACTGTGATTTAGAACAAAAGACCGTCACCGGGCACGAAACTATGAGATCACATGGGGAGTGTGAATCTTATTCTACATGTGCCAGACAGAAATATGACAGAGAATCGTCAGTAGTAAGTTTTCATGGTAACACTTTTTTCATCAAGTCATCCTTCATCTGTGGGTGGCAGCAGTTAAGAGTACAGTTACTTTATACGAACAGCAATTGTGATATCAACAGTAAACTCCTGTAGGTGGCCACTTATCTAATTCAGCTGTGGTATTTCAGAATAAAAGACTCTGCTTTCCAAGCCGTATCAATTTCAAGAATCGTGGTGTAACTATTAATTCGGTGTTAAGGACATCCTTGTGCTCGCTGTTGAGCTTGTCCAGACAGGCGGCGTGGCATTTTAGAGAACACCATATCCTTGTAAAACAAGAATCACATAAATAAATGCATGGCTCTCTGAGCTGCACAGGAGGTCTTTAGCATCATGTTGTTGCTCTCCCACAGAGATTTAACGTACCCTATGATCTTAGTGCTTTTAAGTCACTTTGCAGCTACACAAAGCCACGCAGACGGCTGAAAAAAAACAAAAAAAAACAGATAAATATTTTTCAAGGTGAGCGCTGCAAATACAGCCCATTTTGAAGCCTCTTCTAAAATAAGACTGGGAAGACAGGGCATAGAAAGCACATCTATTTAAATGTATGAAAGAGAGAGGAAGACAGACTGCACCCCTTGATAATAAACAGCAAGTTTATGCTAAAAAGAAAAAGAAGCTCCCTACCCCCTCCTCCCTTACAGCCTTGTATCTGTGCTTTCTGCTCACACACACACACACACACACACACACACACACACACACACACACACACACACACACTCCTCCCTTAGCCTATATAAGCAGACAGCAGCTGAGCTGACCCCCTCCCACCCTGAATTCTCTCCTTTATTAAACATACAAAAGCTGTGTTTTTTGTTTTTTTTTTTTTTTTGCAGCTTTAAAATACACGGGGATATTTTTCTCGGTTTCTGAGTAAAACTTGAAGTAAAAAGAGGATCTCTTTTCCACGGACAGAGTGAGCAATATGAGCAGAAAGCCCCGCATTGAAGAGAGAAAGGGCTGAGCAGAGCAGGGCGCTGCTGCTTCCCATCCCCCACATTCACATAGCAAAGTTCTGCTGCTTTTGCAAGCGGTGATGCTGCCTTCACGCGCGCCACCCGAGGCTCGTGAATCCAGTGTCGCAGCATTCAAGGGCTCCAACTCAAATTAATATTGTTATTTTTTAATTTTTTTTTGTTGTGTGTGCAGCTTTTTGCTGACATTCAAACGTATCTCAGTGTTACTTCAACAAATGAAAAACAGAGCAAATATTCTCAGGCTGATTCCTCAAACAGGAAGGACGTATAATTTGATACTGCTGAGTAGTAACTGTCTTTTTTTTTTAATATTAAACAATATAAGAAAGGGTACGTAAACAGGTGGCCTATAATTTGTCTTGCAATGCTTAAGAATGCTGTTAATTTATCAACTGTGAACAGATATTAGGATTTTAAGCGGTCAACAAATTATTGCAGCCCAGTATTACCCTTATCTTGTTTTAAATCGACTGAATTGGGTTAATGTTTGCTGTGAAGAAGCTGAAGTCACCACAGACTACAGTGGAGCCTCTTTCATCCTTCTTCGTTTTCTGTGCTTTATTTTTATTTATTTTTTTAATTGCTTGTGGTGTATTTATGAAACAGCCCTCTCAAAAAAAAAAAAAAAAAACCCAACCCCCCCCCCTTTATTTCGGATAAAACGTGCTGAGACACGTCACACTTTCTTTTCACGTGTAGTTGCTTTTTTTAAATTTTACTCCGTAACTTCTCTGGAGTCAGAGCGTGGTTTAGAAAAGTCCGACAGCCCCTGAAGTGAGCACGAGGGCTGCTGCTGCTGCTGCTCGGAGAGCGCGAGGCAGGCAGAGAGCACGAAGAAAGGGGGAGGAGGAGGAGGAGGAGGAGGAGGAGGAGGAGGTGAAGAGACATAGGGTGTCTGTTCACATTAATTGTATATAGCGGGAGACTTTTAATGCTTCCTCCAAATCTCGTCTCGTTCTCGTCGTGAGATTTGACTTCCAACAGAAAACACGTGATTTGTTGAATTTCAGCGGCCTTATTATAACTGTCACTTTCCCACCAGCACTGTTTTTCTTTTTCTATCTTCACTTCCTGCTCTGTGACTGGCTCAGTCTCCCCCTCCTCCTCCTCCTCCTCCTCCTCCTCCTCCCTCACACACACACACACACACACACAGGTTGTAATTGCATGCTCTCCTCCACTCTCCTCCTGTGACTCCGCTCCTCTCATTTGCTGCTGCAGACACATGGACGCGGTCACTTCCTCCCCTCGGCCCCTCTCTGACTGGAGATGACATCCAGGCCCCGTTTTGGTCCACTTCTTTCTCCAGATAATAAGAAATAACACAAACCGAGGTAAACACCAGAGGAGCTCGGAGTTTCCTCACCAAGCATCACGGGCTGACGTGTTATCTCTGATTTACAGGCAGTTAAAGGACGTGATTTAGGGTGGATTTATTTCACAGTGGAGGTGAAGCGCTGTGTATTCAGCGGTGTTGGACAGAGTGTGTGGAGCTGTTTAAAACCAGGTTTAAACTCAAGTATTAAGTTAAAGCCTGTAAACACTAAAACTCTTTCACTATCATGTGTGCGTTAAAGACAACAGCCTCGTGACGTAGTGGCGCACAACTTCTATCTGTGAGCACCATGCGGATATTGTTCAAAACTTTAAAAGGCCCCGAGTCTGAAGACATGAACTACTTTATCAGACAAGCCCGTCCCTGCACGGCCTCACGTGTCGGGAGATTTTCAAACACCTCCACATTTTATTATTATTATTATTATTATTTATTTTTTCCTTTCACGAGCTCAGCTGAAAGCGCAATGAGAGCCTCCAACCATGGCTCTTCTCGGGTATAAACAATGTTGGAGAAGGAGAAGAAGAAGAAGGAGGAGGAGGAGGAGGAGGAGAACTCCTCCTGTTGGGAGCTTTTCAAACACGTCGACATTTTATTATTATTATTATTATTATTTATTATTTTTCAGCTGAAAGCGCAATGAGAGCCTCCAACCATGGCTCTTCTCGGGTATAAACAATGTTGGAGAAGGAGAAGAAGAAGAAGAAGGAGGAGGAGGAGAACTCCTCCTGTTGGGAGCTTTTCAAACACGTCGACATTTTATTATTATTATTATTATTATTTATTTTTTCCTTGCACGAGCTCAGCTGAAAGCGCAATAAGAGCCTCCAACCATGGCTCTTCTCGGGTATAAACAATGTTGGAGAAGGAGAAGGAGGAGGAGGTGGTGGAGGAGGAGGAGGAGGAGGAGGAGAAGGAGTCCGGGTCCGGGGACTCCACTCCGGGTTTTCACGTCCTCGCGACAGGTCGGTAAGATGGCTGTGTCTCGCGGAGCCTCGTGCTGGTTTGGTTGATTTCGAGCTCGCGCTCTCGCTGTAACAGAAGCCCCCCCTCCAACACACACACACACACACACACACACACACATATACACACATGCACACACACACACACACACACTCACTGGTGTCGGTGAAATTCATTTCCCCGGCTCTGTATTTATATATCTTTTCTTTCACAAACTTTCCCCTCTCCGTTTTAACTTTAAACGGAGTCGCGGTGGATTACCGGATACCAGTCCGGGCGGAGGGAAAAGGGGGGAATGAACCGGGACAACGGGTACGTTGTTATAAATATAATTGTATTTATATTCAATGGTTATTCGGAGTTTTTTGCTTGTGAGTGAGTCGCCGTGCTGAGAGAGAGAGGCAGAGAAAGAGTGGAGGAGAGAGAGAGAGAGGGATATCATGGCCGCTCAGGTCGCAAGCGTCGCCACTCTCAACACTAGCCCGCCATCCGAACTCAAAAAGCCGGATCGGGACACACAGGAGGAGTCGGTACCGGGGGAGAAACAGCATGAAAATAAGGAACCGGGACCTGACGGCGGATCTCCAGGCCAGAAGGAGCTGCAGGACGGGACCGATGCTGGAAATGCTGGGGGAGGAGGGGATCCTGACATGAAGAACGGAAACGGGAATTTACCCCGGGTAAATAATAATAGCAGTACCCAGAATGATGCGGGCGGACCCGAAGGGAATAACCATCCCGGGATGGGACACCATCACCCGGGCCCCTTTCCTCCACCTCCTTACGGTTACAACCAGCACTACAGCCGGGCCCCTTTTCATCAACATGGCGGACAACAAAGCCCTGGCATGGCAGCTGCATCGGGGCCGGGCATGATGGACCCTTACCCCCCTAATTCACACGAACACGGCTACCCGAACCATTACAACAACTACAGCCCGTTCCAGAACAGGACTTCTTATCAGGGCCAAGGGTACGGGGCCATGAATTCCCCGCGTAACAACCAGCCTCCGGCGGCTGGGGGGCAGCCAGGCAAGCAGCAGCCAGCAGGAGGAACCACAGCTATGGCTGCCTCTTATAATAACCAGAGGTATAACATGGGAAACCAACAACCGACGTCTACGCCAACTTTAAACCAGCTGCTGACGTCGCCCAGCTCGGCCAGGAGCTACCCGAACTACCCGCAGGGAGACTACAACAATCAGGAAGGGGCCAACAAGGGACCGGGGGATCTGGGCAGCAGTCAGTACGGTGGGGTCCATCCGGGTTGGCAACAAAGGACCCACCACCAGCCCCCCATGAGCCCGGGAAACACCGGACAACCTCCGAACAGGAACCAGGTAAACTTCACTCACTGCACTGACACACTTTGACCGAGTTGGAGTCACTCAGCGGCGCAGAAAGAGCCCGGCGGAGTAGCGTGTAGCACCGGACCAGCCATTGTCTATGTAGCGAGAGCTCTAAAATGGCTGCCTCTCTCTTTCTCCCAGCACCACCTCCTCTCCGAGGTGTTTACACTCCGGGAGAAGACGCGCACCGGGCCGGGGACAACTTTCGGAGTTGTGCGTATTGGTGTGCGTCCCTTGCTCGGTGCGGGGCAAGAGTTTGACTAAGTAGAGCAAGAGTTAGCGAGGGGGGGGGAAGTGTGTGTGTGTGTGTGTGTGTGTGCGTGCGTGCGTGCGTGTGTGTGTGTATGTATGTGTGTGTGTGTGTGTATGTGCGCGTGTATGTGTGTGTGTGTGTGTGTGCGCGCGTGCAGAGGGAGATAAGGTGATAGTTGTTCGCGGTGCTTCTTCAGCCTCCTCGCGCATTTTTTTTCAGGGCTGCAGCCCCGCTCTCGTTTTCTGGTGTTTTGAATCCGCGGCCGAAATGAGCTGCTTCTCGGTACCGAGCTCCCTCCGGTGCCGTCGGAAGTCGAGTCAGCGGCTGTCAGGGGCGATAAACAAGACGCAAATGGCAGCGATAGCCGTTAACTAACATTTGCATAATCGTTAAGAAAAGCCCCCCCCCCCCTCCCTCCCTCCGTCCCCCCCCCGCGTGTCGGTTCAAAAGCCGCCGAGGCGGAGATGTTCTCGGTCCGGTGAACGGCGAACATCTCCCTCCGGTAAAGTGTTCAAAGTGTGATTGTGACCGCGGTTGACTCGTCCTCCGGAGAGGGTTTTCATTCATTGCGGCTCCGGTTCGACTCGGTTCGCCCTTTTTTTTTTTTTTTTTTTTTTTTTTTATTTCTCCGCCCTGCGCTTTTCCTCCGTGCACCGGCGGTAAACACGGCCCCGCCGGGTTGGAGTTGGCAAAGTGCAGATTGCCTTTGCTTTGGGATTTGAATTATGGAGGTAAAAATCCTGCTGTCAGAGCCAGGAGACAGTTGGTCTTAGGTTGACATGCGAGCCGAGATCTGATTGGCTCCCCGTCCCTCTGCTCTCGGCCATTTATAATTGCATCTAATGGCAGGCTGCAGAAAAACAGCCCCCTCTGCCCAGCGATGTGTTCCTCCACCGAGTCAAGACAACATAGTCCCAGCGGGCTTTCTCTGTTTTGCACTCATTTTAAAACACTATTGTTTGCATTTATGTAGTTTTAATATCGTTTTATATATATATATATATATCGTTTTTTATATATATACATATATATATATATATTTTTATGTAAAAAATATATCAGAATATTCTCTAGTATCAACAGAAATGATCTCTGGTGGTGCTTACCGATATTTATATCGTCATAGCGATATGAACATGCACGGTAAATACGGAGCAGAAGCCTGCATATAAAAAGAAAAATAATTTTATTTACACATGCCAGGCACTCAGCATGTGAACATCTGACCAATCAGATGGAGCCCTGGATATGTTGGGCCACACCGTTAATGTTCACTTTAATTGGGCGGGTAGTCATGTGCAGTTTTATTTGAAATAATGCATTTAATTATACGGTGAGCTATGCTATTCGATGTTTGGTGTGTATGCGAGCAGTGTAATGGGAACTGAACACTACATATGCACACTTTAATATTTATTTATTGCAAGTCATATCATCATCACAATATTGAACACTGTTATTGCACATCCTCATATCACGCAGGCCTTCTCTGCTTGTATTTATCAAAAGCATTTGCAGAACAAGGTTTGCTCAGTTCCTCCCACTGCAGTAATTTGCATGATGACTGTACTGTTGTGGATCCACCATTGTTTTTATTTGTTTCATCAAACCCCTCAGCTCACATGTGCTTAGTCACATCCCTGCTCTCATATTTTTGTTGCCGTCTATGACCTCACAGGTGCACCTGAAGTTTGCTTCATGCTGGGGGTACACTGTGTGCACTACTGCTGCTTCAAGTCTGACTGACTCCGGATCAGCGGATAGAGTAGGTGTGGTCGTGTAGCCCCCAGTTGTACAGCCGTGTGTACCCTCCCCCCCCAACTGTTTCCAGATCAGACTCGTGTGCCCCGAACGTCTCGTGAGCCACGTGAGAGTCGGACTGGCTGCAGTTGTGTTTACAAGCAGCCCAAGGTGTCAGCCAAGTGTCACAGCTTTTTTTTCTTCCTGCAGGTTTACAATAGCCTAATTTACTTCCACAGGCAGAGTGTAACCATGTCAACAGTGCTTACCTACATCTCTCTCGCTCTCCAGAGATAACAGCCACACGTGTAGTGTTTTTACTCCAGTTATGTGTCATAGGCGAGGTGGTTGTTTACATAAACGGATAGATTACAGAATCAGGGTGAATAATTTAGCTATAAAAGGGTCAGAGAAAGATGTATCAACTCTGTACAGCATCTTCACACACACTGATGGGGCATAAAATTCCTCTGACACCACTCTGGTCTGGAAATATACTTAACATATGTGACTTTTTGCTCATAAAAATATTGTGCATGCATTCTGTACAGATAGATGAATGATTCGTGGTGACCTATTTATACAATTTGGCATGTGACATCCGCTAATCAGAGATGATCGGGTTGTAATGACTCATGAGTTGACATGTTTATGTGTACTAGTCGGTGCTGGTTGTTTTTTTTTTTTGTTTTTTTTAATGCTTTATTTCCAGCAAGTCAGGTGTTCATTTTGGGCCAACTTTTTCATCTGGAGAAGTGCTACCGCCACTTGTTGCTCTAAACTTTAAGGTGACAGCTTTTCACACATTTCGATTGCCACTCGGCTGCAGCACAATATGGAAAATTGTGGCCACTTAAAAGCTGCGTATCCTCGTAGTTCAGTCTGAATGGCACCACAATATATTTTTGTAGACCGAGTGCCGGGCTGATCGGTGTCTTTTTATACAAAAATACAGCAGAAAGGATGAGAGGTGTCACGCTGAGTCGGCCCATCGTTTCTCTGGAGCGCCGGTGTTCAGAGGAAAGTTTGTATTCCCCTTTTTACTTTCGATCCATCACCTCCAGCGTGCGTTACCCGAGGACAGCTTGAAATGTGGGCAAACTTGGAAATGCCAGCGGGTGCGGATGGGTGCTGCGTTTTACTGCTGGAGAGTTGCCCTGTTTACATCACTTCAGTAAACCCACAGAAATGCATTTGGAATACATTACACTACACGTGCATATTAAATGGCACAAATTTTAAGGCGCTATTTTAATCCTGTTTAATTTGTTCTCAGTTGTATTTATTGTAGAAGAGCTCGAGGCATTTTCTTTTGCCTTGAAGAATCAGTATATCTAAATGGCGAATATTATGTCTCATTTCTCAACTGTGAGGTCTGAATGTGAACTAATCTGTCTGAATGAGTGCATCAGCTCTGTGGTGTCACGCTGAGGGTTATGAACTAGGAATAAGAGTCTTTTTCTTCTGAGGTGATATCTGAATGTGTCAGTGAGTCGTGTGCAGGGAAACTGTTTCCGCCGTGTTTCTTGAATTAATGGTTATAATAGTGTTTGTTGTAGGTGATGGTTGCTATTAAAGTATGTAAGCACAAGTTGCAATGTAATTAGGATAGTTTGTGGTCGTATTTTTTTGTGTTCATATCCTCACAATTATTTTACGCAAAGAAAAAAAACGTCTGTCTGTCCCGTCACCTTATTCATTCATTACGGTCTTCCACGCAGGTTTTTCATGTAGGCTAATGTGCTTTCAGAGCACTTCTTCGCTTAAGAAACCGAAGCATATCCTTATTGTACGAGTGGCAGAAGAGAGGGAAGGTAATTGAACATTTTTCGGTTGTTAAGCACACTTAAAGGTAGCAGAAACGGGGATTTTAGCAGAAGGCAGGAGGGTTTTATCAAACTCTCATTAGTGTCACTGAATTGGGACGACTTCGAATGACTTTAGCTGTTGCAGGAGTTTGTCGGTGGTGCAGGTGCAGAGAACACATTACCTTAATGGATGTGATCCCAGACATGGCGTCTGGAGGACAGCAGCTTTCACTAAGGACAAATAAACATTTGTCAAATCATAGTGTGGAGCTGTCACATGAGGCCGCAGCTCCATCACGTGTGTGTGTGTGTGTGTGTGTGTGTGTGTGTGTGTGTGTGTGTGTGTGTGTGTGTGTGTGTGTGTGTTGACTGCTGAGTTTGGTGTGGCAGGCAGTAAACCAAAGTTCAGGAGGAGCATTTTTTTTTTTTTTTTTCCTCCGCAGATGAGCTTGTCCATGAGAAGTGCTGCCGGCTGCGTTTTAGCTCAGTTTATTAAATGCTTCAACTTTTCATTCATTAGCAGCGGCACTGTTGGGCCTTTAATTGGCGGATATATCTCCGGTAATAATTCGATGGATGGTTTTTATGGAGCCTTTCACCTGCCTTGGGCCACCTGCTCCAGATGAATTAATGTATTAATTAAGTGGTGGACGAGGGCTGATGTTGTGGCTTTTCATCACACCTTACACACAAGGAAACCCTCTGAAGCGGGTTGTAGTGCTGTTGTTTTGGATGGTGTAATACCAGGTGTCCCGCCCCGCTCCCCCCACCCACCTCGCCTGCCCAACACATGGGAACGAGCCGTCAGGGATGCCCCCCTTCGCTCTGCAAGGCTGACTTCTCAAATTGAGTTTGAATTAAATCCTAATCAAAGACGCTCTGTAAATATTTCTTTGCAAAAGTACCACAGTTGAAAACATAATGAAAAACAGCAAAACGAGGGTGTTGCGCTCACACAGCTCTGAGGCTAATGTACTCGGGGAGGCCCGCTGCAAAGTACTTCACAAACACAACAGTCTCACTGCACATTTACTGTCAAAAACTCACAACTTATCTTGCAAGACTGCTTTGTCACTCAAAAGTGAAACTAATTTAATCCATAAACGGCCTCGTATGCTGTTATTTATCCCATCAGTGTGTCATCGGTTTGAATCTACTTCACCCTCCGCAGATTATTCTGGACAGCATATTGCAGAAGTGGCCTGAGGTGGGAGGTTCAAAAACCAGCAGTTTTTTTTCTTCTCCATCTGGAGGTTGGTGATATGGCCCTAAAAAAAAATAATATGATATTTCAGGGTGTTTCTGAAATGTGATAAAATACTGAAACATGTTTTATTATTAATTTACAGAGCATACAACTGCAACAAAATAAGTATTACAGTTTTATATGTCAGTGTAAATGTTACTGTTTGCCTTCAGATATCTAGTAAAAAGTAACATATTATCATAACTGGTTGAACATCTGATCAGTTGTAACTCCTGTGGAAACACTTTCAGCCACGCTTGATGCTGCTGTGTATAAATGTGTGTTATACCCATTTCACTGTGTAAACGCACAATTGTTACATAAACAAGTCCGAATACTTCCGATATGACGCTGTGAAATTTCTCAATCATGCTAAAACTTACTGATACTCATACTGACATTATTGTGCACGATATGATGCTCCATCGCACAATTTGAAATCAAGCAGTGACAATTTGTTTTCCATAATCATTTAGTTGTTTACGTATTTTTTAAACTTAAAATTCCCAAAACATGGAGCAACTCCTCGCATATGGTAGTTGGTGTTTTTTTTTTTTATTGTTTTTTTTTTTTAGCCTCCTTAGATAATATAATATAATATAATTTGATATCTCTGGGTTTTTTTCCCACTGTATTGAGGACAAATACAGACCAATCAAGTAATTACCGAAAACAATTAGCAGATTATTCAATCGTGAAAATGATCATTGCTGCCTCATTGGTACAGGAAAACAAACTTTTGTATTTCTAATGATATGTAATGATTTTAGTGGGAAAGTTTGTTTCAAAGATGGAGATAACTGAACAATCATTTCAGCTGGTGTTCCAGCAGAAATGTCAAACATTCACTGTGTGATTGTAGCTTCTCAGATATGACTCTTTGACGTGTTTCTTTGTTATATATAAGTTATATATAATGGTAAATTCAATATCTCTACACTTGATTGGACAAAACAAGACAAAGCGGGATGCCGCCTTGGAGTGTGGTGTTTTTTGTGATTTGACGATTACTAATTGTTTTGCGTTTTATGAATTAATCTACAGATAATAAAAATGATCACAATCTGCAGCCCCAGTTTGAGTTACTTTTGTAATTATAAGTTTAGAGCAGCTAGAACTATTTGAGTAATCTTTCAGAGAATGAATCTGAGTTTTTGGATAGACACGGTGTCATTTAGTTTTGCAGACTTGTCTGATTCCAAATTTGATATGAGGATCTTTTTTACATTTATGTGACTAAGGATCTGTCTGCAGATTATTGTCACAATTGATTGGCTAATTGTTTGGTGTATAAAATGACTCCAGAATGCCTTCAAATGGCTTTCCTTTAGTTGAAGCAGTGTAAAACCCCAAAATATTAGATTTATTTTCAAATTGAAACTAAAGAAAAGCTGCCACAAATGTGACCCGGGAACAAATTCATCTTTGGAACTTCTGGACAAGAAGAAATGAGATTGATGAATAATTGATTATCAAAACACTTGTCAATTAATTTTCTGTCCATCGATTAGTTGTTAGTGGGAGATAATTTAATGTTTTTGACTGTTGGTAACTTCGTAGAGAAAATAATTGATGACAGGGAATAATGTAAATAATTGTGAATTCAGACAGTCGTGTGTCAACAGGAGGATTTGCTGCTTCACACAGACAGCTGATCAGACCCACTGGACTCACTCTTGAGTGTCAAACTGTGTCCGATCCTGTTCCTTGACAGCTCGGCTAACATTTTCTGGATTGTTCCTGTTCCTTAAAAACGACCCGCGGTTCCAAGAAAACACAAACCTACTTCCGGCTTCTGTTTGGGACTCTCGTGTAGTCGGAGAAGAGGAAGACTGAGCTTTCAAAGAGGAAGTTCACTCTCGGCTCTTTAGTCTGCACTGCTGAGTAATGATTCTCCACAGGCCACATGGACAGCATGCTGCCTCCTGGCAACTGTGTGTGTGAGACAGGGTTGTGTGTGTGTGTGTGTGCGTGCCTGTATGAGGGAGAAACGGTGTCAGTGATACCCAGGGGAGGAGAAGGAGGAGGAGGAGGAGGGGGGGGTGTTTTGTGAATGATCTTCGTCTGCCCCTGACAGCTGTGTGTATTTGTGTATAAAGTGCAGCAGTTACTTTGTGCTGTGTGTGTGTGTGTGTGTGTGTGTGTGTGTGTGTGTGTGTGTGTGTGTGTGTGTGTGTGTGTGTGTGTGCGCGCGCGCGCCTCAGGAGCTTCTCTGACCTGCTCTTACTCCACGTGTCACCAGCCATCCGTCTTCCTTTGCTAACATCGGCCCTTTTTTCATCCCTCCGACCACCACGAGGCAGAGCTGCGTTTCCCAGCGCGCTCCCGTTTCAGACTTCAATGTTGTTGTTGTTTTTTTGTTTTTTTCTCACTATAGCATCATCCATAAAACCTCTTTAATTTACCCCAACACTTCTTAGCGCAGGGCATATTATGAAAAAAAATGAATGAGCACTCGTAGATTGAATCAATGCTTCCGGGTTTATTGACTTCCACAAACTGTTAGCAAGTTATCGCAATGATATTTAGTGATGCCGCTGAAATCTTCTGCTCAGAAGGTTAACACACACACACACACACACACACACACACACACACACACACACACACACACACACACACACACACACACACACACACACACACACACACACACACACACACACACACACAGGCTGGTAGTTAAAAATGACTGGATCTGAATAATTGTATGCTTTGTGTTGTAATTTGAAATACACTGGAAACAACAAGCTCCTCGTGGACAAATGTCAGACTGGGGCTGTTGCACCGGGGCACATAGGAATGTAAAGGTAATTCATTTCTTTTGACATTTACCTTCTAAAATGCTCCAGATTAGCATAGTAATATCCTTCTGTGAGCCTGTGCGGGACTACAGACTTCATTTACATGACGTATGGTGTGTGTGTTTTTATGGAATAAAGTGGTTAACCTTTAAATGGGTGCAGTTGTTGATACTCGGAGGTAGAGAATGATGCTTCCCTCCCAGCTCTCGTACAGCGCTCACCTTTGATCTCCGCAAAAGAAGTTAAAAAAAAGAAGAAAAAAAAAGCCAATGGCTCATATATAAAGCAGGAAAAAAGGGAGCCCGAGGAGCGCTTGATCTTTCTGCCTTTATGTCTTTTTGTATAACTCGATCATGATGTGGGTTGATGTGGATGGTACGTTGCTTTCTGTTTTGCCTAATGTGATATTCACAATTTCATTTATTTATTTATTTATTTATTTTTAAAGCTAATAAAAACCAAACATCATGAATGCAGTGGAAGCTCTGTGCTCTAGATATTTACAGCACAGGAGTGGGAAAGAGATTGCTAGTTGATAAAAGATAAATTCATAATAATGTTGTGATAAGTTGTCATTTTAGGAAGCAAATAAAGGAAAATAAAAAGGGAGGATTTGATGCCTTTACTGTTTATTCAGAGCTGAAACAATCGTTTGATTGACAAAAGTAATTGGAAACTGTTATTAACTAATAATCAATTCTTTAGGCCTTTTTTTTTTTTTTTTTATCAACAAAAGTGGCACATTGTATTTGGGTCCAACTTGTCGTTCGGTCCGGTGCTTTCACACCGACCTTGTTTGGTCTTAATCTAAAGGAAGGACGAGGAAGCTCCAGATCAAAGGACTAAAACCAAACCAGGTGATCGTGGACCGGATCGAACAGAACCACGGTTTGGTTCGATTACGGAGTATTTAGATGCTTTGGATGTTCGACTCGGTTACAGGAAGTTGAGGCAGACTGTCATCACGCCACTTTGGATGTAAAACCAAAGCTAACTACATCAAATGTTTATAAAAACTTGAATCTTTGTTCGGACTTTCAGGTGTGAAAATGATCTTGGAGCACGAGTCGGTCTGTTATGGGTTAGAAAATACGTTATATTCTTTTTTTGACTGTTTGTGAACTAATCTATTAATTCAGAAAATAATCAAATTATGAATTGATCATGAAAATAGCATTTGCTGCTTTAGATTTGTTTTATCAGCAGAAGATTTATTAACAGTTTTGATAAATCTTGTCAAAGTGATCGTCATTTTTAATGAGCTGGTTCCAGATTCATTCTCTCGTCTGTTTCAATAAATCAAACCTGTTTTGACTTCGGATGGTCATAAACATGAATGTTTGATCCTGTCATTTTGGGCTCAGGACCTTTGCAGATATTTCTTTTCCTGTTTCCTAATAGTTGGTATATCAACCGATTCACCACTGATGAAGACAAAAACTGGTAATGAAAGAAAGCGTTATTTGCTGGGTGACATCGAATCTCTGGTTGTGGGCTGTTGGTGAGATGTGAACGTTATGTTGTCCTGTGGCAACGTAAGAGGCAATTTTACTGTTCTCAGACAAGTTGAAGTTAAAAAGTAATCAAGTAAGCAGTTTGATTGACCCTGAAATAATCAGTAGGTGCAAACTTAGCAATGAATTGACATCCTAAGAGCTGAGTTTTACTGCTGGAGTCGGACTTTTACAGTAAAAATGAGTTGAGTAGTGCTTGTTTTTTTTTTACCCCACTTAAACACTGACTGTACTTTTCTTTATTTTTATAGAAACAGGCCTATGTTTACACGTCCACGTTCAGATGCCACCTCTCTGTGTGTGCGGCAGGCGTCCAGTGAGCCGCCCGTTTGATACGGAGCCATTGTTTGGTTTGTGGTTTGATCGGCTCGGATGGTCAGCGGGGACAAAGTTGCACAGACAAAAGCGACAGCGAAAAAAAAAAGAAGCTGTTTGGCGTCATTGTTTCTGGCTCGTGTGGCAGGTGACAATGATTTATGCACCAAAGACACATTTGAACAGTATTTGGTGCCCGGCTGATGCCAAGGACCGGCTCTTGTTGTGATGCCTGACGGCGCCGGTGGTGCGGCCGTAACGGCTGTCGGCTCCTCCACCTGAAGATTTGCATGTCCATGTGTGTGTGAGCGACAGCAGAGTGCAAATTTACAACCAAAAACGGTCCCAATGGTCCCGCTCAGCGTGTCCCTCGGTTCAGTCCCTCCAGGGTGTCGGCGAGTTTGGTTCTGATTGTTGCGATCAAAATTTTTAGATTTTGCGGCAGATTTTCTCAAAAATTGCGACGTAGTTTTAAGTTAGTTTTTTGGTAAAATTGTGGGAATTTGAAAGAGAAATTCAATTTTCTTCAAGCACTATCTGATAAAGGAATAAATATGTAATCACTTCTTGTGGTAATAATCATGCTGCACATCATAGACATATTTTATTTAAAAAAAAAATGAAAATGTATTTATTCTAATTGATTTATTGAAAGTCCGTGGGGTTAAAAGTTACAAAAAACATCACCAAAAGTGAAGCAGCTTTACAGAACAGACAGTCCAACTAATATAAAACACAACATCAGCTGTCAAAATAAGAGCTTCAATGCTGTTTTGCTTTCAGATTGTAAATGAGGAGTTATTTTTTTTCATAAAGGGAGTTTTGTTTGAAAGGACTTACTTCACGCCGCAATACTTTCAGTAGCGCTTCTTCGAACGACATTTTTTTTGCGGAGAAATCGCAAGCTCTCGCAAATATTGCAGCGTTTGGCTGAATTTGCGATATTATTGCGATCGCAGGCGGGGCTCTCATTTGTCTCGTAGCACGTTGGGATCAGTTGACACCGCTGGAGAGGACGTTAAACTGGACGGAGCTGCTCCAACCTGCGAACTCTCCTCCATTCAGATGACCAGTCTGTGACTCAGATTATGACCAGGCATGTTTTCCTCAGGTCGTGTGTGTGTGTGTGTGTGTGTGTGTGTGTGTGTGTGTGTGTGTGTGTGTGTGTGTGTGTGTGTGTGTGTGTGTGTGTGTGTGTGTGTGTGTGTGTGTGTGTGTGTGTGTGTGAAGTCCGTGTTGTGACTGTAACCGTGAGGCAGCTCGTGACCCAGCCAGGTCCTTAAGTGGCTTCTCCTCATTCAGCAGCCAGGGTATTTTTGGCATAGTAGTGAGTGACACACTTATCGTAATGGGTCGTCCAGGGTGCCAATGGTCAGCCTGAATAAGCATCCTCCTCGGCCGAGCCTCAGCAACGTGATGCTACCGATCCCCGTCTTGCCTCCCAACAACTGACGGAGGAGTCGCCGGCCGCTAACGCATCAAGTGTCTTATCTCCGAGCACAAGAGGAGAGCGGAGACCACTCTTTCCCTCCGTGAGCTTTCTGGGTGAAGTGCTCTCGTGACCTGAGCGCCGCTGCTACTCCTAAACTCTGCTCATTAAGCCGAAGTGGTGTGCTTTACAGGCCGAGCTCCACTGTGACTGTAACTAGGATTACTGTAAAACTGTTGCGTGTGTGATTTCATACATGCGTATAATAATAGAAATGATTATCTTATCTGATATATGGGTCGTTATTCTTTATTTATATATATATGAGAGACATCCTCAAAACTTTTTCAATCCTCATAGTTGTTTTCTTGTGACTCCACTAATGTTTGTTAGTGCATCTTTTTGCTTCCACCCTGCTGATTATGTTGTTGCTGGGTTTTGATCCGTCGTCATGTGTAGCGTGCTGAAGCCGAACTCATCCGGTGTGCGTGTGCAGGTGCACTTCACACATCACCTGGACTCCTGCTGACATGTCGCTGTTCAATGACCAATATCTGGTTTGCCACCCACCGTCTCTCACCTCAAAGTGGGCTCTCCCTACCGCCGCTGCTCTCGGCCCTCCCTCCCTCCCATCCTAACCTCCCCCTCCCCACCCCCCACTCCCCTGTGCCTGGTCTCACTCCCGGGAATCAGCTACTGTCACCTGGAAATATAAGTTTGGGCTGACAGGTTGACAGCCGGCAGTCAGGGCCAATGTTCACTCTGTTGTACCTCCAACCTGAACATGGCACTGACAGGCCAGGCAGCACTCAGCCCACTTTTGTTCTTCCTGGATGGGAGGTTATTGTTTCTTCTTTTTGTTCACCACACTGGGTCTATCAGTGCAGTGTGGGAACCAGTTAGCGCCTCGCAGCTATGTCCTTATTCATTAGTAAACAATTAGTCTCGTGCCAGTCACCACTGACATATTGGTACTTAATTAGTTCAGTTTCCTGTCAATGAAGGAGCATTTTTTCCCCCAAGTATTTCTGAGCTGAAATAAGTTTTATATGAAATTAATGAATAGGTCGACATTGATCCAGTTTTCTTCAACATCTGGTAAACTGTGCTGAGCGTTTTTCTAAATAAATATTCCTTATATTCTTTAAATCTTCATTCTGTTATAATGAGCTATATTATAAAGAGCTATATTAAAGGGATATTCCAGCGATTTAACAGTTGACTAATATATAAAAACAGAATGGGCCAACTGGAAGCAGCAGACGTCCAGATGTTTGATTTTTAGTGTCAAAAACACTCAATCCTCCACTCACATCAGTGTCTTCTCATTAAACTCTTACTTTTCTTTCAAATTCTCTCAATAACGTGAGATTGTAATGCAGTGTTTTTAATAGCCCTGACGACTTAAGACTTCAAAAGTAAATTGGTGGAGTGCCTCTTTAAACCCGCCTCGTGTTTCATACTGTCTGAATCCAGATAGTCGGATTGCTTCAGAAACCGCCTCCCTGAAACGTTCCCACATCAGACGGGGTTAGTGCTGCTCACCATTTCTGTAACTTTTGATACCAATAATCCAACATTTACAGCGTTCACTACACTGTTGCATTTGATCAGGTGCTCCAGGATGAATGTCTCCCTGCGGAGACTCTTTTCACTCCTACTCAAGGGCACCTGTTCAGATCAGGTATGAACACTTTGGACTGCATGTCGCACAAACCTCTACATTTCCAGTACCACCTTGACTGTAGTCAAAAGGATGTTTGAGAGCTTATCTATATTCATTTTAGAATAAGTAGTTTGACCAAAAAAAAAATAAAAATAAACGTGAGTTGCAACTTTTAACCTCATTTCATAGTCTTCCTTAGAAGATGGAGCCGCCTTAGTTCTCGTGGTGGTAGTTCGGTTGTCAAACTGTACTGAGAAGCAGTTTAAAGCTCAAAAAGTCACGAGTGGACCACATTGCCATGAACTGAGTGGCGTGCATAGACACTGGTGTCACCGTGGGATTGTTAAATGTCAGCTATAGAAAGGAATCAGTCGTCTTTTATGCGTCTACAAACGCTCTTCTATCAGTCGTAATCTTAAACCTCTGTAATATATGTGACGTCTCCCCGTGGCTGCTTGACGGAGAGAGTAAAGGTGCACAGGGATGTAAAGCAGCGCTGCACTCCTGCTTCATGCAGGAGCAGCACCTTTCTGTTGTTGTTCTTATTAACCTGAAATGGCCTTGGAAAGACTTCCTCCCTCATCTCCCGGAGATGTGAAGATTTTGTCATGTGAGCGTGTGAGTTCCCACTTCCTCCACCCCTCCCCACCCCCCCAAAAAACATCTTTTGAATTCCTCCGAACAGCTGGGTGAACATCTGGGTGAGTAGGGGTGCTGTTGCCTGTGCTCGGTGTGGATGATGGCACCAGCAGGTGCGGGGAGGGGGGTGGTGGGGGGGCTCCCCTCCTTCCCCTCCTTATGTTGGAGTCGTGCAGCGGTCAGCTTCACGTCTGAACTTCTCCGGTGGATGTGGAAGGATTCGGACTAATTGTTTAATTGAGAACACGGTCTTTCATTTGTTTTCCCCGCAGCTTCTTGTGTACTCGAGCTCACAGGTATGGATTTTTCCCAGCTTTTTGAACACACCAGTAAGCTGTGCTTTAGCTCCTCTTAAAAGCTGATTTGTCCAAGTAGTTTACCTCGGTGCTGCTGGCTCTCTGCTGTGTGTCTGACTCCTGTTTTTTTAGAAAGATTTAAGAGTTATAATTAAATAATGATATGAATAATTAAAGGAGGAATTTTTAATAAAGCTTCCCAGTGTCAAAATATAATTAGTCCTTATCATCGGTATCGAAATGTCTCGGTCCTCATTTATTTAGATGTTGGTTGAGATAATTGGTCACTGCTGTTGTTCAACATTCAGAAGTGGAAGGTGGAATATTTTTTATTCACACTGTTGCTGTTATGTTTTAATATGGTTTGAAAATGTGCAGCGCTGATGTGAAACCTGAGTTCTGGTATCAGGATGATACTTTTCATGATACCTCACTTTGAGAAATACAAATGTTTTTCTACACGGCTGTTTTTCATGTATCACAAATGTTGAATCTTATCTAAACACTGACATAAAGAGCGCTTAAAATTCTGCTTCACCCAAACAGCTGTGCAGAAATGTTGCCTAAATAAAATACAGGAAAAATTTAGATTAGAAATTAGTAAATCGAGTACTAGAGCAGTACAAACAATAGAAAACTGCTGTTTTGAAAACGAAAGGATTATTTAAATCGAAAATCTAAAAGAAAATAAATTAGTTTCTTTTTCAGTCGTGCAAACTGATAGTTTAAAAAAAAATGTAAATGGTCACCTGCATGTTTTTTTTTAAATTTATTGTAATGACCCCTTTAAAAATATGAGCAGATGAATTGATCGTAAAAATAAATGGTAG
This sequence comes from Brachyistius frenatus, assembly GCF_029030835.1. Taxonomy (NCBI): domain Eukaryota; kingdom Metazoa; phylum Chordata; class Actinopteri; family Embiotocidae; genus Brachyistius; species Brachyistius frenatus. The sequence goes on from NW_027210645.1 coordinate 248,188, forward strand.
CTGCAGTGAGATTTGGACTGATACCAGATTATTAGGGCTGGTGTCAATACTCTTATTAGGTAGTAAAATAAAATCTGACATAGGTACTTTGACTGAAATGTGGTTATCAATTACTCGTGACAAAGATGTGTAATAGTGGCAGGATGTTTTAAAGTTAAAATACATTTTGTAAAGTAATAGTTACACAAAACCATGAGTGAAAACACATTAAACTATTTTTAAATGACACAAAGCATCTTTTTCTGCATAATGTTCTGTTAAAAAGAATTCATATCAGATCACATATGAACTGATATCAGTATATCTGTGAAAGGCCAATATCAAGCAGTGAAATCATCCAACAGATAAATCAGTAGTTCTCTGGAATCCAAATCTCCGCTGATATTCATACCAGCTTTTGTCGCTTTATCATTTTCAAAACTCCTTTTGGGTTTTCATTTTAAAGTTGATAAGGACAGAAGTTGAATATTCGTCTGCAGCTCTCGATACTCCGTCTGAAGGTTACGTCGGGGGGGACGTCGCTGGGACCGCTGTCCCTTGTCCTGGACCAGAACTCGACTCTTCAGTCCTGGAGGCGCTGGGAGCTGAACCAGCGGTGCCCTCGGAGACGGATCCCCTCACGTCGGTGCTAAACAGCAGGATATCCTGCCCCGCCCCGCCCCTTGATGTGATGTGTGCGGCTCCGCCACCATACGAGGGCGGCCTGAGCCGGCGTGTGTTGGTGCTGGTGTGCAGTTGCGTGTCGAAGGGCTTTAAGGCAGAACAATGGTGTGTGTGCGCCGAGCCGAGGCCATGTGGCCGTGTGGCGGATTAAATTAGCAGCAGTTGTTTATAGTCTGTCCCCCCCGGTCCATCTGCTCCACTCGGCCCCGTACACTCCAGCTCTGCTCGTAGGTCCCCCCCCCCCCCCCGCTCCAAATCCCCATCACACACACACACACACACACACACACACACACACACACACACACACACACACACACACATTTTGAATAGTTGCAATATCCACCAGCAGCCCAGTCATGACACAAAATACTCAGTGCAACCTCTTCTGCCAAGAGTGCTCTGGCTTTCCTCTATGCAGATTAGCCATGTGCTAATTGTGGTTATTTATTTATTTATTTTATGGAAGAGAGAAAAAAAAAAAAAAGGGGGGGGAGGGGAGGAGTTTCCTCCAGAATTGATTAGATGACTGAGCAAAAAAAAGAAAGAAAAAAAAAGAGACAGTGCAGCTCTGCATGGTTGACACGTCGTTTCTATATGTGGGAAGTTTGACACAACGCTTGAAGTGATGCTGAGGAGACAGCAGCTCGGCCTTTCAGTAAACATCTGAATTTAGTTGAAGACCATTGAGCCTCCAGGTGATTCTGATGAGTGTTGTTATGTGTACTTCTTGATACATAGCTCCTGCACTAATTTTCAGCGATGGCAAATTATTGACGTAAAACATTGGCCACTGGTTATGTCCGCATTTTACAACCTGAATGATCAATCTGTCTTTTCTCTTATCAAAACTTTGAACTTTTCAAAAACTAAGGAGTGTGTTGCTGCAGCACTTTGTTACCTCGCCCTGCGGTCTGCGTGCGCGTCAGGGAGTTTCCCTCCACATCACAACGGCAGGTTTTTTGCAACTCGAACTTCATGATAATATAGCAAATAAGTAATATACATATTTGTAGTCTGATTTGAGGCTGAATGATTGAAGGAAAATATACAGGGAGATAGAAAAAAAAGTTGCATCTGTTTGTGTTCAATATCAGTTTTCTTTTTTGCACTCAAAATACCAATAAGTATGTTATTTTGTTGTCCTTGTTAGCTTGTTTATTTTGTCGTCTTTACTAATTTTTCTGTTGTTACTCTGGCCACAGCTGGAAATAACAGGTTCGTGTTTAATGCTAAAAACATAACGTAACACTGGCCACAGCAGAAGAGTGAAATAACTGAGTGAGCTCGTTTGTTACGCAGCGAGATAAATCCAAAGTTTTGCCTCCTGTTACGCAGTACGGCTGCTCGAGTTAAATATTTTCAACTTTTTAAATTCACGCCCTTTCGCGTCGCCCGGTGCGACTTCGCGGACATTTACGTCTTTGCATTGACTTTGTATGTAAATCTCTCCGCGGGAAGAAGTCGCTTCACGTTTGATCTGAACTCACCGTCACATTTTCTGACATTTTACAGGCAAAACAATGAATTCATTAGTCAAGAAACGGGAACGGATGAATTGATCATGAAAACAATGGTTAGCTGCATCATAAAAACAGGCTAAATAGTTTATTTATCAAACAGGCTACACTTCCCTCAAAATGATTCATTAAAATCAGACTTCTAGTTTATATTGCACGCTATAAGAAAATGTTTGCTAAGTAGCAGGAAGTGGCAGGTTTTTTGCGAGACCTTGATGGGAGCCATCGGTCCGACTTCCACTGCGTGCCTTATCGTCTTTCCACTGCATCCATCTCTCTACCTCCAACCGCCCACATCTTCCAGTAACACATAACAAGCAGATCCCTCTCTCGCACTGTATAACATATTATAAGATCGTGTGAGAAATGCAGTGACTCTTAATTCTTAGTGTTGAACATTCACTTACATGTTTTTTCACCTTGAAACACGGCTTCCTTTTAAACCAAGGATTTTTTTTCTCAGCCTTGTGCCTCTAATATTTAACTTAATACTACTTTTAATCAATGTTTTTGTGGCGATGATTAAAGGCTAAAAACCTGGGAAAATATATTCAGCTGCTCAAGGTCTTAACTCCTCGCGGTGCTCCAATCTCGGTGTTGCCTTTTCTAAAGAGCCGAGCTGCTAATGCTCCGACGGAGAGGAAGAGGAACAGAGCCTTGTATAGAAGTCCCTGACCTCCATATAGATGCAGCCGGCGCTGTTTGGTGTGGCTGAAGCACGCACACGCTCACAAAAGGGCCGAGCCGAAGCTCTGTGGGATCCTGGAGGACGTAATGGTGTGTCAGATGTGAACAACTTAAGCAATGCAAAGAAAAACACTGGTAAACGGATCAATGACGCGCCGAGCGGCAGCTATCGCCCAGCCGGCGTTAACATCATCCAAAAAAAACAACCAACATCCTGCACTTATATGAAGCCATCAGACATGTTATGAAAGATATTAGATTTTACTGAGGAGTCCCACCCATGTGCTGTGTTCATATTGGCTTTTTATTGACTTCTGACTGGATTTATTTGTTATTTTCTGGAGTTTCCAGGAGATGATTGTGCTTTAAAGGATAAATCCGCTTTATTGACGATACTGACCAACGACTTTGTTGACTACAATGTCTGTAAAGCTGCACTTCATGATTACCTAATTTCAGTATCGACAAATTTACAGATCATTTTTCTTGATTAATTGTTCATTAAATGTCAGAAAATAGTGACAAATGCCCAAACTGGTGTTTCCTGATGTTTTGTTTCGTTCGATCAACCGTCAAAAACAGAAATATTCAATTCACAGTTAAAAAACAGAAAATGAGTAAATCTTCATACTTGAGCAGTTGAAAGCAGCATTGTTAGGCTTAAAAAGTGGCTTCTGCTTTTACTTGTGAATATAGTTGACAATTATTTATATGTCGATCAACACATTTTTTTGATCGGCCAATCATTGGGGCCCTCTTTTTTTTTTTTTAATTTTTTTTTATTTCCAATAAAGCTGTCAGGATCATGAAATTTAAGTTTACATTTAATTCTCAAAAATGATTCCACTTAACAATTTTTTTTTTCTTTCTGTTCATTGTTTCCACTATTATAGGAGAAACCTAATCACAGTTTAATTGGCTCACACACACACATGAAGAAGAGCCATTGTTGTCGGTGGTGTTTGGCTTTGCAACTAAATCCACCATGTTTATGTTGGATGAATATTCAAAGTTAAGCTGCTTCAGATAAACATGTTGGGCCACTGTCCACTCGTGTGCCTTTAAACCACAGCAGAAGAAGAGGGCGCAACAAGATGACATCATTAAAAGAGCGCCAGTCAAACCTCAAAGGAAAGAAATCAACATGGAAACGGTGAAGTAAATCTGACATTTCTGTTCGTTTCATCCAGCTGTTTTTATACAGATGAAAGAAACTGATTCTGATGATCAGGTGGTTTTGTAAATGACATAAAATTACCTCATTACCATTACAACCATTAATAAAGACCCAAACAAGTAAAATAGGGCAGTAAATAAGTTGTTTGTGTTGTTCGTTGTCTTTAAGTCGCTGTTTTCATCCAAAACCTGAACATATTCGATCGGACACAAAACTTAGAAAAGCAGCAAATCCTCCCATTTGAGAAAATAGAACTGAGGCCTGTTTTACAAGCAGCTGTTTATCACAGTCGTTTCAAAATAACATCCTGGTTTTCATTACCTGGATTTATTCTTTTAGGGTCTGTACATCATCTTAAAGTAGTTTTATAATGTTGAACTCAAAACAACTTATTTCTTTGGGGTTTCCTCCTGGAAACACTGAACTATTACAACTCATTTAATTGTTTAGGCATCAAAATGGCCAAAAAAAATTCAGTGAATGTTGGTATAAAATATCAGAATAATGAGTAAATAGTCAAACAAAAACTAATCGCCAGCCTTATTTTCAAGTGTGTTTCTGTTTTTGTTTTTTATTAGGTGTGTGCACAGAGAGGTGCTCAGCGTTGCAACCTGGTCAGATCACCACGATCTCCATCTGTTAAATGAGACGCGAGAGGCAGATGAGTGGTTGTTTTGCGGTGATTCTTCACGGAGCTGGAAGCAGCGATTGTTTCTGACTCTCTCTCTGCCGAGTCCACCTGTCAGTGTTGGAAAGTGGCTACGCGAGTCGGTGTTGAAATATTCTCACTGCCGGCGTGATATCGACCGAAATTGGTGGTGAGGAGGGGAGGAAAGAAAGGTTGATTGTTTTATGGGCCTGGTCATCGCTGGGAGATTTTGTCTAAATGAGAAATAGATTTTACCTTTAGCGGCGGCTGCTTTAGTAGTTTGTTAGCATACGAGCCATTTTTCATGCGGACCGGAGGACGTCAGCGGGTGATTCGGGCCTCGGTGGCACACTTTACGGATGACACGGGAGGCTCCGTCTAACTGCTTAAGCAGCTCATTAGGCAGGAGCTGTAGCATATTTCTGTCCAGTGAAAGAAGCCGCTGCAGCTCTGTTTGTAAAAATGTGGAGACGTTTCCTTCTTGTTGCCATAATTGGACAAATCCAGCTGTCTGAAATGGATTGAAACGCACCAGCGAGGTAGCGTCTGCTCTTTCACGACTTTTCTCCTCGGTCATGTTTCAGCTGAGCGGCGTGTTGTTTGGGCTGCTATCATGGTGTGATGTCAGGTGCGTGTGCGTGTGCGTCTGTGTCCTTCCAGCCTCGGGGTTAAAAGTGCATTAGAGGTCACAGGAGAGTGCCTACCGGGGGCCGTTACCTCTTCCCCCCATGGTGCGGTTGGTAATGACCCAAGGGAGCGTAGTAACCCTCCCCTCCCTTTTCCTGCACACACACACACACACACACATACAACATAACCCACACATACACTCTCCTGAACCTGGAGGAGCTCAGGAGAGTGTGGCCTGGGGGAGGCTACGGGGAAAATCTGGAGTGGAATATGTTATCTTGGATGATGTTGGTTGACCGCACTGACAGCTTGTTGATCCACCCACCACCTCCACCTCCCACCACCTCCAGTCTTCCCCAACACACCAACGCACACATATTTTCACACACACACTAGCGTCCTGCTGAGCCATCCGCCCCCCCCCCCCGCCCCCGCCCCCCTCCACCTCTCTCTCTCACTGCAGCACTGTCATTCATAGAGTGCCAAAAGCCCTGCTGCTTTATTAAAGCCCAGGAAGAGCAAGGCCTGGCCCGGGTTCAAACAGCAGTGCAGCTGGGACCTGTTACATTTTCGGCAGACTGCCCTCTCTCCGTCTCGCTGGCTATAAATAGCCCCGGTGGTTGTCTCCCTCAACCAAGGAAAAGACGTTTTTTTTTTGGGCGGGGGGGAGGAAAAAGAAACACACACAGATTAATAACCGTGGGAAGCAATGAAAGCTTTGTGTCTGCTGCCCGAGGTCAGCAGGCCAGGAGGTGTTGCAACTTCAAAGCTTCCCATTGTGGCTCGTCCTCTCAGTGCAGTGGAGGGTTTGTTGGGAACACGCAGTGTGATGATGAGTTGGTGGCGTGGGACCGCGGCGGCCGAGCCCCTCCACACCCAGCCCGGGTCTGTTTTTGTACTTTTTTAGGTTTGCGGCTGATGACAACTGTTCTATTTTTGAGCGTATTTATTTCTTCTTGCACCGGAGGAGTGTTGTGTCTGATGGGGGAGGGAGGGAGGGAGGGGGGGGAAATCCTCGCAGCTCAACTCTTATGTACACACATGCAGCATCACACTTTATGACCTTGGCTCCAGCTGTTGACAGACAGGCTACCTCATTACGAACCTTCCCCTCCGCGCCTCTGAAGCCAGAGAAGGCTGTCTGGCCCCGGTAACACATCCCTCCCCTGCTCGGGCCATGTGGATCCCTCGGAGTCCAAGCCGGCCAAGGTCAGCCCCCCCCTCCACCACCACCTCCACCCTCCGTCCTGACATGGCTCCAGCTGAGGGGTAGGCCCGGCTCCAGCTACCGCAGACACTTCCACTTCCTTAAAGCTTATTTTCGTAGAAACCCTCCCTGACGTCTGCGCCGTAACAGTATCCACCCACTGGCACAATGATCTCCTGGGCAGGGAAACGCTCCTGGCGGATGTAGTGGGCTCATTCATTCATTCATGGCCAATTTTTTCCCTTTCTAGTAGGAAAGTAAATCCACTACTGCTTTTTTTTTTGTTTTTGTTTCCTCCTCCCCCTTCTTGCTTTTTGTTCTGTATTTGCTTGATTATACTGTGACTGGTTTATAAGATGATGCTTGCGCGATACATTGCAGAGGCGGAGTCATCATTTGTGTTCTGAGTAATTCCTGTTCACTGAACCCACGTTGCAAAAAAGGTACCAAAATAACTCAGGCTAAATTTGACCTGGACTGCACTTCCCATTCTTTTCGTGTCACATCACCGGATTCTGAACAATATCCCATCAGTTGCATCATTATAGAGCTTGTTAGGCTGTGTCACTGCAGAGTCCTAATAGGAGCACCGTGGACCTCCCAACCAGGAGTGGATAACAGACAATTATCTCCACAGTTAAACCTTTTTCATGCAGTTTTGATGCTATAATTGTCCATGCAGCCAGCCACTGGTTCACATTACATGTTCCCTTTGTGTCCTCCAGCCTCCAAGCCCGATGGACCAGGTAGGGAAGATGCGTGGCCAGCCATATGGAGGACCCATTCCCTACTCCCAGCAGCAGCAGCAGCAGCAGCAAGGGCCTCCCGCCGGGCCTGGACCCCAGCAGGCGGGCTCTTACGCAGGGCAGGGCTACGGACCTCCGGGCCCCCAGAGGTATCCTATGGGGATGCAGACCCGAACACCTGGCGCCATGGGCGGCATGCAGTATGGACAGCAGGTCAGTAATTATTTACAGATAACTGTCACTTCTGTTTTTATTGCAACCTTGCACAATGAAGTTATTGTTCCGCTTCAAACGGCCAAATATATGATTATAAGAGATTTGTTGTGGTAACATGTTCAAAGATGTTTTTTTTTCTCCTGGATGACTGGGAGTAACATTAGCAGGTTATTCAACAGGTAGCTGAGATCAGAGGTTCTTGTACACTTAATTGTTTTCCCAATCTCCAAACACTTATTGTGTAAATAATATGGAAATATGATCTGTAGCATAGAAACAAAACATTTTGCGAAGAAAGTTAAGGCTATTAAGTTCAGAATGCAGCATGTGAAGACAGATTTGTTGGGGACCTGAGACTTTATGGTAAAATGGTTGAATCCTGTTAAACAATAATTTCTGACCAATCATCAACATGCGTGTTGAAATCACCAAATAATAAGACACTGGTGTCGAGAGGATGTGAACTCGGATAGGAAACTTATGTTTGCGATGGGAGGACGGCCGGTTCCAAACAGAGGAGGGGATTTGTCCTGCTCACTTTTGACACCTTTAACATCTTGGGGAGATTATCCGATATTGATGGGATCAATCTCCACCCAGAAGAACTGCCAAACCACGCTGTGGTGTCGCTGGCTGAGGTGAGAAAGCGAAGGACAGGGATTTGGATCAGCAGAACCAAACCATGCCACTGTTATTACTGAGACGTCTAAAGATATTTATAATGATTAGATTTAGAGTGAAGTTCAGTTTCAGTGCACTGATGTCAGTGGGGACAATAAACTATGAAATATCTGCCTCTTTACATATTGTTGTCACAAGTATCAAAAGTGTTTCATAGCCTCACTTCAGCGATCATTGCAAGCAAATTGTATGAAGAATATCGGCCTATTTTTCAATATCAGAATGTTTTTACTTATTTTGACATCAGCTCCTAAAATCCCGTATTAATCACGCTCTAATAAAAGACGTCGCTGATGCTGGGAGGTGAGTTTTCTTACCTTCAGACACACCCACTGTTTCCTGTATTATTTTATATATTAGACAGCATGCATGCAGCATTGATAAATAAAACTAGGATTTTGACGACTACTATAAAACTTGAGTGCAGCAGCCAAGCCGTGTTGAGCACCATCTAAACCCAATAATTGTGGAGAACAACAGATCAACTTAATGACTTTTCTCAGATGGGATGATTGTAGCTGTTCCAGTGGACTTCAGTAGCAAGTTTTGCCTTTCTGGGTGTAGATTGTTTATTATCTGCTTTAGCTTTATAAACATTTTTGGATAATTTGACACACATATGGTAAAAATCATGGACAAAAATGATGTTAACGTGCATATTTTTGATTGGGATTGGACTGCAAAACTCCCATTAAACATATTTACCTAAGTCTTCCCCAAACTTTGGGAAAACACTGAAATGTATTCCAAAATGTGGCGCTATTCCTTTAATGTCTCCAAAGCTGTAAGATGAGAGAGAAGAGGGGACGACACACTGTTCATTAAAGTCCAGCAGCAACAGTTCTGTTTTGAAAACGGGATAATTCACTGGATCATAGATGAGAATCAGAGTAAACAGAGCCCAACCAAACTCAAATCCAGCATCTTTTTTTTTTAAACCTGAAGCCTTAAAGACACCGAATAAACCAGCTCCTACAGTGACAGAACCAAAGAGAGCAGTCCATCCATTTTTCACTCTCCTCTTTATTTTCATGTTTAAAAGCAAAAGGATGGCAAAAAAAAAAAAAAAAGAAAGAAGAAAATCCAGCTGTGTTGGTGGACACAGTGGGCAGCACCGCCTGACAGTGTCGTCCAATTGAAAACAGCAAACATCCAGTTTGCTGCAGCTACTTCCTCTTAGCGAAGAATAAGCCCCTTCTTGAACTCTCGTCTGCCAGGCAGTCCGTCTTCACAGAGCAATGCATGCAGGGAATCCCGTAGAGTGAAGCCTTTTCTTCCACGTCCGCTGCCTGTGGTCTAGTGCCCATTGTGTGGTGTGATTATCTCATACTGGCCTGCCTGGTGTCTGACCGTGGACTCGATAAGTGCCCTGCAGAGAAGAAAACGGCTTCCCTGCCTTTGTCAGACAGATACAATACAGCCACTCGATGTTGTTTTAAATGCGCGCCAATTCTTTACCATCTTCTATTTTTTCTTTTGAGTTCTTGAGTAGCTGAGGACCCTCCCAAACAAAAAACACATGGCTTTTTTTTTTTCTTCTCCTCTTTTTTTTCTTTTCTTTTTTTTTATACATTACAGTGTTTCCTCACAAGGTCAGCGCTTTCTCCTTCCACGCTCCTTGAGGCTAATGAAATGAAAACAGCGTATTAAAAGGCATTCTGCGTGCAGCATCGGGCAGAATATGAAAAGGCTCATATTGAAGTTCAAGGAGATGAAGTCAAAACTAAATTTGTTCTTTCTGTATTTCCATGGTGGTAATTTAAAGCGATGTGCGTCTGAATTCCAGCACTCGGTGAGTTTTCTCATGCGCTCTGACTGATGGGTTTGTAGTGAGGAACACACCCTTCAGACGGAGGGAGAGAACAGTTGTCTCTTCCTCTTTAATCTGCGAGGAAGATGAGATGATGCTCTGATTACTCCGCTGAGAATGAATAGTGAAAGAAAAAAAAAAAATCAAAGAGCTGACTTTAAATATTGGGGTTATTTTTTACATATTTTGGCAGCTTTAGAAAAAGATCCTGTAAGAACACATGCTGCATTCAAGTACCGAGCTCAGGATAGTAAAACCTGAAGTTCACACGTTTCAACTGTGCTTGGCTGAATCTCCTCACACTCCTGGTTCTAACATGAGACTTTAGGTGTTTTTGGACCGCAGGAACTATTTCACATCTCCAAGAACCGCTGTGTGTCTCCGCATCGGGAGAACGTGGAACCTTTTAAGTTCCTATAACTCTGTTTTAGGGGCTTTGTCAGCTGCTACCTCTACCTGGGTTCTCTCCCCCGTTACAACAGCAACTGTGGTGACACACAGAAGCAGACAACCGCCGGGTTTAAAACACAGTGTAAACAGTAAGCAGGTGAACGACAGCTACCAACGAGTTTCAGATGGAGGTACAATAGTCCGGGCTTTATTAAGACGTTACACACCGCAGGAAATACAGCGTGACTTCTATTGAACCGAGAGAAATATCCAAAGTCGCTCCTGTCACGTCCTGCTGCGCAGTGATTTGATGCTATTTGAAGCACCGGAGGTTGCTATTATTTTTCATCTAAAATGTGATCGTCCAACTTCAGTCACAACACGTTCCTGCAAATGTTTCTCAATAAAAAGCCTTTTTAAATTTCCGTCTTATAAAACACTAAAGGACTTTTAGTTTGAAAAAATCCAGGAAGTAATGCAGTTGATAGTGTATCATAACAAGGCAACGAGTGAATCAGTAATCTTAAACGAAATTATGAGAAATTTGACTGTTCCAATTGTTTTTATTGGCCCTCTTGAATGACACACTTTTAGGATCTTCAAACAGGTCAAATATGTTCATGAATTTCAACTGCATCAAAAAAAATTCTAACTGTATTTCCTCACTTGGAGAAATAAGTGGTGAAGCGTTGCTCTGGTGCGCTCCGGCAGCAGGTTGAATCACCTAATGCTAAACTAGTGTTGGTTCTGACTGATTTCTTGTCTCCATGTCTAGATGTCCACCTATGGACAGCAGGGCCCAGGAGGCTACGGCCAGCAAAGCCAGGGCTACTACGGTCAGCATGGCCCGGCTCCTCACCCCGGCCAGCAGCAGCCTCCGTACGCTGGCCAGCCCCAGGGCACCTCCGGACCTCCCTTCCCCCAGCAGGGCCACCCCTCGCAGTCCCCTGGCCAACACGGACAACCAGGGCCCCCTTATCAACAATCACAGGGTCCCCACGGCCCTCCTCAAGGTCAGCCGCCCTACAGCCAGACCCCACAGTCTCAGCCAGGACAGCCACCCTACGTCCCTCCCCAGCAGCAGCAGCAGCAGCCGCAGCCTCAACAGCAGCCGCAGCAGCCGCAGCAGCAGCAGCAGCAAGGTACTGGTCCTCAAAGTCAGCAGGGCCCCCAGGGCCCCCAGGGCCCCCAGGGCCAGTCCGGGTACCCACAGCCTGCTGGACCAGGGCAGCCACCACAGCAGCAAACCCCAGCAGCAGCAGCAGCAGCAGCAGCAGCAACAACAACAACAACAACAACAACAACAACAACAACAGCAGCAGCAGCAACAACAGCAGCAACAACAACAACAACAACAAGGGCCCCCACAACAACAACAGCAACAGCAACAACCAGGAGGACCGTCTCCTCAAGCCCAGCAGCCTCCAGGTCATGGCCAGCAGGGTCAACCATCACCTTACTCCCAGACACCCCCACTGCAACAGCAGCAGCAGCAACAACCACAGCAGCAACAACAACAACAACAACAAGTGTCACCATATCAGAGGTTCCCGCCTCCTCCACAGGTAATACCTGCACACAGTCTGCTGTCATCGGTTAGCCCTAATGTGATGTGATGGGCGTCACTGACTTAACTGAACTTCATCAGGCTGTAATGAAGTCCACGTGTCCCTTTTTTGTTTGATAGTTGTTGCTCATTTTTGACTTTGGCTTCCAATCGTTGAACATTATCCATATTATAAGACATCCCATAATGAGCTGAGTTCTCTGTAAGGCTTTAACGGTGAAGCAGCCGGAGGCAGTTCAGAAAAAACCTTTGACGTAAGACATGCAGCGCCGCCTCGTTGCTTAATCAAAGTTTAATTACTTAGTTAATTAAACAGGCTCCTGTCTGTTAAATGGATAGTAAGAACAACAGGATTTAGAAGTCACAGCACAACTGCTCCTTCATTACACGGGACCCAAGAGTTGCTGCTTTCGGTTGTTGGTTGAAAAAAAACGAAACAAAAAAATTGGTACGAACGCACTGTACAGTAAATATTCCACTCGCACTACATTTATCCAACTCTAGTGGAGATCTGTTGTTTCTATCAGTGTGCCGCTGGTTGTATTGCTGTTCATTGCAAAGATCAAACAAGCAGTGATAAGACGCTTGACTCTGAGATTTTTGTGTTATCCAATCAGGAACTATCCCAGGACTCCTTCAGCTCCCAGTCCAGCGCTCCTCCTTCGAACCAGCCCAACAAGAGCGGTCAGGAAGACAGCATGCAGGGGCGGCCATCCAGTCTGCCGGTGAGCCCTCCGCCCCTTTACTTATCATCTGACCCGGGACTGTTGTAGCAAAGGTTCATCCTCAGACCTCCGCAAACCACCTCCATAGTTTGACTTATTAATTATGTTTTATTTCCCTCAGACACTGCAAAAAAAAAAACCCACTGAAGCAGCATTTAAAGCCAACATTTCTGAGCTACTTGTAATCGTAAACCCAGACTCAGAATATTTGAAGACACACTCAGTATATTTGCCAAATTTTGACCAGCAGGATGTGATAAAACTGATCCAGAAAATCACCTTCCTACAAGTGTCCTTACAGCTGCCCTCTCTGTCCTTTCTGATCAACCACTGATTAACTTTAACACACTAACTCATTATTTTTGGCCACTTTGCCTTCGTCAGATAGACAGGAAATGACATGCAGCTCTGCTGCTTTAGCCCGTGTGGTACATCTGCACCCAGCTTGAATTAAGCTTTTGTTTTTGGTATAAATTTGTGTTGTATTCAGACTAGAGCTCGACTGATACTAGATTTTTGGGGCCGATACCAATATTAGGTGCTATATTATAAATATGATCCCTCAAGATGTGAAATTTAAAGATTACAATATAATAAAAAGGAAAAAAAAGAAAAATAGAACAATTTCTAATTTACCTCAAGCATAGTTTTATGCTTTATGTTCTATAAAGATACATATCGGGCACCATATACGCTTATAGCGATATATCTGTGATAGGCCAATATTGGCTGAAAAAAAAATCGGTCGGCTAATAGATCAGTCGAGTTCTATTGTAAACTAATAAATACACATTTAGTGCCAGGAATTCTCTCTTTAAAGCCCATAATGAAGTCCAGATCATTTCTTAAAACAGTTGACGGCACCTGGCTTTGCTGTGCAGCGCAGGAGGAGTCCAGCCTGCAGCTGTAAGCAGTCGTACACAGTTTTCTGAGCTGTGCAGTCGGGCTGAGGAAGACATGTCGAGATGTGGAGTAAATACGGACTTTTGGAGGCCGCTGTGCAATATGATGGAGATGTTATACTTTTCAGAGCCATGTGCAGGAATCACTAGAATAGGTTCAATATTCAGTACTTGAGACTACAGACACTCGAAGATGCTTCGCTTTGTTTACTGCCCTGTGTTTACATGACTACTAAATTACTGATGTAAGCTGGGAGATAATGAAGTCTGGGAAAAATTCAGACACATCTTGAACCTTTTTTTTTGGCATGTAGGAATGTTTTGATCAAATATCTGGATATTAATAACAAATGCGACCGAATTCGGGGGTGAATAGATCTTTAAAATCTCTTAACTTGAGGTAAGAATTCAAAATCTGCTGCTTCACCTTCGCTGCTGCTTCTGACTTCAACATCCAGAGAACAACAAGCCGATGCCACGAGTGAGTAACGGCGCGTTCAAGCGGCGCCGGTTTCTACTGACTTGTTAGAGGGAAAAGAAATTCTGAGAGTGGGAATATAAATATATATTTCTGCCAGGAAAATGGATTGTTGAAAGTGAAGTAAATCTGGCTTCTGATAGCCCTCTGGCTAAGATAAAGGTGAGAGATCCCCCCCACTCCCCCCTCCACCCCATCCTCCCTGTTTAAGAGGTGTCTCGCTGTAACACGTTGCAGTTTCCATGGCAGTGTTTATAGGTCAGACTGCGGAGCTAACCTCATTCTGGGCCTCAGGGAAGGAGAGTGAGAGATGAGATCATTAATGAGGGAGAATGAAAGTGAGAGAGCCGAGTCGGCGGCGAGGGGAGGAGGAGGAGGAGGAGGAAGAGGAGGGGTGAGGGGGGTGGGGTGTGGGATTGAGGGAGTGCAAGCAAATAACTTCAAATAGTGTGAGTGATTGGTTGGAGTGGGAGATGCTGAGAAAGGGGAGGGAGGGATGAGCGGCAGCGCTGTCTACGCCAGTAGGGGATGCCCTCAGGATGTGTTTCCCTCCTCTTTTATTTATTTCTCTTATTTATTTATACGTCTCTCCGTGGGCTCAGCCATTGGCCGAGCAGGCCAGGCAGGCCAGGCCAGGCCAGGCCAGGCCAGGCCAGGGCAGGGCAGGGCTATTTTTATTTATATATTTATTCACCCCCACCCTCACCACCACCACCACCACCTCAAACTTCTCAGGGATTCCCTGTCGGTGCTGCGTGATTGGCTGCGAGAGCCGTTCCTCTGGCGGAGGTAGACGTCTCTCCATCCCCGCGGCGAGCACCTGACACCGTGTACAGATTACAGCTCGCTATCTAACAGGGTAACGCTGACAGCTGGAGTCCACACAGATGAGTTGAGCTGGGTGTTGTGGGGACATGAGCACCTGGAAGATCTGCTGGGGGAAATACAGGGAAAGCTTTGAGCTTTTTTTTTTTTGCACAGGATTCATGACTAAGAAAGTTAAATGCAAAAGTTAATGAAGTCTGACACTGTTCTCTTAATATCTGTTCATGTATGTATAATATAGAGTAAAGCTACGGACATATTTCAGATGGTACCACAAACTAACGACTGTCAAAGATCAGAAATGAGTATTAAATACTTCGTACCTCAATTTCAAAAACGGTCTGGCTGCATTAAAGTACTCCAGCAGCATACTCCTGCCTCCGACTTGTAATATGAAAATCATCGTCCTCAGATTCAGTCTTCCGTCCGCAGCGCAGCTTCTAATTAAAACATCAAACTCGTATCAGAAACCCAGTCGACAAAAATTAAACAATCTTAAATTAAGCTTTCAAACAGGCTGCCGTGAATACAGGAAGGACACATTTTCTAAAGTAGTTGATTCAGCTTGTCGGTTTCCCCGCCCACTGTAGCTTCGTCAACTGTAGGCTCCGCCCTGTTTGTCTGGATGTCCCCACCCCCTTTTCTTTGATGTCACAATACAGGGGAGGACAATTGTGTGACCTTAAGTAGCCGCCTGTGGTGATCGTCATTCCTTCCTCCTCTTCCAGTTCAGAACGTCCTTCTTTTCCAACACGACGTGGTCCGTCGTAATGAAGCTTCACAGGCATCATGAAGGCGTCTTGCCCCAAATAGACTCCAAAGTTTACAAACTGAAGGGCTGTTTGCGTCTTCATTTACGCGTCACACACTCGTCTCGTGTTGTCGGTGTTGATTGTAACGTTTGTCATTGCTTCTCATCAGACAGGTTTTGATATAAGTACAACAAATTTGACCAATTCATTTCATTTCAACAGGAAGAGTTAAATTAAATAGAAATAAAAGTTAAATTATTCAAAGTTGGGTATAAAAAGTATGTTGGTGTTGTAATCACTTACAAATATTTAGTAATGCACAGCCCTGATTATGGTTTTTTTGTGTCACCAGCCCACTAATAGCCTTATTTTCTAGCCTATTAGCTATCATACTATTTATTTTCTATTTTCTATGCATTGATGGACTAATAAACACATTAGATGCAGTTATTCCTGAAAATGATTCAGAAAAAGTTATTTGTGCTCGTTTGTATTTGTGCATCTCTACTTGTGTTGGCTTGTCTCATCTGATAGTATAAACTCGTATCCTGTTAAGTAAAGAGAAGATGTCTTCCAAATTAAAACACACCTGACAGGATGTGAGTTGCATTTGAACTTGAAGGGAAAACCTATGTTTATTTAGGAGGATTTCTGCAGTGATTTAGCGTAGACGTGTTTCCTTTAATCTGCGTCGGATCCCGTTGGAGTCCCGCTACGACAGCGGCGGAGGAGTCGACGCCATGTAGCTACTTTAGTAGCGTTTGCTCCAGACATCACCTCATCCCGAGCACAGATGGGTCTGTTTGAGCCAGGTGCTTAAAAGCCCCCGCGTCTGTTAGGCCGCCCGCTGCTGGGGTGGGAATAAAGGTGTAGAGGAGGCTCAGCGCCGGCTGGAAGCAACAGTCGGCTCCAGATCAGGGATAAGAGGTGGAGGAGGGTGGGAGGAGAAAAAACAACAAAAAACCCAGGCAGTGAAAGTGGAACCAGCCGAGCCGGTCGGACCGGCTCCTGGTTTGTTTTCGCCGTGGCTCCGGGACACACATGCAGTTTAACTGTGGAGCTTTTTACCGCGCTGTGGGTCGGAGCAGCAGCCGTTGTGTTCGCAGGAGTCTCCTCGCAGGTTGAAGCTAATCTGAAGCAACTTTCCAGTGAATCCAACAGGATGAATATTCCTGTGACCCAATAACACTGATATCACTTCAAGGACAGGAAGTGATTGAAGCGCAGGGACACAAAGAAAGGACTGTTTTGTGCTTTCCTCCGTGGAATGCGTCACATTATTGACTTCTGTAATTATTGAGTCTGTAATAAACAAGCGTAGTTGCTGATTAAAGGGCCACGCCACCAATTTAACAGGTGAAGGATTGTACTCTTCCTGAGGAGCATGCTGAAGGCGGTATTGTTCAAAGTCTTGTGTGGCTCTGGAGGGAGCTTTTTAAAGTTTGAAAAATTCACCCTGATGATGTCACAGTGTCACACTCAAGCAGCAACCAACCGTGACGTCACCAGTTGGTTTGTGAACGGCCGTTATGAAGTTTGGATTTTGGCCGGCGCCATCTTGCTAGTTGGGAGCGGTTTGGAGCCAGAAGTCAATCTGATCGGAAACCTGTCGACGCAACGTCCCGCCCATCGATAGCCGTAACCTGACTGCACCACAGGCCTGTCAATCAAACAGACACGCTCTCCCCCCCAAAAAACAGCATTTTGAGGCTTATATTTAAATTAATGACGTTATAATTTTCAGATGGACCTCCAGGAAACTAATAAGAAGGAGCAACTTTAGCTAAAAACAGTGAAATAACGCAGACATTTTATTGACTTTGTATTTCATGATAGACGTTGAATGCAAGTCTACGGAGCACCGTAGCACCGTAGCCGTAGCCGGAGGCTTTTTTGGAGCCAAACCTCGAGTGGCCCTCGGTGGTATTGCAGCTTAAGCCACTTCTGCTTCGGCCTCATTTTTCAGCCCCTGAAGCTGCATCCACTTTTTGTAAACGGTCACCGCTGCAGTAACCCTTTAAAGACCCGACTATCTGTTGACATTCGGCGCTGGTGAAGTTTTCAGGGCTGCCGTCTCAGTCCTGTTTTAAAGAAATATCCCTATGGGGGTCACCGTTGTGTTCACATGTAGATACACCACGTCCAGTGGACATGGTGGCCCTTCAGGAGCAGAAGCAAACCTCCGTCATCTAGGCCCCCCCGACCGAAGTAAAGCCGGCCTGCCTCTCTGCTGTCAGCATCAGGTTCTCCCTGGATGTGACACTTCCTCTCCTTGTCAACCCTCAGAAAGGGAAATAACTCCCAGATCAACCTCTGTGGCTCCCTCCCAACTTTCCTTTTTTTAATTTTTTTTTTTTTAATTTAATCTCCCCCTTGTCCTCTCCCAGGTCTTTTGTACACCCTTTCTCCAGTGCGGGGCTTAATCCCACTCAGGACCGCCCACTGCTTGTGGTGCTCCTCTTTTCGATGTGTCTGAATGTGCTCCAGACTCAAGAGGAGGGTCACATGTTGGTCACACTCGTGCTGGTTTGTTTCTCTTGTGCTCCATGCTCCTTCTTCCTCGGGTTCATCTCACCCCTCCCAAATAAGAGGCTTGATCTGGAGGGGCTTTTATTTTGAAGGGAGTGTCTGCGGGCCTTGTGTTGCCCACTTTGCTTTTGTTAGGGATGTGTAGTATAATTGGCACAAGTCTAATTTGGATTAGAGGCCTTGATGTATTTTTTTTTAATCATGAACATCTTCGCTTCTCTTACCGGTTGACTTTTGGTGTTTTATTTTGAAAAGCTTCACCTCCAGGTCCCAGTTTTCCCTCCTTTTCCAAACCGATCCCTCCATCACCACCACCACCTCTCCACCAAGCGCTCAGGGACCACCCACCTCCCACCAACACCCCCCTCCCCCTCCTTAATGACCTTTAATGTTATGTGCCAAGCCTCCTGATCTGGAACCGAGGGATCTTCCAGTCCTGCTGATCAACTCTGACTCCCCCCCTCCCCCTTCCTCCCTCCCCCTCCTCCTGCAATCCCCGTTCCCTGCTCAGCCCAGCCCAGCTCTGCTCTCCTGCGGCAGCTAAGCTTGTTTTTGCGACATAGCTCTGGAGCAATCAGCCTGACAAGGCCGGCCCACTTTTTTTTCTTTTCTTTTTTTCCCCTCTCCTACCCAGCCCAACCCCCTCTGTGCCTTTTTCAATATTACACTCTGGGTTTTTAGGGTGTTTTTTTTTTTTTTTTTTTTTCCTGCATTTCTCTCTGTCTTTTTATGTTTTTTAATATATATATATATTTCTCCTCTCGTTCCTCTTTCTGTCTAAATTCTCGTTTTCTCTTTCCCTCCCCCCCTCCGCCCCTCCTTCTCCCTCCTCTCTTCGGTAAATCAGCTTTCATAACGCCGCGCAGCGCAGCCTTGTTTTGCGAAGGCTTCTGTCGCTTGACGGCATTCAGAGTCCGGGGCCGGTTTCCTGTTGCTATTCTGGGGCCCTTTGCTTCCTGTGTGGACACGTCGTATTCAGATTCCAGGGCGCCTGCTCACTCCTGCTCTCACCCTCCTCCTCCTCCTCTCCCTCCCTCCTCCTCTCCCTCCCAGCTCGTCTGTTTCTCTCCCTCTCGCTTGTCTCACCCTCTTTCTCCCCTCTATATGATTTTTAATTAATGTACTTGAGAAAATTCAATCTGCTGACAAAGTGTGTTGTTTTGCGTTTGCTTCACCGGATTGTTTCTCAGGCTGCAAAAAAAAAAAAAAAAAAAAAAAAAAAAAAAAAGCACGAGTCCTGTTTCTTTTTTTCTTTTTGCTGCTCTTGTGAGCTGGCGTGCACACGCACACACACGCACGCACACACACACACACACACTCTCTCTCATGCCCCTCCCCTCTCTGCCTCCATTTCTGCTGGGCTGAGCTAGTTTTGCAGCACAAAGACTGTGGCTGACTGCAGCACTGTCTGTCCTCTTCTGCTTCCTCCTGCTTCTCGCCCAACAGGAGCTGCTGAGCGTGGACGGATGAAACCAGCCTCAGATCAACTCTCACTATTAAAAATAGGCTCTATTTTATATTATTTTGGTCTCCCCTCCTCAGTTAAATCCACTGACGGTGAGCGCCCTCTAGACGCTCTCTGTGTGTGTGACAGTAGGAGGGGAGGGGCGTTGCTGGTCTGGAAAAGCAGGCAGACTGGCTGTAGGGGTCTGGAGCCCCCCCCCCACCTCACCCCTTGGGCTCGGCCCTCCATATCCCAGCACCCCTTCACCTCGGGCCGGGCAGCTGCCTGCCTCACCCGGGCATCTGTGCGCTGCCCTGGGACTCCCTACTACTATTGTGATTTCTACAAAAGGCCCCCCACGCACACACCATCTCCCCCATTATTCACAGCAATCAGCCCGCCCCCCTCCCCCCATCCCTCCCCTCCTCTTCACCACCACCTCCCTCCATCTCGACTCTGTGGTAGCTCCACCACAGGCTGCTGCAGTGTTTGTGCGCGCACCTCCTTTT
This sequence comes from Brachyistius frenatus, assembly GCF_029030835.1. Classification (NCBI taxonomy): domain Eukaryota; kingdom Metazoa; phylum Chordata; class Actinopteri; family Embiotocidae; genus Brachyistius; species Brachyistius frenatus. Next base: position 268,295 of record NW_027210645.1, read on the forward strand.
GTGTTTTCCCCCCTACGGAGAAGCTCAATTAGGCAAATGTGGAGCGTTTAAAAAAGACTTCCCTACTTATTGATTAAGATTCATAGTTGGCCTTGATTTGATTTGTATTTTTGTGTGAACGTAGAGGCAGCGCCGCGCCGATCAGTCAAACCAACTTGCCTCAGCAGACTTTTTGTTGTTGAATTTGTTGCCTGTTCACCCCCCTTTCATCTTCCACTTTTCCCCCTCCGTGTTATTATCCCTCCCACGTGGCTGCTGCTGATAAAGTAGCAGCGTAATGGTGATCTCTCGGGGAGCTGGGAGCTCGTCTGTGGAGGTAGTAGACATTGTGTCTGTGGCGCTGATCCTCCGGGCGAGCTATCTGTCCCCGGCAGGAAGCTCCCCGGCCTCGGGCATCGTGTCGTCAGCGTCCACGTTTGTTGTTTGGTGAAATGAAATTACACAAGTGCGACGCATCAGTTTCAAACACCGACTAGTTTTTTTTGAGCCCTCTGCTCCGGGACTTGTCCGTGTTATCACGGGAGCAGGGGGAGGGTGGGGAGGCTCACCTACAGGGTGCTCTCGCTGAGTTTCTCCTCAGCCTGCTCTGTGTGTGAAGCCCTGTAATGGCTGCTGCTGCTGTTTGAGGCAGGGGCCTGCCTCGCTTCTCCTCCTTTCTCCAGTTCTTCCCTCATAGTGGGATGGGAGTGCCCCCTTATGGTTGAGCTCAGCCCTGCAAACTCGGAGCAGGGGCTGCAGCAGCCTCTCCTCCAGCCGCTGCTGGACTTCCCAGAAGCCCCGTCGCGGCTCGGCTCGGCTCGCCCGGCACCTGGACGCAGGTGGGAGCCGTAGGGGTGCGGCCGAGGCGTCGGCAACACCCGCCCGGCCGCCCGTCGTCTGGGGCAACCTGGGTACTTCCTGCTGGCGGCTCACGGTGATGCAACATGGACTCACTACAGGTGGTTTCATGGAGCAGACAGCTTGATTTTTATTTGTGTCGTTAGTGCGTGACGGATGGAAGCGCTCCGATAATGTGCTTCTGGGCTCCGGTATGTCCAGTCAGCACATCAAGGAGAAAACACTGTGCAGAGAAAATTTCACTTGGCCTTCAGCTTAAGAGGGAAGAGAGGACTTTTTTTCTTTCCCATGACCCCTTTCGGATATCAAAAGCCCACTTGGTGCTGAAAGAGCGGCGAATGTGCAGCGGCTGAATGATTGTTGTCCACGACGAGGTCGTCAACACGGGAACATAAACATCAGGGACTCGGCAGCAGCAGGGGGAAAAAAGTTCAAGGTTTTCTGGTGTTTGTCCACTTTGTGTGTCTCAGTGAAAAAAAGGCCCAGAGGCTGAGTGTGTAATTAAAGCGGTGGTGGTGGTGGAGGAGGAGGAGGAGGAAGAGGAGGAGGAGGAACACGGCTTTGGTGCGTCTGCGTTTCCTGTAACAATGACGGGCTTCTTCTTTTGTAGTAGCTGACTGCACCGTGACCCTGGCAGGCACGCTGGGAGAGGAGGCAGGGGGAGAGACAGACAAGAGGAGAGGCAGCAACAGGGGGGAGGGACTGTGTCGGCTCTAATGTGTCAACCACGTGGATCACAGTAACCATGGCAGCCCTTGAGATGCAGCCAGGTTTTTTTTTTTTTTTTTTTTTTCCCCTTTCCCTCCTCCTCCTCCTCCTTGCTCTCTCTTCACTTTGCCACAGAGGATGTGCGAGCATGTGTATTCTCTGGAGTTTTTGTTGTTGTTGTTGTTGTTGCTTTGTTGAAGGAAGCCTGTCAGCCAAGGCTCTGGGTTTAAAACCCTGACATCGTCAATGAATGACAGAGGCCAGTCGGTCAGGGAAAGTGTGTGACTGAGGGATGAACTCTGCCCCTCCTCCTCTTCCTCACCACCACCAGATCTAGTTACACTACCAGCCAGGATCACACATTCCAGATATGTTTCATTATCTCAGGGCCGCTTGGCTCCCACTTTTTCTGCTTCTCATAACCTACAAAAAAAAAAAAAAAAAAAAAAAAAGGGCTGGCTTGGCAGACTAATGGCTCTGGTTGGGCTTGATTGATTCAGTGAAGTAATCTGCAAATGGAATACATTAGGACGGCGGAGAGCAGAGCAGATGACTCAGAGAACAGGCTCAGTCAGAGGAGCTGGAGAGAAGATGGGAACTGTGGGAACAGAGAGAAATATTTTTTAAACCTTCACGAACAACAACTGCATCCAACTGAAAGGTTTTAGTGATTTTTAACGTGAATTTTCATCATATAAATGCGTCTTTTTTTTGGCCTCTCCGATGCTGGGATGAGTGTTGTGCAGTGTTGAGCTCACTCTGAAGTTCCATGTTAGGCAGCCAGTGCTGGGAAAAAGCACAAAATGGCTGCCATGGAGAGAAAGAGCTGCAGCTCCACTGCTTCTCTGCTCAGCTCGCAAATCCTCCTCTTCCACCGCATGCAGAGCAAAATACTGTGTCCACTGTATATTCTCCTGTCATCAGCTGTTATATTTGCCATACATAATACTGCTTGACCTTCCCCCAACGAGAGACACACACACACACACACACACACACACACACACACACACACACACACACACACACACACACACACACACACACACACACACACACACACAGTCTACTCCTCCAACTTAGCCACGCAGACGCCCCTCAACTCCTCGTCCTCCTCATCGTTTGCCTTCTGATGATGAGCGAGTTGAATAGCTGAGAGCCTCAGCAGCATCAGTATCACCAACTGCCAGAGCCCCTCCGCCCCCCGCCACCCTCCTCCTCCCCCTCCACCCCCTCTTCCTCTCCTCTCGCTGTCCGGCTTGTGCAGTCAGCAGAACAGGCTGGTGCTGTGCAGTATCGAGCTGGGAAAAATCAATGACTGCAGAGTGGGAGTAGGAAGGAGCTGTGTGTGTGTGTGTGTGTGTGTGTGTGTGTGTGTGTGTGTGTGTGTGTGTGTGTGTGTGTGGACAGTGTTTCAGCCTATCCAGACTGAGGAATCAGAGCTGTCAGTTGTCATATATTTACAGGATGGTAAAGAGATGGAGCCTGAATGCTGCACATGGAGCTTCAGATTTTTTTTTTTTTAGTTGCATTAAAGACAATAAACCTTCTGATACGATGCAGCCAGAAGAAGCCCCATTAATGGATATTTTTTCAAACACATTTACTTTCTTCCTTTATCTTCTGTATTTCACCAGTAACGTCTCACTTCACGATCCTGGTCATCGTTGCTGCTTTCAGTCCAGCGAACTGGACTCGACTTCGACCAACCCTCGCTGTCAAACCTATATAAGTAGGGATTGCATTTTATTGAATCTGAGAGCAGCTCCGGATCGGCTCCTTGAATCCTCTCAGATCCCCTGTTGAATCTGCTTCTGGAGGCGTGTGGGAACACAGTTTGTGCTGCAGCTGCGGAAGTCGAAAGAACACAGTGGAAATATTTCTGCTCTATCAGTCGGTACATTTCATCCGACTGCATCACCGACTTTATCTGCATGAACAGAGCACCAAACATTGGCTACAGGTCGCCACATCCAAAGATGATAGAACACAGCGTGAATACAGTCCGTTCTTACTTTAACATGAAGATTATTCAGATGAATGAAGGGACCTTATCCAACAGTTTCTGCATTCACAGCTGTGTTGTTGACTTTGTGTCAACGTCTAAGTGCAGATCGTAATGAATCTATCAGGGTTTCACCGCCATTATAGCACGGAGCATTTTTCAGCCACGACAGCTTCACTATAAGCTTTGTTTTTCCAATGTTTGGTGATTTTTATGGCAGACACTGCATCTTAAAATCAACATTGGAAACAACAATTACATTTTTAACGTAACAAATGTGTTTTCTTCAAGTAAATAAATTCAACAGGCAGGTATCGAAAAATGGCCTTGATCAAAGTGGTAACATCTCAAATAACAGAGAGAGAAAAATATGTTTTGAGAAAAGAACCGATGAAATGTGTGTTCGAGCTTTGTTTACTTCGGCGCTTCAAATGATTCGATGTGAAATGGTTGGTCAGACAAATGGGTAGTTGTCATTTACAAGTTTAAGGCAATTCAAAGTGAGTTGCATAAAAATATTAAAGGCATCAAAACATCAAGCAAAAGAAACATGGCATGAAAACATTTAAAACGGCGATTAAAACGTTCAAAGAAACAAAAACAAGCTAAAATAGCATGATGCATTTATAAAATAAAAGGATGACATTTGCAGTGTAAAATATCAAATACAGAAATAGGTTGCAGTGCAAGAAATTAATCAAGATCCTCAAATCTGGTTCAATGAAGCAGAAAAGAACAGAAAAGTCTTCAAGCTTGAAGGTAACAATTCAAAATGACATGAAAAACTAACCACCACGACGACAGCAGTGAAAAACATGAAAAACCCTGAGTATATTTTATTGATTTGGAAAACAGCTATCAGAGTTCATCCCCGGCAACCGCAGAAATCTACTGTCTTTGTCTTTCCTTCGGAGCTTCAGTAAATGCAATGGTCTTCCAGGTGACGTGTCCCGTCTAATGATCACTTTAAATGTCCACCTGAGCAGCAGTCTCTGTGAACATATGTGCGTTTGTCGTTGCTTATTGTCTGAGGTGTTTGTGCCACGCATACCTGGGCTTTGAAAAGAGGTGCAGACCTCGTGTTCAACACCTGAGTGAGTTGAGACCTCGCTGCAGGTCGACTGTTCTGACTGAAAATAGTCTCAAAATACAAATATCTGCATTTCATTAAGATGTGATCATAAAGAGAAGCGATGAAGGCCGTTACTTCTCTCATTTTACTCGTCTCTTGTAGATTTCTGAACTCGGCTCCTCGTTCTGTGTGTAAACACCCCCGAGCCGGCCGGAGGACCCCGTGTCCCACGTTTACCGCCTGGTTGTTTTTAAAGAATGTATCCTGCCGTGTTCGTGCTCTCTTAGTGGCTTCGTTCATTTCATGGCTGCCCCGTGTACGTCTCCTACAGCCGTACACAGTAACACGGTGACCTCTGACCTTTCAGTGTTTCTCTCCAGTGAGCTCTGGAGCTTAGAGCTGCAGCAGAGGTGGTGGTCAGCCACTGAGCCCTCCGTCAGGTGACCGGTCTTGTGATGTCTGCTCAGAAGTGGGGCGGTGCTAGCCGGGGAAAAAGTGTGTGTGTGTGTGTGTGTGTGTGTGTGTGTGTGTGTGTGTGTGTGTGTGTGTGTGTGTGTGTGTGTGTGTGTGTGTGTGTGTGTGTCAGTCAGCTGACGAGGCTGGCTGCCGGAGAAAAGGATCCCGCCACGGTTGTTGAAGCGAGGAATGTCACGCTGTTTGAACTCTGCTCTCGTTTCCAGAGCATTAAGATCTCGGTGCTCCGTGTCTCGTTCTGACCCGTTTTCTTCCATCTGTGAACATTAATTGGGCTTCAGCCAGCTGTGGAGCGTGACGCACCTCCTGCTCCGTCCTGCGCGGTTCTGGATCCGCCACGTCCCGCCTGTACGGGGTCGGGAGAGGAGGCCTGGGTTTGTGCCGTCACCGGAGCGAGCGAGAGAGGAAGAGACGGAGGCAGGGCAGAGGGAACACGGTGAGGAGGAGGAAGAGGAGGAGGGGATTCTGAATCAGCGTTCTCCTCCTGTCACTCCCTCTGGGGTTCCTCCATCAGGTCACATCCCAAAAATAGCAACGGGCGCCGTTTCAAGTGCAAAACCGCCGGCTTCGGGGCTGCAGCCAGCCTGTGAGTGTGAGATTTCTATGGGAATAGTTGGCCACCTTCCAATGAGAGCTCTTTTTTTTTTTTTTCTTCTCCTCCCTCCTATTTTTTTTTTCCCTCCTCCGATGTGACTGGCAGATGAGCTTGCATTTCTGAGCTGGAGCACATGGGCTCCATGTGAGTGGCCAGTGTGTAAACATTCACCTTCCCACAAACATAATCATCGCCGGCTGCCTCCCCACCTTCCTGCCTGTCTTTGTGTCGCAGCCAGCGAGGCTCAGTAACAACACCACATGGCACTAGAGCCGGTGCCCAGCACCAATTATTTTAACTGCCTCCTGAGATGACTCGCTTCAAATGCTTCTTTTTTTTTTCTGCCCCACTTTCTCTTTGCAAGTCACACAAACAGAGTTCTCTGTGCCAAGATGGATCGTTATCAGCATTATGGGAGTGATGTGGAGTATTTTTAAAGAAGTCGCTGTAACCGGATGTATATTTGTGCTCTAACAAGGCTGGTCGGCCTGCAGGAGAGAATAACAGACACACCCCGGTGAGGGCAAAGATCGCTGTAACGCATCAGTGACTGTTTGGATTTCCACTCACTTGGTTTTGACTTTGACACGACTGTCTGAGACAGAAAGCTCTTACTCTCCTCATGCAACGATGTGCAGGAGGAAAAAAATAAGAAGCCTGAATCCATTTATTTCTTCCACTTATTTTATCCTGAATGTGATTCACATTCCTCCAAACGCAGCTGCTTTCTTCACCGGCTTTTCACATTTTAGAACTCTGAGCTCACCGGGGATTATTTACATCCCTACACACACACACACACACACACACACACACACACACACACACACACACACACACACACACACACACACACACACACACACACACACACGCATACTGATTTGTCTCTGATATCATTTTTTACACCTGATTTCCTTCCTTTCATCAGAAGCTCACCTTCTGTAGACGTTCCAGAGTATTGTTTGATGGATGGCTCTTGCCTTATAAATGTTTTCAAAACGGTTTCAATCAGAACTGCTGAAATTGTGCATCAAATAACAATTTAGAATTAGTGTTTGGGCTTTGTGGATTTGTGATGAAAGAATGTGCCAAGAACCATAAAAATATTAACATCTTTGGCTAATTAGATGGTTTCTTCTCTTCTGGCTCCGCTTGGCTATCGTTTCCACTGCGATGGCGGCAGTTCGTGAACCCGGTTAGCATTAAGGTTTGCTCAGACCACTCTGAAAGGCGGACCAATCAGGGACCTGTGGGTGTGGCTAAGTGCGACTAGGTTGAAGTAGTTCCAACAATGGTAGCGGTGGTCGAGTTTCAGTGCACAACATACAGTATTCGGTGGTCAGTGCTGATTGGTTAAAGGCTACTCTAGTAATTTAAATATTAGCCTGATGTCTACTACCCATTAGGACCAGAAACAATCCTCCAAAGAGCGTGTCCAGGTCCATATATTCACACAGGGGATTTCAGTTTGACAATACCAGGCGAGGTTTTCCTCATGAAGAAAGAAGAAATGAACTCGGTAATATTCAAAGCCATCAGTTTAGTCCAGGGGTCTCCAACCTTTTTTTCCTCTGAGAGCTATTTTGACAAAATGAGCATTTATTTACTTACCTGAGACGACACGTTACTCATTTAGAAGCAAAATCCACAAATGAAACCCGCAAATATGCTTCTTTCTTTTCCCATAAAAACCCGTCACTCACCTGCGTCATGTTGTGCTTCTTCTTGCAGGACCTGTCCGGCTCCATCGACGACCTGCCCACCGGTACGGAGGGCGCCCTGAGCCCGGGCGTCAGCACCTCGGGGGTGTCCAGCAGTCAGGGCGAGCAGAGCAACCCGGCGCAGTCTCCCTTCTCCCCGCACACTTCGCCCCACCTGCCGGGCATCCGCGGGCCCTCGCCATCACCCGTGGGCTCCCCGGCCAGCGTCACCCCTTCACGCACCGGCCCTCTCTCCCCCGCTGCTGTGCCAGGTAAACAGTCCTGTTAGAGGTATACGTCCCCAAACTGGCCTACTTCATCATATGTAAGATTTTTTTTCAGTTATACATTGAAATATTTAGTCACACAAAAAAAAAAAACAGTTGGCAACTTAGATTTTTTTTTTTTCAGGTGTTCAATTTAAATAGAATTGAAAGGGTCTCAAGTTTATTTTCTAAAATGCAGGAAAAAAATTAACATAAATAACAAACAAGAAGATAAACAAAAGAAAAAGTTTATGAATTTTGAAGGGAGGAAAAAAGGTTGCTGAATATTTACAGGAAAATAGCCCAAAATATTTGACATTATAAAACAACTGAAAGAAATCTGAGGCTGCATCATTTTAGAAAAATATTTGCTAACAAATTCTAAACAACAAAAGTAATTTCAACCCTCTTTGTCGTCTCGTCTTCGGTATACTGAGCCGGATGGCCGTCTGACACGTTGAGTGAACCAACAGGAGACAGATTTAGAGTTTTAATTCCAAACTCAATACAACAGATCACATTTGTAATTCATGAAGCCACTTGCCAGACGGGAACATTAAGTTTCTCCTAACGTGATGCGAGTAAACCATCCGGCGGCAGAGAAGTGTAAGAGGCAGCCAAACAGGACACTGTCATAGTCCTTGTTTTATTATCTTGGATGTGATTGGCTGGCGCTCGTTTTCAGGTCAGCATGTTAAAGTTTAAGAACAAGTAGAGGTTGTAAATAACAACGGCCTCCCTGATCCTCTGCGTGTCACTGCAGGTAATCAGATGCCGCCGCGGCCGCCCAGCGTCCAGTCGGACAGCATCATGCACTCTTCCATGAACCAGTCAGCCATGGGCCAGGACAGGGGTGAGTGCAGAGGCAGCTCGCTCCTTAACAAACTCCTCTTCTCCTCAGTGGCCGGCAGCACCGCGCTCCACGTCCTCAGCAGCTTTCAAGTGTGATTGTTTGCATTTGTATGCGTTCCTCCCCGCTGTAAACGCTCCCCCAGGCTGCACCTTTAAATAAGAATGTGTTTGTAGTCTGCTCGGCAGGTCAAATGAAGGGAGCAGCAGACAGACGTGCTGTGCTGCTGTGCACTTGTAAGGAAGTAAAGAGCGAATTTCTTAACACAGGGACATAATGTGTTATGTAAGCCAACGTTTAACAGATGCACAGTTGTTGTTGTTGTTTTTCACGAGGTGTTTTACAAATGATGAAATATGCATCGAATGTTTACTACTGTTATTGTTACTTTGTTGTTACAACGACAAAAACCCTTCCAGTGTGCATCTTGACTGACGTTCCCTCCCGTTCGCCTCCAGTGTACATGCGTAACCCTCAGATGCCTCCTTACGGGTCCCCTGGACAACCTGGCTCCGCCTTATCTCCACGCCAGTCTTCGGGAGGCCAGATGCATGGTGGGATGGGACCTTATCCCCAGAACAATACCATGGGAAACTACGGCCCTCAGGGGGCCCAGTACGGCCCACAAGGTGAGGCATCAGGGTGGAAGTGTTGCGTTATTATTGTTATTAAAGGGCCGTCAACGCTGGTTAACAACCGAGCCCCACTGGTGTATCGGCTGGCCGATATTGGGCAATCACAGTTGGGTTATTATCGCGTATCATGTATATTTTGACCGATGTTTTACAGAACAGAACGTTGTAAAGGATGGTTAGGAGTTTATAAGGGAGTTATATATCATTTTTAAACTCCCAGTGAAGTGTACCGTTTGTTTTTGTTTGTTTACTGAGTGTGGATGATAAACTGTAAAATATCTGCCTTCTCTACAAATCTTTGCTCCAAGTGTCATAAATTGTTTAATAACCACATTTCAGGGATCGTTGGAAAGAAATGTGTGGTCATATATACTGTTTGTACCGAATCTCAGCCATGTATAAATTCAGTCTTCCCCCTTTGTGAAAGAGACCAAATGTGATCGCGCTCATAGAACTGCTGTTACGTCCAGTAACTACCATGTTATTTACTTTGTTCCTGTGCACCCTTTTTATTTTCAGCTAAGTGTGAGAGTCGCTAATGCATTTTTGTGTCACTAAAGATTGTGCTGATTTGTCTGTTTCTCTGCTGCGTGTCTCTGTTTCATTAAGGGCGGGGCTTTGACTCGGCTCACACTGACACGCACGCAGCAGAACAGAAGGTGGACACAGGTGAACATTACTTGAGTTGATGATGACTACACTTGTTATGTGACTGTGAAAAAAAAGCGCCAGGCTGTCTGCCCCGGGGAAACGCACAATATCACAATGTTTTTACTCTTAATATCGATATCGGCCATAAAAATCTAGTATCTTTCTAGTAGTATTAACAAACTATTATGGGAGAAATGAGAGTGCAGAGATGAGTGCTGCTCTCTGCTTTGTCATATCATACCATTTTTTTTGTTTTTTTTTTTGAAATCCTAAAAATATTATGAATGAGCTTACAGTTGTCGTCCCGCGACCATCACAGTTTCGAAGATAACCCAGATTCTGAAAGCGGCTTTGAAGTTTCCCTCTCACTTCATATATTTATGAAATTATATCACTTCACTTTGAAGTCTCAGATGGTTTCTGTGGGCTTTGAAGAAGTTGTGCTATGAGTCATAGCAGCGAGCAGCGGGGGCCAGATAAAGGCCGCTTCATCAGGCTGCTTGTCAGAACAGGCAGCAGCAGCGGAGGTAAATTTAGAGCCGGACTGGTGCGACTCTGAATCTCGTCAGGCAGCTTTCTCTGTTTCTCTCACAGCCGGATGGTGTGAAGCACTGTGAGGGAAAGCATCCTCATATCGTCATAAGACTTGAGCCTAAATGTCCATCTGTGACTCTTGCAGGTTATCCCAGGCAGCCCGGCTACACGGGGATGCCCAACGCCAACTACCCCAGCGGCCCCGGCATGGGAGGCTCCATGAACCCCATGCCCGGTCAGGGCAGCGGGGCTCCGTACGGAGGCATGCCTCCTGGCAGGATAGTTCCCGGGCAGATGGCTGTCCGGCCCTACGGCCCCGGCATGGCCTCCAACATGGCCGGCATGCCTCCTCAGGTGGCCTCCGGCATGTGCCCCCCTCCGGGCATGAACAGGAAGGACGGTGGCCCCTCCATGCACCACGGACCCACAAACTCCATACACAACAGGTGGGTACTGCTGCAGTGTCTAAATGAGACCCGAGGGAGCAGTAGACCGTCGAGGGTCCAGTCCCGACAGGAAATCTTGCGATCGCAATAATACACTCAAATTTAATCAATCTTCACAATATTTGGAGGAGCTCTTTTTAAAAAAATTTTTAATTCCTGCAATTTTTCTGCAACAAAATGTTGTCAGCAGAAATTGTGCTGAAAGTATTACGGCATAAAGTAAGTCCTTTCAAACAAAACTCCCTTAATTAACAAAAATAAATCCTCATTTGCCATCAGAAAGGCTCCGCTCCTGTTTTCATCACCAAATAAAACCAGAACGTCGGGGTTTGCGGTAAATGTGGCCTTCACAATAAAATTTTGTAATCAAATGCTTTTTATCGATGGAAGTGATTACATACTGCTGTATGCACAAAACATTTTATACAGACATCAACTTGTAAGAGACTGCAGTTTGTTTGTGTGCATACAGTAGGCCTGTGTTCACGTAACATGATTTAAACAACATCTACAGCTCTTATTTTGACAGCAGATGAAGCCTTCGTTTTCTATATTGCAGTCACAGACTTTCTGTTCTGTAAAGTTGTGTCACTTTCAAGATTTCTTTTGTAACTTTTAGCTACATGGTTCTCTAAGTTTAAATAGATAAAAATGATAAGATCAAAAGTATTTCTGTGACGGGCAGCATGATTATTATCACAGGAAGTGATTACATATTTATTCCTTTATCAGGTAGTGTTAAAAAAATGTTGTTTGCATTTTTATTTCTTGATTTTTTTCAAATTCCCGCAATTTTACGCAAGAAAACTCACTTGCAACTCTGCAAATTACATCGCAATTTCATAAAACAATTTGCCGCAAAATCAAATATTTTTGATGTCAACGATCACAAAAAAAAAAAAAAACCCTCTGTGAAGTCCTGGAGGGTCTGGAGTGTCAGCACAACCCAGTACATTAAGAGCTTCTCCTCTTTTCGCTGACTGTGTCCTTGCTTGTATCAGCCGGTGGTGTGACCATGAAAAATGATTGGGTGCTTCCCACGTGCCAGCCGGTCTGCTGGCTGGGTGTTTTTGGTGCCTGAGCTGCAGAGTTAGTGGCAGTAGACCAAACACTTAACTTTGGGAGAAAAAAAAACCACAAACATGTAGAGAATGAGAGGAGATGGTCTCTCATTCCTCCCATGTCAGGATGCCAGCTCAGCCTACGGAGCGCCACTCGTGGGCTTCGCACTAATCACACGACGTGCAGAGTTTCCTGCAAAATAATCAGAGCGAGAATGAATGCAAGAAGTTTTATTTCTCAGGGTTTCTTTACGACTATGATGCACTTTTATCGTCTCGTCTCCAGGCCGCCCGGCTACCCGAACATGTCCCAGGGCATGATGGGAACAGGCTCTCCGTACGGCCCAGGCATGAACAGCATGCACGGTATGATGAACCAGGGAGGGCCCGGGCCTTATCCGATGGGAGCGAGCATGCCCAACAACACCCCTGGTGAGTATGAGATCCACTGCAGCCCAAATTAGCTGCTTGTTGTACAACTGTCGGCCTGCAAGTTTAGTCCATAAAATGCTTTTATAGACTTGTAATCTTTTATTTTTATGCCCTCCTATTAACACCAAGGAATGGCTCCCAGTTCGGAGTTTGGCATGGAGAAGATGACCCCGGCCCCGAAAATGAACAACAAAGTGGAAGGGACTCCCAAGCCGGAGTCTAAAAAGGTAAAAAGTCAACAAGATTACAGTCTTGTTCCTCATTTAATGTTTTTTTTTTTCTTTCTTTTCCCCAATCTCACGATTTTCCTACATTATCGTCTTACAGAAGTCAAGCTCTTCCACCACCACTAATGAGAAGATCACTCGTCTGTACGAGCTCGGCCCGGAGCCAGAGAGGAAGATGTGGGTGGACCGGTACCTGGCCTTCGCCGAGGAGAAGGCCATGGGCATGAACAACCTGCCCGCCGTGGGCCGCAAGCCTCTCGACCTCTTCAGGCTCTACGTGTCCGTCAAAGAGATCGGCGGCCTCACGCAGGTACGTCCGGATACGTCACCTGAATCTGACGCCTTTTCTACTTGCTCCCGTGTGCATCTCTCTGAGCCTCCTCCTTCCTTTTTTGTTTTCGCCCACCAGGTGAACAAGAACAAGAAGTGGCGGGAGCTGGCCACCAACCTGAACGTGGGCACGTCGAGCAGCGCCGCCAGCTCGCTCAAGAAACAGTACATCCAGTGTTTGTACGCCTTCGAGTGCAAGATCGAGCGCGGCGAGGACCCGCCTCCGGACTTCTTCAACACGGACACCAAAAAGAACCAGCCCAAGATCCAGCCGCCGAGCCCAGGTGAGCGCCGCCCCGCGCCACCTGCTCGCCGCTTGTTTCCCCCTTTCTGATTTAAACTGCTCTCCAATGAGTGGAGCCTTATTTTCCGTTTTCCCTCTTCTCCCTTGGGTGCGGTGTGGACTCCGTGCAATTCATCACATCCTCGCTGCTCTGTTTGCTTCACATCATCTGCCTATAAACTAGTGTGTTTTATTGTAGCCCATTAATTGCGGCGTTAAAAGCCGATCGCGGACCGTCGTTTGTCACCTTCTGTAGGAGCTGCCGTCCTGCATAAATCACAGCGTGTATCGGGGGAAACGAACGTAGCTGTAAGTCACAGAAGTACGGCGCTTCCTCCGGACAGTTCCATGCACTCAGGGACAGAGAGGGGGGACGGGGAGGGGGAAGTTACTCCCTGGCATTTGCACAGCACATGACAAAAAGACTTGTCCTTTCAGACTCCCATCTTTTTTCTCTCTTTTTTTTTTTTTTTTTTTTTTGGTGCTTGCAGCGACGCCGCCAGCATGCCGAAATCATTCAATGGACTCTGATTGTCGGGTAAAAGTCGGCGTATAAACTGACAAGTCAGGATCACGTTGTCGCTCGTTGTTTGTTTGTTTTTTTTGGAGGGAACTGCCAGGAAGCAAACCGCACCAGGAGCGACCACGTGGCGCTTTTTCAGTCTGGCCCGAGACCCAGGCTGTCAGACACGGGGCACTGAGTCAGCGCCGGGGTGTTGTTACAGGAGACATCAGGGTGCTTGTCAGCTGGCATCAGCCCCTCTAGTTAGTACAGAGGAAGAGCCGGGGTGGGTGGGGGGTGCGGGGTGGGGGAGGGGGTGGGGGGCACGAGGTGATTTGGCGATAGCGATGCTCCGTCAGCGGCGTGTCCTCGCTGCCTGGTTGCCTGGCCCAGGGCTACAGCGGCACGGCAACGCTCCCTGGAGATTAGTGCTGAGCCAGAAATGATGAATGGGGGGTGGGGGGGGGATGTGTGTAAAAGTCACACGATTCTCTCTCTCTCTCTCTCTCTCTCTCTGAATACCATGCTATATTTTTTTTCCATCCTTACGAGATCCTCCCCCTCCTCCTCCTCCCTTCATCTTTAGCAGAGGGAAATCCCTGCCCAGGGGGAGGGGGGAGGGAGGGGAGCCAGTTAATGTCTGTGTGTGTGTGAGAGTGAAAGAAGCGAGAGGGTGATGTGAGAAAATGTGAATAACTGTGACCTGCCGGTGACCCCGCTGTTGTGTGTGTGTGTGTGTGTGTGTGTGTGTGTGTGTGTGTGTGTGTGTGTGTGTGTGTGTGTGTGTGTGTGTGTGTGTGTGTGTGTGTGTGTGTGTGTGTGTGTGTGTGTGTGCGTGTGCGTGCGTGCGGCAGTTTAATGAATGGGAACCTGTGACTCATCAGACTGGCGTGTTAATAGTGAGAAGTCCTGAGCTGTTATAAGTTAAGGATGAGCGCTACTATGACACAAACACACACACACACACACACACACACACACACACACACACACACACACACACACACACACACACACACACACACACACACACACGTGCATAATACACAACAAAAACAAACTATCACTCACTCGCGTGCACACGTACGTCGCTGGCTGTCTCCCGTCTCTGCAGGCCAGGCTGTAATCTGTCAGAGTCGGTGGGTTTAGATCATTGTTTCCTGGTGACTCCCGGAGCCCAGCGGTGGTGGTGGTGGTGGGGGGGGGGGGGGGTGTCCTGGCATGCTGCAATGAGCTCGAGGATTCACAATTTTTTTTGCTGGCTGTGCACTCAAAAAGCCAGTCAGCTTGACACAAACTGTTCCCTCGGTGCTGCGCTCGGGAATGTCTTAATGGGATTTTGGGATCGCCAAAAGCAGCGTGTTCCTCAACACCCCCCCTCCCCCCCTGCAACCCCCCCCCCCCCCCCAGCAGTGCTCGGCCTCATCATCCCGCCTCACTACCGACGATCAACTCTCACCTTTATTCCTCTCTTCGCAATCAGATGGCTCGATTGTTGTGTTGCCGCCATCGGCTCTCACCGTGTGTCTCCGTTGGTGTTGTTTTGCAGCTGGATCCGGATCCCTGCAAGGACCCCAGACTCCACAGTCCACCAGTAGTTCGATGGCAGAGGGGGGAGACCTGAAGCCCCCCACCCCGGCCTCCACCCCGCACACGCAAATGCCTCCAATGCCCGGCGTCAGGTACGACTTTCAGAAAGCCTCAGCATCGTGTTTCTGTGGCGGTCGTAGTATCAGGAGTCCTCACGATAAACTGAAACCGGATCATCGCAGCAAGAAATATGATCCAGCAAACAGGAAGATGTGCTTTTAAGTTCTGTAATGATGAGTCGTGTTCGGATGTACACACAACCGCCCGACTGGACACCAGTTCAACACTCGTTGTACATGGACACAGTTTTTAAAATGCTGCAATGGATTGATGCAAAACGACACTTGATAATCATTTTATTTTGAAAACAAAACTGTTGCATCTGATATAAATATTTAAATGTTTTAAGTTTCCATGGTTTTTAGAGGGTCTGTCATGTCTTGAACTCAGGATGCTTCATGCGTTTTGGGTGCCAAGGCCTAATTAGTAGAGGCAAGACACCAAAACATTCAAAGTCAGAAAACATGTAGGAGGCCCCAATAGATTCTAATTAAAAAAAATAATATTTTAAAAAGAGAAAATCACATTTGACTAACAAGCCACCTGCTCTCCTACAGGAGTAGTGTTAATCTGCAGGACCCCTTCGCCGATGGCGGAGACCCAGCCTTCTCCAGAAGGAACGCCATGACTCCCAACTCTCAGGGCTTCCAGCCCGGGATGGGCGGCCCGGAGATGATGGGGCGGATGGGTCCCTACGAGGCCTCCAAGGACCCCTTCGGAGGCATGAGGAAAGGTGAGCGTCTGTCACAGCCACCAGATCAGATTCTGTAGGACTTCCGTTAGAGCTAAAACTGACAATACTCTGTTTATTTTGTGTTTTTTAAGCTGGAGAACAGTTCATGCCGCCGGGCCCCAACAGTGGAATGGCGGAGCAGTACAACAGAGGCCCACCGGGCCCAATGGCCAACATGCAGATGGGCCAGAGACAACAGTACCCATATGGATATGACCGAAGGTAAACATACATTATTCTCCAAGACGCTGAAATATCTTCAGAATTATGGCGAAACATAAATAAAGGCATGAGACTGGGGTCAGACGTGCACTATTTCAGCATCCTTACCTGTATCTGAATAAATCAAATCAGCTGACGATTGCTGTCGGTTGGGTTCACAGACAGGAGCCAGGTATGGGCCCTGACGGCACCATGGGACCAGGAGCTCCTCAGCCCAACATGATGCCTTCTGGAGCGGACACAGGGATGTACTCGCCGAGCCGTCCTCCACCACAGCAACGGTCAGTACCCTTCAGTACCTCTCAGTACTTCTCGGTACCCCTCAGTACTTCTCGGTACCCCTCAGTACCTCTCAGTACCCTTCAGTACCTCTCAGTACCCCTCAGTACCCATCAGTACCTCTCAGTACCTCTCAGTACCCCTCAGTACCTCTCAGGGCACGGACGGGTCTGTATTATCAGAGATGGGTGTTTGAAAGCATTTGACCAGTGAGATCATGATTCACTACAGATTTATTCTCAAAGTTGATAAAGTTTCACAGTGAAAGAAGTGTATTAATGTGAAGTTTTGTTGTTGTTTTCAGGCATGACTCTTATCCAAATCAGTACCCTGGCCAAGGAGCTCCCCCTGGTGGCCCGTACCCGAATCAACAGCCAGGAATGTTTCCACAGCAGCAACCGGTGAGAACATTTTGTTCAGCATTCAGAGTTCTCTCGACCAACGTCATTCCTCTTCTTTAACATCAAACTGATTAAATCCGCCTTTTATTGTATGTGTCTGAAGTAAATTTTCCCGATTGTGCTGCCTTCCAACCGAACAGACGCTTGAACTGTTCCTGAACTTACTGAAGGAAAATACTCGGTCGCTAACACGAAGCTGAATGTTGTCTGCCCTCAGAACTACAAGCGTCCTGTCGAGGGAGGGTACGGTCCTCCAGCCAAGCGCCATGAGGGAGAGATTTACAACGTTCCTTACAGCGGTCAGCAGCAGCCAGGACCGCAGCCCTCGGGGCCCCAGGGCCAGCAGGACATGTATAACCAGTACAACGCGTACCCTGGAGGGGACCGCAGACCACCAGGCCCACAGAACCAGTTCCCCTTCCCTTTTGGACGGGAGCGAGGGCCGTCGTCCGCCGGCCCCAATTCCCAGTCTCCTATGCCTCCCCAGATGATGGCCAGCCCCATGCCTTCGGGTCCCGACGGCCCCCAGGGCCCAATGTGGCAGGGCCGCAATGAGATGGGCTATCCCAACTATCCCAACCGACAGGGACCTCCTGTACCGGGCCAGGGTCCCGGCTACCACGGCATGAACCGCTCAGAGGAGATGATGCCATCAGACCAGCGCATGAACCACGAGGGGCCGTGGCCCGGACACGTCAACCAGCGGCAGCCGCCGTTCGGTCCCGCCGGGTCCGGACCGCCCATGACCAGACCCCTGCCCTCCACCTACCAGACTTCCCAGAACCACATTCCTCAGGTGTCGAGCCCAGCGCCCATGCCGCGTCCCATGGAAAGCAGGACGTCGCCCAGCAAGTCGCCCTACATGCATCCTGGCATCAAGGTGCAGAAAGCGGGCCCTCCAGTGCCCGCCTCCCACATCGGCCAGGCCCCCGTGCAGCAACCCATGATCCGGCGAGATGTGGCCTTCCCTCCGGGCTCCCTGGAGGCGTCCCAACCCCACCTCAAACCCCGCAGGCGGCTCACCGTCAAAGACATCGGTACGAAACTTTTACCTTCGTCCTCGGATCAATAAATTGTAGTCTGACAATCGACAGATGACAGATGACAGGTCAGCTGTTCGATTGTTCTCACCGTGCTTTCAGAAAGCTGCTTAAAGTCGTTTTTCAGACACTCGCTTGAGACTTAAACAAACTCCAAACACCGCTTGAGATCAGTGAAGCTCTGCCTGTTGTTTATAGCGGTAATAACTGATCCTGATCACTTTGGCTCCCATTTATTCTGTCTTTGTCTCCACAGGTACTCCTGAGGCTTGGAGAGTAATGATGTCACTAAAGTCAGGCCTGTTAGCTGAAAGCACCTGGGCCTTGGACACCATTAACATTTTACTGTACGACGACAATAGCATTACTACTTTCAACCTGTGCCAGGTGAGTTCAACCAACCCACTGCTGTCAGCACGTTTGCTCCTTGACTCGTCCGCTCTCGTGGTGTCGAGCGTTCAGGGCTGATCCTGTGATTTGCTCTTTGGTTTCGCAGCTACCTGGTTTCTTGGAGCTGGTGGTGGAGTACTTCAGACGCTGCCTCATTGAGATCTTCGGCATCTTGAAGGAGTACGAAGTAGGAGACCCCGGCCAGCGCACCCTAATAGACCCCAACGCAGCGGAGGACTCGGATGACGAAATCCCCATTCCTGAGGGCGAGGACATGGACACGGACGAGGAGGACGAAGAGGACGAAGAGGTAGAGGAAGCCAAGACCAATGCCGACACCTCCTCGCTGGTCCAGGTGAAAGTGGAGGAGGAGAGCTCCCAGAAAGATAAGTCTTCAGAGGATGAGGAAGAGGAGAAGGAAAGGGAGTCCTCTACCAAGGAAGCCAATAGCTCTACCTCAGGGTCCTCCCAGGACCCCAACCTCCACTCGGAAAAGCCCAAGCAGGCTAGCAAGTTTGATAAACTTCCCATCAAGGTGGTGCGGAAGAAGAACCCCTTCCTGTTGAACCACTTGTCCAAGCTGGGGCAGCGGCAGAGCTTCGACAGCGGCCTGATACACTGGAGCATCGGTGGTGGCGACACTACTGAGCACATCCAGACCCACTTCGAGAGCCGGATGGAGCTTCTCAAGCAGCGGAAACGCCCGCCAGCAGCCACCGAGAGCCGCAAGAAGGTCCAGGCGATCGGGACGGCCGCAGAAAACCAAGACAAATCCAAGTCCGGCGGGGAGGACAAGGCCCGACAGCAGCCGGCCCAGTCCTCTGAACCTCACAAGTCTCCGGCGGAGAAGACCCCGCCTCCTCCTCTTCCCATTGGCGCGCCAGTCACTGCCACCATCGACGATGTACTATCTGCCCGCCCGGGGTCGGTCACAGAGGAAGTGGTTCGCGGATGTGCTGAGGAGCAGAAGGAGAACGGCAAGTACCTGTTCAGCATCAACCCGGAGCTCCAGAGCCGCCGCAACATCAAGATCCTGGAAGACGAGCCTCACAGCAAGGACGAGACGCCGCTCAGCACCCTGTCGGACTGGCAGGACTCTCTAGCCCGGCGCTGCATCTGCGTTTCCAACATCGTGCGGAGCCTCTCCTTCGTCCCCGGCAACGACCTGGAGATGTCGAAACACCCGGGCCTCCTGCTGCTGCTGGGCCGCCTGGTGCTGCTCCACCACAGGCACCCCGAACGCAAACAGGCGCCGGTCACCTACGAGAAGGAGGAGGAGGAAGACGAGGGCGTGAGCTGCGAGAGAGACGAGTGGTGGTGGGACTGCCTCGAGGTGTTGAGGGAGAACTGCTTGGTCACTCTGGCCAACATCTCGGGCCAGCTGGACCTTTCTATCTACCCGGAGAGTATATGCCTGCCGCTGCTGGACGGCCTGCTCCACTGGGCCGTGTGCCCTTCGGCGGAGGCCCTGGACCCCTTCCCCACGCTGGGGCCGCACAGCTCCCTTTCGCCCCAGAGACTGGTCCTCGAGACCCTCAGCAAGCTCAGCATCCAGGACAACAATGTCGACCTCATTCTGGCAACGCCGCCCTTCAGCCGTCTGGAGAAGCTCTACGGCTCGCTGGTGCGCCTCGTCGGCGAGCGCAAGGTGGCCGTGTGCCGGGAAATGGCGGTCGTCCTGCTGGCTAACTTGGCCCAGGGCGACAGCCTGGCGGCGCGGGCCATCGCCGTGCAGAAAGCCAGCGTGGGGAACCTACTGGGCTTCCTGGAGGACAGCTTAGCGGCCACGCAGTACCAGCAGAGCCAGAGCTCCCTGCTACAAATGCAGGGCGGGCCCCAGTTTGAGCCCACGAGCGTGGACATGATGCGGCGGGCGGCGCGCGCCCTGCACGCCCTGGCGAAGGTAGAAGAAAACCACTCGGAGTTCACGTTGTACGAGTCGCGGCTACTGGACATCTCGGTGTCCCCACTTATGAACTCTCTGGTGTCCCAAGTAATCTGTGACGTACTGTTTCTGATTGGCCAGTCATGACAGCCGTGGGGAGGTTTCAGCTCTGCCTCTTTCCGTTCCCCCTCAACCTCCTTTTTTTTTGTGCGTGTGTGTGTGCGTGCGCATGTGTGTGTGTCTGTTGCGCGTGAGTGAAAAGAGCAAAAACTGACTGTCCTTTGTTTTTTGTTTTGTTTTTTTATTTATGCAAAATCACCTCGGATTCCACTGTCTTTCTACCCCTGCTTCTCACTAAAGGAAGGAATATCATGAAGTAGCTGTGGATTTTAAAAAGCGTCTGAAACGGAAAGATTCTGGCCGTTAACGAAGAGCAGATTGGGACCCAGGAATAGGACAGAGTGCGCTGCCCGGCGGAAAAGGACTTGTTTTTTAATGAAAAGAAAAAAAAATCTCCGGAGAAAAAAAAAACAAAAAAAAAAACAAAAAAAACTGTAACCAAAGTTGCTGTCTCGTTTACAGTGAGTTTGGGGGATACGTGCGCTCGCTCCCCCTCGCGGGGTCGGCGGGGGGAAGCGACGGCGCAGACTAAAACAATATTATGGTTCATGTTTGGAGGCGACATAGACTCACGGACTGTGGTGTGGTATAATTGCTGTAACTCTGGATGCTATATACTCAGCCCCACAGGAACCACACTATTGGCTGTGAACAGACATCTGTCATGGGAGGCCTGTGCAGTAGATTGTAGGACTTTTTTCTGTACTGTACACCTTAAAAAACTGTAAACATACTGTAATAATACTGTTTCACACTGAGATACGCTGGCTTGGCAGCAAACTGTAGTTTTTAAACAGTTTTAGTTAATGTCGAGAGAGAAAAACGGCTTTCCCCCCAAAGTATGGTGAACCTACAACACCCCGACCTCTTCTCTTTGTCCCTTGATTGTATGACTTGACCCTTATATTAAAAAGTCACCTCTTTAGGACTGGTCCTCAACTCTAGATGCAGTCCGAGCTGCAGTGTATATACGATGTTGTACATGAACACTTCTCTCTCTCTCGCTCTTTTTTCTCGACTTCTGTTGCTCTTCACCATTTTTAATCTTTGACGAGTTCCCCCCCCCTCCCCCAATCAAGTACGCCATGTGATTACTTGAGGCCCCGCCCCTTACCGTTAACCCCCCCCCCCCGTCTCCCTCCCTCCCCCCCCACCCCGTACCGCGCTCCGGGGTGGGTGTTTAGCTGCTGTCCAACGCCATCCCCAACAAACAACGACTTCAACTTTCAGTTCGTCTCTCCGGTCCGGGTGTAGAGAATATTCACAGAAAAAAAAATCACGGTTTCCATTTTGAGCTCCTTCATAAATGACAAACTAGAACTTGATGAAGAAACCAGTTTAATTTTGTTTATTTTGTTTTTTTTTTTTTTTTCCAGTGATGCGGATTCTGCATATTTGTATTTCAGATGATGTAGCTAAAAACTTGATGTAAATTCCTCTTTTTTCCTTTTTTTTGGCTTAATGAATATCATTTATTCAGTATGAAATCTTTATACTATATGTTCCACGTGTTAAGAATAAATGTACATTAAATCTTCGTAAGACGTTTGCTGTGGATTTATTTACTGGTCCCCGTCCGGTCGAGGAGGCGGTGGATGCAGCGTGGAGTCGTTGGTACGGAGGCGCTGGGATGTTCCCGCCCAACGTTTATTTCACGTGACGCTGCGCGTCGACTTCTGAGACCGAGGAAACGTCGTCGTGCCGACAAAAAGCGGCGGGTTTCATTTGGATGGTGGAAAATTAGAAGAAGAAAAACTGCGTGTTCATTTGATCCCCAGAAGACAGAATCGTGCATTTTTGGAGATATTTTTTCTTTGTAGCTGTACATGAAAATAGCATCCGTGAAAACCAAACACGGGCAGCGCGAGCTAAATGTGGCGGCAGCTGGATTTTCAAAGTCTGCCGCAACCTCTTGATGTGGTTTTACTTCGTTACGTTTGATTTATTCAGGAAGTCTCACTGAGATCTCTTTTACAGATGTGAGAGAGACGTGAACATAAAGTGAAGTCATCGCTACCTTTTTTTTTCACAGCGCCGGTGAGATGCTTCGAGGCAGCGGATCCCCTGAAGTCACCCGGAGGACCGGCGCGTCCCGGCGCGTCCCGGCGCGTCCCGGAGCGTCCCGGAGCGTCCCGGCGCGTCCCGGAGCGTCCCGGAGTCCGCTCGTACGTCACCTCGTATGTAACGCAGCCTCGGGAGACCTGAAGGGTCACTAAACCTGTCAACTCTGACTTGCCTTCATTTCTACTCTCTAGATCTCGTATATTTCCCACGATGCAGCTGCTCAGCATTTGACCTCGCAGGTCTTCTAAATTTGGACAATATTACATATTAATGTAAATATAAAGATGTTTTTTGTTTATTGTCCACACTGACATCAGCGCATTGAAACAAGGAAAGTTTACTGGAATAGAAATAACTAAATATATATAAAATAAGACAAAAACAAACCATTTATAACCCCCAAGTCTCTTTTTCTGCCTTATATTGTGTAAATATGTCCTATTGACCAACATATACGCTGATACAGAAACAAACAAAAAAAATATATATATACAGAGAGAGAGAGAGAGAGAGAGAGATATTTGTATCTGACAGGCCGATATTGGCAGATAACTCCGTCGGGCTCTTCTCTCTCTACTTTTTGTGAGATCATCCTGCCAGTTTGTCTTGCAGGCTTTCTTTTGCTGTTTTTATTTTATTCTGGTCAGGGGTGGTACGGTGGTGCACTGTTGCCTCAGAAAGAAAGTTGGGGCCTTTCTGTGCAGTTTGCATGTTCCCTCTTTGCCTGCGTTGTCTTTTTTTCTCCAGGTGCTCCGTCTCCTGTGATGGACGTACGACCCTGATGGACGGATGCTCTAGTCCGGTCCCGGTTACCACGTGGCATCTTGAGCCTCAAAAGACACTAAACAGCTGACGTCCTTGTGTAAAATTGTCCCGTTTATTTAAGAGAAAACTAAAATGTAGACATCCAAAATGTAAATGTTCAGCATTTAACATCCATTCAGGGTGTAGCTGTGATTTAGTAGCTCGGAGGATGAAGCCCAGAAGCCTCCATGTTTGCTGCTGCGCTGAGATGACAGAAGAAGAGCGGTGCAGTTTGCATCCTGAACAGAGACCAGCTTCTCTACATCTGGAAGCATCCGGACATGACGACATTACTGACTTTATCTCCTCCAGTCCACATCTGTCCGTCCAGCCTCACGATCTCCCGCTGCTCTTCTTATTATTATTATCATCGTTTGTCCCACTGCGCCCCCTTCAGGTCGGTCGGTGGTAGTGACACGTCAGTGAAGGCCATTATGGAGGAACGGGAAGTCACTCAGGCTGCACGATGATGATGTAAGTTAAGAGGTAAATATTGCAATAAGAGTGAATTATTTAATGGCTCAAGTAGAACCCGACTGAGGTGACGGTGCAGGTCTCACCGTCAAACTAAAGCAAAATCCTAATGAGGTCACAGCCTTCATTACTGGGCACGTTACTTTTGGAAATATGTATTCCCTGTAGTTTAAGTTTTGTGTCGATTAAAGATTATTCAAAGAGAAACTAACAACCTGCTTATAACCAGCTGTCCAGTGGTCTGCAATTAAAATACTGCAATAAAAAGTCACTCGAGCAAACAACTGCTACGGTTGTTCGCTAAAGGACGAAGAAAGAGAAAAGACATTTTTGTTAAAAATTAAAAGTCGCTCTCGCTCACAATCGCATCCTTTCTCCTTTTAATTCAAATGTGGCGCAACGGATCACGATGGATATGACCAAGAGGGTCGAAGATAAACGTGCATTTTGATGACGGTATTATTTCCCACTTTCTAAGGGCGCGGCGGGTACTGAAAGTAAAAAGAAGAAGTACGTGATTCATAACGGAGCGACGTCCTTGCAGAATCAGAATCAGCTTTCTTGGCCACGTCTGTTAACATACAAGGAATTTGACTCCGGCTGTAACTTCAGCTCTGTGCAAAAAAACAACAACAAAAAACCAGACATAAATAGACGTATATACAGCAAAGAAATATATACATACAGGTACAAAATACAAGTACAGCAACATAAATTAGTTTAATAAGTTTGACTTTTATTTACTTATTTTTTTTCACAAATTCACATCCCACCCAAAATGGGCCCTTTGACCCTTTTTGGGGTTGCGACCCACCCGTTGAGAACCACTGTTTTGAGGGGAAGTTGCAGAGCCTGTAGACCCAGTTATGAGTTATTTCTCATCTGGTTTTTCAGCCTGCTGTCAAAGACCATCTGCACCTTCATCTGAGAAATGATCCGGGGAGTCTCTGAACTCCGGCAGCCTCTGAAAACAACCCGTCACCAACCCACGTCCCTTTCACAGCGCCACCTGGAGCCAACCGAGGCCTGCAGACATCTGTCATGCATTTCTTTTTGAAAGAGCCGTGACAAACAGTCGTGACAGCCAGGAGTGAACGCTCGCTGCCAAAGATTTTCCAGGTCTCTAAAGAGATTCTCCATCCGTTACAATCACGTCAACAAAGCACCTAACAAATCTCCCAAAGCCTTCGTCCCACTCGTCGAGAGACACTTGCAGGAGTCCTGGCAGCAGCGCGTGATGTCGGGGACTCTGGATCCCTCCCAACATCCACCGGCTCACTGACTCCTGCATGAATCACTGTGATGGACAAGATCAGCCTTGATTGGTAGAAAATGAGTCTCGCATCACCGCAGCTTGTAAAGCAATAAAGACACCTTATATAATATACTATTACAGGTTTAGATGTCCAGCTACTGGTTTTGTCACTTTGATTTGACTTGATTTGATATTTAAACACATTAAGTTTTTAATCTTGTATTTCAGGTGATTCCATCTCCACTCTGAAGGCGCAGCGCCCTCATCTGGTCAGAAGAGTGAAGCACACACAGTCAAGACAGGTGGTGGAAAATAAAGAACTATTTTTACTCAAGTATTGTACTTAAGGACAACTTTGAGCAACTTGGACTTTACCTGAGTTTTTCCATTTGATGATACTTTTTTTTTTTTAATGTCTGACAGAAAGCAGTAAAAAATAAGTATGTAGTTGGAGTCACGTTTCAGATGTCTTGAGTTGTCAGATTAAAAATCAAAGCTCGTTCCTTCACCTGCTCGAACACGCGCACATGCACGAGCGTGCGCCAGTAAAAGTCTCAGAAACATTTATGATTTGCACTCAAACTTTGAGTTGACACCATGGAAAGATGAACACTGGATGTGTGAAGAAGCGCCGCAAGCTCACGGTGTCAGCGCCACCTGCTGGCCGGAGGTCTGAAGACAGGCCGGCAACGAAACTCGTGTTCCTGCGTCTGTCAAACATTCATTTACGTGCCGAAAAACTTTTAAAAAAAAAACGTTTTTAGGACGAAAATTAAAACAACTTTCTGAATTTGTAGGTAGACGAGAAGCATGAATGTTGATGTTTTGGAAAACGAAGTTTGGTTGAAACTCGAGACTTTTTCCGTGTTTGAAGTTGTTTATTGGTCTGAACGTTTTGAAAGGTTTTAAAATCATGATGTAGCGGTTTGAAAACATTACTTTGGTTTGGGGACATCCGTTTTGTAAAAATTAGCATTGAAAGTTTCAGAAAAAAGTTTTCATCAAATCCTCAGAATATGTTTGCTCATCAATCCGGTTCAGATAATGAATTGAACTGATTTGTCAAAGTTCAGCTGTCCTCTCCAACAGGCTGAAGACAGCATGGTTGAAATGTTTTTCTAAATATGTTTTTTTATTTTTTATGGCAGACATTTTGACTTGTCTCAGAAGGACAGAGTACAAGTGAACTAATAAATCAGTGTTCAGGTTGTTCACTATATTTTGGACTAAATTGTGAATAAGTGTCCAAATCCCAATGGACCATGTCCACTGTGTCGTATCACCTCCTTATGATTCGACAGGATAAAGCATGATGGATAAATAAACAAGATGATGGATGAATTTATGGTTCTGTTTAGCTACTTGAATGGATTTAAACACACTTTAGTAACGACTCCAACAAATGACACGTTTGTTTTTGAGTTCCCCTTTTTTTTTTTTATCAAAGGACAGATTATTGCCGAACACAAGTTCAACATGTTCAGATTAATATTTTAGAGCCGGATGATATCGGCATCTTAGCTATATTTATACAGGCGATCTATGAAATCATACAATTTTTGTTTCTTCATGATTATTAAAGCACCGACATCAGTGGACAAAATACCGTACCTCCATTCACGAGGGTCAAAAGTGTTTGATAACCACATTTGAAACGTGATTGCAAAACATATCCAAGTGTTGATTGTAGAGTAAATGTTAGTATGGACTGAAGGGAGGTTCCCACTTGATAACCGCGGTGAGACACTGGCGCTGCTGAGGCTTTGTTCCTGCAGGTTTCTACTGTGATGTGCGAGCATTGTTTTAGGAAAGATGCTGTGAAGTAGTGAGACGTTTACAGACATCGAGTCCGTTGATGCTGAAGGCGCTGGACGTCGCTGGGCCGTCTCGGCTGACGCGCCTCTTCAATGTCGCATTGGGTGCCGGGAACAGTGCCCATGGACTGGCAGACCGGAGTGGTGGTTCCCATTTTCAAAAAAGGGGACCGGAGGGTGTGCTCCAACTATCGGGGTATCACACTACTCAGCCTCCCGGGCAAAGCTTATGTCAGCGTGCTGGACAGGAGGTTGGTCAAACCTCAGATTCCAGAGGAGCAGTGTGGATTCTGTCCTCGTCGCGGAACAATGGACCAGATCTTTGCCCTCGCAAGACTACCGGAGGGGTCCTGGGAGTTTTACCATCCAGTCTACATGTGTTTTGTGGACTTGGAGAAGGCTTTCAACCGGGTCCCCCGGGGGTTTTTGTGGGGGTTGCTGCAGGAGTACGGGGTGCCGGACCCGTTGCAATGGGCCATCCGGTCTCTGTACAACCGCAGTAGGAGCTGTGTTTGTATTCACGCCAATAAGTCAGACTCGTTTCCGGTGGGTGTTGGCCTCCGTCAGGGCTGTCTCCGTGTAGACTCCGGGGAAGACCCAGGACACGCTGGAGGGATTATATCTCCCGGCTGGCCTGGGAACGCCTCGGGATCCCCCAGGATGAACTGGAAAATGTTGCGGGGGAGAGAAGTCTGGGTCAGCTTGCTTGGCCTGCTGCCACCACGACCCGACCCCGGATAACTGGAAGATGATGGATGGATGGAGTCCGTTGACCCTTCTGGCGTTATTCCACATTAATTTGGCACTTTGTGTATTTTAAAGCTACGATGATCACACCATGGGTGTGCGGTCGGGCACGAGGAGACGCCAGAAGATTATTTTTCAGTTGTATGTATTGTAAATACAATAAATTGTAAATACAATACAAAAGGAGAATAAATCTGTTGACAGAACTTAAGGAGAACTAACACACTCATCATTACTTAACAGAAGTGCATCAAATACTGCAAACATAAATGTATTGAGAACAAACAAACTCACATTTCACACAGTGTTCGCCCTGAACTCAACCTTGTTTATAGGCTCTTATCCAATCAGGCTCCTCCTACTTCCTGTTCCTCCTCCAGACCTGCTCTTCATAACATTGATACACCGGCTACTTTGTATACCGTATCAATATCAGATTTTTTGGGTATCGTTCCCAAAACCGGCTGTATTGTTTGGGCTCTGGATTATTGTTGATGGTTAAAGTGTTAAGGTCAGCATTAATCTGTGTTATGAAACACTCCTTAGGAAGGAGGTGTTTCAGGAAGTCAAACCAACAACGGCCTGAAGTGGCAGCTGAGCGGTTTAGTGCAATATTCAAATAATTACAAGATGGAAAAATAAGTAAAATACAGAAACAACGTCACTGCTGCTTGAGGAAATGCAACTTCTTTTCTTTAAAAGAAAGAAGTCTCTTGTAAGAGAATAAAAGGGCACTCGAAGATCAGGAAGTTACAGAAAGTACTTGAAGCATCAACGTTTTTACGGGGATAATTCAACCTTTCAACCTTTCAGGAGTGGAGTTGCACACTGAGGCTCGTACAGCCTATTTCATTAAAGACTGGGCTTTTAGCCAAATCCTGGGATTTCACAAAACTGTCTCTGAAAAGTAAATAGTTTTGTTTCCTGTCCCCGCAGGAAGCAACAGAAATGTGTTGAACTGATCTGACTCTGAGCACATCGTTTTATAGTCGGGATATTTACTCTGTGGAAAGACAAAAAAAATGTCCTGGTTTAAGGCAAAAGCACTAAAGTTAGCTTGTAGTGACGGGAGGTTTCCACCACGACAGTCTTCACACAGCTATAACTCGTGTTTGACCCCAGAAGCATTTCACAGCCTGAAGGTTCACAAGTCAACCTGAAACGTACAACAGCCTCAAGTCCAGTGATTTAAACTCCTGCAGCTCCTCACAGTCCACATACAGCAGTATTGTGGATTATAAAACAAATTCCAGCTGCTTACTCTCCATAATAATATACACACCAGAAATATAATGTAATTTACAATTATATCCAGATGTGTCTTTATTCTATGCATTGTTTCACGTATGATACAGTGTGAGGAAACAATACTCTTACATGCACATAAAGTACAAAATGAATAATTGGAATTAGTTACTGGGAAAAAGTATGTAATTAGATAATAGTTGATATTCAAAATGTTTGTCTTTACAGACACGATGTGTATGAATGTATTCTTTGCAGTAAAAGTGTTTATACATTGAAAACATATATTCTGTTGCTTTGTGTATTTTCACTGCTCAGGAATATCTTCTGTCTCCGTTCAGTCGTCAGTGTGCTCAAATTTTGATCCTTGTTTTTGATTGGTTCTCTTGTTTTCATTAGCACCACCTCTCTTTGGTCAATCAAAGCAGTGTCACAGCTCTAAGAAACCCCCCGTGGTTGGTCATGTTGTCAGATAAGATGAAGACATTTAAAAGTCGCTCAGGATCTCGTGTTCAAATCCGAACAGTATCCAGCCGTGTTGATAGTTGTTCATCACTCAGCATGGAGTCGACCTGAATGTTGGTTTTGAGCTTCCTGGAACATTTCTTCCTTCACTGCAGTCAGCTGTCATCTACATACTTGTGATTTGTTTTGGTGGTTGAGATTTAAATCAAAACATTTCAAGCTTACACTGAAGAACTTTAAAAGTTTGATGGTAATCTGTATTGAGTTCTTTTGGGAAGTTTAAAGTTTTAGTACAAGTTATCAAATCCATGTTTCATATCTTTACAGGTTAGCTGGAAGTCTGCAACCTTCCAACACTGATTATATGTCACCTTAAAAAGTAAAGTCGTTTCTAGAGTGATACATTTACTCTTAATTTACCATGTTTTGCTCATTTAATACATTATGTTTTTAATCATTAGACTTGTATCAGAGCTGTTGTGTGGTTTGAATTGGACTTGTTTTTTTTTCCTGGTTGAATCAGGATGATGAGATGCTGAATTTGAGCTTTGGCATTATTATATTGAGACAATGTTGAACCAGAATCTTTTCAGTGAAGGAGAGATGTTGATGTATTTTCAGTGCAGGCCATCATGCAACACATCATTTACACACTAGATGGCACCAAGTCCACAGCAACATTTACAGAAGCACCACCCAACTACAGGGTGAAGTCACCAGACAGACAGACAGGATGCAAGTGAGAATTATTTTATTGCAAAACACTAAACATCTAAAAACACTACACCTCCATGGACTGCGCTGCTTCTGTGGGCAGAAAGATATATTAGAAACATGGTTTGAATTCAGAACAGAGAGAAATGATCAGAGACTCACCTGAAAGCGTCCGACGCATCTTGACACTCTTCCATTTGGTCTCTGGGTGAACACTCTGGGCCTGTGGCTGGTAGGATGCTGCCTGCTGCCCGGGGTAGACGGGTCTCTGCTGCGGAGGGTAGACGGGTTTCTGCTGCGGAGGGTAGACGGGTTTCTGATGCGGAGGGTAGACGGGTTTCTGCTGCGGGGGGTAGACGGGGTCCTGCTGCGGGGAGTAGACGGGTCTCTGCTGCGGAGGGTAGACGGGTCTCTGCTGCGGAGGGTAGACGGGTTTCTGCTGCGGGGGGTAGACGGGTTTCTGCTGCGGGGGGTAGACGGGTTTCTGATGCCCGGGGTAGACGGGGTCCTGCTGCGGGGGTAGACGGGTCTCTGCTGCGGAGGGTAGACGGGTTTCTGCTGCGGAGGGTAGACGGGTTTCTGCTGCGGGGGGTAGACGGGTTTCTGCTGCGGAGGGTAGACGGGTTTCTGCTGCGGAGGGTAGACGGGTCTCTGCTGCGGGGGGTAGACGGGTTTCTGCTGCCCGGGGTAGACGGGTTCCTGCTGCGGGGAGTAGACGGGTTTCTGCTGCGGGGGGTAGACGGGTTTCTGCTGCGGGGGGTAGACGGGGTTCTGATGCCGGGGGGTAGACGGGGTTCTGCTGCCCGGGGTAGACGGGGTTCTGATGCCCGGGGTAGACGGGGTTCTGATGCCCGGGGTAGACGGGGTTCTGAGGCCCGGGGTAGACGGGGTCCTGCTGCGGGGAGTAGACAGGGTTCTGCTGCGGGGGGTAGACAGGGTCCTGCTGCGGGGGGTAGACGGGTCTCTGCTGAGGCTTCCCCACACTCACTCCTTTCGGCCCCGCGGGCTCCTTCAGCCGTCTGATAGCGAAGCCCCCGAAGCTCTGAGGGATGTCGTGGGTTGTGCTTGGAAGGACGCGCTTACCGGAGGTTCCCACTGTGCTGCTCCCAGTTGCTGGGAGGTTACGAGTTCCCTGATCTTGGGAGAGGAGCCCAGTGGAGGTGGAGCTCGGTTTGTTGCTCAGCATCTGACTTTGAGGCTTTGGATTGGAACCTCCACGGCTTGAACCCCTAGAAGATGACACGCTTCCCTTTGAAGACACCCTTCTTGCCGGGGTGCTGCCTGACGTGTGCGACTGTACAGGGTTTCTGTGTGGTGCAGAAGCACCTCGGCTAAACAGTTTGGAAGACATGGCTCCTTGCCCGTTGGAGGCTGGTGTTTGATCAGCAGCACTCAGAGGTTTCTGTGCTACAGACTGGCGGGAGCTCGAGTAGCCTTTCTTGGAAGGACTCTGACAACTGCTGGTACACTCTGGGCTCTGCATTTTACTGTTCCTGGTCAAAGAACTTCCACTGACAACAGATGACCAGAGGCCAGACACCCTGGACTCCTGAGCATTAACCGGTTTGGGGTTGGTAATTTGCTGGTTGGGATTGGACACCTTGCTGCTCTGCATGTACGTCACTCCCCTCTGGGCTGGCTGCACAGCAGACTGCATGTAGCTGCTACTGGAGAGTCCTTCACCATAACCGCTGTTAACAGCAGTCTGTGTGTTGAAGTTACTGCTCTGAGCTGTGTGGGGAGAAATGGCAACCTGTCTGAATTCATCCTGGGGATGACCGTCACCAAATCTTGGTCTACCCTGCTGTGATAAGCCAGCATATCTGTTGCCGTTTGGTCTGAAGGAGCTCGGCACTGTGAAGAGGAACAAGAGTATAAACCAGTGTTGAAGTAAATCACAGCATTAAATGACCACAACAGGTGTGCGTTCTGCTCACCTTGAGGACCCCTTAAACAGCATCCATGCTCTGCTTGAAAGAAGAGAATCAGAAACATCCTGCACAGAAAACAAAAAGATCAAGATCAGACAAAACAGGACATCTCAACATATAATGAAGCAAAGCTGCAAACACTCACCCCAAATAAATTCCACAGTCCATTTCTGTATGTCGAGGTGTGCAACCTGGTCAAAGCACCGGTCGCTCAACTGCCCTGAAGCCACTTGCTCAGCAGAGATGCAGCTTTTATTGCAGCCTGCGTCCAATCACCAAGCTGATTGTCTGCGGTTGCTGCCAGGTGTCAGAGTGCTGCTGATGTTCACTGTGTTCACAGATCCAAGTGTTTATGCGCAAGGAACTCGCAGTAAAAGCTGTATTTTGATTAGAAAGTGTGATGGAAATCATGGAGATGAGGTGAAGAAGTCAGGTGACCGTTCTGGGTGTCAACGCAGTGATGTTTATTGGCAGCAGTTCAATCGAGGAGAGAGGCCACAACGTGTGCCCGTGCCCGATTGCCAAAACTCTCTGCCTGAACTCTCACAAGGGCTCAACTATAAGTAAGACATTGCTTCTGATAAGGATAACAATGTGTCCTTGGCTGATTACTGCCAGACAGAGAGTCAGACATGTTGTCTCCAATGTGACCATAATCAACACTTATCATGGATAGTTAGCTCCTGAGGTCAGGGTGTCCTTCATGGGACCTTTACTTCACATTCAGGGAATCAGAGGAGTCTCATAATATGTCAGGCCTAAACAATAGAATGTCCTTCATAAACCCCCCTTTTGTTGATGGGAAATGAACACCTTAACTTTAATCCAGAATCACTAAGTGAGAGTCAGTCAGAGAGAAATAACATCAGGGCTTACTTAGAAATGAACATCATAATAATCACATTCAGTAAAAATCAAATCACCATGTCGAATACATTCGATATAATCAATAATTGCGTTGCCCACCCATTCTTTTCATTTTCAAAGTTCAAGACGTATCACATCACATCACGTCAGTCAATCAATCATCAAATCCTTCCATATCATCAAGGAACCTGTAAAAGTTGTTCCCGTGGAGCCGAGACACGTCCACTCACCAAATTAGAATGCACGACGAGAGGTGTGGCAGGTTTGAGTAAAGAGGGCATGTGTAGGTCCCAGGGGCCGCCGTGGAAAAAGACCCACGACCGGCCAGTTAAACCTATAAATGTGACCAATACTGTCAGAATGTAGACAAATACAGTCACAGTCATAATATCTGTTCGAAGACTATTTTGATGAAAAAAACATAGCAGAATTAAACCGTGCTTACTTAAACCTAAATATAGCTCAAATGCAATCACAGAAAAAAAATCATTTCCACAGTGAACCTGAGGGAACAAGTTAGCACTTAAAAGTAAATCACTCAAATCACTCTTGTTGTTTCTTTTCCTTCACATCCAAAGAGTCAAAACAGAGGAATCACAGTAAAATTACAGTATTTCATCATTAAAACTCAGAACAAAATACATAATTGGGTTTATTACATTTTAAAACCACCTGAAAAAGATTTTATGGAAGTAAATTATTAATCATTATTCTGGAA
The DNA here is from genome assembly GCF_029030835.1 of Brachyistius frenatus. Lineage (NCBI taxonomy): Eukaryota > Metazoa > Chordata > Actinopteri > Embiotocidae > Brachyistius > Brachyistius frenatus. Next base: position 301,724 of record NW_027210645.1, read on the forward strand.
TCATGTAATTTCAACAACAATCAGGATATTATAATCCATTAATCATTTATTCATTCTGCTATTAATGGAACTTTATTCCCAATGAAAGTCCTGGTAAATGTCACCTGGAGGTACCCACTCTTCACAACTCCCGGACCTAAGGTGTTTCATCTGGACCTCATTTACAGAGGCGTTAACAGTGAATAGAGGAGCTGGTATGTTAACAGTTTTACGAACGCCCATTTTTCCAAGTGCTACCAAGCCAGAACACATGAGGATCAGGAGAAACATTATTAGCTGTTGGAAAAATTACTCAAGAGGCTTGGTTCAAAATCAAACACATTGGACATTTATTCTTGCAAGAAGGAAAGAGAGGTGTCCAGCAAAGAAGGGCCTTCCCTCCTCCGTGGTGGTGTGGTTTTGTAGGGCTACTGATTTGACCTCCTGCAGCTCCTTGTGTTCTGCAAGCATAGCTCTTGTGGTAGCATTTAAATGACTTTCTAAAACCTTGAACAAAAACAAAATTTCCTGTTGGGACACATAGACACCATAAGATGGCAACAACAACTCGCTGAAAATGTTGAAATGGCTCTCCTGTTTCTATGAAGTGTGTGTGTGTAAGGCTGCAATTTCAGCAGAACTTACTTTCCTGATGAGGGGAATGAGATAGGGTAAGTAACACGTGCCCTGTGGTTGGTCGTAGGGAACACAGCTATATGTTTTATTACCACAAATAAGATACACTCGTTCTGGCAGAGGGGATCTGCTCGGAGAAACATTCACTATTACAGTTACTTTGACCTAAGTTACGGCCCTCTCCCCGTCCCACTAGATAAAAACACAGGGTGATGTTCTTTATGATGTTGTAATTGGAGATATGTAAACTGAACAATTTTGTACTCTTATTTTTACTGTCACTGCATCCAAGGTCCCAAACCATAGAATTACACTAACTAAAGCTTCCACTACCAGAGTGTCTGTGTGAGGTTGGGGCACACAGGGTTGAGTGTTATGAGGAGGGTTCGAATAGTTAGTCTGAGCCAAAATGATCTGAATTCTGTAATCAAAACCCACCTTTACATACATGAATGTGAAATTGAACCCTACTGGTAGATGTTCATCATTAACTGTTTGTGATATTTCTGTATTGAGAGGTTTTGAAATGATTCCTGAGATATACAGGTGAATAACAACGGTCAGTTCCCTCCATAATGCGAGAAGATAAACCAGTCCAATCAAACATCTCATAATCAGCCTTACCAAAGGGAATTGGGGAGAACATTGGAGAGTGAACTGATTGAGGCATATTTTGACATCCAGCAATTACTCACGTTATCTCATTAACCTCAGGTGCATACTCCACCATCAGGTTAATAGCTGTGTTGACGTGTGACTCTGAGAGGTGTGTGTCTGTTTTGGTTAGCCCTCTCCACAGTTGTTGGTGTGATGGTTTGTCGGGGTAGTCGGAGATGACCGTCTTCTTCTGGATGACAATCGGTGAGACGTGGAAAATATTGTCTCTCAGTCCTGTCTGAATTGTTCTTTGTGAGTCTCACCATGGCAGAGTCCTTCTCCTCAGCCCTGTTAATACCGCTGGGGGCGGAGTCGTAGTGTCCAGCCCCCAGAGATAGTTTTCGTTATTACCAATATTTGAGCTCGTGTGCTCAGGTGACGTCAGACCCACTTCGTCCAACTCGTCCTGCGTTGTTTCTGTTCTGAACCCATTCAGTAGGAGGATGACCCGGAGACCTCGCCTCCATCGACCTTCACCTCCTCTGGGCCACTCGGTGCTGGCCAGCATCTGGTCGCGTGGACCCATTCTGCTCTGCCTTCAACCTTGAGGGCGGTTCGGGTGGTCAACAGCACCTGGAAAGGGCCTTTCCACCTGGGAGACAAAGAAACCTTTTCCAGAGACTTAATTAGTACAAAATCACCCAATTGAAATTTGTGAATAGGATCCACTGAGGGCCTGGGGAGTCTCCTGGAAACCTGGAAGTGAAACCTTTCTTAGTATTTCAGTTAAAGTTTTAACATAGTTAGTCAGGTATTCTTCAGTCCAAAGTAGAGTAACTTTGTGGGGTGTTAGAGGTGGACTTGCCCCTGTGGACATCGGCCTCCCCATCAAAACTTCATGAGGGCTGAGCCTGGTGGTTGTATTTGGTGCACTGCGGATGGAGTAAAGCACAACGGGAAGTGCATCGGGCCATTTTAGCCCAGTTGTCATCATTGTTTTTGTCAGTTTGTCTTTCACGTTAGCATTCATTCTCTCTACCTGACCTGAACTCTGTGGGTGATATGGTACATGTCCTTGCCACTGGAACCCCAGTACAGCTGCAAGACGCTGTGTTATTTTAGACACGAAGGCCGGCTCTCTGTCACTGTTTATTCCCTGTGGTATTCCAAACTTGGGGATCACTTCCTTCAACAAACATTTCACCACTGTTCTTGCATCTTCCTTCCTTGTTGGATATGCTTCTACCCATTTGGAAAACACGTCAACAATCACCAACATGTATTTGTAACCTTGACAGCTTAGCATGTGTACAAAGTCTATTTGCATATTTACAAAGGGTCCCGATGGTGGTTCCAAATGGTCACGTTGTACAGTGCCGTTCTTTTGTCTGTTCAGCTAACATGTCATGCATCTGTCCACTAGTGTTTGTGCAATCAGTGTGATACCTGGTGCAAACCATTGTGGCCGTATTATGTCAGCTATGCCCCCCTTTTCCAACATGTGAGGGCCCATGTGCAACATGGGCTATCACGTGGAGGAGAGAACGAGGACAAACGGGGCGTCCATCGGGGTGGAGCGACAAGCCAGAATCCTGGGTCGGTGTGCAACCTTTTCACACCCACAAGTTCTTTTCCTTTTCATCAGCGCGGTTTTGCATTGCCACGACATCATTACAGGAAGGAAGACAAAGTGGATTTGACGGTTGTGTGGAGACACATTGATGTACCATGGAGAAAGAGGAAACGTGCATTTCCTCTTGAAACTGGATCAGAATTATTTGTGTGTGCAGCATATTTAACAATTGCCAGTTGAGCAGGGAGCAAGATGGCATCTAACAGATTCGCTGCCATAGCATGATGTTGAATCGGCTTTCCAGAGGATGTTAAAAACCCTCTCATCTTCCCTATTTGCCCCAAATCGTGGGAAACACCAAAACAATATCTGGAATCTGTGTAAATTGTCGCAATTTTATCTTTAGCTAAGATACATGCTCGAGTGAGTGCATAGAGTTCTGCAACCTGGGCAGATGTACCATGAGGTAATGCACGAGCTTCAATTATTTCCCAATCATTTACTACTGCACAACCAGCAAGATGTTTTTTGTCCGATAGTCTGCAAGCAGAGCCATCAGTGTAAAGAATGAGGTCCAAATTAGGAATAGGTGTCTGCTCTAAATCAGGCCTCGGCGATGCAGTCATATCAATAACTGGAAGGCAATCATGATCAGTGTCAGTGTCAATCAAAGGAAGAAGAATAGCTAGATTGAGAGGCGGTGAATGCTTTAAAGTGATGTCAGGGCTGGAAAGAATGATAGCCTCATAGCCTGAACGGCGTGCTGCTGTTATAATCATAATAAACTTTATTTGTATAGCACCTTTCATATAACAAATGCAACTCAAAGTGCCTCACAGCTTCTGGTTAATACTCGAGCTGCAGAGTTTTGGATGAGCTGAAGTCTCTGTTGTTTTCTTTGGTAGGCCAGTAAAAAGTGCATCACAGTAGTCCAGTCGGCTGGAAATGAAGGCATGAATCAACTTTTCAGCATCTGTCTGATTTATAAACGGCTGAACCGTGGTTTTGTTTCTGAAGTGGAAAAAATAAGTTTTGGTCACCTTGTTAATGTGGGCCTTGAAACTTAGATCTGAGTCTAAGATTACACTAGTTTCCTCTGATTGTACCCACAGAGTTAGTTGCCCCAGATCTTTTTCTATGATTTCTCTTTTTGTTTCGGGGCCGACGAGGAGGATTTCTGTTTTATCCTCCTTTCATTTTCGGAAATCCATTTATTTATTGCTAAAAAACATTCAGTGATGGATCGCATAGCTGCATCATCATTTGGTTCCATAACTATGCATAACTATGGAAACAGACTTTGTGCTCTCTAATGATGTTCCCCAGTGGCAGCATGTAGAGTGAGAACAGTAGAGGACCGAGGCAGCTGCCCTGTTGAACCCCACAGTAGCTTCATGTTTCTCTGACACTTGATCTCCAACACTGACGTAAAACTTCCTCCCTTTGATGTATGTTTTGAACCAGATGAAGACTGTCGGACAGACCAACCAACTTCTCAAGACGATTGATCAGGATATCACGGTCAGTCGTATCAAAGGCTGCGCTCAGGTCCAACAGGATCAGAACTGAGACCTTATTTTCATCAGAGTTTAGTTGGAGGTCGCTGATTATTTTAGTAAGTGCTGTTTCAGTGCTGGGATGTTCTCTAAAGCCTGTAACTCCTCCAGGATGTGGTTTTCTTTAAGAAAGGAGTTTATTTGCACTGAAACTATCTTTTCAATTATCTTACTAATAAATGGAATGTGGCCCTGTGATGGACTGGTGATCTGTCCAGGGTGAACCCTGCCTTCGCCCTAAGTGAGCTGGGATAGGCTCCAGCCCCCCGTGACCCTGTTCAGGATAAAGCGGGTATAGATAATGGATGGATGGATGGATGGATAGATGGATAGATGGAAGGTTGGATATTTGGCCTGTAGCTGGTCAATGCATTGACATCGAGGTTGGGTTTCTTTAGTAACAGTTTTACAACAGCTGTTTTGAAGGCATCTGGGAAAATGCCTGTTTGAAGGGATGTGTTTATAATCTGGAGGACATGACTTGAAATGCTGTTGAATACCTGCTTGAAAAATGCTGTTGGTACCGGATCAATACAGGAAGTGGAGTAGTTACACCCAGTGACAGTCTTAAAAAGCTCAGTTAATGTGACGGAGGTGAATTTTTCCATGGTTGCATCAATGTTACACAAATTTTTGGAGTTCATCTGTGTTAACATGAGCAGTAACACTGGCTCTGATTGAAGTGGTTTTGTCTCTGAAGAACCAGTTCTTCACATTGTGATGCCGAGACCTGCAGGGGGGCGGGGCTAGTGTTGAGTAACTGCTCAATAGGGGAGAACAATATTCTTGAGTTTCCAGCATTTGCTGTAATAATCTTAGAAAAGTAATCCTTTCTTGCCTGATGTATTGCTTCGTTACAGGAAGTCATGGCTTCCTTGTATATATCACAGTGAACTGTGAGTCCAGTTTTCCTCCATTTTCTTTCAGCTGCCCGACAAGTTCTCTTGTTTTCTTTCACACTGTTATTGTTTAACCGCGGGGAGATTCGACCAGTCGACTTCTTTCTGACCTGTAAAGGAGCAACAGTATTTAAAACAGACGACAGAGTGTTATTGACGTGTTCAACCGTGTCATTTAAAGAGTACTCATGATTATTCGGTTCAAGTGATCTCATCATCTCAGAGAATTTTTGCCTCAGCACTTTCATCAAGGAGTCTCTTTTGAACCAGAATTTCCCTTTTAGTCTTTGGCGTGGTTACAATCACATCATAAAGTATACAGTGATGGTCAGAGATAGGTAATTCACATACTGAAGCATTATCCATGTGTAACCCTCTTGTTATCACCAAGTCCAGGGTGTTACCATGCTGGTGGTTGGCTTCCTTTACATGTTGGGTCAGTTCAAAGCTGTCAAGTAAATTCATCAGGTCTATGGCTTTGTGGTCGTTCTTGTTATTTATTTATGATAAGTACTGTTGATTTAAGCTTTGAGCTCAAGAGCAAAATATTAAAATGATATAAAATCACAGAGGTCAATGTCATTGCACCCAAACTGTGGAGAAGATGACTGCGATCCTCCTCCTCCTCTCTTGTTTTGTCTGACTAACTGATACGATTTATAGTGAGGAGGACAAACCTCTATCAGTGTTGCTTCACCAGTAGTGTTGTTAAGTCATGTATCGACCAGGAACATACAGTGCAAACTCTTATCAATTGAGATCATTAACCAGAAAAGATGTATTGGTCAAAGATGTGACATTAAAAAGAGCCAGTTTCAACTGCAGGGAATCTAAGACTGAAGAGGAGGCTGGTTGTGGCTGAACATTGACAATTTTGAGATTTACTGAAACAGGTACCGGATGGTCTATGATTGTTACGACAATGCCACCGGTTGTTTAATATCACCGGTATGGTGGAAGAAGTGTCATGGGGTCGGTGTCAGTTCTGTCGTAATCTCTAGTGGTGATGATCCCATTTCTTGCTGTCATCTATTTCTAATCTATCCTATTTCTTATGTCTCATACGTATTTGTAAATTAGTTCATACTGTGTGCACCTTTTTTGTTTTTTGTATGTTGCTGTGACGACTAAATTTCCCCACTGTGGGATTAATAAAGTCTAATATAATCTAATCTAATAAAATTGTTGCTCTGTGTGAGCTGCGTGGGGGGAGAGATCAAGCTGTCCTTTGCCCTATCTTGTTTTTGTAGGGCACTCCAGGGGCATGGCGTAGGTTGGCGCCGAGAAGTCTGGATCCAGTGAAGTTCAGATGAACACCATCAGGTTGAAACGCTCCTTACAGTTACAGAAAGTGTTGAAATTGTCAATAAAACGTTTTTCCATGGTTGAGGCATGCTGATGTCAGCCATGTATTCAGGATCAGGAGTCTACTGAATGATTCACTTCCTTTCTTGCAAGTAGGAATTGGTCCAGAAATAAACACATCTTGCGATTGATAGTCACTCAGGGTTTTCAGCAGCAGTGTAAAGTATTTTTTCAGAGTCATATGCTGAGTGGCAGAGGTGTTTAAAATTTGCAAGACTGCATGAGACACATGCACTACACATTCACTACCCAGCACAATTGGTGAAGTTCTTTCAATCATGAGGGCCACAGCGGCCACTGACCTGAGACAACCTGGCATGCCAAGACTACGGGTGACAGCCTAATTGAGTAATAAGCAACAGGGCGATAATGAGACCCATGATGCTGAACCAAGATACCTGTAGTGAAGCCATCCCTCTCATGTACGTGCAGATGGAAAGGTGAATGATAACCTGGCAGGCCCAAAGCAGGTGCAGATGTGAGTGCTTTATTCAAATCTTGAAAAGCTTTGCACATTGAGTCTGTCCATTGTACTGTTGAAGGGGCAGACTGAACTGTTGCTGTGCGTAATACAGAGTCCATAGTGACATAATCAAAAATCCAATGCCTGCAGTAATTAACCATCCCGAGGAAACTGTGCATTTCTTTTTTAGTCTTTGGGGGAGACATGTCAGGCAACACTTTCACCTTGCCTGGTGACAACAGATGCTGACCGTTCCTCAGCGCGTGACCCAAATACATGTCTTCAGGCAGACAAAACTGCAGCTTCGCCAGTGATGCTCTGTGTCCACACTCAGCCCGTCTCTGAAGTAGTAAAAGAGAGTTCGTTCTGCATGTTTCTCCAGAGGGAGAAGCAATCAACAAATCATCAGCATATTGCAGGAGGGTGCTCTCTCCGGCAACTCCAACGCTTTCAAGGTCTCTTCTCACCAGCTGCATACACCGCCGGGCTCTCAACAAAGCCCTGTGGCAGCCGTGTCCAGCAATACTGCTTTCCTTTGTATGTGAAAGCAAAGAGATACTGACTGTCTGGATGCAAAGGAATGGAAAAGAATGCAGAGCAGAGGTCAATGACTGTGTAGTGCGTGAAGTTAGCAGGTAATGATGCGAGAATTGAGTTGGTATCTGGAACAACTGGAGCTGTTAGTACAACAATGTTATTAATAGCCTGCAAGTCCTGCACAAACCACCACTCGTCTGGACGCCCTGGTTTAAGAACTGGCAAAATAGGAGTGTTGCACGGGCTTGATGTTTAAATCAATACACCTTGATCTAAATATGATTTAATAACAAGCTCAATTCCTTCAATTGATTTCTGAGACAAATGATGCTGTTTGATCACAAGCAGCTTAGCATTAGCTTTGAGTGTCACTTCATGAGGCTGAGCAGAACTCACCAGACCCACATGATTTTTGTGTTTCGCCCAGAGGATTGAGGGGACTTCAGAGAGGTCAGATGGGGGTCCATAATGAGCTGGATGGGGTGGCTGTTGTTTTTCAAAGGTACCTGTTGAAGCTGCAACATGTTCATTTAACTGCAACATAAACAATTCATTACCAAGACTTGTGATAGTCTGACCTTGAGAGATCTGTGCTGTATCTCTGTGACTGGCATTTCTCCAACATTTCTCCAACATGCTGTGGTTCATATCCAGGTCAGATGGACACTGCAACATATGGAGAAGACAAATTAGCTTCAAACAATTTGCATTGTATTTCAGTCAATTGAATTGGTACAGCACACCCTTGTCACAAACAACGTCTGATCAAATGTTATTTCTTGTTTTGTGTTCAAAAATGAATTAACTCAGTACGTGTATTCTGCTGGAAGATTCAGGTAAACAGGTCTGCAAAACAGGTCTCAGCAGACATCAATGTTGCACATGTTGACGATGATTTAGCTATTTTCTGAATATTTCTGAATTTCTGAATGTTTGAAACATGAAAGAAAGATTCCATGTTGTAATCAGACAGCGTCCAACGATACAAACAGTCAGCGGCAGATTGCAGTATCAGAGTGGCTTGTATGGCCCTGTGGTCGGGGATTGTTGATCATGATCCCGTGTGTGGTTGCACTGATCACTGATACTGTGTGTAGTGTTGACTCTCACGGTACGGGTTGTAATGTCTAAACGGACTGGCCCTGCATTCACGTGCCCAATGACCTTCTTTCCCATAATTGTATCAGCCAGTCTTCCACTGTCTTGTGGGCCCCCCTTTTCTTTTAGGCTTGTTATTACGACCAGCTGGTTGACTCTGTCAACCTGTTGTGCCATTTACTTAACCCCCACCCCTGTGAGTTACCCTGGGAGAAGACCTAACCTCCATCCAGAGACAACATTTTTGATTGTGTTGTTTTCCAATCTGTATTACGCCAATCAGTGTTTGCCAGCCTGTATGCTGCTGCAATATGTGGTTTAACATTATCCAAAAATGTTTGAAGAGTGATGTAGCTGTTATCCTCCAGTGTCATATGAGAGTTTCTTTGCCACGTAGTGATAAATCTCTGGAGGAACTCAGGTAGAGACTCCTGTTTTTGCTGTACACAATGAATGACTTTTGAGAAATCACTTGGCTGTCGTGAACAAGCTGCAACTGCTTTCTTAGCCTCATTGTTTAACCAAGCAGGTGGTGGAGAGGGTGGACAGGATTATCCAATATGGATAATAGTTTGTTCAGTGTCCTCCTCTCCACCACCTTTTCCAGACTATCTAGTTTGTAGCCGATGATGGAGCCGGCCTTCTTCACCAGTTTGTTAAGTCTGTTGGTGTCTCCGGCTCCAACGCTGCTCCTCCAGCAGACTACTAAAAGTACAGTTCACTGGCCACAACAGATGGTAGAACATCTCCAACATCTCGCTGCACACATTGAAGGATCAAAGTTTCCTCAAGAAAAAGAGTCGACTCATCACCTTCTTGTAGACAGCGTTGATGTTCTATATGAACCCTAAACCTGAGAAACATCATGTTAGCCTTGATAACATGATTAATGATGCCTCTTATGCCCCCTGATGCTGATCACACCCAGGGTGCAGTCAACCCAAATCATAGCAAACACACAAGATCAAGGTTCATATTTTTTACAGGTTAGCTGGAAGTCTGCAACCTTCCAACACTGATTATATGTCACCTTAAAAAGTAAAGTAGTTTCTAGAGTGATACATTTACTATTAATTTACCATGTTTTTAATCATTAGACAGATGCTTGTATCAGAGCTGTTGTGTGGTTTGAATTGGACTTGTTTTTTTTTCCTGGTTGAATCAGGATGATGAGATGCTGAATTTGAGCTTTGGCATTATTATATTGAGACAATGTTGAAACAGAATCTTTTCAGTGAAGAAGAGATGTTGTGATGTATTTTCAGTGCAGGCCATCATGCAACACATCATTTACACACTAGATGGCACCAAGTCCACTGCAACATTTACAGAAGCACCACCCAACTACAGGGTGAAGTCACCAGACAGACAGACAGGATGCAAGTGAGAATTATTTTATTTCAAAACACTAAGCCTCTAAAACACTAAACATCTAAAAACACTACACCTCCATGGACTGCGCTGCTTCTGTGGACAGAAAGAAATATTAGAAACAAGGTTTGAATTCAGAACAGAGAGAAATGATCAGAGACTCACCTGAAAGCATCTGATGCATCTTGACCCTCTTCCATTTGGTCTCTGGGTGAACACTCTGGGCCTGTGGCTGGTAGGATGCTGCCTGCTGCCTACTGCGGGGGGTAGGTGGGGCCCTGCTGCGAGGGGTAGGTGGGGCCCTGCTGCGAGGGGAAGGTGGGGCCCTGCTGCGAGGGGAAGGCGGGGCCCTGCTGCCAGGGGAAGGCGGGGCCCTGCTGCCAGGGGAAGGCGGGGCCCTGCTGCCAGGGGAAGGCGGGGCCCTGCTGCCGGGGGCAGGCGGGGCCCTGCTGCGGGGGGCAGGCGGGTCCCGGCTGCTGGGTGCAGGCGGGTCCCGGCTGCTGGGTGCAGGCGGGTCCCGGCTGCAGGGTGCAGTAGGGTTCCGGCTGCAGGGTTCCGGCGGGTCCCGGCTGCAGGGTTCCGGCGGGTCCCGGCTGCAGGGTGCAGGCGGGTCCCGGCTGCAGGGTGCAGTAGGGTTCCAACTGCAGGGTGCAGTAGGGTCCCAACTGCAGGGTGCAGTAGGGTCCCAACTGCAGGGGGCAGGCGGGTTCCGGCTGCAGGGGGCAGTAGGGTTCCGGCTGCAGGGGGTAGGAGGGTCTCTGCCGCAGGAAGTAGAAGGGTCTCTGCCGCAGGAGGTAGAAGGGTCTCTGCTGAGGCTTCCCCACACTCACTCCTTTTGACACCGCGGGCTCCTTCAGCTGTCTGATAGCGAAGCTCTGAGTGATGTCGTAGGTTGTGCTTGGAAGGACGCGCTTACCGGAGGTTCCCACTGTGCTGCTCCCAGTTGCCGGGAGGTTACGAGTTCCCTGATCTTGGGAGAGGAGCCCAGTGGCGGTGGAGCTCGGTTTGTTGCTCAGCGTCTGACTTTGAGGCTTTGGATTGGAACCTCCACGGCTTGAACCCCTAGAAGATGACACGCTTCCCTTTGAAGACGCCTTTCTTGCCGGGGTGCTGCCTGACGTGTGCGACTGTACAGGGTTTTTGTGTGGTGCAGAAGCACCTCGGCTAAACGGCTTGGAAGACATGGCTCTTTTCCCTTTGGAGGCTGGTGTTTGATCAGCAGCACTCAGAGGTTTCTGTGCTACAGACTGGCGGGAGCTCGAGTAGCCTTTCTTGGAAGGACTCTGACAACTGCTGGTACACTCTGGGCTCTGCATTTTACTGTTCCTGGTCAAAGAACTTCCACTGACAACAGATGACCAGAGGCCAGACACCCTGGACTCCTGAGCATTAACCGGTTTGGGGTTGGTAATTTGCTGGTTGGGATTGGACACCTTGCTGCTCTGCATGTACGTCACTCCCCTCTGGGCTGGCTGCACAGCAGACTGCATGTAGCTGCTACTGGAGAGTCCTTCACCATAACCGCTGTTAACAGCAGTCTGTGTGTTGAAGTTACTGCTCTGAGCTGTGTGGGGAGAAATGGCAACCTGTCTGAATTCATCCTGGGGATGACCGTCACCAAATCTTGGTCTAGCCTGCTTTGTCAAGATCAGACAAAACAGGACATCTCAACATATAATGAAGCAAAGCTGCAAACACTCACCCCAAATAAATTCCACAGTCCATTTCTGTATGTCGAGGTGTGCAACCTGGTCAAAGCACCGGTCGCTCAACTGCCCTGAAGCCACTTGCTCAGCAGAGATGCAGCTTTTATTGCAGCCTGCGTCCAATCACTGCTTAACGAGCTGATTGTCTGCAGGTGCTGCAGAGGTGTCAGAGTGCTGCTGATGTTCACTGTGTTCACAGATCCAAGTGTTTATGTGCAAGGAACTCGCAGTAAAAGCTGTATTTTGATAGAAAGAGCATTTTGTGTATATAGTAACAGTCTCACCTGAAATTCTTCCTCTCTATATGCACCCTAACCCTGAGAAACATCATGTTAGCCTTGATGGTCTTGTTAACATGATTAATGATGCCTCTCATGCCCCCTGATACTGATCACACCCGGGCGGCGTGCTGCAGTAATGATGCAATCGACCCGAATCCTCGCCAACACACATCAAGATCAATGCTGCTCTGTTTGCCGGACGTAAACAAAACCACCATCTTTCAATCACAGATTCAAACTTCATTCGGTTTCTCGGATGCAAATGTAAGAAGTGATGAGTGAGACGAATGATGTCATATCTGCATGCGAGTGCGATATCATCAGCTTCCTGAGTCCGTGTGATCTGTGAGCATGTGGCCCGCTCCACATGAAAACCACCCTTTACACTGTCGGTGTAGGGGACACGCGCTGAGGACACACTCCCCGGCAGTCGGACAGGTGTGAATCTTCATCCCTGACTGTGCCTGGTCAGTAGTGTTGGATGGTGACGATCCCCCGCTGCCACAAGTGGAAGACAAACGAATCTGTCACGCTGCCCTACTTTCCCAAGTATGTGCCTTTCATCAAACGCGTCGTAAAACCCAGATTTATTCACAGCCACAGTTTTATTTTTCATCTTTGTGTATTTGACATTCAAGTGAGCATCCCGCACGAGCCAGAGCGGCGATTGCAAATTTCCTCCTCTCCGCTGTAGGAAAGAGTGACACCTCGCATGCGATGACCAGATGAGCGTGGTGGCTTAGATCAAAGACACAATTTCCTGTCAGAGGAAATAGCACAGAGGAATTTTTTTTCAGGAACAGTTTCTTCCTTCCTGGATTCTTTCCATTTACGCCTATCAACATTCATGTGAAAGTCCTCCTCTTGGATTCCTTTTTCTGATGACACAGGCAAGCTTTATAATAGAAAATCAACGGAAAACATGGACATTAATCTAACTGTAAATGAGCCCTATACATCAGAGTAGGTGACACTTTTCTCCCCGTGGATGGATTCTTTCATCATTTCTTATATTGGTGCACATTTTCAGCCTCAATGTTGATTTCCACAATGGCGATTGCTGCTCTAACAAAGGAAACAAATGGCTCCTGACTTGTAGAAAAGTGGCATTCAAGGAGCCTCTCTCCTCTCTTTTCTCACTCGTGAGCTTCCTGCATGCTAAGAGAGATTTGTATCTGTGTGTGCTGGGTCACAAACAGGGTGTGATGGAGGAGAAGGCAAACACAGCATCATCATCTAGTTTATGTGCAGAGCTTTGCAGGACATGGGGACATTTGAGAGAAGGGTCAGACCACTCTACGCCCGCTGAGGCTGAAAGTGCACATTTTCTCCTCTGTTTGGATTTTATTTATTAGGAGGTGATGCTGAGCGCTGTAGTTTTTAGTAAATGCTGCTCAAACAGAAATGAACTGTCGGGACTATTTTCAGTTGCGGATCAGTACAGCTTTAGAGGTCCAGTGGGTATTTCTTGTAGCGGGACAATGCTTGTGGGACTGAGTCAAGATAAACTGTCATAATAGTATCAGTAGTATATGCTGATCTATCAGCTGGGAGACTTCATCAGCAAATACGGGCCTCCCTCAAGATGTATTGGTCTCGGTGTTCATGTTGTCCCATATGAGAGATGCTTGGGGTAATTTAGGAATAGTTATAGGTGTGTTTTTTAAATTTTTATTTATAGTTATTTATGATTATTATATTCCCAGTAAAGTTCACTGTTTCAGTGCACTGTCTTTGTGACAAGTGTTTGATTACCACATATCGCTCAATATATTGATCTTGTATTTTGTTTTTCCCCAAAAAATCCACCAAAATGGACTGAAAAATCCAGCTCTGGTCAGGCGCTGCTGCAGTGTGTGTTAATAACGGGACACGGTCAGACTCTGAGGAATCAATTAAATCAGCCTTTGATTTGCCAGTGGAATCAATTCATGGTTTGTTTTGGAAATTTAGTGGGATTTTTGTAGAACATTTTCAAATTCCTGCCCTTTAAAGGTGCATGAACTGATTTTGACAGTTGCCAATTTCCATGTTTTGGTAGCTACAGAGCTGTTTGCTTTCGATGGAGTCATGTTTGAGGTGACCTGGTGAACATAACTCCAACATTTACTCTCCTTTAAGCAGGAGTGTAGTGCTATTTGTTGAAGTATAGGAGTGCACCTGTGACAAGTCAAATATGTACCCAAGATATTTTCAATATTTTAATGCCTGTCTGAAATGATGACAGGCTTTTAATTTAAAATTGGACAAGACATGTTGAGTTTGTATTAACACATAATGCAACAGCTTTAATAGGGCAAACGGTAGCAGATCAAAATGAGGCTTAAAGTTATTAAACTCTAATGTCAAGATGACAACTTTGACCATTTAATTTGTATTTATGACTCTCTTTTTCATCAAAAACAGCAACCTGCTCTGTCTCCAACCAAAGCAGTGAAGTTATGGACCAGGAAACCTTAACAATAACTTCAAAGATGCTACACAGCTCCACGAAGCTGAAGGGATCTGTTGAATAATAATTATCGGTAGGTTTGTCTCTATTAGTCATACTTTCCACTCTACACACAGTCAATTTAGCTACGTTTGTAATGTAAAGACATTGATTAAAGCTGTAATTAACAATCAGGAGAGTGTCTGTGAGTGTTAAACAGTTTACAGTAGTTATCAGACTTAGTTTGGGGAAAATTAAAACTCTCCCCAGATGCAACATTTTCTTAGTTAGCGGTTCTTAAAGGAAGGACGACCGAAGGCTTTCAGCTCTCAAGATTAGAGAAGGTCATGGTTCATACAGTCAGAGCTGCATTAACCCGTATAACATGAATGATACTTTGAAATTAAAAGACAACCTAAATAACTTTGTTTCACATCCTGACATCATATCATTCTTGAAAGGACCTTCATGTATGTGATGCTACTGTGAGATCATCATGCAGGATGTTACATGCAGGGCTGTAACAGTATGTCTTCATCCAAACTGAGCCTCCTCAAAGTCCTTCATGTAGCAAGACGATGTGAAGTCAGTGAGACAGACACTCAGCAGATGGTGTGTCCTCTCCGGAAGAATCTACCCTTTGGCCTCCGAACCGTTCCTCTCCCTCTGACCAATCAGGTGCCTCAGATCCCTGTTGGGGGCGCTGGGCTCCCTCCCGCTTCGGCATCTGGTCCAGCCTTTGCAATAATGAAGGTAATAATAATGAGCTTAAGTCTCCTCCCTTCGGGAAGGCGAGAGGTCACACTACCTATGGAGAGTTCACACCCAGCACATTCTACCAGCAGCTCGAGGATTCATCATCATCATCATCATCATCATCAGAGAGGCTTCACGCTTTCATCCCTGTTTACAGTGGATATTGTTCTCGAGATGAAGTTCAACGGCTTCATGTAATTTGGATGTATTTTTTTTTTTTGGTCATCATTTCTATTGATTCAGGCAACATTGTTCCCTCCAATTTATTGCTGAGATCTACGAGCACAGTTAAATCACTCCAGCCAAACCCATAGTGTAAAATTAAATCACTTGCGTAAAATTAAATCAAGACGTTGATCTTTAAACTGCAAAAACATCTCTACCAAATAGTTTTGTTATTACTGTTAACTGAGTGATGGACAAAAAACTATGAGATCAGTTCTCATAAAACCAGTATTTTCCTTCAAGTTTATTATTTTACCAAGTAGCATTTTAGTGGCCAGAACTATAGCAGTCTGAAATATATAAGTCCATTAGCTCTGAAAAAAAAACAACCTTTTTACAGAGTACTGTATGGAGCAACATAAGCCTTTGTTTGTGATAGTGTTTCTGGCCAGTAAAATATTACCACAGTTTGTCTGTTGCTTGGAGCTTCAGTCTTCACTGTGATTATGGTCTGGAAACCTTGTTTGCATTAGGGTTTGTTCAGCCACTCTGAAGGGCTGCGACCAGACGGGATAGCAAAGTGTGATGGCATAGAAGTAGTTACAACAGTGGCTGCTGCAGTTCTGGCATACAAAATAATATATACGGTGGTCAATACTAATTGATCAAAGGCTGCTCTAATAGTTATAAAATAACCAGAAATGTAACCCAACAACCGGAAGCAATCCTCAGTGTAGCGTCAGACCACAGACTGGATATAAAAGTAGACGCAGCTTCCTGGTCTGAAAAATGAGGCCTTAAACTGCAATACCACCAATTGCCACTAGAGGTTGACTCCAAAAAGCCTCCATAGACTCCATATTTAACTTCTCCCATGAAACTCAGTCAATTAATTTTTTCCACAAGTTATTCTAGTTTTGTTAGCTGCAGTCACTCATTCCTATTAGTTTTCTGGAGGTCCATCTGAAAATAATCCGTCATTAATTAGGACATAAACCTCAATAAGCCGTGTTTTAGGGGGCGTGTCTGTTTGACTGACGGTGCCGTCAGGTTTCGGCTATAGGTGGGCAAGACAAAGTACTGTCGGATTTCCAATCAAATCGAGTCAGATCCACCGCTCGCTCCCCCAACTTGCCCAAACCTCTCTGAACTACATATAGAAATACTGATAAATGTAGCTTTAATGTTAATACAAAAATATTGATAAGAGCAGCTTCATATAATAATGTTCAAAAGTGCAGTTTTAATGTTTATCAAAAATGCCTTCTGTAACTTCCCGTAACTAAAAAGTGGGAGAAACATCAGCCAGCAATAAATTAAGTCGTTATCTATGAACCACTGTGGGTCTGCTGGAGGGGGTTTGAACCCAAGTGTCTTCAAATGACTCCAGTTTGCAGCCACACTATTGTATTTGTTCTGCTCTCTGCTCACTTCCAACCAGCTCATTGATGCATGAAGCAGATGATGAAGTGGCACAGGAGTTGAGAGTATCTTGTCCCTTCTCTAAAACAGGTCAAGGCCATTTATAATCAACAAGCAAAACAGGCCTTATTCCACTTCTGTGGGAGGACCAGGGGAGAGACTCTTTAATGAGTCACGGTGGGGCTCGTAGCCTGATCAATTGAATGGCTTGATCGCGTATGGACCCCATCGAGACTATTCATCTTCATACCGTGTTGTTCTCCCTGGAGGATCTTCGCAAGAATATAAAGCAGAGAAGAAGCCGCAGCTTTAGTGGCTCATTCAGAGTTTGAGAGAAGGATGCAGGATGGGACACGGAGGGAGATATGTCCCTCTAAATGAAAACTCTCTAACCTCATCCTCACATAACAACCACCCCAACAACAAAACAAAACTTCTGACAGGAAACGAAAAACGAGAGGCTGAATCACGGGCAGCTTGAGGACAGCGGAGCCCACAACAAGGCTTCAGGGCACGGCCCGCTCTCAGGGGTGGAGGCCCGGGGTGGAGGGGCGGAGGAGCGGAGGCTGGCAGTGCCGTGCGTTTACAGTTGTCGTCAATTCGGAAATCAGTGGAGACGCAGTCGTGGAGACTTCAGAGGGGAGCTGCATTGTTGCGGTGGAGTATTTTATACGAGCCGTTCTTTCATCGGAGACAAGACTTTGTTGAGAGCATTTGTTTCTCATTTTCCGCGGGCCTGGGGACTCGTTGTGGTTCGGCACCGAGAGGTTTTTGTTTAAATTTCAAGAGCATAAAGAATCCCATTTTGACATGTGGACACTTACATGTTGTACAAACTCTGCGGTGGTTATACCCAAGTGGGACAGAAATAATATACAATTAACCGCAAATCAAGTCCACTTGTTTTGTGAGCTTTATTAAATTCAAACTGAAATCTGAAGTCACATCACTATTTATGGCAGGAAATTGACACAATAATGATACTGCAGCTTTTGTTTTGTTACAAGACATTGTTTCCTCCTTTTCTAAACAAACCCACACAGCGTTGTCTGAGATCCTGTCACGCTGCAACGTTTGGACTTCAGTTGAAAAGTTGAAGCCAGCAAGCTAGGCTAACCAACTCACCTTCCTCTCATCATCCTTCCCTCTTGTATCAGCTTGTAGCTCAACTGTGTCTCTTTCATGTGTCCCGTTGAAGTAAATGTCCTCTCAGCACTCCACATGTTACCCAGTGATATAGCGGGACCATTTCAAACTGAAGGATGTTTCCACCCGCCAAGCAGATTATGTTTTCGGTGCGGTCTGATTGTTTGTCTGTTTTGTAGAAGGAGTACAGAAAACTACCGAACTGATTTGAATGAATCTCGGTGGAAGAGTGTAGCACGGGCCAAGGAAGAAACCGTTCAATTTCGGCGCAGATCCACGAGTTTCATTGTCTTGTCTTTAACATTGTGAGAGAGGGCATTTGGCCTGCTCAGTGCAATGCATCTTAAAGTCCAGTAGATGGTAGTAAAGTTCAGTAGTGAGAAAACATAGGCCATTATAGAAATACAATATCACATTCCACATGTGCAGGCAGCAGTAATCCTCCGAGATACACTGAAACAGAAAGCAGACGTTGTGGAGCATCAGAGGTGTTCTGGGAAATAAATTCAACCCTGGACTTCTCCGCTGGGACTGCACCCCCTACAGCAGCCTGAATGACGGGCACACAGAGAGGGTCAGTAAAGAGACACGTTATGGATTGGTTTGACGATCCATCGACCCACCGGCGGATTTGTCTGAATAAGACCGATGGTCAGTAGACCGGTGTGGAGCTCGTGGGGACAGTGATTTCACACGAGAGAAATGTAACAACACCACAAGTGTAAATATTGGTTGCAGTTGCACATGACAGAGTGGACTATTGACCTCGTGGAGGTCTGTGCTCTCAGTGTGCCCGTCTAGTCATCACTACACCAATCACATTAAAAAAAAAAAAAAAAAAAAAAAAAAAAAATTATGCCACCTGGAAACACTCCTGTTGGAGGCCTTGAAAATACATTTCTTTTTCTTTTGGTAATTACATTTTGACCAAATAAGTGCCGTGATATGTATTCTGATTTCTTAGCAAAACTAGTTTATAATCATTGATATTAATACCAGAATGAAGGAAGAGCACATATACAGTTTTGGTAAATCCATTGAATCGTGTGTGTGTGTGTGTGTGTGTGTGTGTGTGTGTGTGTGTGTGTGTGTGTGTGTGTGTGTGTGTGTGTGTGTTTATGGAAGTGATGAATGGGCTGCCAGTTGGCTTTAATGGGCAGTTGGGCCAGCTGTACCAACTCCTCCTCACTAGCATCCTCTGGCAAGCACAATTAGTCCCATTGATCAAGTGAACAGCAGAACAATGGGCAATACCCCACTGGAACCACTTCCTTAGTTTAGTCTCCACCTTCGCCAACCAGACATGTTAGAGATGATGGACAGATCCAGGCTGGGCCGATGGATCCACAGATTTGACATCATAAGTAAGATCACTGTGAAGATAAGGAAAGTAAAGGGAGTGAAGCCCAGCATCAGCGTGGTTTGGTTGGAGCATCTAAATGTGAAGCAGACTGTATCAGAGGACTATTTAGTGAAGGCCAGTGTAAATGATGATGTGTCGTTGTAGCGGAGCGTTACAGACAGCTGTATTTGTCATACCATGCCAGTGGAGGGGGGTAGATGCCACTTCGTCTCTGTCGTCATGCAGCTGACTGTTGTGGTCTCTTTTTTAACATGTTCAATTCCTCACAGATGTGGCGTTCACTTTTAAGGCATATTCCCTATCACGGCCATTAAACCCATGAAATGGCGCCAAGATGTTCCCGGAGACAGGAGGCCGAATAAAAAAATCACAAGCCTGCTGCGCTCCAGAGGAAAAAAAAAAAAGAGAAAAGAAATACGTTAAATATGTATTTCGGCACAAACCACAGAACACAGTTAAAACTGTTAAAGTTTTTAAAAACTGCTTCCTCGTAGGAAACCCTCACTGGTGTAAGAAACGGCTCGTGGGAACACATGACGTGGAAATCAAAGATGAAATAAAGATGTGATCTTTTAATCAGACATGTGCAACATACAGTCTGAAGGAGTGGATAATTGGAGCGATTCTTCTGATTTTAACAAGCCTCTCTTTTTGCACAGTAATGGAAACCGTCTGGATGTTCCTCTGTTTTCATGCATTCCTGCTGAGGCAGCCTTACACAGCCTATAGCAAACAGACCGTATATTTTTCAAGCAGCCAGACTCGTAAAAAGACAAGAAAGAAAAGAAAAGCCAGGGCTTCTAATCCACACTTTAATGAGCAGAAAACGGAAGTAATGACATGCAGGGAATCATTTTTCTTCTTTTCCTTTCTGCAAATTGACACCAGTAACCCGTGGCCGGCTTAATGCCCCGGGCGTGACACGCTGTGTAAATAGCAAATGAAAACTTCTCCTGGGGTTTTCCTCCCACAGGCAATTATTAAGAATGATGACACTTTGAACAATAGCTGGATCAGAGCGCTCAACTTTGTCATCATGAGTGAATCCCATTACACCCCGGCATAATGACCGTCTGTGAAGGCAGAGAGAGAGAATGAGTATCACAAGGCATCAGCTTTTGTTTTTTCTCCGCTGGAAAACAAAGCTCATTTGAGGCATCTCCATCCGAGCCACCCCTTTGTGTCAGCAGCGTAAGAGCCTCAATTGTTTTCTCCTCTGTGAGTAAATGCCCAGCTTAATGTGGTGCTGCGGCCGAGAAATGATACCCAGTCCAAACATTATGAATACATTCATTTCCGCAGCTCTCATAACACACAAGATTACATTTGAGGCTAAATGAGTGTACAGACTTCACGACTTTGCTTTGTTTTGTCGATCCACATGCAGGAAAGTGTATCCGTGTTATCTGCTTTACTATCAGAGGAGTTGATCTTGATGGGCCGAAGATGTTGCTTTGGCTTTCAACAATGGGAGGCTGTTTCACTTAACTTCCAGAGCTCCTTTCTTCCCCCCTCAATCCAAATACCTAGATAGCTAGCAATTAGGGCCATAAACACATAGAGGAATGGCAGCTCGCCATCTTCGCTCGCCGTCTGTGTTTGGAGCATCAAAAGGCCACAGAGATTTGCTTTTGTCATTCAGAAACAAACAAAGATGACGCGTATGACATTTGTTTAGAATTCATTCATTTTAAGGTAATTCAGTTTAAACATGCATGTAAAATGTCTGGATTTCAGTGTTTTTTAGGGCTTAGAAAGCAGCTTTCCCCTGAAAGGACACTTCTAGCATAACCCCAATTAAAAATGTGGACAAAAGCTAAAACTTAACATATTTTTCTAGCTTTTCATGAAGCTTAAAGCTCCTTAACTGGTTGCAGCAAAACCGCTGAATGAAACAATGTAGCTGGTGTTTCAGAATCATCTGTATCTTATCACTGGGAAAAAAAGAGAGAAAAGAAAGAATCCCCCTAAACAGAAAAACGTGGAGAGGCAGACTGTTTCCTTCAAAAGAGCCTGCAGAGCGGCTGTTGTCTTTCAGGAGGGAGGGGAGACTTCAGCGGCCTCAGCCCCTGCGACTGGTTCTCATCATTTTGACAATAAAACTTGAGGAGTTGAAACAAAGCGACGTTTCATGAAAAAAAAAAAGGGGAAAAAAAAGTGAGGGGGCTCCAGAGATTTCCGCTGGTCTGTGCTGAATCGCCCTCCTCCTCCTCCTCCTCCTCCTTTTCTAATCCAACAGCCAGAGAGGAGCAGAGTGGTGATGTTTTTAGGGAGAGCTTTGGAAAAGCTTTTGGTGGCTTTAATTCCTCTCCAGCACCCATGAGGGACCAAAGCGGGTTGAAATGGTTCAAAGATGAGATGACTGATTGTGTTTTCAATTCTCAGAGGTTTGTTTTCATAGTGCCAGGGTTTTATTGCAGCATTGTGGACTGGCTGTGACACAAAAGATGGAGTGAATGTGCCTCGTAGAGAGTGAGTTCAGATCACTGTTGATTGGGTCACAATATCGAGCTGACGTCAGGCACTTACCGTTACTTTTGTGTGCGCATAAAGAACAGAAATGGGTGAAACAAATGTCAGTCAATGAACTCTCTTTATAACATTCAAGTCTATGATAGTCTGTAGTAAAAGAGCACATTAGACGTGTGATGAGGAGAGATGAGCGGTGCATGCTTCAAGGAACAAGGCTGAAAACTTATAAACACAGCTGTATTTACAGACAAATCTGTACAATTTTTACAAGTTGCTACTGATAAATGCATTAGGAAAGAGTTTTGTATAAGAAAATGCAGCAGACTGTCCCCTCACACATCAGCACTCGTGGAGACCTGTGATAGCCGGGGGTCCGACTCGATCTCGAAGCGGTAGTGGTAGCCCTCCCACACCTCCCTGCAGGCGTCCCGCAAGTCGTAGATGCGCTTCTTGATGCCCCTGCGGTTGAGGTAAAGCACAAAGAGGAAGACGAGGCCTACGAAGCCCAGGACTATACCCAAGAAGACGTAAGAGGTCTGCAAAGCAAGGTCGCCCTTCTGGTGGCATCTCAGAGTCAACATGCCCACAGCGAGCATGGACGTGTTCCTCATGCTGGCCGGGAAGGCACACACGAGGTCCTCGGCGTCCCGGATGCGATCCTGCGACTTGTTGAGCCACAGAGCAAAAGGTTCGATCCCACACGTGCACATGAACGGGTTCTCCCCCAGCAGCAGAGCCGCTCCGGGCAGGGAGTCCAGCTCCTGCAGGCCTTCCTCGGGAAACGTCTTGAGGGCATTGAGCGTGAGGTCGAGCTCCTCCAGGCACTCCAAGCCCGAGAGGGTGGAGTTGTGGACGGCCACCAGGGAGTTGTTGGAGAGCTTGAGTCTCCGCAGGCTGCTCAGGTGGGAGAAGATGCGCGAGGGCAGATAGATGAGGCTGTTGTCGGATAGGTCCAGGCCCTGCAGGGTCCCCAGGGAGCTCCAGCGGAGAGACGTGGCCAGGTCCAGCACCGACGAGTGGTTGTAGAGGGCTTGGCTCAGGTTGAGCTCCCGCAGAGACTGATTGAAGACGGTGAAGGCCTCGGGGTGGATGATAGCCAGCTGGTTGTTGCTCAAATCCAGAGAGCGGAGGCTGCGGAGTCCTGCGAAGGTGTGGGACTCCACCTCGGAAATTCTTAAAAGAGACATCAATCACACTTTAATTTGCATAGTGGGAATGGACAAAAGAAGATGTTTGCAGACATGAAAGCATGACAGATTTACTTTGGATCCGAACTGAATACATTTTTATTGTGGTGGTCCTTTTAATACAGCTTAAACAGAAGGATGCAACCAAAAACTGAGGAGCTGCTTGTCAGATTTAAAGAACACTGAGGACCAAGTGGAGATTGAGAAACAGCATGCTGATAGTGAGACAAGCAAATTGTGTCTTAGATTCCTCTCCCAGGTTTCCTTTGCATGGCAGTAATGACGAAAAGGCACAGCAGTCAGTCTTACCGGTTATTGCTCAGAGACAGGTTGGTCACGTTCTCCAGTCCTTTGAAAGACTCCGGACCGATCCGGTTGATCTGATTCCCGGTTATGAACAGATTCCGGGTGTATCCGGGGATCCCGGCCGGGATACTCCGCAGGTTTTTGGAGACGCACTTCACGGTGTGAGCCGCCTCCGAGCACTCGCAGTGCGGAGGACACGGCGCGTAAACGGAGCCGAGGAGAGCGCAGAGAACAATGCGCCGCGCCAGCATGTTGGACAGAGAAGGAAAAGTATGCGGTTGGAGGAACGAAAAGAAAACACGGACAAGAAGAGGAAGAAGAAAAGGGGTAAATGAAACGATCAGCTCCGCCAAGACATCGTTACCATGTCTCGTCCCGCCTGGGAATGCGCCCTTCAACTTTGCATGTCCGCAGAAAGTATGGCCGGGAGGCTGGGTCTGATTTCCATGAGAACAGGACTGGGGGTCGTGCTGATCTAATATGATCTGAGGGGGTGTTTGATCCTTTGCAGAGGCAAAGCGGGGCGTCGCTTCTTCTCCAACAATGAAGTTAAAAAAGGATCATAGACTATAGTGCGGCGATCTGTGGGGAGGGAGGGGCTTCTATGCTGCCTGCCCGGGTGCACGAGATCTTCCTCTCAGCCTCGAGAAGGAAGAGAGTGCTGGCACGAGGGATGGATGAGGAGGAGAGAGTGGTTGGAATTGCAGCCTCTTTTCTCATTTGGTAATATCTACTATTACGCATGGCGCAGCAGGACGTCAGGGAAACGAGTTTGGCCAAATATGTACTCACCGGGGTCAAATATCAACACTGAAATATGGACTTTAGTGATTTTGATTGCAGAAAAAAGAACAAACTGCAAGAAATCTCTAATAAAGGAAACATCATGGAAACCATCAATAACCATTTCTAGTCAATAATTATTTAAATACTCCAATTTTAGTCATCGAATGTGTTTTTTAGGGCGATCACGATGAAAAGGAAGAACTTTGCCAGAAGTTCTCTGCTCATAGTTTGATGTCGCTCATTCTCGGCTCCCCAGGTGGTGTGGTCAAGGTGGGGGAGGGGTGTGTGACCTCAGATCCTTTGATTCCCTACCCTTTTTCTTGAATATCATGATACTCTGCAGGGTAATGACCACTGAGTGGGACTTTTAGCCTTTATGTGTATTCTGACGGCCTCTAATTAATATTACAGTTCATAGGAACTTCAGTAGGAATAGGAAATCCCGACATCACAGCTTCCAGCTGAAGGCCAAATTCAGTGATGGAAATCCAAGAGAAAAAAAAACACTCCCACAAATGTCTACAATAATAGACATCTTTATTGGTATTATAGCTGTAAGTCATAAACACATTCAGACAGTCACTTGCAGGATTCATAAAATTCCCCCGTGGACTCGCTGTGTGATCTGCAGCATAAAAGATATTTGTGGGGGTGGGGGGTTGGATTAGAGAAACAAAAGAAGGGTTTTGAAATCGTAGACTGGTAGAAGTATATATGGATAGTGGCACTAATAATAGCATCCCAACTGTCTTTTGACAGCGGGGCTGAATCACTGGGACCACAGGTCTCCACATTCCTGGACCGAGCTCTTGGATACAACAAGGCACCGCAGCAGGCAGCATCTAAAACCATTCAAATGATCGCCGCTCAATATCACATTCTTGCACATCCACTCACACAAAGGAGTGTTAATCCTCACAGCCCCGCCCCCTCCTCCCTAAATCATACAGAAATATTTCTCTGTCAGTAATAAAGACAATGTTCTGAGTTTTATCAGCTGATATCAAAGAGCCATTCATCCCTCTCCTGTCGTGAATGAGCTGTTTCATCAAGGGACAAGTCCCGCATTCAAACACAAGTTTTGTCTCCCCTTTTTCCAACATTTAGCACAATTACGGAGAGCCGAAGGGAGTTTTCACTTCGCCGCTTGGCATTTTCCACGATCTGGACACGGGCATGAAAATGTCACTACAGTTTGGGCATAATGAGCACATTTCCTGATATATATATATTTTTTTTTTGAAGACACATGCTCCTCTGACTAACAGCACTCTGGATGGAGGGCTACCAGTCCGGAATGTTCATTCAGCCATTTCACACATAAAACTTGAGAGTTTAGGGCATAAAGGTGTATTTACAATAAAAGATGATTAAGTAACTAGTGGCTTTGCTTTAAAGAGAGATGTTAGTTTAAAATATCCACAAAAAACAAGTGTCTTTAAAGTTAATTTCACTCCCAATAAATGCCAGATTTCTTCCTGCTTTTAAAAATGACTGTGCAGCTCTTTTCTACACAATCTGTCGCGACAGCACACACAGCAGGTTATGGCATCAAATCAGGGTCGACTTAAGCAGGCCCGTTACGGTCTAATATATTATTTATTCTCACTAAAGTTTACCAGCAATCACATGACACTTGGAAAAAAGATTTAAGAAAAAACTACTGAGTTATAAACAGAGAAATCAATCAGAGGCAGTTCGCTGCAACGAAACGCAGCTGATTATTAATCAAGAAGCTGCAGAGATGAGTCGACCAGGAACTTCTCCCTCCAATGGGTTCACTCCAGATTCCTGCATGCATGCAACACACACATGCTGGCATGCAATTGCATGCTCTCTCTCTCTCTCTCTCTCTCTCACACACACAGAAACACACACACACACACACACACACACACACACACACACACACACACACACACACACACACACACACACACACACACACACACACACTCATTCAGGCACGAATCTGCTCCACAGCCGAGCGGCCGTGAAGTGACGTAAAGAGGAACAACAGTTAAATTATTCAGAGGACAAATCGTAGACTGAGCGATAAAGTTTGCAAAGTATATAAAGAGCACCTGATGTATAATGTGTGTTCAAATATTTACAGGCAACATGGGTGAGATCCACAGAAGAAGAGGAGGCCACAGAAGGAGCCCGATGAGGAGGAGAGTCTAAGAACAGTGGCACTTTGTTCTCCCTGGAGGTAAAAAGCCATACTCCACACCAACACACACACCTCCATTCAGAGGCTCACACGCTCAACCACATCTACTTTGGATTATTGCAGGATGCAGCGAAGCTTTGTGGAACAGCGCTGACATTTCACAATGACCTTCGGATGTGATGTGCAGAGGTGGAGACCAGCAGGAGCGACGCCGGCCGGCTAGCCGCTGGGGGGAAAAACCAGACGGTTGATGTTTGGCGAGTGTGAAAAAACCTGAGGATCCCGGTTACCTGCTGCTTCTGGCAGCACCGTGGACAAAGAGACGGCTCAACACTTTTCTTTTTCTCTGTTTGACCGCAAACAATGAGGGGATTTGAAAGTGCTAACGACAGCTATGGTAACGCATTTTTGAGTGCCAACCATCATGTGCATTTAAGTTGGTTTTTGTTTTGTTTTAGTTTTTGTTTTTTTTAAAAAGGAGCCAAAAAGAAGCATAAAACTAAATAATGCCACGTCTAAGAGATCGGTGACAGACACGGAGAAAAAGGGTCATTTTTAGGCACTGACTCTGGATTCTTCTCATGAAAGTCAAAAGCAGTGAGAAGGAAACAAAACTCGTCTGTTAAGACTGAACAAACACGTTTCAGAGCTGCTCCACGACACAACTAGTCAGAAATGAAGACACAGTCGGAGGTGGTCTCACTTTCTCCCGCGTTTTGGCACATGAACAGAAAACCAAAGTTCTCCTGGTTTGTCTTGATATTCTCTACATTCGAGTTGCGGCTGCTACAATCTGATGAGTTAATTAGTACCATGAGGTGAAACATGTACGACGTATCTCTGACAAAATATCTCTTCTAGAAGCTGATATTGTGTCGAGTGAGAAAATGCACAAAAGTACAAACTGCTCCTGCGTATGTATGTATGTATGGAGGTATTAGTCGCAGTGCTGTGGAAGAACGAAGTTAAATCAAGCATGAAATGCAGTAAATTCCCTGGAAAGGCAGCTAATTGATTTTACATGTTTGCGCCCCCTCGCCCCAGTATAAAAATGTCATTCTTGAAGCTCTGAATTATGGGATTACACTCCCGATTCCATTACAAAGTAAAAGCATCGGGATCTAAAAGCAAGGCATGAATGTGTTTCCCTCAGAAATTCAACGATCCCTCACTTCTCCACGGTGCAGGTGGTTTGAACCTGCAGTCAGACTCTGTACGACTCCTAATCCTTTCCGTGCGCTTGTGGTGTTCAGTCTCTTCTCTCCCAACAGATGAATACAGATGAATGTCCGTCACCGGGTGCTCCAGCTGCAGCGCCGCCACCGGGAGGCCGCCCGCTCGCCACCAACCAACAGGTGCTGGACGTTCCCGTCTCGGAGGGGAGTAGTCTGTATCTCCTCGACACCGCGTGATGCCCCCACACACACCTCTTCTTCATCCTCTCCTTGTTGTTTAAAAAGGCCAGCGCCACATCTGACCAGCAGGAGGGGTAGGGGAAGGGGGGGGGTTTCACCGTGTCCTGTACCGGCCTCCCAGGTCACCGCAGGTTGAGGGCCAGCGCCACTGTGAGGATGATGCCCATGAGCATCAGGAAAGGCAGCCAGGTCTTCAGGAAGCCTACACAGCTGGGAGGAGACGAGACGGAAGACCAGAGGTGAGGAAACGAGAGAGAGAGAGAGAGAGAGAGTGTGTGTGTGTGTGTGTGTGTGTGTGTGTGTGTGTGTGTGTGTGTGTGTGTGTGTGTGTGTGTGTGTGTGGTGACGTCCACAACAAACAAACAAATAGTGGGGTACCCTAATATCTGCATGACTCCCTCCCACCCCGAGTCCTCATAACATCCAGCCGAAGATGCCGTCTTTAACCCTGTACTTGCAGTAACCATGGCAACAATGAGTATAGACGACATGTACATCATCCTTTTTTTCATGTTAAAACGCTGCTGAGAGGCAAATCAAGAAGCTGCTGTGTGACGCCAGGAGAACATCAGTAGAAACGATGATGTGCGGATGTTAAAACACAGAAAGAAACGTTGGTCGTCACTGAGGCTTCGTCCGTCTGGATGAAACCCAATCAGGAGATTCTTGAGAAGAATCCAGATGTTAATAGCACTCATTTACCTGAACAGAGGAAAGCACAACAAAAGTATAACGGTGACTGATACAAAAAAAAAACAACAACAGCACATGAACATTGGAGAACGCTCTTCTTCTCAGATGAAATGCGTTCTGAACGTTAAAACAATCAACGTCAACGTTTTCTTATGAAACACAAACTTTGAACAGTTGAAGTGTTTACAAATGCAGCAGAAGTCTCAAAACATGGAAAAAAAAAAAGAAGCCAGTGACGTGTCTTTCAAGCAAGTCCAGTTGCCTCTGGATAACACCGAGACTCACTCCGACCCGGATGACCCAGAACCTTCACAGAAAACCTTTGAACAAGTTCCTGTGTTTTCTTTTTGCTGGAGTCTCTCCCTCGCTCTGACTGGGTTTATTTTCCTTCTGCTGCATCACGGAGCAGAAACACTTGTTCTGATGGTGCAATGCGTTGCATCATCACCTTCTTCTGACAACACCGTGTGCGTACTGCATGTTTCCATTCCTGACGGTGTGACTGTAAGTTCACAAGTTCACCATCAGAAACAGCTCCTGTGTTGCAGAAACGAGACGATGTCTGTTGTGACTCGACAACGTGTTGTTAATGAAAGTGAAGTCTTCTTACGATCTGACACGACGACGATGTGAACACCTTTCTTGTTATGGCCGTATTCAAAGGCCTTCTGGAGGAATGTCCTACATACGCTCTCCCCCCCCCCACTCCCTCCCTCCCTCCCCCCTCCCTCCCTCCCCTGGGAGCCCACAGAGAAACCTCATTCACAAGCTTCAGCCCTACTTCTCCCAGGATCTTAGAGGAAAGCAGCTGTTCATTACACAGTGTCCACTTCTGAGTTAGATGATGGCGGATATTTTTGGACTCGAGGATGATATATATATATATATATATATATATATATATATATATATATATATATATATATATATATATATATATATATATATATATATATATATATATATATATATATATATATATATATATATATATATATATATATATATATATATATATATATATATATATATATATATATATATATATATATATATATATATATATATATATATATATATATATATATATATATATATATATATATATATATATATATATATATATATATATATATATATATATATATATTATGGACAGTTTCCCGGACAACGTCAAAGCAGAAACACGACTTCAATGTTCCCAGTTTTTACAACACAGACCCACCATCACATCTGCATCAGTTCATGCTGCGTTAGCCAAAGCTTCTGATGACAGATTTGTGTTACAGCTACATCGAACCTTCAAACCGATGTTGACTGATGATGTGGACGTAGAGGATACCTGAACTACAGCACACTGTGTTGGTGTTTTGGTGTTTTCCTGATTCTTTCCGGGCTGTTCCAAAGAACACAACACTCATTTTAGACAGGAGTAGGACAGTGACACAGTTTTCTACTCCTACATACTGGATTTTAAATCAGTGCTGATTATTAAGGCCCAGTTCAGACCAAAGATTTGATACGAGACTAAACTGTTTTATGTAGAATGGAAAAGTTGCTTCATAGATAAAGTTTATTATGTGAAGGTTGCAGCATCACTGGACCATCTAAGATCAACTAAAGCCAGCTGACAGCGTCACCGCCGACTCAGCTTGTCAATTTGCCAGTTGGCAGTTTTAGAATGTAAAGAAGTCACTTCTCTCAACAGCCAATCAGCTCGCAGCAAAGTCAGCTGGTCATGTCAGTTACAAACTCAGTTTTCGGATGTAAAAAAAAAAAAAAAAGAGAGAGAATCACCTCCTGATTTTATCTGAGGGACAGTCGTGTCTGTATGACACCATGACAAGGGAAACACTCGGCCTGATCTTCCCAGCCTCGGTTATGGGATGTATTGGATGTGCTCACCTATTTTAGAGGCTTCAGCAGGTGATCCACTTGTTCAGCTGTACTAAGATTAGCTGACCTCTCAAGATAGCTTTTTACTGCATGGTCCAAAAACTGGGAGACGATTCCTCCGGTGGTTACCCGCTATGAGTGTGGATGAAACAACAAGCCGGCCGTCTCTTTCTCTTCCCAGAGACCGGGCCCGATACTCTTCCTTACCTGACGTGTTTTCCGTGGATGAGCGCGAGCAGGCAGAGGTTGACCATGTTCCACGAGGTGCTGTTTTCATATCGCATCAGATTCAGAGCCATGGCGACGTGCGAGTGACAGTTGTCGCAGCAGAGGTTGTGCTTCGGAGAGAACACAATGATAACGAATTCGTTCTGTTGTTTCTTCTTCAATGAAGTAAATGAAAGCGGTGTTATTTACCATCCTGTGCTTGTACTCCTCCGAGGCGTCGTGCACTGCGGTGTCCCAGGCGTTGGAGCCGCTGCCGTACACTTTGCTGACATCGAGCATCCAGTACCTGCAGCCAGAGAGAGAAACGATAAACTAACAGGTGTGGTTTTCACCATTTCTCTTTAAAAATACAACTTAAAAACACCCCAAACATTTTTATTAACTAACTTTGTTGGTCTTCCAAACGCCATGTTGTCCTCCTGCAAAAATACAAATGCAACAAAAAAAAAAAAAGGTTCATTTTTTTTATTTACATAGTTTGATCTTCTTTCTTTTACTTCAGTTCAAGTACTAAACACAGACAACATCACTGAGCCAAACCCTGTGCAGCAAATGATTGAGCAGCTAAACTGTGCGCCGAGACCTTTAAACATGTTCAACGAGCAGGTTATTGAGATTTAATGAATCATCAAATGTGCGCCAACAGGCTTCGGGGCTGTTTTGGAGAACGGACCGTGTAGGTTCGAGCTTTTAGAGTTCAGAAGATGGGCCGTCCCAACCGGAACAACAACGCTGAACGTTCACGCCAAAAAAATTATAATCTAGTTTTGTGTAATTTTGCCATAAAAACAAACCTTGAAACATAATAAAAATACAAAAGCTGAGCAAAGGCGTGAAATATTTATCCAGAGTAGTTTGAGAGGTTTCATTAGGATCTATTGTGAGTGACAGCAACAGGTGACTGTTTGATACTCAAATATCTTCCCTTAAACTAAACACGAGCTCTTTAAACTCACACCACTTGAAATTTAACCAACTGTAGAGCAACAATGCTGCTCTAAATTGAACATGGGAGTCGGTGGTCTGAATGGTCTCGTGCATAAACTGTACTCACTGAGACAAAGTACGGTCCAGCAAAGTCCCGGATGACTCCAGTGGAAGTGCAGATTCCCATGTGACCGATGAATGGAAGCAGCCATCTGAATTAAAAAATAAAACAGCATTTCTGTGATAACCCAAATATTAGTAGACAAGCTCCATCTGGCTCAGTAACATCCCAGTTTCAGCTGCATCTCTTCAATCTACAACACATTATTAATGTTCATGATAAATGTAAAAGAAGCAGGTTAGAGTTACAACAACATCAAAACAATAATCCTTAAAAATAAAAGTACCTGTTTGATTTTTACACATTAAAAGCTATAATGTTGTTTTTTTTTTTTAAACAGGATGTTAAATGTTATTTCGGCCCAACGAAGACAGAAACACGAACTTTTGACATGAAATCGTTTCCACTTTAAGAGAACAATGTGTTTCCGCTGTTGTTTACCATTTTGTTTACTTCCTGTTGATTGTTAAAATGTTTACGTCATCACACGCGCCGAAGTAAATGTCTATTTGGG
Source organism: Brachyistius frenatus (assembly GCF_029030835.1). Classification (NCBI taxonomy): domain Eukaryota; kingdom Metazoa; phylum Chordata; class Actinopteri; family Embiotocidae; genus Brachyistius; species Brachyistius frenatus. The sequence goes on from NW_027210645.1 coordinate 333,786, forward strand.
ACAATGCCCGTCACATTTCAACAGTGCGCCCTGGTCCTCGTCACCCGGACTGTTGGCAGCAGCAGAGTCCGACTGATGGGACTCATTTTCGGGGAGGAAATCAACAGGATGGTGCTGGTCGGCTAGCAGCCGGCTAAGCTAGTGGATCTGTCCCGGAGGTGTCCGTCCGACGGCGGCGGCGGCTACTCACGATAACACCGGGATGGGCGTCCACACGACGCAGTACGGGTAGCGGCTGGTCTCCGGGTTAATTTTCTCCGACGCGATGTGGTAATTCTTCATGGTGTCTTTTTCAACAACATCCGCCATCACCAGCTGCGGAGCGTGAACTTCATTTGTCCCACTTACGCCTGCGTCAAGTCACCCGGATGTTCGGGGAGAACCGGAAACTGCCTGATGATTTCGTTTAAAACAATAAAACAGATGCGCTCGTCCGTTTTGGTAAACAACAGGGAAAATGTGTGATAAACGCACATTATCAATACTTGTGTTCAATCAATCATTATCATTCATACGTCTGTATAAAAACATAGCAGAAATAAGTGCTCTCCAGCGTTGTCAAATTTGCACTGGATGTAGTCGTTTAATATATTAAAATGGGTTTTAGATTGAAAGGTATAACCGGAAGCGCTCTGTGTTATTTACAGTAACTTGGCACTGTTGAGCTTCTCGCCAGCAGCAGCTTCCGGGGTCTCCGAGAGCCAGCAAGAGGACTAGATCAGTGAAACTGTAGTCAAACAAGCTTGTTACGTCCTTTGACAGTCACACTGTTGGGAAAAATTACGTTTCACACTTCAAAGGCTTTCATTTATATACATTTTTCATTTTACCTCCTTCACATTCAAATCTTTTCATGGATGACTGCTGGTTTTAACCACTCAGTCCCCGGCCAAAGTCCAAAAGCTCTTTACACTTTGAATACACATTTTCTGTAATAGAATAATATATAGGAAAGGTACAAATCAAGAAACAACTGATGCAAAGTTGCATTCAAGATTTATAAATATATAAACTATATGTAGAATTTAATAATGAAAATGATTTTCCTTCTACAAAACAATCCTCCAGCTAATCTCTGTTGGAATTTAGGTCTCCCAGAGAAATGATGGTCTTACATCACCCAGTAAGTACAATACACAAAAGCTTGTATGCTACATCAAATCTTCATCAGCTTTTTACCACAGTAAATCGATGTCATTAATGGAGCAGAAATGAGTCATCATTTAACAGATGACTCAAAAATGTGTCTGTTTAAGTCATTTTCAAGTACAAACACAGAGCAATCTTTGGTTTAATATGATGATTTGATGCTTTTAGCATTTTTAGGTTACTGTGAAGGGAATATTATTTCATTGTGGATTGTTGATCAAACAAAATAAGACAATAGAAGTAAGTAAGATGTCACTTTTGGCTTTATTTCCACAATATTTTCATCATTTGTAGACAAAAAACGCCAAACCAACACGATCTTTGACATACTAAATAGTAAATAGATAGTAAAGAAACCAAAATTGTTTATGAGTTCTGACTTTTTCTGTGTTTTTATTTCTCTTGAATAATTCAGACTTGATAATTCCAGTCAAACAACCTGAAAAGCAAAACAAAATCATAATTGAATGAACTGGTCACAACTACACCTCCTCATGAGGGGTCAGGAGCAGGTATGGATTTATTTCAGATGTTAAAAGCCTAAATGTTTTGGAACTATTGGTAATAATTAAAAACATAGACATAGTTAAGCCTTTCTTGCCTCATCCTCCGCTTTAGGAGAGAAACTATCTGTATTTCTCATCACATAAAAACATGACAGCTCATTTTGCTCTTAAGGAACTGTATGCAAAACAAAACCAGAGAATGATAACTTGAGTAACAGTATAATCCAACATAAAACTAAACCTACCAAATATAATAATAGAGCAGTAATTAAAACAATCCCACTGTATTTGAATTGGGCGAGGTAAATAGTCTTTCGCCAGGACACATCGCACCATCATGTTTTGTGACAGTTTTGAGTCATACTGCATCATCTGTGATTGTACCTGTAACTACTGTATATGTCCACTAAGCAACTTTGGGGAACACTTAAGCAAACACATGCAGTCAAAAGCTTTCATATTTTCTCACTAAAACTTTCCAGTGTTGAGTTTGAACTGGTTCATTGTTATTATTCCAAATTCTATCCTGTTGTTCTTTAACGGGACTTCTCTCCAGTTCATAGGAAAAAAAAGGCCTGTGTTTGTTTTCATGCCAGCACACTGAGAAGCCTCCAGCGGTGGTGGTGGTGGAGGTGGAGGTGGAAGGCTCCAGCTATACTGAAGGAGTTATCTGTGGCAATGGTAGAAATGGAAACAAAGATGAACCCAAGGGATGTGCAGGGGCCCTGTGTACTCCATACTGGGTCCCATTAAACGTGACAGGTGATAAATTGTGTGAAGGGCAAAAACAAACTACGCAGCAAAAGCAAGCAGACATTGATAAACGAAGGAACACTCGACTCATCATCGGGGCGCTGAGGGAATTCTCCGGCAAAATGCCACTTCGATATCTGGCTGAGCCATCTAACCCAATTAGGACAGAAGACGCACTGCTGTAGGAAGTGTAACTTTGTGACATGTTATCCTTTTCAGTCAAAGGTTTGAAAAGTAAAATGTCAAGTGTCTGTTCGTTTCCGTCTCGGCTCCCTGGTCAGTGGTTACCCAGAGATAAAAGGACGGTCTAATTCGACAGTTTTAGAAACATATTGGAGAATGTGAATTTATCAAAGTTTCTATAAAAGAGCAAAGAAGTTAAAAAAAAAAAAAAAAAGAGGTTATTTTTACTGGTTACTAAGGCCCTGATTGGAAACAGGAAAAAAACACTCCTTAAATCATCATTTTAAATCGCACACTTTCCCATATATGTCACTTCATGAAGTCCCAAGAGGTGAAGTGTTTTTTATTAAAAGCCAGCCATGGTGAGCTGTCGCTTAAAAAAAAAAAAAAAGAAACACCAGCACACACAAATTAATCTCCCATAATAAATCATCCATTGATTCTGTGTAATTTGTTCAAATTGTGATATTGATTTTGTGTTGACAACGGCACGTTTTTGAACCTGTTTTGAAAGGCTAGATTCCCAAGGATCCCTCGGGGTCTCGGCTCACTCAGATCACTATGTGGCAATTAGTTTGTGGTCATTTGAATAACTGAAAATATGCAAGGGAATTTACATCATGACTGCAGAGCATGAACTGATGAGGGCAACCTGACGTAAACATACCTCTTTTTTAGGTCTAATATCTAATTAATGATAGAAATATAACCACCAGAACACTGATCACAAGGAGTGAATTTAGTGAATGACACCATAATCACTTGTGAAAAAAAAATGACTGACTTTGTATTTGATGGGAGACTTTGATGCTTTTTGAACGTGAGTCTTTTGGAGTCATACGTTTTGGGGAGCCAGCCCCCAGTGGCCCTCAGTGGTACTGCACTTTGAAGCACTTCTGTTCAGTTCTTCAGTTTGAAACTAGGAAGTGGTGATGGATTTACATAAAGTTTAGATCAACTCATCCTGAAGTGCTGTGCTATGAGAATCTATATTCAAACTCTTTATTATTTTTGTGCCTTAATGTTGTATATTACTATGTGTATTTCTACGTATATAGAACACAAACCGTGGCTGGTTTCTCTGGACTAAATATAATGAAAGTGAATTCATCCACTTTGCACGGAGAGTGGGAATAATGTGGGGCCAGTGGGGCCGACAGCAAATGTTTTCCCCCAGAAGGTAACTGTCTCTGTTGCAACCTTGAATTTATCTCAGCTTTGATGTACTTTAATGTTTTCTCACAGCTGATGTTGGGATGTACCAGACCAACTGTTATAATCTGTAAATTAAGAAAAGAACAACTGTATTTCCTGTTCAGGGCATCATAAAAGCACAAACGATCACATTTACTCCTTTCTGAATGAATTACCATACATTACCAGCAGTAACTACCTGCTACAAAAAGAAGCACTGCCCCCGTGTGGATGTATTGGAGAGTCACCACATATTGGACAATGCAGAAGAACACGTTTTAAGTGACATATACACAAACCCAGAGTTGACCTTACAGGAAAACCGGTCACATCTCCTGACTCATTAATGTGTACTATTTTAGCTCCACTTATCCTCTTCTCATTACAGTTTATTCATTTCATGGACAACATTATATGAGCAGTCGGGTGTGATTTAAAAGCTCCTGTGTGTTCTGTTGGAGCAGGTATCTGGAAACGTCTTCTGGGACCTCAGAGTCGAGGACACCTCGCTGCCGCCTCATCGCTGGCTTCCTGTCTAGTTCCACTGGAACATTTCCACTGATGATCTCCCACAACAACCTGCTGTGATGGCAGAAGCTCCTAAGGAAAGTGTGTTTGCACTCTTGCTCGTTTTTTTACATTCACATCACCTTTTTCAGACAGCAGGAAGCTTTGAGGATTGCCAATGACTATTATTCTCAAAGGACTTCGTAGTTACTGATTCCATCAGTTTATATCCATGTGACGAGTGGATGAGTCGATTCTAGTTATTTGTTCTTTTAGGTCTGTTACGCTTTAAATTCCATTTGTGGGATCCATGAATTTGATCTTGTCTTGTGTATTAATGTGTATCATCACTTAGAAATATGACACATGTTGTAAAGCTAGATGGACACAGTTGCGCTCTACATGACAAACCATATGTTTAAAGCCAATAATGCAAGATCTGCATTTGGAGATATTTTATTTCAGTTTAATGCAAAGTTCCTAACAATTATTTAATTAATGAAATGATTGAACTAGAGAGGGAATCATTAGTTCAATGGTAATTTAATTTTAAACAAAGGCAAGACAGGTTGAGTCAATGATCTAAGAAGTACTACTTATGATGCAAAAACATTGCCAAAAAACTGAGCAACTGTGTTTAGAAACAGGAAGTGTGCCAATATTTGTGAGAGCGATAAACAGTGAGGGAGTGAAAACCACAAGCTCAGTGTATCTTCATCAGACACCACAGCGGGTGTCCATATTTAATCTGACAAATTAAATGAGCAGTAGGTAGGATTTAGTGGCATCTAGCGTTGAGGTTACAGATTGCACCCAACTAAATACCCCTCAACTCCCCCCAAAAGTGGCAACCCACTGTGACATCACCAATTTGTTTGTGAACTGCTGTTTTGAAGCCTCCAGTTTGTCACTTCTTCAGTCACTGTCTTTTTTTTTTCTTTTCTTCAAGCAAGAAGTGATCATATTTGGACAAACTGGGGAGGAGTGAGCGATGGAGCTGACGTGGGATCGGACTGAGAACCTGAAGACAATACCCCCCCCCCCTCTCCCACCTATACCTGTAACCTGACTGCACGCCAGGCATGTCAATCAAATCAAGCACACACATAAGCAATATTTGTTTGCTTATGGAAGTATTTTCAGAAGGACCAGCAGAACACCGATCAGAAGAACTGAATTTAGCTGATGACACAAAATAACATGTAGACAAAATGTGTTGACTTATTATTTCAAGAGAGAAGTCAAAGCTTTTTTTTTTTTTGAGCCAGCCGTCGGTTTTATTGCACTTTAAAGCACTACTGCATTGGCTTCACTTTTCAGACCCACAGGCTCCATCCATTTTTATATACAGTATATGACTGCCTTTTCTACCAAGTGTGTCAGAGAATCTAGTGGCCACAAAATGGGAAAAAAAAACAGGAGACCCTCTCTAGAGGGTTTGTCCCTTCTAGGCTACTGTAGAAACATGGCCGTTCAACATGGTGCGCTCTATGAACGAGGACCTGCTCTCTTTATATGAAGGGCTCATTGTGTGGAAACAAAAACACAACAATTCTTAGTTTCAGGTGAGTATACACTAATGAAAACATTATATGTCAATAATATATTCCATTTCTGCCAATATATTCCCCTCAACCCTAAAACTGAAGCTTCAATAACAGGAATATTTGACTGACCTAAATTACATCAGAGGGTTTTTAAATCAGTCTCATCCATTAGACGAGTTGCAGCTTGTGAAGTTACTCACTGTGCAAATGACTTATTAACTTAACATCATGCACTTCCTTCTTTAAATGGGGAAGTTTTTCGGATGTGAAGTGAAATCCTTCTGATGAAATCCTCCCTTCAACCAGCAGTTAGTTAGTTTGTTGAGGGGCCACAGGTTCTGGTGGAGGACAGGAAGCTGTGGCTTACTGCAAACACGCCCTTTGTAAGCAGTTAGAAGAGTCTTGTATTTGCTGTTTCTGATTTTATTTTAGTGAAATGAGTAGAAAAATATGATATAATCTGTGTTCATCCTTCAGTCAGCCCCGTATCACAGAAAAAGGTGTAATACACACGGCCGTCTACTAAAGGGAGGACTGTTGCGATTGAGAGGTGGTTTGACGTGTCGAGATGTGAGAACAACATGTACGTAAACAGAAGCAGGTGATGGAGGTAATGATACAAACTACAAAGACCACTGAAGTCCCTGTATGACTTAGGATACCAGCATTTCAGTCTGCAAGGCGCTGAACCAATTCTTTTGGTAGGTTTGTTTCCTATCCAGCCACGTGAGTCGTCACCTGGTTCTGTTTTCCTGACGCAAGTGACAACACTGGTGTGACTGACCAGGCACAGAGGTGACCCTGTAGAAACCGTCCTGTGTCTTACAAGCTATATGTAATATTGGTTTGCTTTGGTACACACACACAAACTCATTTAATTATCTCCATGGGGATTTTCATTGACGTAATGCATTCAAAAGCCCCTTACCCTAATCTTAACCAGCAGGGCTAAATGCCTAACCCGAACCTAAACCCTCTTCTAAACCTCAAACCCTGTCCTCAGTCCCACCACCCACCCACCCAGCACCACCACCACCACCACACACACACACACACACACACACACACACACACACACACACACACACTGTACCTGCCTCCACCCTTCAGCAATAAACTAACCAATCTAATTCTAATAATAACCACAAGTCAACTGATTGTTTGCAAAACTCAAGACACAAAATTTCATAGAATAAAACTTCACAAATGTGCTGCTCATTTAAGACTAAAGCATTGAATAGATGAGACCAAATATTCTTCTTCAAACACCACAAAGCTCCACAGAAAATGTTTTAAATCAGAGTTCTTCTTTTCACTGTGGTTTTATGTTTCCATTTCAGAGAGCTCTGTTGAGACTTGCTTATATTTTTTTGTCTCCTAATTGAACGTGGCTACTTCTGTAACTCCTGTGGAGATGAGATATTTTAAAGAAAAGTTATTCTGGCAACATATGCATCAGAAATACTGCATTCATATGTTGTGTTTTTTTAGGCCTCGGCAGTGTCAGTAAGGTTTCTAAGAAAGCGGTCAGAGATACTAATAGTCGGACTTGTTGGAGACCATTACGTGTTCGTGCCTGAAAGGTAAAATTAAGTCTTGGGAAATTCGTCAGTAAACTGGATAGTTTACATTCAGCAGGGCTCTTCTGACTGTTGCTTCAGGCTGAGTAATGATGTAACCGGTCCAGCTCTGTTGGAGAGGATCCAAACTGAAGAGGAGATCTGTGAGGAAAACTGGACCTGATTACTGAATGGAAACTTTAGTAGTTTCACTACACAAACTGAATTTATTTCAGAACAAATATCACATGACCATATAGCAAACTAAACGCTACAGGGGACATACAACACTTTGAAATCTGGTATGATATCTAAAGCGCTCTTTAAACAGTTCACACCCTTAAAGTAACACTTTATTGGGGGGATATTCAGTTTCTTGTTATATGAGAGTGTTGGTACGAGTCTGTGAACCATCAATAGGAATCTACAGGAACTGTGTGATCAGTTTATCTTATCAGAGAGCAGGGAAAGGCAACCTGGCTCAGCCCCAAGGTGAAAGCAGAGCCAAAGAAACAGCCAGAGCTGCTTCCACCTGTGACCGGTGTTTGTGCTATGCTAAGCTAACAGGCTGCAGTTTCAAGGACAGACATGAGTGTCATATAAACAACGTTGAATGGTACATTTTTAACAAGATTTAATAATGACATTACTAAATAAGAGTGATTTTAATCCAGTAGTTATTTAGAAATAACATTCAATTGAATTAGTTCCTATTCAAAATGTTGTTGATTACAAAGGGTTACATGTGTATATATCTTTCTTGTGTCTATGTCCAGACAGCCTTCATTCATTTGGCAGAATGTGCTCAAATTTTGAACCTTGATTTTGTTTGGTTATCTTGTTTGAATTCGCTCTGCCTCTTTTTTCCTTCACTGCCGTCAGCTGTGATCGACATACTTTAAAAATAATTTCCACCTTAATTCAAGTTATATTGAAGAATTAAAAAAAAAAAAAGTTTGGCAGTTACATTTAGTTTTCAGCTTTATCTTCCAGTTTAAAACATTTGCCAGTAAAGTAATCAGAAAGTAATCCAATGTTGTATTTCTTTGGTGAAGATACGAAAATGGTTGCATTACTTATTTGATCTTTAACATGTTACTAGTCATCTGTAAACTACCGATTAGATTACATTTTAAAAGTGACCTTCCCAACACTGATTATTAAAATATAAACACCTCATCTGTCTCCTTTGGGTGCAAACTAATGTGTTTCCAGTTGAGTGAATATTTTACCAGACTTTCTTTTGCTCAGTCAGTTCTTCTGCAAACTTGAATAATTAAATATTAAGGTTTTTAAACTGAGAAGGTTTCATGATTGAAAATGTGCCTATTGTAGGAAAATAGGTTCCTGAAAGCCTTCAACAACCCTCTGTCTTTAAATCCAGTTAGAGTCGAGAGGTCCTCTGTCTCATGTCTCATGTCTCATGTCTCATATCTGTGTAAACTATGAGAAAAAAACTCACTGACAAAGAATGTTCCAGCATGTCACACCCACACAGTATAAACACACACACACACACACACACACACACACACACACACACACACACACACACACACACACACACACACACACACACACACACACACACACACACACAGTATAAACACACACACACACACACACACACACACACACACACACACACACACACACACACACACACACACACACACACACACACACACACACACACACACACACACACACACACACACACAGTATAAACACACACACACACACACACACACACACACACACACACACACACACACACACACACACACACACACACACACACACACACACACACACACACACACACACACACACACACACACACACACACACACACACACACACACACACACACACACACACACACACACACACAGTATAAACACACACACACACACACACACACGTTTTGAGAGGTGTTCAGGGATCGGACTTTACACTCATCCAGAGGTTAGATTGAGAAGACTGGGAGGACCGCTGTGATTGTGTGTGACAGGGTCCGGGCTCATCACGTCGGAGGGCTTTTCTCCGGGATTTTTTTTTTAATCTTTTTGTTCATTTGAGAAATCCACCTTCTTTCTCCTGACCCACCCGGCGTCCTGAGAATAAGAAGCAGAGTCCGACTTCCGGTGTTAGTTTTCAAAAATAAAGTACGTATCGACGTTTAACAATGAAGCATTCTCTGAAGTGCAGTTTAGACAGAAGTACCATTCAGATTTGAACGTTTGCTGTTTTTAATTACTTCTTTTCATTTTATTACATTTATTTATTATATTTTAAATGTTCCAATCTGCTTTGTTTGATGCATTTACATTCGCCCCCCCCCCCCCCCCAAAAAAAAATATGCTTTTATTTTTGTGACCAAAACACTTACTTTCCGGTATAATATTAGGTAAAAAAAAAAAAAAAAAAAAAAAAAGTAGGCAACTTGACGCCGATTTGTCACTTCAGAAGATTCAATCTGCTTAATGTTCACTCGGCAGGCGGAGGAAGAGGAAGAAGAGGAAGAGGCTCAGCTGCGGACCCGGAGGGAAACAACCGCGACCAGGTGAGACACTTTATGGCTCCTGGAAACCTTCACCGCCTGGAAAAGTGATGGACGTCAGCTAGAAGAAGTTCGGCCCGTGTCTCAGGCGGAGGCAGAACTTTTCTGTCAGGACTTGAGTTCAGTCCCGGGTTTCTAATAAACCGGCACGACTCACTTCGGTTAACCCAGGTGAGGTGTGCTTGGTTCTGGGTAGCCGGCGGGCAGCAGCGTGCTAATGTGAGGGGCGGGTGTGACAGGAGAGACCGTTTCTCCTGGAGGGCTTTTGGGGGCACCGAGGGGGGGGGAATCTGTCCGGTACTTGTTCTACCACAACTTAACATACTCAGTTTAAATAAGTAACCTCCAGGTAAAGTTCATCCGTTTCTTGTCTCTGCCTTTAAAGGGGCAATATGTAAGATTGAAGCATTACCACTCTGTACGCATTTATTTATTTCTGTACTTTTTTTTGTTCACACTTACATCAGTGCACTGAAACAGGAAAGAAAAGAATTTGAACAATTTCTGCCTCGCCCCAAGCATCTTATTCTGCATGATGTTTTGTAAAGAAAAGTTATAATATGTCACTATATATCTTCAGTATCGGCTGATATGTTATCTGCTGATATGGGAGGCTGCGGCTCAGTCGGTAGACTGGGTTTCACACTAATGAGAAGGTTGCTGGTTCAATCCCAGCTCCTCCTGTCCACATGCCCAAGTGTCCTTGAGCAAGACACTGAACCCTAAAATTGCTCCCAATGGTGTAACATCGGTGTGTTGTAAGTCGCTTTGGATAAAAGCGTCAGCTAAATGTAATGTAAAATGTCAGTCGGGCTTTAGTGGAAAGCAACGTGAACTCGGGTCATCTTCTTTTGGACCAGACTTAGAAGCATTGTTGTATTTACTTTTCCAGTTATCATTACAAGAGGTTCAAATACGTTGCTTGCTCCTCCTCTCATGTTGGACCAATGACTGTATATAAACGTGGATGTAGTTTCCGTGGGTAAAAGGCAGACGCAGAAGTTCCTTAAACTGCCACTATAGGTCAGCTTAAAAAAAAAGGTTCTGTTTCCGTAGGCTCCCATTCAACTTGTCTCATGAAATATGAAGTCAATACATTTTTACCACCAGTCATTATGTTGTTGTTAGCTGAAGTCGCTCCTTCTCATCAGCTTTCTGGCGGTCCATCTGATAATAAACCCGTCATTGATTAGAAATTAGGCCTCAGAAAGCCAGATCTTTGGTGGCCTGTCTGTTTGATTGACAGTAGTGTGTTTGTGGTCAGGTTTCCGCTGTAGGTGGGCGGGGCTTAGCGTTCTCCGGTTCGCAATCAGATCAGGTCAGATTAACTGCTCGCTGTTTCCTCTGCTTGTCCAAATATGGTAACTTCTGGCTCCAAAACGTAAACTACGTAACTATTGGTTACCTGTTGTGTTTAACTGAGGGTAAACTGGATGCCACATGATCCGATACTGATTCTTTAAATCCAGTCTTTGCATTTGCACATTTTCTTAATTACCATCTCCGCTAAATATGTATGTTTGCACTTTTTTATTTCAAGTAGGTGGTTCGGTTACAGTGATGTGTAAAATATCTTCTTTGTTACAGTCTATGTAGACCTGCTGCAGTTCATGAGACTGACTGATTATTGTTGCAAGTCAGGTCGGTTAACCGCAATTATGAAGTAGTTAATACGAAGCCCCGCTTGAAGCAATCATAAAATACTTTACACTGACATGACAGATCTGCATCCAGAGAAGTTTTACTTCAGGCTTCAACCTACAATCCTCCTGCAGGCTCAGCTAGCCACAGCGCTGTCACAGCCACTGTGTCTATAGTCAGGGCTGCTTTTCACATTAAAGTATGTTGGTGGTTTTATGTAATCTCCCAAATTTATGTGCAACAGATTTATATATTTTATGTAATCCTTGTTAAAGTATTGTGTACTTTGATTGATACTGATATTTGTAGTTTTACAGATATACAGACTTAATGCTTCACAAAATTGTTGAAAATGAAACACAAACAATAAACCTGTTACTTTTTGTCGATTTGAACAAGTAAGCCTTTCTCTGCAGGACCTACCCAGTGTATCCCAGTCAGCTACTGAGCCTCATGGCAACCATTGTGATGGAGCGAATCGGCCGCGTGTTCATCAGCCTGCAGCAGATCCGGCAGGTTCCCCGGATGCTGACGGAGGCTGCACCCTCCATGCCCGGCACGGTGGGAGACGCCGAGGTTCCCTGCTACTTCAGGGAGCGCTACGTCTGCACCGGCTACCGACCGCTCAACCAGACCTGGCGCTACTACTTCCTGTCCTTGTTCCAGTGGCACAACGAGACCGTCAACATCTGGTCTCACCTGCTGGCGTGTTTCGTGTTTCTGGTTAAATTGCGGCAGCTCTCTGAGACGGTGGACTTTGCTGACGACCCCCATTCGTGGCCCCTGCTGGTCCTGATCCTGTCCTCCTTGACCTACTCAGCATTCAGTGTAGTAGCTCACTTACTGGGCGGCAGATCAGAGCTGTGTCACTGCTTCTTCTTCTTCCTGGACTACGTAGGGGTGGCGCAGTATCAGTACGGCAGTGCTGTGGTCCACTTTTACTACGCTGTGGATGAGAGCTTGCACAGACACGTGCAGGGCGTCTTCATGCCCGTTGCCGCGGCGCTCAGCTGTCTCTCCTGCCTGGGATGCTGCTACGGTAAATACTTCAACCACAACTCTCCGTCCTGGGTGCGTAAGGTGTGTCAGGTGGTGCCCTCGGCGCTGGCCTACATCTGGGACAGCAGTCCTGTGGCTCAGAGACTCTTATCCTGGTCCAGCAACGACCCGGCCCTCAGCTACCACTTTGGCCAGGTGGCTTTCTTCCTCAGCTGTTCCTTCTTCTTCACCTTCCCCCTGCTGGAGCGCTGCTTTCCCGGACAGTGCGACTTTTTGGGGCAGAGTCACCAGTTGTTCCACGTTTTTCTCTCCTGCTGCACCCTGTGTCAGATCTACGCTGCTCACATTGACTACGTGTGCCGCAGGAAGCTGTACTCACGTTTGCATAAGAGCGGTGAGGCAGCTCTCTTCGTTGGACTATATGTGGTCACTGTGGTTACATGTGCACTGATTGCAGCCTTCGTGTTGAGGAAAGTTAAACAAGTGCTGCACTTCAAAGCAAAGTCCAAGTAATAGATGGAGTAGCATCTCTGTGCCTTTCCTCCCAGATGCTGCTTTTATTCAAAGGGAACTAATCACTTATTTTTGCTGCAGGCTAAAACTGTAAATAACAAACTACAAGAGGGAAAGATAATAATATCAGGAGTTAGTATTATATGTTTTTATACATTACAGTTTTTGGAATAACACACAGGATAAGCATTTTTAATGTATAACAGAAATTTTTCACAGTTTATTAAACCTTTCAGAATTTAAATAGCACTGCCTATACGCCCAGCTGGGATTATATTATACAATGTTCTTGTAATGTTTTCAGAGGGAAGTTTTCATTTTGTTCCCAAAATGTTTCTTTTAAAGGAAGGATAACGCTCTTGTTTTTCATAACATTCTCTAAATGTCTAAATTATTTTTTAATAAATTGTTTGAATGTTATAATTGTAAAGTTGAACGACGTGCTTTAAAAAAACGCTAAACGAATGTTTCGTGTTAACATTGTTGAAATATTAAAAAATGTTTTTACAGGATATTTTTCTACCTTTAGGAAATATATTCTGGGAGCAAAACAAAAACTTCCTGCTGAAAACATTCCTACAACATTACATCATTTCTAGCCGGTTGGACATTGTGTTACTTATGAAACAGATGGAATGTATTTGGATTTGTTTGGTTGGGAAGTTTTTGTGATAATATATGGAAGAGCATATGAAATATGCAAATATTTATTTTTTATATTTTGAAAGCGACAGACTGTCTTGTTATTAACACTGTGGCCACATTTGACTCATAAAAAAACAGTTTAAAGGAATCAATGAACGGTAAAAATTGACATTTGAATCAAAGCTCAGACCCTTTAATAAAACCTTTTTTTTTTTTTTAATCTCCCATTTTACAGTGTAGTAACAATTGAAACATGTCAGGCCTTTATCACTGCGCCTGAGAGCCTGTATGGTTTTAACATTTTATGATGAATGCAGCATAAAGGCGGTGCTGATTGAGCGTCACCTATAATATAAGATTTTTACTGTTGCTATCAGATAATGGCAGATCCTTCGGTAACTAAAGCCTTCGGATTAAAGATGCCATTTAAAGTCTCCGAGGTAACGCCATCAAATGTTTTTTAGTATCAGAGACTTCAAGCTTTTCTTTATGTCGTACTTGCACACGTTTGACTTCATAGCAGTTAGATCTAACCGAGACTGTATTCATGAAAGCTGGTCGTGTTTTAAAATATAATGCCAGTCTTAACTTCTTCATTGTGTCATATTGTAGACTTGGATTATATTTGTTTAGCTTATTCCTGAAGTCACTGGATTCTATCATACTGGAAAGCTTATTTGTGCCTTATTATATTCTGAAAAAGTGAATGTGGATGTTACTTGAGTGTTACATAAATGTAAACATACTGTAGTGATTTATATCTGTTGGAGATAATAATGCCTACTACTGGGAAAGATGTAAAAACAGTAGGAATTAGTTTGGTACCTAATTTAAAGCAGGTCTGGAGGCAGAAATAATCACATTTGTTAAAACTCAACATCTCTGAACTTTCTTTGACTTTCATGTGTGAAACTTTGACTGATCATGTGAAATTTGATCTCCTGACATCGTGCTCTCTGCGGTTTTACATTTCTTTGGTACTTTTTTCACTCTTAGCAACAACAAAACTTGTTTAAAAATGAAGTCGTAATCTCTGCAGTTTGACAACCTGAACATGTTTTTTCCCGTCTCTGCTCTGTTATTACAACAGACATGTCAGAACTGGTCTCAGGCTCACGGGAAATGGTGCCACAAAAATACTGAAGTAACAATGATATTAGATTGTTTTTTTATGAGACATATGAAGTGAACCTCATAGAGAAAGGTTCTGTTCCAAGACTGTTTTAGGCTGCTTCACCCACATCATCTGATCCCAACCTTTGGACTTGCTGGGGTGAAGGTGCCTCAGCCCACGGTCCAGACCAATAGAGGTGGTCTTGAACCAGATCAAAAGGGACCATCATTTGCTGCGTTTGCAATGTGAACAGTTTTAGTTTCAATCAAACAGAAAAGGATTTTGTCCAAAGTGACATCATGTCGCTCTATACTAAACAAGTGTACGTTGGGTTTGATGACAGGCCATTGGTATGTCATGCAAAGTTTTTTAGTGCGCTCGCAATAATTGCAAAGTGAAACCAAAAGTAACCGTATCAAATGAACATAATGTAACAAAAACACTAACCTTGGTTTGGATGTGGAGGTGTGGAAACATCCTTCGACTTTAGTATAGTTACAAATGTCATTGGGATTTTGAACGTTTTCTGGTAGGACAGAACCCAGATGTTCTAGTTTCACTTTGGTTCTTTGTTGGTCCTATTTATCAGGAGCATTTCCACCTTTGAGTACAAAGGAAGGAACAACATGGTCTCTTCATTGTTATCTATCCAGAAGCAGACACATAACCTACCCACAGTTTCTGCAGCATGGACTCAGAACCAGAAGCTGCAAATGAAATCAAACCTCTCTTCTCACTGTAAAAGATAAAATGCAGGTACTGTAATCTTAATGGATGAAGGGTTGAGAAACATGAGTACAGTGAACCCTCGTTTATCGCGGGGGTTACGTTCCAAATAGAGACCGTGATAGGTGAAATCCGTGAAGTAGTAACCTTTATTTTTTTTACAATTATTATACAATGAAATACTCCATAATACATTGAAACCAAAGAACAAAACCTTTTTACAAGCCCAAGCATTTGTTTAACAAATAAAAGTACTGTATAAATGTTTTTTTTTTACAAATAACTACTGTACTGTAAAATAATAATTTGAATCATCAATACGAACTGAAGGCTTCAAATTGCTGAGATCGGCACCGCCCCACTGCGACCCGAGTCATTGGATTAGAACGGGAGGAAATGAAAAATGATTATGAAAACAAATACAAAGTACAGTAGGACAAATAGTGACTCGTGTATTTCACTGCTCTTCTGACTGAGCCGCTGCATCCTGACTCCGCTCTGCAGCGGTTCTTTCTTCTAAAGCCGGCGGTGCAGGTGTGGTTTTTCAAGAGAAGAACATAGTTATCGGTAGTTGTTGTCGCTCTTTTTTCTTCTGGGCAAAAAGATTCTTATAAACCGACATGCCACCATCGATTATTTTTAATTTGGCAAGCTGTTTTACGTACGTGTACATATTAAACCGCAACGTTATTGACAAACAGGTAGAGAAGAAGCGGAGAGACTGTTTAGCCAATCAGAATGCAGAACACAATGCACGATGCAAATCCGTGAAGCAGCGAGACCGTGAAAGGTGAACCGCGTTATAGCGAGGGTTCACTGTATACCATGACAAGGCTTTGATGTAAAACAGACGCCCCAACCTAATGGCTGTTCCTCTAGGGATGTCTCAATGGTTAATTGGTCTCCATAGCAACCTTTTAAACAATGTTCCTCGCTGCAGGGCCTCAGCTGTTATTTACATATTGTACGGACACACTTGACAGTGAGTTGCTGTGCATGTGTTTCAGCAATTTGTCTGCTCAGAATATCAAGTAGCACCAAGTGAATCTGAGTCGACATGATTACACAGGTCGGTAGGACTTAGCAAAACTATTATTAAAATATGGTCATATATACTGATATTTACACATCTGAACAAATCTCACAAATGTTCCCTTTATTATTAAAAATATTTTTTTAATAATTTGTTATTGTGGTTGCAGAGATATACTCTTTTTTTTATTATGGGTATGCAATTTTCGAGCAGAGGACTAAAAAAAAAAAAAAAAAATAGGTGTGTTTTTAAAGGGTTTAAGGTTCATGTGGCCACATCGATGGAGGGTCAGCTGCTGGCCATGACTGCTGGGTAGTTCTGTTTCTGAGGTGTCAGAAATGGAAAATGTTTTTTCAGTGTGGGAAGTGCAGGCATTAAGCCTACTTCTCTTTGAGCCAATGGCAGCGCTGAATCTGAGAAAAACACAACAGCTTTTTTTTTTTTCGACCAGGTGTCTTGGCAACAGTCAAGTAGGTGAGTGAACTCGGTGCACTTTCTTTCAGTGTTTCATGCTTCTGGTGGATGGCTGGCAATTAGGGGTAGAACGGTGGTAAATATTTAACTGGGAAGCAAGCACATCATTGTCCCCCGTTTAGGTCCATAGTGGTGGAAAGGGTCCGCCTGTTGACCACGATCTCTTGAAGCCCCAGATTGGGATTAGATCTCGAATGGGTGTTCAGACAAAAACGAACTGCTCGAAAGCAACATTCATCGGTGCTCATGTTGCTGCGGTTCAGGGGTGTCTCCCACAGCCCGGTGCAAACCAGAACCCAATTTTACTTTAAGAATATTGGTCACAGGGTAGAAAACTGAAGCTGTGAGTGACAGTCGGCGCAACCAGGCTATGTCTCGATAGCTGCAGTATTGAGTTATGTGGCCGACAGAAGGCCTCGAGGGTGAATCAAACTCTGGCTGATATTGATCAAGCAACGAACCTTGGAATACTTTCTCTCATGAAGGTTACAGCTTCCTCCTCTCTGTGCATGTCACGGTGCTGTGCACTGTTCACGCGCAACAGGAGCAGTCTCTGAACGTTTTGATTCACCCTCGTGCTGAACCTTCGATTGCCTTAAAACCCTTGTAGGTAAGAAGGATTCAAAGGCTCCTAAGACTCCCATTATAATATTATATAGCTAATTAGTTAGGCTTAGCTACCGTAACTGTGGCAGACTGTTCTGCCAGGCAAAACGGCTATTAAACACATAACTACTTTTAGGCTCTTGGGCAGTGCCACTTTTCTTGTGATTCCATATTACGGCTCTACTAGAGCCTGAAAAATGTGCCTAATCTTTCTTCAGCAAATTTTCAGTGCTGTATTTGTTTCTGATTGAGTTTTCTGATTTGCTATTGGCCCCCTCTGACCTGTTCTTGGTGCCCCCCTGTGGCACATCCTCTAAAAAAAAACTAAACTTGCCCTTCTTTCAGGTTTCAGTGACACATGAAATAGAATCCAGGAACTCCAATAAGTCAAATAGATCAATTAGATGAGTTTGAAGGCTTATCGGACGCTAAAATACTGTACAACACTGTATAATATACATTTGTACAGTGACATGAAAGTTATTTGGTAAACAATCATTTAATCTTTTGTGACATTTGTGAGGTTGAAATACAACCTTCTTGTTACATTGTGATTTACCAATATGCCATATGCAATCATAGTACATGTATCAGTGTGCTTGGCGCAGCTTCGTGCCAAATGACATTGCATTGAAATTACTTTTCAGTTTATTGCCACAGCCCTCAGGTTGAAGCAGACAACTTGACATAATCTCAACTTTTAAAAGCAAAAGTATCGTGCAAGATTTTAAGAATAGTTACTTCCTAATCAAGGCCTCATTACATTACATACGTATCACATTCAGTAGGTGTCCCGCTGGTTTTGAATTGAGGATGTGCTTCTTATTTAGCCAAAGAATCTTTTTTAAAAATGATAAATTATCATAATATCTACTTTGTTTGACAAAATAACAAGAAAATACCACTTTTGTTCAAAGGCTAAATTTGTGTTGCTAACTAAGGCCTCTTTACTGCATGATGGAGACCACACAGGTTTTATACTTATGTATATATTTTTTCCATCAGTTTCTGAGTTGAATGCCTTTGCATGTAATTGTTTGTTCCACATACATCAGTATCATAATGTTGATTTTAATAGATTATTTTGAGTGTCTCCTGGAGGCTGGGTAAAATGAGGAAAGCAACAAAAATTAAAAAAAAAAATATATATATATATATAATTATTTGATATTTAAAAAAGACATTAATTAACAGTTTTCACAAAAATAAGACATTTCTAAAGGTCTCTTTTCAGAATAAATATTTTTCAGCAGCCTACCTGCTGTCTCCAAATGGTCCTGAGCTCACCTCAATGTGGCTGGAGGACAACACGTCAAGAACCTGTCAGGTGCTTTTGTGCAAACACAGCAAACACTTTATAGGAAGCATACTGACACTTCATATCAGCGTTTCTGCCCTGGACGGTGCGACTTTGTGGGACAGAGTCATCAAATCTTCCATGTGTTATTATTTTGCTGCACCCTGTGCCAGATCCAGGCCTACCAAGTAGACTACGTGTGCCGCAGGAAGCTGTACTCATGTCTGCTTAAGAGCGGTGAGGCAGCTCTCTTCGTTGGACTATATGTGGTCACTGGTTGCATGTGCATTAGTTGCAGCCTTCGTGTTGAGGAAAGTTAAACAAGTGCTGCACTTCAAAACCAAGTCCAAGTAATAGATTGGTTGAGATTCACTTGACTCGATTAAAAAGTAAGAAATCTGCTGACAAGAACCTCTAAAACTAAATTATTAACACGTCATATCTCATTTTGTTTATTTTCACAAAATGACAAGCAGCAGTTCTACATGCTGGTCTATTATTTGGCTGAATGTTTAGGCAGCCTCTTCTAGTTGCCTGGCAAACCGGCATGATGTTAACTAGAGCCCATTCATAGACTGTACAGTGAACCCTCGTTTTTCGCGGGGGTTACGTTCCAAATAGAAACCGTGATAGGCGAAATCCGTGAAGTAGTAACCTTTATTTTACAATTGAAATAGATAGAACTGGACATTAAATATATCTACGTTACATATAGTCGTAATGTGATTTCAATGCACGATGCAAATCCGTGAAGCAGCGAGACCGTGAAAGGTGAACCGCGTTATAGCGAGGGTTCACTGTATATATAAATGGACGCAGTGTCCGGGTCTGAGAAGAGAAGCCAATGCGGAACTGCCTTAAAGTGCAGTATCACTGAAGGCCACAAATAAACCGTTCCATCCCGATCCGTAAGTCATCATGGTGCCATGAGCTCAATTCACAGGGTTCTGGTTGTAATAATTTGGTGATTAATTAGATATTAGGCCTCTGGGATGTTAGTAGACGTGGCTGGTTTGATTGACACATCTGGGATACAGTCAGGTTTCCAGTATTGGTTGGTGCTCATTGTGTCCATCAGATCCGCCCCTCACTTCACATCTGGCTCCAAACGCCACAAAAACCAAGGTAGCGATGGCCAAAATGACATGAGGCTTTAAAATAGCAGTTAATAAACCAATGGGTGGGTTGGCACTTGAGTTCATGTGAATTGGGTGTTAAAGCTCATTTGCGCAGATTCAGTTTAAATCCTGGTGTGTGCAAGCCTTCAGACTTCTGCTTTGTACAAATTAACAAATGAGGCAAAACCTGTTCATAAGGGAGCTTTAGAGGTGCTGGGAGACTATTTTTTGTAATTTTTTTTTTACTTTGGATAGAACCAGACAAGCGGTTTGCTGCTGCTCCCAGTCTGTACTCTGTCTTCTGCTCTGTTTCCTGACACCAGCTTCACTATCTATTAAATAGACATGAGAATGCCTCTTCATCTTCTTAGGTATATTTTTTTTAAATGACATACTGTCCCCTGAAGGAACTGTCTCCTCTATGCATTTTTTTGTATTTATTCTATTTATACTTTTTAGAAGTCTTTTTTGTCTTGTTGTCATAAAAACAAATGTTAACCATCGCATCCACTTCTCCAACCCACCTGCTTTGTGGATGAAGACTTTTAGATCTTCATCACCAAAGCAACACGAGTCCAGGAGGTGAGTTACAAACTATAACTCTGTAGCTCATTGTAATGAGTCAACATGTAGACATGTGGGCAGCCTCCCTTAAAAGAAAAAAAAAAAACGAGTTTCCCGTTTTCCACGTATGACACATTTACCACAATATATAATAACGTGGGGAAAATATGTTGAACTATTTTCACATCGGGATCTACGAGGTGTTCACATTACACCAGGAAAATGTTGCAAATCCACATTTCCCATGTGCACAATTGCGGCACATAGGACACATGTGCATGGTCACATGTGATCACAGTTTTGCACGTGAAATTCATGTGTTTCAACTGTCAGGGCTGTTGTCCAGACATTTTCTTGCAAAACTCACTCATCCTCTCTTATGGAAGACAAACCCAGCTCATAAAGTTGTGCACACAGTTCTGATGTAATTTGCAGCTCTGAAGAAAGTGTTCCAAAGTCTGAAAAAAATAACCTCTTTGCGATGTCATCAGGTTTATCTCAGATTACACTTCCCATGGTGCACGCTGTTTGAACACCGGTGCATGATTGTTTGCAGCACTTGGAATATTACAGGTTGTTTTATGTTGTTTATAAAAATGATCCGTTTACATCAAATGATAACACAAACCTGGCGGTCCATGTCTTCTACATAGATCATATATTCTATGCACTTTTGTGAACAGTTTATACCTGTTGTTTACAATAAATCTGTATTTTCCAACAGATTAGACACTTAACAGTTTCAATCTTTAAACTGGACTCTTCTTTTGTAACAGTTTGCTGTTTTATTTTATTATTTAAATAACCTCAATATTTCTCTATTGCCTGACAGAAATCCATAAACCATTCTTTGACTTGATGTCTTTGAATTTGTCCTTTATTTAGTTCAACTATTGCTTTCTCTGGATGGATTTTGACCACGTGAAACATATCTTTCTGCTGCCCCCCAGTGTTGATGAAGCCACATTTCTGTGAGCTGAACATATTTGCAGAAAATCTTTGTTTATTTTCTCCTGTCATAAGCAGGTTTCTCTCCTCTGCTGGAAACCCGGCTGAGAGATGGTCTCGTTCACTTTTCTTGCAGAAGTCATGACCCTCTTCGGCTCTTCTCGGCAGTCCGGCACCAGTCTCCCTGTGTGTCCTGGTCCATACTGCACGGCTCAGTTCCTCACTTGAAGCCCTGAGTCAGCTGAATACGGCCCTGCTGGACTCTCTCCCACATTCCTCCTGTCTGACTCACAATAGACGAACTGGCCTGCCTCACTCGTGATAATTAAATTTAATCTCTGCTCATTAGACTTCATGAGGCTCAAAATGCCAAGAACCATAAAGAAAGCAGCACACAGATGATTTCATGTTGAAGAGTCCACGAGGAACACATTAAAAAAAAAACAGCTTCCAGTGTCAATATGTTCATAACAGCAAAGACTTCTTCAGAATGAGAGGCAGCTGAGTTTCAGTAGTATATAATACCTTTCTGAATTTTATTTATTAATTATCAAAATGTTGTTTTATTGTTGCAATTTTAAGTCCTTCATTTTATTTAACCTACATTTTTACTAGTTTGACCTTATTTTCAAACTTATTGTTCTGTTCGTATGCTTCTTTATATGTTTGGTTCTTTGCTTTTTTTATGTGTACGCTGCTCTGATGTGGAGCACTTTGGGCTGCAGGTTGCATGAAAGGTGCCACACAAATAAAACTGAGCTGAGTTAAATTGATGTACCGGACAGGTTGGATTAGACTTTCATGGACCTCAGACAATAAGGCCTCCTTTAAAAAAACACAAGAATTTCACCTGCAAAAACTCATGTGGTCACATATGCATGATCACGTGACATGTGATTGTGCACATGTGAAACATGTATTTTGCACATGTCAAACATGGTTTTGGAACATTTACATGGTGTAATGTGTGAAGTCCATGTAGATTCCCATGTGTCATACGTGTGATCACATGAGTTTCCCATGTGGAAAACATGTGGAAAACATGGGAAACTCATGTGTTTTTTCTGTAACGGTTATTAACTTTTAGGAGTCCACAAGCTTTTGGTCAGATTGCCATTCTTGCCTCTCACACAAACTGGTACATTCATGCCTTTAACTTTTCATTTATCACCACTACAAAGTCTAAATTGCTTCTTAGCAGCTTGTGTTGCGGTTGTCATTTAGTTAAAAGAAATTCCTCTCTAAGGGCCCGTAATATTTCAGTAGATTCTTATTTTTGTTGTTGCTAATGTTGGAAAAAGACAGAATCAGCAGGAGGGTGTGAAATTAATATAATATTAAATATGTTATAAATATTACATTACATTTTTTTTTAGACTTTCACAATTGTAATGGTAAAGACAGCTCCTCCTCTGTTGTATGGACACACACACACACACACACACACACACACACACACACACACACACACACACACACACACACACACACACACACACACACACACACACACACACACACACACACACACACACACACACACACACACACACACACACACACACACACACACACACACAGCCAGGCTGACTGGTGTGTGGTGCTGCAGAGAGATGAGGCGGCTGGTCTGGATCTTAGAGGAGGACTGAAGGTTTCTTCTGCTCCAGTGGCTCATTTCTCAGAGGTGTTAGTCTGCAGTCCGCTCACAGTCCCACAGTTACAACGTCTTATTGTTTGGAGTCATCACCTGTCGATATGAGGCCTTCTGTACTCTACATAACTGACTGTCTGATATACTGTAACTGTTCTACAACATATATTTCAGATCTAGAAAACACTTTAAGTTGGAAAGCAGTTCAATACACTAGAAAGGTAACAATCTCACAAGACCAGGTGCCAGAACCAGATCGATAATAAATGGACACACTGACAGTACTGCTGCTGTTAAACATTATGTCTCTGATTTTAATTTAATTTACTTACAAACCTGTCATTTCTTCTTAACAACCACCACAAGGGTTTTAGATCTGCATCTTTACGAATGAGGATCTTAAAACAAAGTAGAGCACTAAAGACAGAGTCTCATGAATCCCGATTGGTGTGAGTTTGTCATCAATGACAGGTCAGTCAGCCGCTCGGCAGACGGGAATTTTTAAAAGCCATGTGATCAGGGCTATAAAACGTGTTTCGCCAGGAGGAGACACTCGTAAATCAAACAGAAGCTAATTCCAGCTTGAATTTGTGAGTCCAGCTTCTTGTGGCGACACTGTGACCGTAGACAGACTCTGAATGGGGAGCAGGACAGATGGACTCTGGCTGGCTGCCGTAGAAATGTTTGTGCTAATGTACATGTTTGAGAACTACAGTTTCCTTTTTACTCTTAAACAACAGAAGGAACTTCTTGGTGTTACAGATGAATAAATAATCAGTTTGTAACTTGAATTAGGATGTTCATCTTTACAATTTGATTGAACTATCCAAAATAACTGGAAATTAATCATGAATTATCACTTTTAAATTCTGGAAGGTTTTATATCGGCTCCTGTTGTTAAGATTCACCATCAAATGTGTTACTATGAAAAAAAAACTGATGAGATGTGAAAGAATGTGTCACATGATGCACAACATGTATGTGCATATCCAAGACACTTAGACCTACACATGCCCACGTACTTTTAAACTGGTTATGCACACATGTGCGGTGAAGAGAGATATGGAGAAATAAAGTCCTTTAAAGGAGAGTGAACAAAGAATGGTCTGAGGAGGAGGAGATGATGAAGAAAGAAAAGAGGACGAAGTAGAGAGGGATGAAGGACAAGGGGTATAAAAAGCAGCTTAGGTATATTACCACAAATTATCATTTGATATGTGGGTAATAGGAATCAATGCCACAATCCCACATTAAATGATGTGAATCATAATGAATAAAGTGGTGTACTGTCTCTTTAAACTACACATAGCAGTCCAGAGTATGGAGGGAGAGGAGAATCAAGTTTACTCAAATAAAGCAAATCATTTCCTGTCATTTCTAGATTATAATTGTATTGGCATGTCAAAAGAGGATGCTGACAATTAGATGACATGAAAGCAGATGTTTTATAACAAATAATATTGTAACCTAGGAGTATTTTCATTATTGATTATAAATTGTATGGTCTATAAAATATAAAGAAATACAGTCAATTTAAGTCCAAATTGCTTTTGTCTGATCAAAAGCATGCAAACCTTTGAAGTGATTCCCTTGGTAAAGTTGGAAATAATCACAGCTGAGTAGCTATTGTATATAGACAACTTAAAAACATGCAAATCAATCCTTTAATAAAAGTCCCTCAGCTTGGTTTTGCTCCGAGGGGCCACAGCATTTTTGTCTCTTGACCTGCATCCCACATGTTGAGACGATGCCCCACATTTTGATTGGCTCTAGTTTTTAAGATTCAACAGTCCAGGACAGGCACATTTTCCAGATGTGGCTTTTGTCCAGAGCTGTGAAGAAAGCAGCTGAGGCAATCCTACCGGTCAGCCTACGAGGTAGTAATCTGGTTCTGCATAAGACCATTTATTTTGAAACTTCAGCTTTATTTTATGCTCTTGTTATTTTCTTAGCATGGGAGTTTGGAAAGTTGCATTCAAGTCTTTCAACTGTCCACCTGTAACATGCATAGTATACTTTCTAAGTTGGATAGACATATCTGTCAGCATTGCATAAGACCATTTATTTTGAAACTTCAGCTTTATTTTATGCTCTTGTTATTTTCTTAGCATGGGAGTTTGGAAAGTTACATTCACACAGTCACACTGTCCCCCACAAACCTACATTATGCCTCACATTTGGCTTGTTGGGATCTGATCAACAAGCCAAATGTAGCTCCAATGTAAATCTTTAGATACCATTCTTCAACGTTTTTAACAAAGGCTTCCACCTTTTAAAAACACATAAAACAAATAATCTAAAACCTTAACACCGAGAGAAATTGTAAACAGGGGAATTAGTCGAAATTTATTCTCTAAATAATTTAGCTGCACTCGAGTTCATTTGGACAATGTTTGTCTTTTATTTTGAAAGGCACTTCGTCACACTTCCTTCCCGTTCAGTCGATAACAGTTTCAACTTGTCGAGAGCGAGAGACAGCGACTCGCAGGCAGACGCACAAAGGGAGAGTGGACGGATCTGCAGCAATGGGAATCAAACTGTACTACACCACCGTTACTGCGTCGCGGACGGTGAGTGAAGCGGCCGTAATTCAATTAGTTTGATGCGGTGTTTGTGTGTTTCGGCTCCGGCGGCTGCAGCTCACAAGGCTGCGGCCAGCAGACACACCCAGCACCCCGTCGGTAACAGCTTCCTCCTGACTTCCAGAGCAGCGGGCCTGTGCAACTCGCTGCCCCTTCATATCAGTAGTGTACCGTCAGCAGTACCGAGCTGTGGGTGGAATGAACATCATGGTTATTATCGAGGGAATTTATCCCAAAATTAAACGAGGTGTGAAGACGAGGCAGGTTTCATTTATTCCGCCCCACTTGCCTCATCTTTGTAGGGGAAAGCTGTTTTTTTTTTTTTTTTTTTTTTGTCGAGCATGTTAGCTT
Organism: Brachyistius frenatus; assembly: GCF_029030835.1. Classification (NCBI taxonomy): domain Eukaryota; kingdom Metazoa; phylum Chordata; class Actinopteri; family Embiotocidae; genus Brachyistius; species Brachyistius frenatus. Next base: position 360,009 of record NW_027210645.1, read on the forward strand.
CCTATTTTTGCATATATTTCTCCTTTAAAAAAAAAAAAATAAGTCCTTACTTCCTCTAAACTGTGACATTATCGCAGCGTCATTTTGGACGCAACAGCAAGGTGGAGCGACCATATGTACACCAGAACTGTACACCAAACTTCATTTAAAAATCCGGCAGTTTGAGGTTGCCCTGTTTCTGCCTAATTTAAACGGTTGTATGAACGCATTTTATTATCAATATGTTTTTATGATATCGGCATACATGAGATGCAGTGAACAACGTTGGTTTTAAAGGATGTTCATTTTTGTAGATAGCACACCTGCTACTCGGTCTTCTCCTTCCAGCAGCTGGAGGTTAGGAGGAAGCGAGTACGGAACCAGTGATACAATCACACTTTTTTTTTTTTTTTTTACTAAAGTAAGAGCTTCCTGGTACATTATATATTAGCCGAATTAACACAGTACAACATATAATTTTGAAAAATGTTAGACCTTTATATTGTTTGATGTAGGTCTTTGTTGTTCGGCACGATACGTTTAAATTCTTTGATTTTGTAATGGAGTTTTGCCACCCATTTCCTGAGACTATATGAGGATGATTCCAGTAGAACAGGTTGACATTATACAGTCTGCAAACGTCAAAAACTGACGTTGAAAAACACAACATCCCTTGACAAAATAATAATAATAATAATAATAATAATAATAATAATAATTTTGCAGCACTATACTGAGACGGTGTACGGCAGTGCACTGGAGCCAACATCTGGTATCTATTATGTGTTAGGAAGTCACAGTGAAAAAGTTTGATGACGTGCATCATTTTTTTTAACCCTCTCTGCAGTAAAGCTTTTTGGTAACTTCTGGTTTACAGCAGTTGGATTTAGGTGAAGATTTTGATTAGCAATGGTCAACCAATGTCTTTAAAATGGTTCACACCAACACAATTGTAGTTAAAGGAGGGGGTGAAAATCAATTCATTATCAATTAATAATGGACTTTAAATGTATGTTTTACAAATGATTTGTTTAGTTGGACTATAGCAAAACTTTCCTGTTTCAAAATAAAAACATTAAAAAGAAAACAATGGCACACAATGAAATTGCCTCCACTAAAACATAAATTCTTTTTAGTGTTACACACTTCTATGATTGTTTTGGTGCGTTAAGCTTTGATCTTTTTTTCTTATGAATTGTTGTGCAATGGTGTGAGGACAGATAGCAGTGGTAGAGGGTTTTGTGGCCTGTAAAACCTCGCTGGCCCAGACCTACACTACGGTACTCGGTTTCAGTTAGTCAGCTGCAGAACAGACAGAAGTTCCCATAATTCAGAGAAGTTTCTATAATTTTGGGGAACAAGAAAAAGCAGTTCCCCCCCTTTTCAGTTTGCAGATATGAAACTGGCCTTACACCAACTAAATGCCAGCCTGTGTGTTTCCAGTTAGTGCTGTGTGTTTAGGTGTGGTCACATACGAACACCCCCTCCCTACTTCCTCAGTCAGCCGAAAAGATAGCAGACTGTTCACCACGTCTATTAGTCATCAGATAAAGCCAGCGCTTTTAAGGGCTGAGCCTCAAAAAGTACTTCAAGCCTTTTTTTTTTTTATGTCTTGACAAACGTCTCTCTGTTCCTGTCCTTGGGGAGAAGTAGTACAATGTTTTGTTTGAACAGTCCCTCAAAGCTGTTTGGTGACCTTTGTCTACTCGCTACAAATCAAACACTGACTGAAACTCTGAGCAGCCCGATAGCTGTTATCATTCTGCACCGCTCGCAAATGTAGTCAAAGAAAAGTAAGATATGAAGTGGTGGTGGAAGATGTCGCTGTGTACAGATCAAACAGAGTGAATGAGTCATCTGCTGGCTGCTGGTTGTGTACGTCTCTGATTGAAGCTCTTGTTTTTCAGGTGAAGTCTCAACAGGCAGAAGTGATGCGAATCCTCGACAGTAAAAGCATCCAGTACGAGCTCATCGACATCTCCGTGGGCGGGGAGCTTCGTGACGAAATGAGAAACAAAGCTGGAGACCCCACGGCGGTCCCGCCCCAGCTCTTCAACGAAGACCAGTACTGTGGGGTGAGGAGGGCGCACACACTCAAAACACTGTTCAGTGCCTCCGGGATCAGGAGGTTTTTTTTTTTAAAATGTTGCCATCAAAAAGGGCTGATTTTGTGTCGGCTCTTCTCAAAAATTGCAATGTGGCATTTCTTGCAGTAAAATTACGTTATTTAGCAAAATTCTGATTTAAAAATTGCAAACTACTACCTCGTACTGAGTCATACGTCATCATTAATTTAGTTTGAATCTATATTTTTAATTTATTGAAGGTAAAGAACCATAAAGAGGTGTTGCTTCACTCTGCTGAAATGCAGTATACGAAGGCTAAATATTCTGTAAAAATAAAGGCTATAATACATAATATTGATTGAACACTTAAAACCTAATGTGTGCACAGAAGTGCAGTCTCTTACTAGTGGAAGTGTGTAAAACTAATTTAACATACAGTTTTCACTGTTGTGTTGAGCAGAACTTTCAAAGTTGTGTCAGAACCACGTGAGTTTTAAGCTCCCACTGACACCAGTTTAATTAATCCAATTCACTTTTTACAAAGGTGTCAAACTCCTTGAATTTATCTGGTTTGATTTCCTGTTATTTTGTATAAATTCCTACAATTCAATTCAGAATGTGTGGAATTTTCAATATCCCGTCATGCTGACACGGCAGAAAAAGAGATTCTTTGCTGTGCTGAAGTGAAGAAGTCAAATGAGGCCACCTTGGGTGGCAAAACAGCGACATCTACTGACGGACTCAATCAAGGAGAACCGGAGTGACCGGTGCCAAGGTGTCTTCCTCCCCTCCCGGGTCCAGTTCATGTTGTCCTCCAGAATATTCTACATGTCCAGATAAGAAGAGGCACTGGCCTCATCCTGGTAACTAGGTTAACCTTGTAACACCAGACAGTCTCCATCTACAGCCAGAACACATCTTGTCTACTGGCAACAGAGTTCAGGAGAACATAGTGACCTCATGAACAACCGAACCGGATGAGACGGAGACACCGGATGGACGAGGCAGTGAAACCTACTAAAGAATGAATCTCACTGATGATGAGACCACATTTCCTATAAACTCCGTCACTTCCGGTTTCTCCTTTCATGCAGCATGTGGTTTGTTCTGATGATGAGAGAAGAGATTGAAGAACCTCTCTGACTGTAAATGAGGAGTTATTTTAGTTGATGAAGTGAGTTTTGTCTGGGGAAGCATACTTCCTGTTCAGAGCCTTTTTGCAAATTTGCAAAACTCCCACAAATAGAACGTAGATTGCTTGAATATACATTATTTATATACATTATTTGTCTATTTTGTCTTTTTATTTTCCAATAGTTTACCTTTAAAATAATGTAAAACATTTCTGTAGCGTTTTAGCTGGTACATAACTCTGATGTTATCACGTAATATTTGTTCCTGCAGAAATTGCACAAATAATTGTTCTTGTTTTTTTATGGTACAATATAGCTCAGCTAATATCTATAATGGTCATACTCTGCCATCTACGTACTTCCACAATGTCAATGCATTTAACATCACTGTCTTAAAGACACATTCACACACCACACGTTTACATTTTTCCTGCCATTAACTCCAGGAATAAGTCAAGGAATAACTCAACACATGCTCAGGTGAAGTTAGTGTAACGCAACCTGAAGTCAGGAGGATATACCTTAGGAGGGTTTATATTTCACCAGGTCTGAGACATTCTAGAGTTTCTCTGTTTGCTGATGAGCACTTTTGTCTTTTCCTTCTTCTCCACAGAACTATGAAATGTTTTCTGAGGCGGTGGAAGCCGATACAGTGCAACAGTTTCTGAAAATGGCGTGAGGAGGGTGGAGTCTAACTCTCCACCTAAACCCCCCCCACCCAACCTAACCTGTGCCCTATCGGAGGCCCTTTATCCTGTCTCTCTCGCTCTCTCTCTGCACCGCTGGCAGCGTCCACCCACGCTCAATGCCATAACGAAGAATGCCAAATATCTTGAATTCAATCAATCAGAAGACACACATTCCCCCTACTGCACCATTAGACTCCAAATCAGTCTTAATCTTTTTTTTTTAATTTTTTTTTTATCTGTGTCTTTTTCTGTTCCTTCCCTTGATTCCTTTCAGACAGTGTTACTAAGTGCTCCCAGTCCACCAGGAATCAATGGGTGTCTCAATGTTTGGTAATTAGGTCGGCTAATCTTGGCCACAGCCACATGATCGCTGGAGATTAAACTAATCCACTGAATGACAACATTCAACCCAGAAATCTTCCCCATCCTCTGCAGACCAAACACGCCAACATCAGTCAGTCTTAACTACTCTGTCGTCTTTTTCTGCAGCCTTCAAGTTCCCATGTTGTTCACCACGGCACAATATTTGTACTTTAAAGGGATGCAAATGCACGCGGAAGTAGCAAGGACAGCAAAGTCCTTAAACCCCAATGATTTAAGAATTACAGCAGCTGAAAGACAACTTGTAGTAATTTTGGTCCATTGGTCTCCTTTTGTGGTTTGTTACAAGAAGTTTGGTTCTGAAATGGGAACCCACTTTAGCCTGATGATGTCATCAGGCAATCTGATCAGTTAGGAGGGGCGATACTGTTACCTGAACTCAAAACGCTTATTTTTTTTTGTCAAAAATTGGAAATTCAGATGACTTAAATTAAACTAAATGTAGAAACTATAGTGTTTTTCTGACACGTTAAAGGTACCTTCAGGTTTTTTGTAAACAAGAAAAAAAAATGTACATTCAGTGTTTGCCACCAAAATCCATTCTCCTTGAAGTCTTGCAGACGTATCGATTGTATTTTATTCCTTATAAAACCAACACAGACGATTTTGAATAATATTTTAAATCGTACATTGTTTACATGTGATGCTAAGCTTGCAGTCTTCTTCTTCAGTCTTTTTGCACATTGCTCGCCTCTGCCACCAACTAACGATCAAAATGGCACGAAACCAGTAGCATGAATGTGTCTTGGATCAAAACAAAACAGGGAGCCGCTCGTACAAACATCGCTTCACAGCGCTACTAGTGGTCAGAAACTCCGCCGGGTACCTTTAAGAAAAGCTGAGGAAATGTCAAACTGTTACAAAAGTAGAGCTAGTTGATATGTTTTCGTCCCCTGACACAGTGAATTGTGCATTTTTTTTTTCTTTTTGTGGGGACTAGGTTGACATCGTAAAGTATTAATTTACATTATTAGAAGTTGCGGTGTCTTTTTTTCATAACATATCGTACAAATAATGGCTTTAATTGGTGAGCAGGACCGTTGCTAACTGTTTAGTCGAATGAGGTCGTGCTACATGTTCTTTTTCAGGAAATTTGGTGAATTTTCATGCAGTACAATTAAATCTTACTCTTGGTAGTTCATTTATATGGTTAATTGTAGTATTTTACCTGTTTAGATTTTACTACCTTCAACAACAAAAAAGACGTTGACTATTTTTCCTTTGAATTGTGGAAAAAACATTAAGACCTCAGGCAGGTAAAATAATAGCAAAATGAAAATATGAAAAAAAACAATTCACAGATTTTTGTTTTTAGCTTCTTGTGAAAAAATGTCTTTCTTGCTTTCTTTTTTGGTGCTGATGATGAGTCACTAATGGGCCAAAGTTATTAACAAGTTGATTTTCACCTTTAACAAAATCAGTGGTGAAACATTTCAGTAGAAAGCTGCTTAATTTGATCATTTGGGGAAAGCGGGATGAACACATTTCCTAATGTCACATTTGGTGCCAATACACATCTGTAATGCGCTTTAGCTGGTAAAGATTCACTGTAGTGTTAGCATGTACCTGACATCTTCCACATTTTCCATAACTTGACTGTAACAGCTTTAAAAGAAAAAAAAAAAAAGAGAAATCTTAAAAGCTTTGTCACTGGCTGCTCTGTACTGAAAAACAAACAAACTCAACAATTACAAGGCAGCATTTCGTCGGGAGTGTCGATGATTGGACCGAAAAGATCTTAATCTTGGAGCGTTCAACCTCGTAGCTTCTGCTTCCACACTGTTTATTTTCTGTTGCAGCTTCACTGATTGTACCGGGGACGGAGATGCAGTAATGTGACTATGCACTGAGATCTCATCCTGAACACATAGAGGGGGAAGCTGGTGTGTTCAGACTGACCTGACCCAGTCTCACCAGCCTTAGCGAACAATCACCGCATGGGAAAATTAAGACTTCGCTTATTTGTGCTTTTTTTTTTTTTTATTATGTATTTACATTCCTCCAGTTGACTGATCTCAGTTAAAACATCATGTTCATGTATTAGGTCTTTTTGTTTTTTTTGTTTTTAATTGAGAACAGCACGATTTCCCTCTCTTGCTCATAACACCTGTCAAACCCTTTCCTGTCGTAACTGTTACGGTTTTGGATCCACAGTGAGGACAGCCTTCACACGATGTTTGTGCACTGTTTTGTAAGTCGATGGTTGTAGATGTTTTGCCTGTTATTGATGTATATTCACGATGAACCATGGTTTAGACATTCCACGTCTCTGAGCTCCTGCTTTGCTTTTGGACCAATTCCCCTTGGCCAAAAAAAAGAAGAAAATAGGGAATAAAATGCTGTTGTCTTCCAAGAAGATTGTGAAAAGTGATTTATGGGTTAAAAAAAAATAAAATGGAGTTGAATCTATCTGCTTGGATTATGATTTATTGTTGTTGTTTTTTTTATCTGTGGGACTTTCATTCATTAAAATGTGCCGTTTTGTTCACATAATCCCCAGTTGAATGAGGAATTTTGTAGGTCAGCACAAGAACGCCTGTCCTCCCACAAGTGGATCATTTTTAATTTGCAAGTCAGTGGAATATTTTGTCAAACGGATGACGTCTCCAGTAACTATATTAATAACAATATTACATCTGAGCCCCGCCTCATGTTTAACGATGAAAGATGTTCTCGACAAATTTGTACAGACACACAAATTGTTAGGTCATTTATATAATTAAGTTATTTAAATGAATATTTAACAGTAATTAGGTACTGATTGATATGAAGTACATTTCAATATATATTTGAAAAAAATACAATCTTAACATTTCAAGACAATTCATATGGTGTGTGTTGTACACTGAATTTTTGCTCCGTTGCAATACCTTACTTCTCCTGAATGCGGAGCAGTTGAAGCATGATACACTTTGATGCCTTTGCAGAAGAAGAAAAATAATCCGAAGAAGAAAATACCATCAAGTTAATTTAGGAAAAGGGAAATAAGCATCCTGATTTCAAAATAAAAGCCCGAAACACTAGCGCAAAGTGGTTATCTGGGCAAATGTGTGATTATAGAGGAACATAACTGACTGTTGTTCACCTGTCTACATTTGTATACAACTAATTAATACATGGGAATGATGATACTGTGTGATGCTGATGTCTCAATACAAAAATGCGTAAACTACAATTGACAGAAGAGTTACACAAAGAGAAAAGCTATTTTGTTGTTTCTTATCTTTGACACAATCTGTTTAGTTTTCATTACCATTATAGTATGTACTTGTCATTACAATTTCTGCACTCAGCCTACAGCAGTGGGACTAATCTGTTAAATATACAGCATTATCTTACAGTTCACCGTGGTGGGAATGAATCTGACAATATATCAGATTTATTTTCCCGCGAGTTATATGACCCAATATTTTAACTAAAAAGTTGTGTTTTGTCAGATAATACGTGGCAAAAAAAAAAAAATGGAATATACATGGTAAAAGGTTTAACAAAAAATTAATTTAAAGGTTTTAAATATTCCTTTTTTATGTCACTTGACTAGCCTGCAAATTAATATAAATGAATATGGGCTTAAATCAATCAATCAATCAATCAATCAATCAATCAATCAATCAATCAATCAATCAATCAATCAATCAATCAATCAATTACTACACTCAAACTTGTGAGCCACGTGAGGGTTTTTATTTTGAAAACACTCACCGGAAGTGTTGCTGTTGATTGAGGGTTGTTAAACGCTGGTCGGAAGGAGGAAGCTGTGAATTTTGACAGATAACTGCAAAGGTAAACTGAGTTAAAGTTATTTATATAAAAAAAAAGGGGGGGGGGGTGAGTCCGAGACGATAAATGTGGGTGAAGCGATGTTTGCTTTCCGGACCTGTTTATTTATTTGTTTATTCCGGTCTGCGTTGTTACTGTCACGAGCAGCCAATTCACAGGTTAGCGGGCTAAAGCTAAGCTATCTGACACAAGTGTTTTGACACAGAAAGATAAACGTAAGCTGCTAATTTATACACTTATATTAACTTATACACTTATATTAATTTATCCACTTATATTAATTTATCCACACGCGAAGAGAACGAGGAGCGAGGAGAGCAGCTGCTGTTTCATTCACACATCAGAAGCTGGTGTTTGGTAGTTTTAGAGGTCCTGAGGTTTTATTATTATTATTATTATTATTATTATTATTGACATCTGCAGCCTTGTGTTGTTATAAAACTACACATCTTAGTGGCCTTTTATTGGGATCAGACTAAAGTACAATTCTGCAAAAAAAAAAACAAAAAAAAAACAACCTACACGGATTTTAACATATTTGTTTTATCAACTTTTTGTGTGCAAAGAAAAGAAAAAAGTCAGATCTTTCAATTGAACGCTGAACAATAGGAGCAAAAACAGAAGTGTTGTGTTTATATTTTTGTTGACTGTACATTGACAATTGTCACGACCTTTTGGTTTGTTTTCTTAAAGTGTTTGTATGTATGCATCCTTATTGTCACAGGGTAAAACAAAACAAAACAAAAATATACCTACCTCTACTGCTATTTATCCTCGCTGATAGTACTGGCTTTCAACAACCGAGATGAAAGCAGTTTCGTTTGTGGTATTCACAGAAATTCAAGTGTAAAATCACCACGCTACATATTCCCAGAATAAAACACAGTCTGGATGCAAATAACAGGAAACACAATTAGGACATCAGTGTTAAAGAAGCAGCATGATTAACTGTAAGATTTATCCTTTGGGAAAGTTTTATGCCTAGTCTCAAAAGCAGAGAAGGCGTCTGGATCCCAAACACTGACAGCTGAAGACCTCCTCCTCTACTTTTGGAAACTTTAGGAACCTCAAATAAGCCCTCGCTCTGGGAGTGAAACGCTCTACTGGGATAAAATGGTCCTAATGAAGTCTTAAAGAGAAGATGTAGCTCGTTCAGTCAGGATGAACGTAAGGAGAACCATTTTAAATGTGATTGTTGATTTCACAGCGAAATTAGAGACAGTATAAGGTGCAGCACCTGAGCTTTTTTTACTGCACCTAAAAGCCACTATTACTTCACTGTGAGCTTTGTTTTACCAATGTTTTGTGATCATTATTTTCATGGCAATTTTTAGATAAATACTGGATTGATTATAGTTCAAAATTATGTGAAAATATATAGTTTTTAGTCAAATAACTTCTTCCCACTGCACGAAACGCTCCAGAAACCAGGAACAACCCTGCTGATGATAAGGATTTAAAAGAGTCCAGTCTGGAAGGAACACGTGCGTGGACTCGTTTTTTCAGCTCTGAGACGGGATGTTCCTGATTTTGACAATATGGGTGAATTAAAGGATTAAAACAAACAGTGCTTTGGTTACTTAATGCTTTAAACAGTTTTAGAAGACCTACTTTATAACATAACAGTAGTTAATAAATAATAGTTGGAGAATGCCTGGAAGCTATCGGCAGAAAGTGGGACGATGATCAGCTCATTCAGACGTCTTTTCCTCCTCTCCCATGCAGCCACCTGTAAAGATGAGCGTCCCGGACTACCTGCAGAGTGCCGAGGACCACCAGACCGTGCTCGTGGTGGTCCAGCCGGTCGGCATCGTGCCCGAGGACCAGTTCTTCAAGATCTACAAGCGCATCGCCAGCGTGAGCCAGGTGAGCATCAGGGACTCGCAGCGGCTCCTCTACATCCGCTACCGCCACCACTACCTGCCCGAGAACAACGAGTGGGGCGACTTCCAGACGCACCGCAAAGTGGTGGGCCTCATCGCCATCACCACCTGCGGCTCGGCCAAGGAGTGGCCCCAGACCGCCGACCGCTTCCACGGCCAGAAGGAGGTGTACAGCTCCACGCTGTACGACTCGCGCCTGCTGGTGTTCGAGCTGCAGGGCGAGATCGCTGAGCAGCAGCGCACGGACGTGGCCTTCTACCCCGGCTTCGAGGAGTGCCCCGACGTGGAGAGGAGAGTGGAGGACTTTGTGGAGTCCATATTTATCGTCCTGGAGTCCAAGCGGCTGGACCGAGCCACAGATAAGTCAGGTGACAAGATACCTCTGCTCTGTGTGCCCTTCGAGAAGAAGGACTTTGTGGGTTTGGACACCGACAGCAGGTGAGTTCTTCTTTGCACTTTAATCTCCCTTTTTTTTTTTTTTTCAACATTTCATGAATTTCGAGGCTGTTTAAGAAGCTCGAATGCTCACTGAGTCAGTAAATACTGCTTTGTTCCCTAGTTGGTGTGTGTTGGTTCGTCGCTGGTTACATGTCAGCCTCACCTGCTCAGAAATTATCCTCTCAAAAATCTGTCGTCCGATTTTTGCTGCGTTTCATTTTTCTTTGTTTACCTTTGCTTTATTTGTCTTTCTTCTGTTTTTCTTTCATACTGTCCTGTGAGTTTATTGTTGGGTGTGAAAAGGTGAGACGTTAGACTCATAAGTTAGTGAACCCGTAGTGATCCCATCAGCTTTAGCTCTGCCCTCGAAGGGACACTGTGCCGTTGTTCATTTGTTCATAGCTGCTGAAGTCAAACTCATCGCTCCTCCACAGGTCTCGGTTCACACACAAACTGATTAGTAAAAGCTAGTTTGAAGTTATCGGCCCACAATAACCCCGAATATTAGTGGAATGTATAAATATTCTGAGCAGCGCAAATGAAGTCCACATCAATAACACAAGCTACTAAAACATAAGATCAATCCAGGCTCGTCCCAACCCAACGTATCAAAGCTGATATTTGTTAGCTGTGTAGATGAGCACTGATCTGTGGCACCACATTATAGTTTACTGCACACAAATGTCAAGTCAGCAATATTGTCTTTGACACTGATACAATTAAGAGAAATGTTAAGTCCAGCTTCTACTCATCTGACCAGTTAATCTTCACAGAGGCTCCTTGATTACAGTTATCAGTCTTGACTATTAGTTTTCATTATTAAACTACTTTCACAATTGATTCGGGGTGAAGTTAAAGGACCGTTCCCATGTTTTTCTGCCCATTTACAGCAAATCATGCAGACACTTAATTTGTCTGCATGATTGTCTGTCTTAATCTTTGTAGCCTCCTGGCTGCCGCTGGTTTCAGTACCTGTTCATACACCGATAGATCTGTGTGTCCGTTTATCCATCAGTCTTGTTGTAAGTCATACTGCTGCTGTAGTACAGCTGACAACACACACAGGTTTGTTTTTAATGTTCGAAGAATCCTCAATATTTAACAACTCAACTGTTGATTCCTAGTCGGCAACCTTTTTAACGCAAAAGGGGTTTTCATGTCTGTCTTCTTTAATTTGTGCGTCTCTGTTAGATTTGATGTGTTTCAGTAGCCACCTCTTTAAATGTGGAGGTAGAACTTGTGATTTACACTTTAAAGCTCTATACAGAAGATCTTAAAGCCGGTTTATGCTTTCATCGGCACGACTGTTAAAAGCTGTGCAAAAATGAATTGACTTAATTGTAATGTGCATTGATTCAGTTAAATGTTACAAGCAGGGATTCATTAGTCAAACAAATATTAACAACACACACACCATTCAAATCTAATAAAGCAGTTCGGTGTCTTATATTCTATGTTTACAAAGCTTCAAACAAGAAGTTAAACCTTTCGGAAAGGTGATATTACAACTTGCTTATTAACAATTTATATCGTTTATTTGACTGGACTTAACCATGTAGATTGATTTTAATATTCTTCCCCCCCTCATAATTGTAAATGTGATGGAAAACATTAGAAACACCTGTTAGTATGATGCAGTCTAATGCAACACAACTGCAATCTGAATAATAAACAGATAAATAATTCATTTACTGAATACTTCTCTGACTAAAAACTGCTCTTTATTATCTTCTTAAAAGAAGAATTTATGACATCGCTGTTTGTAATGGATTGCATTAAATTGTCCACAGTACATTAGTATGCACTTATGTAGTTTAATTATATTATATCAAATTAATACATTTAAACACAGGAAATCCATGTTCATGATATAGAAGAGAAGGATCTGTAAACTTCTGCAGTTTCACTTGCATTTCCTGGGAAGTTTCATGGAAAGAACAATGTGCTGTGATTTGGTCCTAATTGCAGGGAAAGTAGCATTTTCCTTTTAACAAAAGCTCCTATTAAATATTCATTTATCAGTCATTTATAATGGAAAGCTTAATTGTAGGTTCGCTGGGAGACACACTTCAGAAGTTTAGCTTGATCTGCTTTCTGTTATACCAGCAGTTAATTGGAAGTGTATGGAGTGAACACGGTCTCCACTTTTCACATGATTAGCACTAATGTACACAGATATTTCCAGGAAACTTCTCAGACATTATTTTGAAATGACAGAGTTTTCTTATTCCCGAAACTACACTTAGAGTTTTTGATTTTGTGGGTTTTTTTTTTTTGAGACGTCAAAGTTGATCAGTTATTGACGAAGTGATGGATTCCTTGATTAAAGGGAAGCTGCGCAGTGTTTGAAGTGAGGTTGTATCAGGTCTTTGTAGTCGGTGTATCACCTGCAGTAGATGAAGGTCGACACGTCTCCGGTTTGGAGCAGCAGCCAGCCGCATCAGTACAGAAGCTAAGTGATGTCCTGCTGGACGGGTCAGCAGCAAAACGTATCATTGCCGCCTAAACAAAGGCTCGTATAAAACATTTTGAGTGTGCTATATTTAGAATATGTTTCCTGCTTTACCTTGCTGTCAGGCAGTCCTGTCCTCGGGGAACTGTGGGGTTCGTTTGGATCTGAACTAACGTGTTGAAACACCACCAAAGACACTCAATAACAAACTCACCAATCCAGACGGTGAAACAGCAGCTGCTGCGTTCTGTGAGGTGAAGTCACTCAAAGGAGCTCAGATGGATGTAACACATTCAGTTTCCCATCAGGAAGTGCTGTCTGACGCAAGATAAAACATGGACATATTCTAAATATATCTCTGAAACTGATATTGGTGTTTTTAGGTGGCTAGAATCCGTTTTGTTGCTGACCTCGTGGACGGCGGTACATCGCTGAGGCCGGGACACACTAGCTGCGTGGCGTCATTTCATTTCAGCGTCACCGTCACCCGACGTCTTGTTTTTTCGCCGCGTGAACGGTATCGCTCGCCACGCAGGCCTTATCCTCTGTTCATACAGCTGCCCGGTTCTCCAAACTGGGAGCGTGCCGCCCCCTATCTACTGCAGGCAGCACACCGACTATACATACAACCCTGCCTGAAAACATCCCAACCGTTCCTTTAAGACTGTTTCCATCTCTGCTATTTGATTTTTTTTTTTATTTTTTATACACTACAAAACAAACTGAAACCAGCGGTCACCATCATGAGGTAAACATGTCTTGGAAAATGCTCAACTGGGATTATAAACAGTGTTTGCACAATAACATTGAAGTGGTGAAACATGTAAAGACACCGGGACGGTCTCCTGAAGGAGGAGCTGATAGTTTGGACTCGCTAAGCTCCTGTCGCAGCATTACGCCCCTGAGAGTCGCCCCGGCTTCAGAGAAAACACTTTGGGATCGGGAAGGTGCAGTTTGGGACGGTTTGGCTGAGCTCATCTTTATTCATGGGACATGCATTACATACCAGCTTGCCACGGCAGCGCCGACACTTAACAAACACCAGCGTGATAATGGCACCGTGTCTGAAGAGCTGGTTTACTTGGATGTGGTGAATTTTTCATGAGCAGCCTTTTTGTTTCATTCTGCCAGAACATTTTCATTCTTGTTCAGAAGTAGTCCGCTGAGTATTACTATGAATTTTTAACTTGCCAGATGTGAGACTGATCTCCAACAGAATAGATGCTGATGTAGATTTGTACATCCCCATCCATGATCACCTGCTGATCCTCTTCCTCGTCTTCCCACGACCTTCCCAGTCTGTCAGAAGACTCCAATGTCTTGCACAATGGGTCTACCCCCCCCCCCCCCGCGTCCACCTCCCGTCCTGGCCAAGCAGCTCCTTCCTGTGCGTGATTGTGCCAGACCGAAGCGTCGTAGGACAGCTCACACTCTGTCCTTGTCTTGTCACTTTCTTTTTGCTTGTGCTCTCCCGCCCCATGAATCCCCGCTGTAGCCCACTGATAAGATTCACTCCAGTCTCCTCTCCCGCCCTCCTGCCTACATAAGAAATGATAACGGCACAAAGTCCGAGCTTTTAAAGAAGGAAATCTCCACTCTTAATGGACAAAAGTTAATTCAAGAGCCAAAAACATGTTTTAGAAAAGAATCTGAGCCTCTTCGTTCATCCTGACTACATTTTTCTTCCTCTTCCCGACGCCTTTCCCCTCCTCAGGCATTATAAGAAGCGTTGCCAGGGACGGATGAGGAAGCACGTCGGGGACCTGTGTCTCCAGGCGGGCATGCTGCAGGACGCGCTGGTCCACTACCACATGGCCGTGGAGCTGCTCAGGGGAGTTAACGACTTCCTGTGGCTGGGTGGTAAGTCGGCAGGACGCTGGATTATTACTGTAACATGGGAAGAGTCGAGTTTTTGTTCTGTGCAATTTGCTGCACTGATATGCAGTCGATAATATTTCTTAGATCACAAAACATTGAAGCAAACAATCAGCTGTAGGAACGTAAAATGACTAAGAACTAGGAGTCGACCGATTATCGGGGCAGATATTTAGCGTTTTTACGATCATCGGTATTATTTTTATTCAACCGGCAAATCAACGCTGAAGGCTTCTCTGCCTGAGCTCGCTTCTGTGGCGGAGAAGCCTTCAGCGGTCCAGAGGACCTGTTTCAAAAGTGAGACAGCAGATATTTCAGGAAGTTCAACACACCACAGTCCTCTACGCTGAAGTTACAAAAACACCACGATCATGCCACATCTGCTTGATCCTTTGGAAGTTTAACGACACGTCGCGTTTCATGAAAGTTCGTCTCGCACCGAAGCGACTCGTTATCCAGTGTTTCCTCTAACATTGTCTAGAACAAAACAAAATACTCTTATTTACTGAGTTCCTGTGCACTCGTTTCATTTCAGCTCAGTTTGAGAGTCGCTAATCTATTTTTCTGTCACTGAAAGTTGCGCTAATTTCTGTCTTCATTTGACTCTCTGCGTATCATGAAGGACATGAAGTCGCTCACAGACAGGCAGCGCAGCAGAACACAGGGTGGACACAGGTGAACGTTACTGGAGTTGATGACAACTACACTCGTTACGTGACATTACAAAAGTGTAATTCAAGCCCAAAGTTAAGCTATCAATGGAAAAACCTCGACCTCAAACTGCTGCAAACCCGAGCAGGATGTCAGCATTTTTTTTTAAACGTCCCCTTCCTGTTATCTACTGAGAGTAGTGAGGGTGCTAATGTCAGAAACTCTGCTTCTGATCAAGCTAGCAGTTCAGTGTCTCCCCTTGCGTTGTCTCGGGAGGGCGGGAGGTCCC
Source organism: Brachyistius frenatus (assembly GCF_029030835.1). Lineage (NCBI taxonomy): Eukaryota > Metazoa > Chordata > Actinopteri > Embiotocidae > Brachyistius > Brachyistius frenatus. The sequence goes on from NW_027210645.1 coordinate 375,625, forward strand.
GGGAGGGCGGGAGGTCCCTTTGGCGGGAAAGAAACAAAATACGAATGTACTCATAGAACTGCGGTTACGTCCAGTAACTACTATTTCTTTACTTATTTCCTGTGTGGGGAAACACTGCAGTTCCAAATATTTTTCTCCTTAATTACCAATAATCGGTATCGGCCCTAAAAAAACCCCATATTGGTCGATCCTTACTAAGAACTAATCGGAGATAGAAAGTATATGTTGTCATTGCCGTGTGTTTGTCTGCAGCTGCGTTGGAGGGTTTGTGTTCAGCCTCGGTCATCTTCCACTACCCCGGAGGAACAGCGGGGAAGACGTTGGGACGCAAACCGAGCATCTCCCAGCCAGCAGACGCAGGGAAACGCCACCGACCAGGTGAGTCCAGGCTGACGGGAGCAAGCTGTGATGGACTGATAAGCTTTCTGCTGACTCTGCTGAGCTCCGCTCTGCTCAGCTGCTTCCTTTGTGTGCACAGAACAAGACGTGATGCTTCCCAGTCCGCTGAAGCTTTTCTTATTTAACCTAAAGACTGCTAATTTAAAGTTAACCTCATTAAATTCTCTCTGCTTTGTTATTGACATGCTGTTAACATGGTGTGATATTAACACGGCCTTTTACTAATGTCAAAATATACTGACTGACCAACCAAACTGACTGAATATTAACAGTGGAAAAGAGCTTTTCTTATGTCTGGAGGATTTCTGAATATTTTACGTTTCAACTAGTTCTTATTTTACTAATGATTAATCAGCAGATTAATATTCTAATTATTTATCTTAAAGATTCAAAATGATTTGCAGTTGTAAAGTTTTATAATATAATTTATTTTCCAGATTTTATTTGCTTCTGCACACACTAAGTACCAGTACACTGAAATGTAGCTCAGCATCTAACCAGATAAAAATAGCAGCAAAATGCATGTAGAGAAATATATTAATACATATGTACAAAACGAAATTAAAATGTAACCAAACAGTAGGAATGTAACTGTGACTGATACAAAATGAATTACAGCTAAAATACAAAATATACAGTAAAAAGAACTGCAGCCGATATATATCAGCAGTGTAACTATGATATGTGCAGTTTGGACTAAAGCAACTAATAATAGTACGGCTGTAGTATACTGGATGTAACATGTAGAGTGTAAAAGAAGCCATTAGGTAGTTGGAGATAGAATTGAATATTGAAAGTAAGAAGTGCAAATACATAAGACTGAGCAATATATTGATATTATATTGATGTTGTGAGACGACACGTCGTCTTCGATTTTGGATATCGTAAAATCCCGATAAATATAACAAGATCATTTTCTGACCTCATCATTATATATTTACATTACCGATAATTATTTATGAAAAATCTCATTGTGTGAAAGCACCAATAGACATTCCCACAATATTGTTGTAATATCGATGTCTTTGGTCAGAAATATTGTGATTTTGTCTTTATCGCCCAGCTTTACAAATCCAGTGCTAAAATGAGCTCTAGTGGCAGCAGGAAAGCAAGTAAATGTTTCTACAACTGAAGCAAGCTATAATATTCTTTTAAAATAGTCATCAATCATTGTCTGTTAGTTGACTGATAACCTGCCGGTGTACAGAACTGGAGTTGTTGCTTTATTGTGCAGTTAAGGCTACACACCGACGGCGTACGGTAGTCTATGTCGACACAGCAGCAGGCTGTTGGGACTCACACTGCTAACACTGCTCCCTGCGTGATGGAGTGAATCTGCATTCTCTCTCTCTGTCTGTAGGAGCTCAGGAGGTTCTCATTGACCCAGGTATGATATGTCTAACCAACATCGCTCCATAGACACCACCTCGCCTGTTTGCTCGTGCCGTCATGTGCCCCGTTTACATGCTTTTGCTGCCATTCTTTGTTCTGCATCATCACCACCTTCATTTGTTATTTGATTTTGAAAATGCACTAATGTTTATTTTTTTTCCTCCTCTGACAGGTAGTGTTTTGCTGTGTTGGTTTACTGTCACTTTCTTTTTATTTTGTATTCTGACGAACCTGCTTCTTTCTCGCAGCCACACTTTTGGTGATCAATATCACATGACCTCAACTTTAAATACACTCAGTTTCTTTTAGTGTTTATTCATTCCCCCTTTATCTGAGTAACTCTCATCTTATGTTTGACTATGAAGCAGAAATCCTTTAACCCTCTCAGAATCTGTCATTTGAATATTTACCTCCTTGAAGATCAAATTATATACAGTAGCTCTGTTGTATCACCACCAGGTGGCAGTCCAGCACCACTGGTGCATTCTTTGACTTTCTGCTCAATAAATACTCAGTGAATTAAACCTGTCACAATCATAGCGGAAAAAAAAAAAAAAAAAATTCGCCTTTATTGTCTATTTCTGTAATTTGCGATCAAAGATTTTACATTTTGAACTTCCATCATCTTACATTGTTATTTTACTTTGTCTTGCTCTGTTCAATAATTGCTTCTTTGTCATGTTGCAATTTACCAGAGAAATTGTGCAGTGCAGTATCTCATTATTCACGTTTTTGTCATAGTGACAGCATCACAGTGTTGCTATGGACACGGCCCCGTATCAAGGCGATGCACTCTCAAGTTGAATTTGTATTTTAATCAGATTGGGCCGAGAGATGCCCCCCTCAGTTCCTTTAGAAACATTTCAGGTGCGAGTTGAACTGAGGCTGGACATCAGCCGTGAACACCGACCTGTTCACATCTTTAAAGACTGGAGACCGTAGAATATTCGCTCTACCACTCGGTACTGCTGGAAAGGAGTGCACGCCAAGTTGGGGCACCATTAAGGTTTACATGTAGTTTTGAAACGGGTGATTATGAGGCATAATTGGCAATTATTTTTTTACATTCAGGGATTTTGTTTTGGTGGAGTGCTGCATGACAATTTAAAAATAAAAGGTAGGAGAAAAAAACAAGTTACAAAACGGAGTGAGAAAAATACAACCACAACAAAAGACTGATGTTAATATATATATATATCTATAATTTTATGCAAACAATAAGTGCAGAAATATGTTGTAGTACTTATGATCATGGTAAAAACATTGTGTAATGTATGCAGTGAGCGTCTTTAAGTGGGATAGAGTGTGTGTCAGTGAGAAGAAGGAATAAACACATTTAAGTTTCATTCAACATCATCTGTTGTTATCCACTAAGACATGTTGACAGTCTTGTGTTGATCCTCCATAAAATTACACACCCAGCTGTATGTATTGTAATGTACTGTGTCTTAGTCAGTGTACCGTATGTACAGTAATGCATGTGGTGCTGGTTGTTGAGGATGTGTCTTTGAAGTGGGACGTTTCAGTTTCCTCTCCTTCCTGTTTTTCACTGCATTTCCTTTCCTTTAGTAGCAGAACAGACTGATGGACGATGTCATCATGTTGTCTTTCCGGCGCTCATCTCCTGATGTCCTCTTTTGAATGCAGGTGCCCTCACAGCCAACGGCATCAGTGCAGACACCAGCACCGAGATCGGACGAGCGAAGAACTGCCTGAGTCCCGAGGACATCATCGAGAAATACAAGGAGGCCATCTCCTACTACGGGAAGGTACTGACTCAAAATCACACATCTCTTACACCAGGAATCCAACCAGTGCCCCTGCTGGCGGTTAATAACAGATAATAACTTGTAGCAAAATTCAGCTTTGTTGTTTTGGGATTTTAAGATAAAAACTCTTTGTTTTCTCTGTCTTAAATATAAAAGGTATTTTCTAAACAGCATTCAGACCATGACGCAGTCACGCTCCTCATCAACAGGTTTAAAACAAATTCTTAAGCATTGAATTCAGTTCACTCAGAAAAGCCTGAGAAGATTTTAAAAAGTTTTTTAGCTTTTGCAATGTAGAAGACTTAAATATTTATTTTGCCTGCTGTAGGCAATCATTTTAGTTATCATTTTTATTTTATTTTATTTTTTATGACGTTTCAGTCGGAACCATCAAACCTAACAATAGTTCCTAGGAGGTGAGTGGGCAACTGTCAGTTTTGCAACAACTGAAGTCAACTTGAATTCATGAATTTTCATCAAGTAATCCACCAAATTTAGGTACTTTGTTTACATCTGAGCCCCATTAATTAAATGAGTTTAATCAGGAGGAATTATTGTTATGTATGACTAGAAACTACTAAAAAATAATATAATAAAATGATAGAATAATAACAAATAATTTTAGACCATAATGTCCCTTCTGATTCTGTTATACGTTCATATTTTTTGCCAGTAAACAGATATTAAACTGCATGCTACGTGGTATTAAAAAGATCAAACAAGTCTTAAATTAAACTTGGTGAACTTCGCACAAAATTCCTGAACCGTTTATTTTTTTTAAATTTTTTTTTTATTAAACTTAATATGCCTGTTTTTAAAGATTTACGTCCTCAGTAGGAGCAGTAGGGCTGAGTGTAGGGAAGTCAGTAACTATGGAGAGACTTTGGCACAAAATACTGAATATTGTCAGCCTTTTATTTCAAGTCTAAAACAACGTCAAGGCGCACACTTTCTCCGAATGAGCAACACGTCCTGACTGAGGCGGCAGTAATGTTTCTTTATCAAGAGACTGAGCTCTCTACATTAGACAGGATATGGATGAAACGGTGCCTGACCATTTAGTGCTCCTGGGGACTATAACTATCTTGAATTGGACGAAGAACCAGAGTCAGGAAAATGCAGATTATCGTCACTACTGCTCCACAGAACTGGAGCTCCACGTCTGTGTATTGATATGTCTTCTTCCCACCAGGGGGCAGTGTTTGATCTGGTGTGACGGCACCTCAAAACCGCGCTAACACTGCTTGAGTCGTATCAGACTGTACATGCTGACAACAGCTGTTTATTACTGAATGCTACATGAGGCCAAGATTCACCATCAAGCATGAAAAGTATGTGTGATTATTTGAAATAAAAGCCTCATTAGTCAGCGATAACCTTTTTACAACCAGTATTACACAGACAAAAACAGTAAGTATCTGTTCATAGCGTACAATATTTCTTCGCCCACTGTACGTGTACAAAGTCACAAAGAATAGTATTAAAGTATCCCTAATGCTTAGGGAAACGCTGAATGGGCTCATTATGTTACCTAACTATTCAGAAGCAGTCCTGTGCTTTATCTTCATTATTATAATTGCCTTTTCGCACTGACCTCCCTCAGCCCTTTTACTTGCAACTAGTTCATTCAGAATTAAATTACATCTCAACACATAGCCATTCAGATATTAATTGAATTTTAATAAGGAGACAATGAGGGTGGAAGGAAGTTAAGGGACGGCGAGATAAAAAATGCGCACTGTTCCAGCAGCTCCGACTTCCAGCAGGAGCAGTAATAAACGTCGGGGGGGATCCCTGAAAGACGAGCGACAGAGACTCCGAGTTATCACACTTGTCTGTCAGCCGCAGTGACTGATGAGCGTGGTCGCATGTTAATGAGAAAACATTCCCTCTGATTATGAGGTGGGTGGTGAAACTCCAGGCGGCTGACATCCACTCTTCATTTTTCATTAACCCCCACCCTCCCACCCCTCCGCCCTTCCTCTTATCTCCTCCCGCAGTACAAGAACGCCGGGGTGATCGAGCTGGAGGCCTGCGTGAAGGCGGTCAGGGTGCTGGCCATCCAGAAGAGGGCCAGGGAGGCCTCGGAGTTCCTGCAGAACGCCGTGTACATCAACCTGGGACAGGTATGCTGTCGGACTGTGAAATAAAAGCTCCTCCAGCCACATCGGATGATTAATTCGGCCACCGCCTCTGTGGCACGCAGTTAAATCACAGTGACTGCAGGATAACGTATTGTTAGCAAAAAAAAAAAAAAAAAAAGCGCATGAAAACAGAACTCACCTGTGCCCTCAGAATATGTATTAGCTTTTTAGCCTCGCTCTTTATCATTAGAATAATATATTTTTCTTTATTTGTTTTTTTTTATTCTTTATTCTGTTTTATCCTTAAAAACTTTAGTCTCCTTCTGTGACCTACACAGTGAAACTGTAGTAGCTTTTCTTTCTCTTATTCTAAATCTTAATGCTTGAAGTTATGTTGGAAAATAATATTTGGTACACAAAAGCCAGTTTATCCGCCTGGGTGATTGTTAGTTTTGATGAGTCTGATGGAAGTGTTCTTAATAATCATTTATAGTCCTTAGCCAGATATGATGTAAGAGTGTATAATTACCTTTGCAATATTACAGACGCCCTCTACATGTTATACTAACCCCATGATTGGTTTACAAACTAGTTATGATGTCACAAAAAAAAAAGAGGTTTGAAGTGATTTTTAGATAAACTTTCCTCCTTGTATAACAAACCCTTTAAAGGTCCCTTACTTGACACTTATTTTCAGTCTTGATATCCATAAGAAGATATTTTTGTGGTTCACCAGAAAGCATCTCAGTAGAGCTTCATACCTCCATCTTCTCTCTGGAGCTCTACTAAGAACAGGCTGTTTTGTCTCTACGCCTTGAAGGTGCATTGATATCAGTGATCCTCTCTTCTGATTGGTTGACTCTGTTCTGAGTGACACGTGTCCAGGCCAATCACAGGCTTTCTCCAGTCTTGTAGCTTGCTATCTTCTATCGATTGCTGAATGTATTGTTCCACATAAAGTTTTGGCCGTGCTGAGACACGAGTGTGAGTTTGTGACATTATAAACTTAGAGGTCCAAACAGCTTGTCCAAATGACACGGTTGCTGAATACATGCTGTGTGCATTTCTTCGAGGGTTTCAACGCTCTCACAGTATTTCTATAGCGCCCAGACCGGTTTTAAAGCCCCCCCCCAAAAAATTGTAAATCAGAATTTTTACAGTACGGGACCGTTAATGTCTAATTACACCCATGCATCACTTTATACAGTTAAGCTCAAACATCCAGGTGATATAACAACAAGCAACACCCATTTTTGAGCGGATCGGTACCTTAATGATGTCTCTGTAACGGCAGCTATCGGAGGAGGAGAAGATCCAACGCTACAGTATCCTGTCCGAGCTTTACGAATTGATCGGCTTCCATCGCAAGTCCGCTTTTTTCAAGCGAGTGGCAGCCATGCAGTGTGTGGCTCCCACCATCCCCGAGCCGGGCTGGAGGGCCTGCTACAAGCTGCTGCTGGAGACGTTACCTGGATACAGCCTGTCACTGGATCCCAAGGACTTCAGCAAAGGTAGGCTTGGACGCTCGGAGGTTGGATGATGTGTAAATGTAGAGATAATGGCTTCATCATAACGGTTTTCTTTCCATACATTTACATAATCATGTTTGGGGCTGGTGTTAGGATGGCTCATTGGTTTACATTTTGCAGACACCTCATATTCAAAATTTTGATCTTTAAATTTTGGGTGCAATGTGTTTCAGGGCTGCAACTATCAATTACTTTCAGTAGCCTATCAGTTCTGTCTATTAGTAAAGGATGTGTTCTTTAGTCCAAAGATCATCAGAGGATGGTGAAAAATGACAATTTTCATCTTTAAATTGCTTATTTTGTCCAACCAACACTATTGAATCCAAAAGTTTCATTTCTAATTTATCAGGACATAAAAAATATTAATATTAAAAAAAAGTATATTTCTGCTAATTAATGACAAACTGTTAATTGACAAATAGTTATTTATTCATTTTCTGATGACACTAATCAATTAAGCTCTAGTGTGTTAATGGTTCTTCACGGGACATTTAAGTTTTGAATTCCCACATTGTCTTCTGTGCAATTCAAAGTACCACCATAATCAATAAACCTAAAAACAGCTTCTTTTGTTTGTTGAACATTGAGCAGAACTCCGGGATCGATTACACCCCGTTCACACCCGGCGTCATCATCCTCCCTTTGTGCCTCTAGTTACCACTTATGATCGTAGCTCGCTTTTCCACCGTAAATGCAAATAAACACGTACATGACCTAAACAAACTCGGGGAGATGAGTTGAATCAACTGGTTTTTACCAAAACGAGACAGTTTTGCTCACTGGAGCGTCGTTTTAATGCCATTAGCCTACCTCTGATGTATTTCACATCTGTTTTTACTGTCAATTATTCTACTAGATTATGTTGTAATACAAAATCTGAAGTGCTGTTAATAATAAATCCTCAATCCCAGTTGGGCTTCTTTTATTTGATTTCCTTTTCGTTGTGAATCACAACAGGTTTTTAAGAAAAGTGCTGTGTAAATAAAAAAAAATTATGATGATGACCTCGCTGAAAGCCTTTACGAAAAACGGTGTAATGTGGGCAAATAGTTTCACATTATTGCAATGGCATGTCGTGCCAGACAAATAATCTGATGAAGAAAATGAGTTGAGTGACTCAGGAGCGTCAGGCTGTCATTGTTTGTCTTCTTTCATTTGTTCTCAATACACAGTAAAAATGGAAACTCATTCTTAAAAGTTGTTGAGCGGAAAAATGTAAATGTCTGGAGTTAATTCTCAACCTGAACCCTGTCAGGTTTACAAACGAGGTAAACAACTAAAACCCAGAGGAGGCTTCCAGCCTGTGTTTTTATTGACTAAACGGCTGCTTTTGAAGCCAACCACTTCAGTTTACAAGTAAGTCTCTTCTTCTTTCTGTTCAGTTCAGCTTCACTTGGCAGAATCAGGGTCTTTCCACATCAGGGATATAACGAATAAATTACCCAAAAATGCTAAATCGTCGCCGGCGAATATTTCACCTCAAAACTATTTGTCTCTGGCGGAAATACGAATTTGTGACAGTTACGAAAGTTATTAGTAGAAAAAAAAAAGAAAAAGCTCTTTCAAAAAAAAGTTCAAATAGATTCGCCAGTTTAAAAAATTTCCCCTCGGGGATTAATAAAGTATATACCTACCTACCTACCTACCTACCTTATTCTTCAGAAAAAACTGTGGATTCAAAATGACAAAAATATATTTTCAAAATCATCGCGGCTGGTATTATTGTGTTAAAATATACCACGGTAGGAAGCAAAGTGCTCTTTCTGATTTCAATCTAACACAGAAACACTTTAATGGGATTGTAGAGCACATCAGTCAGTTATGATACAGCAGCTGGACAAACAGACAAGCAGCCAATCTGACAAAGTAGGAGTTTTCTAGTTTGGGTTCAGACCTGATGATGCAGGTGACCCGACCAACACGGATGAAGTTGGGATCTGTTTTTGTTCTGTCTCTGAAAAAAACCCCGCCAACTCTGGTTTGTAGGCAGAATATTTTTATCAACTGGATTTTACTGTGTTTCTATTGTTTATTCTGATGATTTCAGTTGAGTAGTAACTCCTTCAAAGTGGTTCAGGATACATTCACGTTGCTCAAAGAATGTGGCTACATGCCTCCACACCACCTTTATATGTGGTCGGAGCAGATCAGATCTCAATCGGTGCGTTACAACATCCAGACTACCAAACTATTTAATATGCCAACAAAAGATTTAGTATGTCCCAATACTTAGTATGTTAAATGTAGGATGCCAACAGTACCATATGTTCTACTACATCAGGCCAGCATGCTACTCGAGCTGTTCTGACCCACAATCCTTTGCGCGGCAGAAGATGCGTCACATCGACATTTAGTACATTTAATTTTTTAGTGCCCTTTATTTGAGATCTTTGTAAATCAGGCCCATAGTATGTTAGACGTAAGATGCCAAAAGTACCAGGATGTTCTACTACATCCGGTCATTTATTGCAGTCTGTGCGCCAGCATGCGACTCGAGCTGTCCTGACCCACAGGCCTCTCTACACGGCGGAAGATATTTCACATCGACTGAGCCGCCGAGACAGTTGGTGGCGCTGATGCTTCACCCACAAAAGGAGGAGGAAGAGGAAGATACAGCATTTTTATGATGAAGTAGTATGTCCCAGTTGTACACATACTACATGCATCAGTACGTGCTTTTTTAACAGTAACTGCAGTACGTACTAAAAGCAAAAAGAAATAGTCTGTGATTCTGAACCCGGGAATGAATGCATCTTGAATGCATTCACAGCTGCACTGGAACCTGCTCACTTGTGATTGGATGAACTGATAACACATGTTAATGCCAGGTGTGAACAGAGCCAAAGTTAGAGTCATCTTGAATCTCTTAGGGGGTCGCATGTCAAACAGTGCAGACTTTATACAAGTAAAAAAAGAATAATTCTCCTAAATTAATCTTCTCTGAAATAATGAGTGCGGTTCTCTCCTGTATGATCCGGAGTCCGTGAGTGACGGCAGTGTAAACACATTTAAAAGATTAAGGAGATGAATAGCGCTGCGTCAGTTCGCTCTAAGCATCTGCTGTCTTTTCAGGAGCACTCCCTTAGGGTTTCTGCATTCAAGCCACCACTTTTGCTCAAAAAGAAGCCTGGCTGAGAGCTGACCTGGGCTTTTGTAGGCCCTCCTGATAAGCCTCTTGGTTCTACAGACTCTTGACCCCTTTGTACATCGCAGCCACTCAATGGCGACCGTCGGCATCATAAAAGATGGAGCGGACTGAACAGAAAAGCTCAGGGACGTCGGTATTTTATCTGCTGATCTCTATTCCAGGGACATTGTGAGAGGTTTTCTTTCTCTGATATGCTGTTAATCTTTGCCCTTTTCTCCTTTAGAACCAGTGAATAGAAATAAACTGCGTGTTGTTTGAGTTAAAATGTACTTCGACTGAAAGGTTGTTACAGATGATCTTTGTGATACATGAAACCCAAATATGTAATTTATCCTCAAGTGTGACTGTAAATCAGGCAGGTAAAGTCTGACGAAAGACACGATCAGGGGGGCTTGTTTTTACACTGTAATACTTCACTGAAGTAGTTCACAGTGAATGAAATGATCAGATCGTTAATGCTTTCAATTTCCAAATAATTCCTTGAGTTCCTTGTTATTAAAAAGACATGAAACGTCTTTTTCAAACATTTTTTTTTCCAGAATGTTTTTCACAAATATTCAATGCCAAATGCATGAAATAAAAAAGAGGAAAGACTAACTAATGGACAAAAATCTATCACTAAAAGTAGTTTTATGGGAGTGTTGGCTGAAAATGATTGAAATCTAAAAGGTGGAATAATTTAGCAAAATGACATCCTTTAAGTTTACGGCAGGTTTAGTGTTTCTAATCATGTAGTTTTTTTTTTCCACAAACACAGGACTCACTGCTCTACTTTGAAATGCTGCACTTGAAGTACCCATCACGAGTTTAAAGAGTTTCTAATAAGGTATTGTGAAAACCCACAGTATGTGACTATCAGGTTGCATTATGGGTAATGAAGGATCCAGGAATTAGAGTGACCCATTGTTGAGGTAAAAAGTAAAACGCTGTTTAAGTTTTTTTTTTTTTTTTTTTTTTTGACCATCAACTCTGTGGAAGTGCTGTACTGAAACGCTGGAATACTCCTTTAATAATAAATGGTATTGTCAAACTCTATTTATTGTCAAACTGCACATTGTAGGAAAATGAGTTCACACCATCCTCTGCAATAAGATTACTTTATATTGTATATTTTTATATCATTTGCAGATGAGAAAATTATTCATAATAATAATACAATTATTTAAAGAAACACTTTTTATTAATTAATCTAGTTCTAGAAAAATGAATTGATACCACTATACGTTGTTGATTCAAGGGACATTTTCACAGCACACACAGTTCCAGTGTGTCATCCTTCAGTACTATGTCTCTACGTCATCTTGGCTCTCTAAAATACTGCTTTAATGTAAAGTGCAGTGAGGTTTTACAGTAGTTGGTATGTAGGTTAGACTCTCAGTTCTGTCATTTCTGTCTGTAATCCCAGACGGACTCTGTGGTGTCGAGGTCCGGCACCTCGCCAAGTGGAATAAACTTAGGACTGATCAGGCACCTCGCTGATGTTACTGCATGACGAATTAGAATGTAAACATCTAAAACATTTTGCACCGTATTACAAACAACAAATCCCAGTATCTGTCCATGCACAGCAATTACATACTCCAACAGAGCGGCTCCTTACTCTCTTCCATACATTATAGATCAACTTTATATGAGATATTAGGGTTTTCCTTAGGCCAGGTTATTGTTTCACATTGGTCAGACCTAAACTAAAAGACTTATTTTGGGGATAGAATAAAGTTAATCATTGAAAATGAAAAAGTAAAGAATCGGAGGCAAAGGAGAAATACGTACACAACTTTACTATTGTGTTCCAGTCATGAAGTTAGAACTGGAAATGATTTGTGAGATGATGAAGGTAAAGATGAGATGGCAATATTTTCATGCACTCCTGTCCAGTTAACAGACTTTTAGTTTGTAGAATAATTCTACACTGTTAGATAAACAACTGGCCTTAACTGTTCATAGAAAAATAAGAGTGCATCATCTGTGCTGCTTTCAGAATAAGTGTTACTCCTCAGATATTGCAATACTGACAGTACTGTCACATATTCTGATGCATCACCTGTACACCTCTCCACTGAGGTATCTGCTCTGAACTCAGTGGGCTGATAGGAAAGTAGGAAACGATGGTTGGAAGTGTCTTGGTGGGAGCAATCAGGTGGAAGTTTATCAGGCAGTAAGCTGGAGATGGAAGTTCAAAGGAGACTGAAAATGGGGATCAATGGTGCATCGCAACAAGGCTGCTGTGCCCTGAGATACAGCGCAGCAAATGGCTTTCTAAGTGCTTCACAGGCGCTCTTTCACCACTTTTCTTCTCTTAGCATAAATGGAAGCCGCTGTCATTTTCTGTCGTGTTTCTTCCTCTCGAACTCTGTTTCCGTCGTTGTCACGGAAGTTTTCCTCTTTTTTTAATTTTAATTTTTTTAATCATTTTGATGTTTATTAATCGAGCAGAATAACAGTCGTCTCATCACCCTACAGTGCAGATCAGAGGCAGCCCAAGGACGCCTTCTTCCGTCAGGTTTCTGCATGACAGTGCGACTGCTTGGCCGCGGCAGCACACTCATTATCTTGGTGGTGTGTTAATTGGATTGCCAGACACCTCCAGTTTGGGTCTAAAAAAAATACCACAAATGAAGACTTTTTTTCTTTTTTTTTCTTCGTTCTTTCTTTCTCGTGTGCGAGCGAGAACGACATCCTCTGAAAATCCAGTGTCTTTTGGATTACTGTCCTCCAGATAAGCGCTGGTTTTTGGCAGACAGGTGGAAGTCAGCTATTTTTAGACTGCTTAGTGGGTGCAGTTTTAAAGACAGAAAAAAAATTTGCTCATGAAGAAAATTGCATTTTCATTTTGTTCAGATGGAAGTCAGGAGGAATAATCGCCGTGGTAGAAAACTGCTGAGAAGCGTAAAGCATTGCGGGCATGATTTGACGTGATTGGAAAGGGTATTTAGAGTGTTTACCAAATATCCTCCTTCCCTCCCTCTCGGCCCCCGCGGCCTCCCCAGCACATCTCTCTTAGCTTTTCTTTCCCACTCGGTGAGTCAACAGTCGACAGCTGTGAGTGGAGCGGGGCGTCTCGTAAGGGGGCTGAGGGCCTTATGTAACGGTTTGGTGTCAGGCTAGAGTGCTATTAAGATGTCTTGTGGAGCTCTGCAGAGAGAAAACAACACCGGCTAAGTTAGCAGCACACAGGAGGACATGTGATAGTTTACAATGGAGAGATTTCCATTTTAAAGAGGCGGCTCCGATTTGAAAGAAAACCCTCCAGATAAACCTGATTATGTGTGGCCTTTTCTGTGGGAACGGTCTCGAGCATGCCCAAAGCAGGCTTATGAAGATCAGTCACACACTTGTTGCAGTGTCTGAAGTTAAGACGTTTGAGAGTGCAGGTTGGAATTAACAGACGTTTGTGCTTAAATTAGACCTTTTTAGGTGAAAAAACACAAACACAAAATTACCAGAAAGATTTTCCTGAGTTCAGCATGTATTGTATAAGTTCCCAGACTGTTCCTGTTGCGCACAAACAGAGCAAATCACAATGATGTGCACGGAGCAGGGGGAAGGTGTAACTTTTGCGAGTAAGTATTCCAAGTTATGTCTCGGCAGAGACTGCACAACACATTTTGTGTCAAACTCGAGAAATCTGCAACAGAGACCTTTTGAAATGCTCCAGAAAGCCTACAATGAAGCTCAGAGCCAGGCGAGGTGTTTCTAGCGGATGAACGTCACTGTCCCAAGACCGAGCAGGACGAGTCAGGTCAGCAGCACACAGGTGGACCTTCTTTCTTCACAGGGTGGTCCTAAACTGTAGCACAACGGCAGTTCGGTTCACCCATATGACGGCGTGCTCACTAAACGTACAAGTTTCTGGTCTGCAGCAACACATTGGTCAGCCTCTCTGTGACTCATCGGTTTCCAAAAATACGACACAACATTCAGCTCGATGTACCAGTGGTTAAAACATCGTGTGTAACTCAGGTGCTGATGTTGATCAGGTGACAAAACTTGGAATACAAAGTTACATCTTCACTCACCACGCTGAGCTCCATCTGTGCACAGCAGGAACCGTCTCAGACATGTTGGCAGATTCTCCTATACAGTCCTGTATAAGTATCTAGTTGACATTTAGTCAAATGATCTGTGTTCTGTTGCTATTTGTAACGTGTAAAACAACACGTACTAAATATAGTAAATCATTAATATCAACAACAGTGAAATTAAAAAGCAATATGATTATAATGTGACTGAATAGTTTCACTAAAAGTTGATATTGCCTTAACGCCCCTGTTAAATTTGGTGTGATGTCATGAATAATAATGTTCAACAAGAATGTTAATAACATTTCTCAGAAGGTGTTTTTGGAACTGAGATTATTACAGAGAAGGTAATGGCATGAATACAGATGACAGAAGCAGGGTGACTTTGACATCATTCAATCGGAAATAATAGTCAACAATGACATTTAAAAGTGCTCTGAAAACGATGTTCACATAGAAAAACAGCTCATCCAGACAAGATAAGCACAATAAAACAGAACCGTGTGTGTGTGTGTGTGTGTGTGTGTGTGTGTGTGTGTGTGTGTGTGTGTGTGTGTGTGTGTGAGTGTGATGTGATAGCTGTGTAACATCAGATGTCAGTGTTGAGCTCTGGCAGGTCTTTACCAGTGTGTTTGTCTCTGTGATCTCTCTCCCAGGTACCCACCGAGGCTGGGCCGCCGTACAGATGCGCCTCCTGCACGAGCTGGTGTACGCCTCCCGTCGCATGGGCAACCCAGCCCTGTCTGTGCGCCACCTGTCCTTCCTGCTGCAGACCATGCTGGATTTCCTGTCGGATCAAGGTCAGCTCGCAACAAACACTCAGACAGGAACTTGGAAAAAAAAGAAGCAATATTAGACTTGAGGATTTAAACCCCTGTGAGGTGCTTCCAGCCATAAAAAAAAAAAAAAAATATAACTGTAGAACCTGTCCCTTGGCGATTGCGGCATTATACCTTGCGTTTAATAGTATGCGATGCACAACAAAGCCAGCTTTTCCTTGGCGGGAGTGCAACATTGTGCTCTGACCAGAAATCCGGTGCAGCCGGGGAGATAGGGTTTTCACTGAAGCAGTGTGAGCCAGACGGTCCGCTGGCCACACAATAGAGGCCAGTGTAATCCTCGGTTGGCCACTGAGCATGAGAATCAAGGCAGGGAGAGGAAGCGAGCTTCCAGTATGAAATATTAAACATCACAAATGGACTTGTGCTGAAAGAATATGACTATCTACACCTTCACACTCATCAAGAGGCAGAGATGCTATGTGATGTAATTGCTGCTCCGATGGTGTATAGCTGAGTATTTTCTCTCTGAGGTAGATGACCTTGCTGGCGGACTTCTTGAGCTACAATAAAAACGCATTTCATATTTACTGAGTGTAACTTTTGGGGCTCAGCGTGCTGCCTGCTGTGGCTTTGATTGCGCGTCTCCTTCCGTCTGCAGTGAGATATCAAAAATGTCAGCCAGGTTATTGTAGGTTGTTCTCGTCTCCTTTGATGTGTGCGTGCGTGGTTGCGTGCGTGCGTGCGTGCGTGCGTGCGTGCGTGCGTGCGTGCGTGCGTGCGTGCGTGCGTGCGTGCGTGCGTGTCAAGCTCAGAATAGAGTCAGACAGAAGAGGATATTTTTTTATTCTTGGCTGTGCTACAGTTAACGACTGTAAGAATCATTACATTCACGACACATATATTCAAATTAGGGCTGAGTGGCATGTCGAATTAATGTAATCGGTCAAACTTGTTTTTGCTTGATTTGAAAAATGCCTAAATCACAATATTTACATCTGTGTTTCTTCTGCTGTCGCTCAGACAAGACCAGAACCAGCAGTGATAAATGGTTCCAGCTCTGGAGTCATGACAGTAACGTCAGCCAGCGTGAGATCATCTGATGTCTGAGCTTTGCAGAACAAACACTCGGCAGTATCAGCTGCTGATGACAAAATAAGACAGAATAAGGGCAGTCACATGTCTTTCGGGGTGTTGAAATGGTTTTGTAAACTCCACTGTGTGTTGTGAAATTTGTAAAAGCTCAGTTTGCACCAAAAATGGCAGCAAAACAAACCTGGTTCAACTCCGGAGAGAAAAGCATGCAAGTGGAGTGACAGCAAAGTGTCCCGTTGTGTCTCCTGTTGCTAATTCTAAGGCTTTGGACACACTGCCTGGTGTGTGTCTCCGTGTCTCAGTGTCTCCGTGTCTCCACACCGGCTGCAGGTCCGACCATTGAATCAATAAGTTTGTCTTTGATAACGGCCGTCAGTTTTGAATTTTTGAGGTCTGACAAGTGATGAGTTGTAACCAAAAAGCAGGCACGTTGTTTTTGTTTACCCACGTTCATAGCGAGAGAGAGACACACACACACACACCCGCGCGCGCACACATCCGCGCGCGCACACACGCACGCACACACACACACACACACACACACACACACACACACACACACACACACACACACACACACACACACACACACACACACACACACACACACACACACTGACACAGAGAAGAGATACAGAGAGGGAGAGAGAGCAGCTAAGAAACTCCGCCTCTCACCCGGTGAAATGTCGTCATGATATATTTACAGCAGACACGGTGTTTTTGTTGTGATTTTACAGTAGAAATGTGTTCACAGATGGTTTCCCTGTATATTGTAGCTGGGAACCGTGTGTGAAAACTGGACGTCGGTTCTGTTTTATATATGATGCACCACACACTGAGACTCAGCAGACAGTGTGGCTCCTCTAATTAGGATGCTGACATGAAAAGTCGCACACGCAGCAACAGGTAACACGCACCATGAGGCAGTGTGTTTCAGGCCTGAAACCACAGCTAAAGGCAGCTAACATTAGCTTCACTCTCAGGGCCTGATTTACTAACATCTCTAATAAAGGGGACTAAAATGTGTGTTTATTGCACATTTATTTTGCCCCCGTTTTGCGTCTTTGACATCAGGTGCAACTCGTATTTAAATGAGGGGTTTGCGTGTGTTAAAGTGATTCCAGCCGTTCTAACAGAGCGACCGCAAAAGCAAAAGGAAATCTGATCCCACTGAAATCAATAAATATTAATATAACAAGAACAAAACGCTTTATAGGAGATTATCAGTGAGGAAGTCAATACTGTGGGAAAAACAAAAGGATAAATAGATGAAATTATGAGAAGATGGTGGGATATTAGGGGAACATTTTTTAAACAAACAGCTTGTAATAAAACGTCAGCAAATAAAAGAGGAGGAACAGTGGATGAGATCCTCTAACAAACACCGATCAGCAGGTCCAGATCTTTCTGTGATGAGCAGGTGACTTTTCATTCAGAGCCTCGCGGGTGCTCGTGAACCTGATGAAGCTACCTGTGAATTCTGTGGGAAACATTCAGCACCTGTGACAGTAAACCTGAATAACAGGACTGGTGGGACGTCCGAGCAGAGATACGCTGGAACGACCCAGAGGCAGGAAAATGATGAGTCGGAAGAAGTTCATTAATTGCTGGTATTTCGTGGCTCCTCCTTGTTGTTGTATATCATTGAGGGTGTTAAATTATTCTATTTGCATGTTCCTTCCCAGTATTTTGCACCTTCAATCAGACTTACCCAATATTACATATTCATTCAAGCGAACACGCAAAACGGACAACGTGTGTTAAATTGCACATTTGAAAGACACAATCCTCACTGCACGTTGTTAGTGGATCTGCTTAGACATTTTTTTGCAGGTGGTTTGGAGTTTGCATGTGATTTTACACACAAACCTTTAATAAATCAGACCCTTAGTTTGAACCACATGAGATGTATGAACCACCCATCTGCAAATACTTTGTGACCTGTTTGTATTTGTTATTGTTGCCCAGCAGCTCCTGGTGTTTTTCTTAACAATGTGTACAACACGTTGGTCCTGCACATATAACCCTCATTAGTGGGGAAGGGTGCATAGTTTTGATGAAGAAAATTATGTTTGAATCGTGTTCTGTCCAGAGTGGATGGAGACAGAAAACAGTGAAATATTGACTCATTCACAGGATTGAGAAAAGTAGATTTTGGCAACTTCACCCAGACCGGTACGGAAGAAATCTTTTTTTTTTAAAAACAATGGAGATGACACAGACAAAGTTTCAAGGTAAAAAAAACCAACAACTCAAAACAATAAACTAAATTAAAAATAAGTTCCTTTTTTTAATTTCAAATGCCGTCTGCATTGAGACACAGTCGTTAAGAACCACAAACTGTCATAGCTGCTTCTCGGCCGACAGTTTACTGGTCACCACATATGAAATGAGGACAAGGCAGTAACTGACAACAGTGAGCGTCCAATTTTAGGACACCTGTGAAATGAGTCTTAATCCTACCAAGAAACACCAGATAGTTTCCAAATGTGCACACTTTAAATCATCGTTACTTTTTCTCTGACAATGAATTTGTGTATTGACACCAGTAATTTGTTATTTGAATTTGTTGGAGTTTCTATAAAGTTCAATTTAATTGACAGGGAACTAAAAATAGAGCGAGATGATTATAGATATTGTCTTGAACAATAGTGGGCAGGTACAGCTGCTCCAGCTGCTCCTACAGCCTGCGAGACCGGTGTCAGTGAGGCAAGGTCATGTGATAGAGCAGAGCGAGATTAAATAAACAAGTGTAAGGTGAAAAATGAAGGAGTGCCACAGTGGCTGAAGAGTAATCTTGTTTCCAGCAGACGTGACTGAGCTGCATGGTTTTCTCGTCACCACCTGTGAGAACAGAAGCGCTTACATTTGACACGGAGCTGCTGTTTGCAGGATGAGTGACACCCGCTGTTGTAGCTCCTCCCCTCTGGGAGGCGCTACAGAGCACTGTACGCCAAAACAAGCAGAAACAAGACCAGTTTCTACCAGCAGGCCGTCACTCTGCTCAACACTTAATATGTTCAATATCACTGGACCTTTTGCACGACACCCAACCGCATCAGCACCATTTGCAATTGCACATTGTTTAAGGTGTATATATTTCTTTCTTTCTTGGCTGTATATATGCCTATTTATGTTTATATGTCTGTCTGGTTTAGTTTTTTGTGCACACTGAGAGCTGAAGTTACAATCTGAGTCACATTCCTTGTGTGTGTTAACATACCTGACCAATAAAGCTGATTCTGATTCTGAAGTCACAGCTTCAGTCCAACCATGATGGTCAGGGGACGTCTGAAGTTGCACAAATTGTGTCAGTGGATGTTTTTCTCTCAGAAAGATACTCAAAGTGAATCAACCTTTCATTAATATCAGCGCTCTTACGCTCTGCTTTTACAGACATGTTTTAGTTTTAGCAAATTTCAACAAGTCTTCATCAATGTTAATATGAAAAATTATATCTAAATAGAAATAAATGAAAATCGGACCTAATCTAACAAAAGAAAATACCAAATTTGCTCTTAAGTCTGTTTCATTTAAACTGGATGACTGTAAATTATGGTGCTTTACGTAGTCATGTTTACACGAGTGCAATTAGAATAAAAAACTGGTAACATGTAGTTTAATTATAATCTCTCCATTTAAAAGGAGGTCCAAACCATTTTAAATCTATATGAAGAGGGTAGATCAATGAGTTCAGAGAAAGATATAACCCTAATGAGGAACTGGTAGAAATTTCATCACTTGCTTATGATCAGTTCCTGAGTTACAATCATTTTTGTGAGCAGAGTTCTGGATGCATCTGCGACTACTCAGATATAACCAGCGGGCGCACATCAAATTTTGTGTCACACTCTGGAAATTGGGAACGGAGACCATAACGATGTCTCAGGTAGTCTACGACAATGAAGCACTGAGCCTGGACAGCTGTTTTTGAGTAACTTTCGTGTTTGTGAGAGACAGAACGTCACTGTCCAAAACTGAAAAAGGCGCGTCGGGTCAGGAGCGCAACCAGGTGGGTTTTCTTTGACATTGGTGGGTTGTGCACCGTGAATGTATCTCAGGAGGGTCGGAGCGAAACCACGGAGCTCTGAGGGAAACGTTCGGAGCAAACGACCTGACCTCGGGTCCAACGGCACTTCAGTTCTCCAGCATGACCGTGTTCCCGCTCCCGGTGCCGATGCTTCCTGGTCGGTCCACTGCTCATAAAAACGTGTGCAACTCAGGAACTGATCGTAATCCAGCGACTCGTTCGGTTGCTACCTTTCTGTGCTCCGTGCAAGAGCAGCCGTCTCTGAACGTTTTGATGTAACCTCGTATGTTTTGAAGAATTAGGTGCACAATGAAAAAACGTCTTTAGTACGTAAAGGTCGCGACGTAATGCCGAATTAAAGGGAAGGATCGCTGATGCCTTTTAGATTCAGGCAGTTCATTCTCAAGAAGCGTATGTTATAATGTTATTTTCTGCACTAATTTGCTGTCATGGTGCCGTTTAGAGGTCATAATGTTGCATTTAAAGCCAAACGATTCTCTTAAGTTCTCTGCCGAGCTTCTGGAGCGTTCGATCCCCTCGTCATCGGGCTCACGTCCCTTCAATCACAAGTTTAAATTTAGACGTGCTCTTCCCTTACTGTGCTTTATTTGACCTGGTATTACCTTTTACCCGGCTGGCTGCCAGATAAACGGCAGCGCGATAATTGCAGTGTGACTGTTGGGGATCTCAGGTGTTTGGTGCTGTTGGTGTTTGTAAGAACGTCTTAACTTTGCAGCTTTCAGGAAAACAGAAGCTGCCGACAGGGTGAGGCTCGTAGAAAGACCATCTGTTCTCAAAGTATTGCTCCAGTTTTCTCCAGCAGGCAAACAATATGTCTGTGTACAGTGATGTCATGGCAGGTAAACAAGAACCACCAATTAGTAATCTTTTTTGTGCTAGAAAATGAACTTGTATTTATTTTGCATGAAATAAATAAACAAACATGATGTTTTTGTTGTGCAGTTGCAGTGACCGGTGAAGTTGTTGCATCATTTGGCAAAAAAATGTCTCGCTTGACTTCTCCGAGTTGTGAACTGTTGGTGTTGTCTGGGAGTTGTGGACTCGCAGCACTGAATTCAAGGGCAGGTGGTGTGCTTTACTTTGAAGAGATGAATTCACATTCTGCAGACATGATCACGGTGTTTTCTTACAGTAATAACAGACATCGTTATCGCTCTAATAACCACATGTGCACTTATAGTCTTCACAGATGTTTAGCAGCTTTGTTATTGAAATATATGTCCTGTTATCTCGCTTTTTGTCTAATGTTTGTTTCTACTTGTTGGGTTTGATTAATAAGCTTCTTGCTAAAGTTGTTGGTGGAGCAGTGGTCTGTTGAGGCTTCATACTGTGGCGCTCGAACTCTTTAGAATTTCTGCATAAATATTACATAAAACATCTTCAGATTTTCACACGAGTCCTAAAGTTGATGAACCCAGTTGAACAAATAGACAAAAAATATTGTCATTTATTTCTTGAGGAATATTTCAATATTCTATATCTATGAGTGGCAGAAGTGTGTGAACTCTCGCTTGCAGTATCAGCGATGTCTCTGCGCAGTAACAACTGCAACTCAATGTTTCCACTAACTGTTGATCCGTCAGCACATCGGCTGGAGCTTCTGATCCGGCAGTCCGTACACCGTTTTATAAAACTCACCAAGATAAGTTTCATATTTCCTTTATTTAAAGTGAAATTCATGCCAGAGGGATTGATGTCGCTGTTTCAGTTGCTCAGTTTTCATCTGCAAGGACTGTTTTTTAAACCACAGTGCTTATTGTTTTGATGATTTATGTTTCACTTGCACTATTTTTTTCCCCGCTGCTGGCATTTTGCTTGCAATTCTAGACAGAAAGATTTAAATTATTCATAAAAGTGTTGACATGTCTGTCTGTGGCCTGCCAGCAGTTTTTATTCCATAATATAATTTGATAAATCTCCATCTTGAGATTATTCCATTGTCTGTGCTGTCATTAAAGTTATTTGAAGCTGCAGTCTTGCTGCCTCTCGGCGGTGCCCATAAGCTAGTACCACAGAATGATGTCTCACAGCAAACAGAGAGCTCTGAGGGGTTTTAACTGTACTGCCGACTTGAATATGTAAAAAATCTCTACAAGAATCAGGAGACTGATAACGATGTCACTTTAGGACCCGTCGAAGTTGAAGGCCATAAACATGTCGGAGACATCAGTTAGTTTTGCCTGACAATGTGTTTGGTTTCCACTGAATTATTCAGTCTGGGATCAGACTTTTGTTCAAATTTAATGCCTGATATACTTTAAATTTCTCCTGGGGAATTACAGAAAGCTATTTTTGGCTCTGTGAAGGAAGTCATGTTTTTGAACTACTGAAAGACTTATGGCCTGTATTTGAATGAATATTGGTGGGAGGAGCAAAGGAAGAAAATCCAAAATTTTGGAGCAGATCCACAAATATTTTTTTCACTGTGATGAACATGGCGAGATTGGGCACTGGGCCGACGGAAAACCATACGTCTTTAAATCCAGTCGATTACTGGACTATTACATAAAACCCACATTAATGTGCAAAAACTCATGTAATCACATTGTGAAACGTATTTTGCCGGTGAGATACGTGGTTTTGTAACATTTTCGTGGGAAACTTGTCACACGTGATGACATGCGTCCTATGTGGAAAACTTGGGAAATTCTTGTTTTTTCTGAAATACAATGACTCCATAATCACACTCTACATTATAAACACACAATATTTGTTAGAAACAACCTGTAATGTGGCAAAAGGACACCAGTTCTCCAACATGACAAAGTGCCCGCTCACAGGGCGTTGAAAATGCACAAGTTTTAAGTGCATGTTAAAACAGCCGTGCATCTGGACCAGCACTCACAAAAACATTTGTTATTCAGGTGCTGGTGATGATCAAGCGGCGAAACTTGGAATACGTGCTCACGAAGGTTACAGCTTCCTCCTGCTACGTGCACGTCCCGGTGCTACATACCATTCACACGCAACAGGAGCAGTCTCTGAACTGTTTGAATCGACCCTCGTATACATGTATTTATACCTCCCACCCGGCTCTGCACACAGATCTGTGTCTGGCCTCCCTGATAGCAGCCACACCGCCGCTCTCTCTCTCCCTGTACCGACTCCGTGGCTGCGCTCTCTCTCTGGGTGATTTCAAGTGAACTTATGATGCCAAAATTTCCCAAAACTCACTTCAGTCAAATAATGCTGCTTTTACAGGAAGTCAGAAAATGTGTTTGAACTGTTTGTTTGCATGTGGCATCCTCACTAAAAAAAAAGCTGCAGAGCTTCGTCCTGAGCACCAACTGTTAGAGACCTGGCTTTGACTCTTGGTGTTGCTGCTGCTTATAGTGATTTTTATAGCACGAACACAGCAGCACTAACGGTATGCAACTCTTCACCTCTCTGGTTGTGTCTGCTTTGCTGCAACTTTTAAGACTAATTCAGGCCAAATACTCCAGAATATGTCGAACTGTCTGCCCTCTGAAACTTATCATTGTGGCCAATACTGAGTTGATAATTGATCATGTTAATCTTATCGAAAAATGTAAAAAAATAATTGTTTTAATTTTAATCAGCAACTTGTTTATTTTTCGAATACAAAACCAGTGTTTAGAGAGCCTTTAGCATCCCTTCAAGTAAGATGAAATCCATTCATCATATTTGTAATACCCTTGTTTATTTTTTAACATGTAGACTAATTGATGGCCCGACATGATCTCCCTCTTGACAAGAAATGTATGTTATATAAACTTTTAGAATAACTTTACAATCTAATTAGTGGTTATCTAAAGCTCTCAACTTTATAAACATGGCTAACGGTCCTTTAGCATCTCTCTCTTTTTTTTGTTTGTTGCTTCCCTCCTCCCTGTGCAGCTGATATCCAGACGCGCAGCTCGACAACTCTTATGTGTCAATGGACCTAATTATTGGCTGAAATTCCATCATTGGAACAATAACAATAATGCAATTGTCTTGTTTACCAGCCAATACTTTCCCATCCACTGATATATTGTGCATCTCTAATCTGTTACGCCCTTCTGATTGGCTCGTCACTGCTAGGTCACCAGGCATTTCATGTGCAATTGAGTCTAACCAACCAGTGGCGCTGGCACGACTGAACTTTATCACATTTGAAAGTTGGCCGTAACCAAAAGGAGAAATGAAGTAGCTCACACACACACACACACACACACACACACACACACACACACACACACACACACACACACACACACACACACACACACACACACACACACACACACACACAAATCCAACCAAACTGAAATATGAATGGAATTGAAGAATGCTCCCCAGAAAAGGAAAACTTGAGCTTAGATTCTCCTTTTGGGAAACAACAGAGAGGAAGTAAGGAAGGGAGGAAAACATTACAGTTTGTACATCACAGCATGTCAGAAAGACTGTAAATAGGACACATCATCTAAAAATCAATCCATACTCTTCATTGTTTGGCCTTCAGAAACCCAACCGACTTCATATCGTATCCCTTTTCATTATAACTTAAGCTTGCAAAAAAGTTTCAAAAGGAACTCAATTGACACCTGCTGCTTTATGGACTCTGTTGCACCTGTCCTGACAAATTGGGAGGTTGAAAGTGCCGAGTTTGTGAAGTAATAACTAGGAAACGACAACGGTAACAAACTCATTAGGTAAAGGCAGATTTAACGGGGGCATATTTCAAAAGTGTCTCAATCCTACTCTTCTGTGGGTGATGCAAGCTCAGTTTTCAAAGAAGAACAATCAGAGTGAACTTTTTCCTCACTGCCTGAAGTTGTTATTCTTCATTGCCAACAGTTGACATTTGGACGTGAGATCCTTTCATTTGGGGAATGGTGTGAAGTGTGAAGAGCAGCACCTTTTCGTAAAGCATAAAATGTTTCTTTGCTCGTGTGAACAGTGTGTTCCAGCTGTCAGGCTGATAATGTGCTCTGCTGTGTTTGTCTGGACAGGAAACTGGAGGAATAACAGGATAGAAAATAACATCTAGTTTCACCCCAATGGAGAAGTTTATTTAAGCACCTCAACGCACTTATTCGACTTCAGGGAACAAGCATGTCAAAGTACAACCAAACAAATGTTTTGCTTTTGGTGAAAATGTCCTTCCAACACACCACAACAACTTCAGCCAATAATCATACATAGAAGCTTTCTACAAGCGCAAACAACTGGTCAGTAGTAAGAATTATCTTCATGTGCTGTCAAATTAAACCGGCAATCAAAAGGTTCTGCAGCAGCTGTAGTTGCATGCAGCCCGGTGATGTGCACGGAGCAGAAGGACGTTATAACCTTTTGACACGAACTTTGATGCCTCACAGAGAGGCTTGAAATGCAAAGAGGAAGCAAAGAGCTGGGCGAGGTGCTTTGAGTGGCACCGAGGGGTAAAACGTCACCTGTCTAAGCCTGAAGAAGGCGCGTCAGAGTGCAACATTAGGTGGCTTTCTTTGACATCCACAGGGTTATGCATCGTGAATTCGTCCTTCAGGGTCAGACTCTCGACACCAGGTTCTACCGTGACGTTCTGACGCGTCGGAGGGAAAATAAACTCAGTGCAAACCACCTGAACTGTGGTGCGGTTGCAGTTGGGGTTCTCCAGCATGACGTAGTGCCCGCTCACATCGCTCCCTGCGACTTCTTTCTGTTCCCCAAAATGAAGCTCAAGCTGAGGGGTCGCCACGTTCTCGCTGTGGAGGACACGCAGCCTGAATCTGATGTTGCTCAACGCGCTTACAGAACAGGTCTTACAGCTCTGAGGGCGGCGTGTCGCTGCACAAGGCGACTATTCTAAATGGATGGCAGACGACACCCGTGTTTGAGATCATGTGTAATGTTATTTCAAATAGATTATATATATTTGAACAGACGAACTGCAATAACTATGAGTTTGTTTGTTATATATTTTGTTTAACCAAACAATATATATGCAAGTTTAAACAAATCTAGAATTTAAATCTTCCTAACTTGAAATGGCAAATTGTATAAACATTATTTTAACTTTAAACTGAGTTACAATAATGCAGAAATGTGTTTGTTCGTCTAGATAATTAAGGATTTCTTGCATTTATAATTTAAGATAATTCTTTGTTTTAACTTACGGTATTAAGTTGGAGCAAGTGATTAAAAGTTCATCAACTTTGACATGTTAAAAAACAACGTTAAGACAACTAGAACATCCTCGTTGAATCAACTTTGTCAACGAAGTTGAAACAAAGATAATCTTCAAGTTGAGTTAAATTGCATTTTGAAGGCAGCAGATGAACTTTCATTTGCAATTTAAACCAACTGGAATTGTTTAAAAAAAAAAAAGTTAACTGACCGGATAAATATGTTAATGACTGTTCAAACTACGACCTTGTAAACAAAGACGGCGAGCCGGATAAACCTACAGATTTGAGTAAAGACAGGGAGGACGGAGTGAAGCGATGGATGGAAATTGGAGGGAATGAAGTGAGAGAGGAATCAAAGGCTGACAGATGAGGTGAAAGGGTAGAGAAAAAAAGAGAGCAAGAGATAAATGGAGTGACAGGTCAGTTGTGCTCCCGGCTCGAAGCTTTCATGATTGATGACGTATTTGGCCATTTTTTATTTCTTGTTAGCCACGTCTGAGTGTTTTCAGGAGGTCAATTGAGGACCGAGACGGTGCTTTATGTGCTCCAAAAAAATAATAAGTTGTTTCTAAATAAATGCTGACACTCTGCATATACAGTAAAGAGTTTTACCAAAGAATACAATTCAATATAGACCCAACAGTAGCTGTTTATTTCTCCTATAATGATGAATATAACCTGCATGGACCTGAACAAAGTAGAAGTCAATTTCAATTTCAGTTTGTCTGATTTGACAGTAGGATCAATGAAATGTCAGCAAGACACATTAAAAAAATAAGCATTTCCTCAGCTTTAGAAAAACACAGTTAATTTAGTTTGGAACAACAAAAGAATAAAAAGTCATAACGGAAAAATAACTATATTTATTATATTTCTTCAGAGAGTGTGTCTCTTCTTAGTTTGACCTTGGATAGTTGTGAAGGACATTTAACGGTTTGTCCCGGCGGTACAAACCGAACACCTGGCCAGTCACAACTTTGTACAACAGAAAACCTGGTTGTGCTTCTGATCTGACGGCCTTCTCCAGTCTTGGACACTGATGCTCTGACCCTCTTCAAACATGTCTGCCTTTCAAAACACCTGACTCCGCTCATTGCTTCATTGCTGTAGGCGTCCTGGACCGTTTCGAAGGTCTCCGATGATGATTTCCTGACTTTGCTTTCCACATCCCATTCTATTTCTTTTGACTTTTAGTTTGTACTGCAGCAACCCTTAAAGAGTATGAACTGTTGCATGTAGTATGTTTACAATTCAGACAAACTACTTCATAAAGATGCTCTTGGTCATATCCGTCGCAATCCGTATACGCGCGGCATTTTAGTTAAAGGAAAAAGGATGTGATTCTTCTCCTTCTTGTCCTTGTTATTCTTCTTTCCTCCTTTTTCTTCATCTTTTCCTTTTCCTTCTTTTTCTTCTTCTTTTCCTCCTCCCTCTTATTTGTCTCCTCCTCCTCCTTCCTTTTGTGGGCGGAGCATCAGCGCCACCAACTGTCTCGGCGACTCAGTCGATGTGAAATATCTTCCGCCGTGTAGAGAGGCCTGTGGGTCAGGACAGCTCGAGTCGCATGCTGGCGCACAGACTGCAATAAATGACCGGATGTAGTAGAACATCCTGGTACTTTTGGCATCTTACGTCTAACATACTATGGGCCTGATTTACAAAGATCTCAAATAAAGGGCACTAAAAAATTAAATGTACCAAAAAAATTAAGGGTTCCTTCCAAAAGTTTGCACATTTATTTTGCACCCGTTTTGCGTTGATTTACTAAGAGTAATTGCGTCATTAAAATCAGGTGCAACTCGTATTTAAATGAGTGGTTTGCTTGTGTTGAAGTGATTCCAGCCGTTCTAACAGAGCAACCGCAAAAGGAAATCTAATCCCGTTGAAATTAAGAAATATAAATATAACAAGAACAACACGCTTTATAGGAGATTATCAGCAAGAGAGTCAATACTGTGGGAAAAACAAAAAGGGGAAAAAAGGCTTCATAATAAAACGTCAGCAAATAAAAGAGGAGGGACGGTGGATGAGATCCTCTAACAAACACCGATCAGCAGGTCCAGATCTTTCGGTGATGAGCAGGTGACTTTTCATTCAGAGCCTCGCGGTGGCTCGTGAACCTGATGAAGCTACCTGTGAATTCTGTGGGAAACATTCAGCACCTGTGACAGTAAACCTGAATAACAGGACTGGTGGGACGTCCAAGCAGAGATACGCTGGAACGACCCAGAGGCAGGAAAATGATGAGTCGGAAGAAGTTCATTAATTACTGGTATTTGACAGTTATTGTCAAGCAGTTATTGAGTTATTTCAATAACTCAGAAATGTCATCGCTGGACAAACGATATGTCTGAATAATGTTTCCCTCTGACATCTCTAAAATGTCTCCACAGGTGTAAAACCACGTTCTCTACGTATTCTTTAGTTTCCTGTGTCTCCTTCTCACCACAATAAGAGCAGCCATCTCTCCAGATTTGTGCATCTGATTAATACGTTCCTTTCAGTCGTACTAAAATACACAACAATCACTTCTCCTATTTCTACTTTCAATATATCAAATATTTACATATATAAATATCGTTGCAGGTGTTAAATTGTTCTATTTGCATGTTCCCTCCCAGTATTTTGCACCTTCAAGCAGAATTACCCAATATTACATATGCATTCAGGTGAACTCGCAAAATGGACAACGTGTGTTAAATTGCACATTTGAAAGACGCAATCCTCACTGCACGTTGTTAGTAGATCTGCTTGGACATTTTTTTGCAGGTGGTTTGGAGTTTGCACGTGATTTTACACACAAACCTTTAATAATTCAGACGCTATGTATTGGAACATACTAAATCTTAGTCTGGCATACTAAATAGTTTGGTACTACGGATATAAAAATGTAATACGTGTGCTGTTAAACTTTCAGGTCCATGGTGAAAACACAAATGCGCACATTGCAGTGGTTATAAAACTGCATCTAACACTTTGAATACTTCTTGATTCATGTTCATCACTGTGCTGCACTCTGTTCATACGCAACAGCAGCAATCTTGGAACTTACATATTAGGCAGCTTCTTTAAAAAAAATAAAAAAATAAAAAAAATCCCTTGTTGAATTAAGCAATAAGAATATAGTATTTTATTTTCAAGTATCTATAAAAGCCGTGGTAATTTTTTTATTGAATATACAATGAAGTGGAGAAACACAATCATTTCTCATTAAGACAGAAAGCCTGCTATCATCGGACCTCCTAATGTTTTGCTACGAAGGTTTATAGATCTGTGTGAAATCTTTGCGAGTAAATGTCCCTCTGCCTTGATGGACACTGCTGGAAATTGCAGAGCCAAAGCAAATTGTATGGCTGGGTGAGCAGTAATGTTCCCTCAAAAGGTATTGATGATACAATAAAACGTAGAATATTACTCGAAGGCTGGGTCTCTTATTGGTGAGAGAGAGACACCTCACAGGTCATTAATGTCTGCTTAATTTATATCACGCACAAAGATCAATCCTCCACAGTGGCGATGGTCCTCAGATTATCAGGGTGAGGGCAACTGTAAAGGCTCTTGCGTTGTGTCATAATTGTTGCCGTCTTGTCTTCGGGTAATTATACGGGAATATTGCTTTATGTACTTATGGACATTGATTTTCCTCCTATTATGTGCTCTGGTATTTATAGAAAAAAAGAGGTGACCCAGAGTCTGGAGAACTACACCTCCAAGTGTCCGGGGGGAATGGAGGTCATCACCCTTCCCGATGGCCTGAAGCTTCCTCCGGTGCCCTTTACAAAGCTCCCCATTGTCCGGTAAGACGGGAGTTATTGTTACTTTACTGTTTGTTGCCTTCATTTCTGAACACGTCATTGAAATGAGAAATCTGGAGTAACTATACCACTCACACAGAAGTCTAGCAAGTAGTAAAGTAAGTAAGTAAAGATTATTTTGTCTCGCACCTTTCACAGATATAAAATCACAAAGTGCTTCACATTAATAAACAAACAGCATGATGTTTAACGGTTAAAATCACAGTTAAAATTACAACAACAGTTCAACTAACAGTTAAAATTACAACAACAGTTCAACTAGCATTTAAACATTTAAAAAAATCTGTTAAAATCCCAACAACAACAACAAACAAACGAGGGCACTAGTGGAGAGATAAGTCAATAAAGGGTCATAAATAAAAGAAGCCATATAGAAGCATATGAACAGGCTAACCAAAAGCCTGTCTGAATAAAAACGTTATTGTGGTTGCTTCTAAATTAGCTTTTCAAATTTACACTAATTTCTACTGTAATTCACACCCTCCATATGCGGAGGCCATACAAAGACTTCAGTACAATAAGGACCAGAATTAGGGGGGCGGGGGTGGCTCAGATGGTAGACCACTAATTAAAAGACTGATGGTTCGATCCCCGGTTGTTCCTGTCCACATGCCGGAGTGTCTTTGGGCAAGCGACTGAACCCCAGATTGCTCCTGATGGCCAGCGACTACCTTGCATGGCAGTCCTGCACTATTTGGTGTAGTTTTGTGTGTGATGGTGAATGGGAAATGGTGTAAAGCACTTTTTTAGACCGCTACGGTGATAAAAACACAAGTGCAGACCATAATGATAGTATCAACTTCATCTCTGGATCTGGTTTGGATTTTTTTTTCTGCTTTTTGAGCAGCCACACAAGTGCAGACCATTTACAATTTACCATCTCTAGTGACACAGGCTGTTTGTGGTCATTAACATTATATCCTTGTTCATGAGCCACTACTTTGATTGGATGGAAGGATTGCAAGCAATGGCTGCTCAAAAAGCAGAAAAAAAATCCAAACCAGATCCAGAGATGTAGTTGATACTATCATTATTTGTTCCCAGTGTGAGGTCACACCAATGGAGAGCTGAGAATGGTTTGTTCGAATTTAACACCATGAACAATCACATTGTGAAAAGAAGAGTCTATGTGGATATCAGTTTTTATCCCTTTTACGGCGCTTAAATAACTTATCTGACAGCAGAATCCACATGATAACAAGACAGATCTGCCTCAAGGCACCACATGAGCTGTTTTATGTTAAGTCACCGGCTTTATAATTCTTATTCTTATACTTTGAAAATCTGAGGAGCACATGTGGGCCGGGAAATTGCTCCATCAGATTTTCTTAGACAACTCTGAGTTTTTTGAACATGAAAAGAAGTAGGTTAATACCATGCATACACTTCACTAGCAGGTTACTGTGGAAGCAGATGAGCTCAAGAGAAACGCAACATTACCAATGAAGTCGTTAAGGTTTCAGACTTGTCTCGTAGGTTCTTATCCTGCCTTCGACCCTTTGATCGTAGAATAATAGTGTCAAACCGTGAAGCCTTTTATTACATCGTGAAATGTTTGACACTTAAGGCAAAAGTGACTTTTCAATAGAACTGTTGACTCTGAATGCGGAAGTCTTAATCTGTTAGATTACACTGACATGGTATCTGTGAGTGAATTAATGGACCCTTGGTACTGAAAGTGTGGAGCAGACACTTTCTTCAAGCGCCTGTACTTCTGTTTTTTATTGGTATGCTGAACTTGTGACCTTTAACAAAGAGCAGTGTTATAAATCTCTCACAGTGTGCTGTAAAAATCATTAATATTCATGACAAACATTTTGGGTTCCACTACATAAGCAGTTGTAACAAACTTGCTATGCGAAGCAGAACAAACTTTAATGTTTACCTTGAAATAAGTGTGAGATGATCACTAACAACCATTTACCTTTAAATACCTTAAATACCTCATGTTGTTGTTTCCGTGACCCCTTAACCAGATCTGTGAAGCTCCTCAACCTGCCTGTCAGTCTGCGGCCCCACAAGGTGAAAGGCCTGCTGGGACAGAACATGTCCACGGCCAGCCCCTTCATCTACTCGCCAATCATCATGCACAACCGAGGAGAGGAGCGCTGCAAGAAGATAGGTACGTCCAGGGAAGTTACTGCTGTGTCCAGTGTGTATTCATACTGTTGGTGATAATCATCTTACTATCCTGTCCATACACCAACTGCCTCCTCTGTTCTTTAACCTGTTGAATTTGAAGTGACTGAAGTGTTGACTTCTAGCTTTTAAAGGTGTTTACAACGTTGTCCTAAACCTGTAGTTTGAGAGTTTAAAGGTTACCATCGTTTTCAGTGTTTGGTTGGAACTCCTCTGCAGTCATTGGGCCTCATGCAAGAAACTTAGATTGATGGCCACCTGGTCATGGGGAGGTGTGTTGGTGAAGTTTGATTGACGTTACCATAAAGAACACATGTTCTTCACTGTGTTTGGGCAAGTTTTCACTCATAGAGTGTAAAAAGAAGAATTTGACTCTGCAGAGCTTCTGGTTCTGCTTTTAAGAAATCAGCGTAAAGAACCCAACAAATTCGGAAGTAACAGTAGCTGCCTCCATTACATTTCTTTGTCACAAGTACTTGACAGTCACATTTCAGTTCATGCAATTTTTTTGACTTCTTAATTGGCATCAGCATTGGTTTAAAAAGTCTAATTGTGGGCGATAGTGAAAGACACCCGACTCAGTTGTCTGAATGAGCAATAGAAGGATTAAATGCAACTCTCGTGATACGTTTCTGTGTTTATATCCGACGTGGTGCTTTCAAGTCTTACTGTCACGTTACTTAGTTTATGAGTCTCTGTGTGCTCCACCTTTTGCAGCTGAACTGGACATTTAGAGATTAATTTGCAGCTGTTTGTACTCAACCCTTTTTTCACTGAAGCCTCCTCTTGGTTGAGTTTTTTTTTTTCTTTTAGTTTACCTCGTCTACAATTTCTGACACACATCAGACCCACAACTGTGGAAGATCTTCTGCCCTCTCACACAGTTTACTTATCCACCGCAGGGCAGGGCCCAACCCTCGTAAACCAGCTGGAATAATTGTGTAATCCGAGCCTGAACCGACGTGATCGGGTCGATTCTGACGGTTCAGGTTGTGAAGTACAAACTTGATTTTTCAGACATTACGATGTATATATATATATATATATATATATATATATATATATATATATATATATATATATATATATATACATTTCTCATAGACAGAGTATTAAACAGCGAACAAGGATGTCTCATTGTGTTAAATGTCTGTTGTTTTCCTCCTGTTTCTGTACGTGTTCACGTTTTTATTTGTTTCTATATTTAGATAATGTACATGTACGTGAGACGCATATACAGTATAGATGCATCATAATGCCATTTTCTCATTTTAAACTCGCTGGATTCTGATCTTTATGTCACTGTCGGCAGGAAGATGGGATTCACTGAGAATATTCCCGCTCCTTTTTTGTTTATCTTGATAATGTTCAATCACAGCAGAAACATGACAGACTCATTATGTGGATGATATTACACTGGCTTTTGATAGACCTTCGCTCCAGTGAGTGGAGTCTCTGTATCTGTCGCCTTTTCAAACAAGATAAACGTACTGACAGTTTTACATTTTATACATAAATTAGAACTGAATGTTCTTTTGCCATCTGCTGTCATTTCTCTAAAGATATGACTTCAATATTGTACACTGACAGTCTGAAATCTGGAATTAGATTTGATCTTATTCCATTCAAATCCAAATGTTTCTTTAAATTATACATTGTATATATATACATTTAGTCCTAAGAGAGTTAAATTACATAATATTACAGAACACATTTTAATGTTAGGTGTACATTTCATTTCAGTTCAATTTTATCTTCATTTTGTTTCGTCCTCTGTACGGCTTCATAATATTCCAACGGGAGTGTGTCAGAAGAGAAGAGTTTTGTCTGCCGGCTTCCTTATTTGGTCGTGTTTCCTTGTTTTTTGTCCTTCTCGGGAGGATAATTATTGTTAAATGGTTGTTGTTGTTTTTTTAAATCTATTTTTTGTTTACTGTTGTGTTTCCTACTTTGTGCTGTAGCAGACAGACAAGGTTGATACAGCCAGCTATGTTTTAGTCATTAAAAACCATCAATCCCAACATTCATTATTTTGTAATTGTTTCACAATGAGTTGTGCAAGAGCATAATGCATTTCTTGTCTTACTTGAAAGACCACGGAGATATACGGTGATGTAGTGCTGTGATGTACGATCGGGGGGTCCATACATTGGTGTTTTATTTAGAAAATTGATCGGATGCTCTTTGTTTTTCTTCTGTCTGCACCCGGCCTCTGCTCTGTTTAGCTTCTTGCAATCTCTGTCTGGCCTCGGTCAAAATCAGACTCTGCTTCTTTAGGAACCGGTGGGATATGAAGTGTTGACTTGAATGGCGGCGATCAGGGCCGGTGGCCGTGTGGGAGACGTAATGCAGCGCAGATGTAACCGGCAGAAAACAGCCCTAAAGCGGACTGTCTGTGACTCGTACGACTGGTCTGGGCCAGTTTTCAATTTCAGTTGTACCAAAGAAAAATCACAAGAAAATTGGTGCCACAGATTCTTTTGAGTCACTCACACACACCAGTTCGGACTCAGTCCTTTTGAACAAGTTATTCTTGCATTAAGCTCATTAAAGAGGACCACAGGTAATTTCCAATTCACAGCCAGTATCTTTCCGATATTAACTGTGCCACATGCAGTTCCTTGAGCTGCTCATTTCTTTGACCGGCTGTCAGATGTTGAAAGACAGACTTTCCTCCGGTGGACTATTGAGTTGTGAGGCTTTGGAGATAAAATTCAAACATGCCTTTTTCCTCTCCGTCCCTCTACCTCTGGAGAGCTAGCTGCCGGCTAATGAAGTTAAGATTCTCTCATTCAAGGCATCTCGTAGCACGGTGGGACTATAGAGAGCAAGTCTTTCACTGATGGCTTAACTGTGCCCATGCATTCACCACATAATGGCCACATGGAGGAATATTCCCCCATTACACAGCTTGAAAATGACAACCTAAAACATTTTTTTTTGGGCTTTGATCAGTGAAAAATGCACAGTATGGATATTCCGTGGGTCTTCATTAAGCTGTGATGTCTGTAAAGGTTGATAGCTTTAAAATAAAATGGCACTTCTCACATTCATTTTAACGATATGGAGTCAAAGTCTGGAGTATTTTTCAGCCTCTGGAAATTAAGGTGTGCCGACATGAAGGGTATGTGTGTGTATTTTCTTGCCCTTCAAGTCACATGCTGTGAATAAGATTGATGTCGGCTATAAAACAAGAGGTCTTCTAATGGGAGATTGTTTTCATTATAATTGGTCCGAGACTTAGTTTTAAGAACTGTCTAGTTTATAGCCATCCATTCACTTTGATGTGGGTGACGGGCTATTTATTATGGAGGTATGTGGGCGTACAAGGAGGTGACTTTTACTTTGTCCAGTCCTCATCGAGAAAACTGGGACACAGTGCGCCCTGTGAGTGTTCGGACAGTGACATATCCACTATTGTTATGGCTCCAGTCGATTGGATTTGAGGTAAAACAATAACTACGAGGTTAAAGTGCCGACTTCCAGCTATAAGGATGCTCAAGGCTGTTTACATCTGTAGTGAGTTAGCAGAATACCACCTGTCCCAAGACTTTAGAAACATATAGCAGGCAAGTGATGTTACACATACAGAGTTTTAAGGAATGAGCCAAGTTAGCCAACCTCAATTTAATAGAGCGTGCTACACCTGATGAAAACCTGCCTGAGACCAATCAGTGTCACGTGTCACCACTCTGGGTTGCACAAGTATCCACATTTCCCTTATGTTTTCCTGACTGGGCCCACAGAAGCAGTGGACAAATATTTCCATTTTGGCAAATTTCCCATTAATACCTCTCGGAGATTTCATTACTGCTAGTTGTGACTTAGTGTCACATTTCTAGCTTTTGTCCTGTTAGTTTTTTACCTTCAGAAACACATTGTGGGAGCGAATAAATCATGAATTAAAAGTGATTGATACAGAATGGCTAGTTATCTTCGATGCCTCGATTTGTGCCAAACTAACTGTCTTGAAACATCAAAAATACTCCTTGGTTCTGACAGAGCGTCTTGTAGGATAAACAGGTTTAATTGATTTTTAAATCATTGTGGTTAATAAATTGCAAAAACTCTCTGAGTTTAGAAGAGCTGTCTTTCTGTGCATGACTTCATCCCACTTTAAATTTGACGGGCTAAGTGAGACCTAGCGGGCAGGGCCGAGTGGAGAACGACTGGGAATGTGCAGTGGGCCTCACAATGGAAAAGCAAACCAGGAAGTTAGAAAAGGTTTTCGGTTTATGCCTGAGGTGAGTAATGTTCATTCAAATGATTGTTACCCAATAATTAAAATCATTAAAATTGTTTAGGTCAGCTGAAACGACAAGTGAAAAACAGTAGGCTACTTTTGTTTCACATCTCGTGGCTGTCGTGTTGAATTAAAAACAAACTAATCAATAGTTTTAAATCCCCAAAATTAAAGTTTGAAAGGTAAAAGGTGAACCTCGAGCTTTGCAGCAACACAATGCTACTTCATCCATAAAGGGCCACTGGTTTAAGGTGAATGTTGTATTTCCCGTGTTAACCTCACAAAATGATTTTTTTGTGAGAAGTTTCTGCCTTGTGGAATTATAAACACTGTTTAACACTGATATGCCTTCAGACTCACAAGATATGCTGCTGCGAGCAGACTTTGTTGATTGTATTTTATCATCTCATTGGTACCTGAAGCAACACACTGACACCAACACATTGCTTCAAGTTATTCAATGCAGCGTTTCTTTCAGTCATTGTTTAAGAAGGAAATCCGCCCTTCGCCCCCACTTGGAGTGCGGGTTGGTGTGTGTTGTCCTTAAGCTCAGGTCTTCTACCAGAGGCCTGGGAATTTGAGGGCTCTTTGCAGTATCTCAATCGGTTGTTGGACTGCACTCTTTAGGACAGAAACCTCTGATGTGTGACATGGAATCTGCTGCAGCCAACCTTCCAGTCTGAGGGTCACAACCCCGAATGGTCCCATTACCACTTGGAGCACTTTGGAGTTCACCTTCCACATTTTAGCCAGTTTCTCCATCATCCCCTGGTACCACTATTATGTGTACTTGGTGAGTCTCCAAGGATCTTAGAGCTGCTGATCCAAACTACCTTTGGTGGTGTGTCCCACTGGCACTTGCTTGATTCTAACGCAGACTTCACCAATATGTTCCTCGACACTGTCCCAGCCCCCTGGTTAGACCTCTCTGTAGTACCCTTAATCTGGTGCATTTCATATGGAAATGTGTTTCGGGCCTTATGTTTAGACAGCAAAAACGATGTGCTTATGGTTTGGAAAACATCATGGTTTGGTTTAAATGTAACATGGTTGTTGTTTGGTTAGGGTTAGGCACAAAAACGACTCGATTAGAGTTAGGAAAAGCTCATGTTTTAGGTTACTTATAGGAAATCCACGTTGACTTTTGCTTTATCATGGACTCGAACACCAGTCTAATAGGTGAAAGTCCTGGGTTTGTTCCATTCAACAACTCCAACCTCCTCCCTGTGGTCCGTTCCCCCTTTGAACTTCGTTATATGACATTTTTTGAGGTTACATTAGCTTAAGAAGAATACACTTGTTCATTGAACCAGTTTATACAGAAAAAAACCACCATATATCGGCGTCTGAGTAATTTGGATGTAACGAATGGCTGGGAGGTTTTTAAGACAAATCTCAAATGTGTAAAAGTTGCTGAAGAAAGCTGCTAAAGGATTTATCACCTTGAACACATCTTGGAGATCACCATCTGGCTATACACACTGTTTGGTAATACATAGGTAGAAAGTTAAAAAAAAAAAAAAAATCCTTATTTTATTGGTAGTTTCATGAATGAGCCAGTTGGATATGGACTTTGTATTAGCTGCTCTTTTTTTTTTTTTTTTTACTCAAGAGCCCTGAGACATCTCATTATCTTAATCAGCAAAGGGAGTTTGAATTGTCAATATTGCGACATGGAGCCATAAGCTGTAACTTTTTGGCTGGTTGAGTAGGTGGAGATTATTTTGTCAAACTAGTGTATTTAAGGTCAAGAATGAACTTTGTCTGTAACATCTCTGCCCATCAAACAGGGAAATCATTTATGTTTTTCTGTTTATTCTTATGTTTTGGCTGTTTAAATTCTTCTGTTTACACTATCAACTAAATGTCCTTCAGAAAACTGTCTCCATCTGAGGCATTAATGACTCTAATTTCAAACCAGCTCAAAAAGCTGAGCTTGGGTAATATTTGAATGTATTCTCTCTTGCACTTCGGTTGCTTCATTTCACATGCATGAATTTTGCTTCAATGCCCAGGCCTCGTGTGCATATATTATTCAGCAAGAAAGATTAATGTTGCTGACAGTTTTATAGGATATTTCCCTCTCTGATGCGGTAACACCAGTAAACATCTTCACTTCTGTCTCTGGTCAATAAGATATGATTTTTACAGCACGTGAGTGAGTTTGACAAAATAATTTACCCTTTCAGGAAGCAAACTCAAACACAGGCAATGTTTAACTAAGCATGCAGCCATGCATTGACTAAGAACATTCATTATTGCTTTATACGATGAGGTTTCAAAGTGCTGAAGCCTTTGGAGATCTGTGCTGAATGTCAATGGTCACTTGAGGAGTTAGGATGGAGGGAATGCAAATAAGATGGCAGCGATCCACTTTGTTTTCTATTTTCTGAGGTGTATTTCACACTTAATTGGCTGGCTATGAGAGCATGCCCGTGAGCCAGACCTGAGGTCATGTGGGGCTTTTCCAGGCATTCGTATTATAGATATCTTTCTTTTGACTGACTTAATTTCCCAAGGTGCAGGGCTGCAGTTCTCCTTCCATAAATCCCTTTTCCTGCCAGACTCTGAGGTAGGATTTTCAGCCCACTTTTTGCAAGTCTATTTACAGCGATGGACTCTCCAAATGGACGAAAAGGTGTTATATTTCAAAATGGAGATGGGTCTACAGTGGGACTAAAGTAGCTTCTCAGTATAACAAAACCTTTCAACCTCTCATTCAGGCATGATGGATACTGCGTTGCAGAGCTGAGGAGCTTTTCTCTGAATATTTCCTTAATGTTTGGACCTTTGAAAACCATTGATACAGAACCCATAAATCCCTTTTTAAAGCCCCTTTCCAGGCATTGATAGACCCCTAAAATTCATGAAAGTTACATATTTAAAAGTTTTTCCCACACAAAAAATCCCTTCATATCTTAAAGTGATGTAGATCTACACATTTACCTTTATTCGGATGTGCAGCTCCCCACCTCTATCTCCACCCACCCCTCCACCACTCGAGCTGGGAGCTTGATGAAACAGTATGGACAGCTCCAACCCACAAGTTGACAGGATTGGTTCTTTAAGTTTGTGATGTATGAAACCTTGGCCGTCTCAATCTGCTTTTTTAAAAACTCTGTCTGTCACTCTAGTTCCAAAACAGAAACACTTATTTCACATTATAGCATATAAAAAACTCCTATGGACATATTAACATGGTTAAAAGCTTAATTTTCTTTGGAGGGAGGCTTTAAACGGTCTTCTCTGGAGTCTGTTTAATTAAGTCCTCACATAATTTGACCCCTGCTGGTAGCTCATCACACCAGCACAATAAATTTCATTGTGAACTAACAGTGACCCATTGAAAACCGTACTGAGGCCTTTAACAGCTCCTGGACTAAGTTAAATTATTGTGACTTTTTTTCAAAATGTTAAATGTATATTCACAATGTGGCAGCCTAATAGGGCTGAGCAATCAATATAATTTTTCAATATCATAATATAAGACTAGATAATGTCTTCAGATTTATAGTTCAGATTTTTTTTATGCTTTTAAAGGCTGCATTCATTAAAGTGATGTCATTTTCTGAATCTACCAGCTTGTTCTATTGTTTGCAACTTAGTCTTTATATCCATATTACTGATGATTGTTTACCAAAAATCTGGCTAATGAAATATATTTTAAAAGTTTCAATAATCATCCCAACAATATTGTAGCAATATCAGTATCAAGGTATTTGGTCCAGAACATCATATTTGATTTTGAAGATATCGCTCAACACAAGCCTGCAGCATGTTTGCTTGGGTGATAACTAATTAACTTCATGTTTTACGTGGTAATTAAAAGATAAAATGAGTGTCGTGTTATTATTTTTGCAAAGTTGTTCAATTTATTTTCTTTTACTGATCCCAGAATCACCACCCCCCCTACCAAAGCTGCCCCTCAGTGAGGCCAGGCACTGATGTTCGGTGATGAGGCCTGATGTTTGTTTGATTACGGGTTGTTAATGGATAACTGCACTGTCAGATTCTGTTTAAGCCGTCTCTCAACTTCAACTTATTTAATGTCAATCAACCATTTGATACACAGACATACAGATGGATCGAACAACTGTTTCTCACAGTCCCCCTGTGCAAAATAAATAGACAAAACAAGAAAAGCACACAAAACAATACAATAAAACTGACAACGTAGTGCAAATATGGTTGCACAGTGCAAAAGTTCAGAGTTTATGGGGGAGAGAGGGGAGATATATATATAGACTATAGTATTTCTCAAATGTCTATGGGAGGTGTGGACTGTGATGTGGAAGGTCAGGGGGAGAATAACTGACCACCACTTAGACTTAATGTCTCATGCACAGTGACGTAGAGGGCTAACCGGCCGGTAGACGGTCCTTTCAGACTTTGACTAACTGGATAGATTCAAACAGATTCACTCCAAGCACATGCATGGCCCTTTAAGAAAGCCACTCTGTGTGTTTGTGTTGCAGGTGTGCTTCCCTCTCCTACTGTTTGTGTGTCTCTAGGAGAGTGTCAGTACATAGCCGTGGCCTGTTTGTCACAGTTGGTGTCATAGTTTTTCACTGATCTCAGTGTCTTAACAATTTCCTCACAGTTTGCTGAGGGACCACAAAATTTGGCTGACCTGAACTTTCCAATACAAGCTTGTTTAGAGCAGAGATTTTGTGTATTGTTAGAAAAATCACATGTTGTAACTGCATATGGCAACAAGAATGTGATTTTATGTTCAGGGTAAAAAAATAAAGTGTTGCGTTCCTCCCCAGTATGTGCAAAAAAAGTATAAACATGACAGGTGGTGTTTTTTTGTTGGTTTATGTGTCGGACTATTTCTTGGTGGGCTGCATTAACTTGCTGGAGTCACCACTGTTTACCTGGAAACTCCATGAAGTCACCAGTCTGGGCCAAGAAACAGTCTGGCCTCGGGTGCCTCCTTGCTTTATGCCAAGGACACACTGTTCTCTAGTGTGTGTGTGTGTGTGTGTGTGTGTGTGTGTGTGTGTGTGTGTGTGTGTGTGTGTGTGTGTGTGTGTGTGTGTGTGTGTCTAT
The DNA here is from genome assembly GCF_029030835.1 of Brachyistius frenatus. NCBI lineage: Eukaryota > Metazoa > Chordata > Actinopteri > Embiotocidae > Brachyistius > Brachyistius frenatus. Next base: position 417,252 of record NW_027210645.1, read on the forward strand.
GTCTATACTGGCAGTGAGTCTCCTGTGGCTCTGCACTGCCAGCCCTGTCTTTCAACATTAACTTTCCTTTTGATATAGGACATCAGTAATCAAATGTTTGAGGTCCGACAAGTGAAGAGTTGTAACCAAAAGGCAGTCACGTGGCTTTTGTTTTCCTTGGTTCAGAGTGAGAGAGAAACAGTCAGACAGGAGAGATTGGGTGAGGGAGAGCGCACCAATAAAACACTGCCCAGGGGATGCCCTGTTAAAGTATCACCATGGTATCATTAAGCCTATGTTGGGTTTTTGCAATGATTTTATAGAAAAAGTGCGATTACAGACCTTTTCCGTATTTATTTTTGTCAGGAATTGCTTGTTTCACATTTGAAAAAAGGCATCTCATTTTTTCTCTAAATGATGCACTGGAAACACGATGCCTGATGCATGTGTCACGTAGGCTGTGTGGCGGCTCTAACCTCTTACCGTGAGCGCTGAAATGAAAGTCAAGAGTCGCACGACCAGCGTGTCCCAGGCCTTCGTGTTAAGATTCACACAATGAGCCATAACACTTTCAAATATTGCATAAAAATGCCCTGCAAAAATGGTATATTAAAGAAATGGTTTAACACATAACCATCCACACTTAGTTTTTTTCATAAGATAAGATCCATGTCACTAATGTTTCATGTGTGTACATGTCTTTACATGAAAGATCAACTGTTAATTTTAGATTTCTGTATGTAAGAATTGAATAACAACAGTACAAAATGTTAATGAGTAAAATGTAAGATTTCTGACAGTGTTACAGATCAGTTGTTGTCTTCTGCTTTCGGTATTTATGCCGAGCAAAGCAATCTGGCTACTGGTTGTTTCCAGAAAGTCGACGTGCGACATCTCAGTGTTTGTACTGAACTATTATTTTGGTAGCAGCTGAACTGAACTGTAGCAGAGAACAGATGAGCCCTCAATAATTACCTCGTGGACTATTTCCCTCAACTCATTCATTCCAAATGCATTGTAATACCGCTGATATCTTATTCTAATGTGTTCATGTCTGTGCTGTTTTTTTTCTAGACTTCCAGTGGGTTCAAGGAGATGTGTGTGAAGTGCAGTTAATGGTCTACAACCCCATGCCTTATGAACTCCGTGTGGAGAACATGGTGAGTGAAATTCATTACAGCTCAACTCCAAATGCTCCTCAATTGTGTGAATCAATGATTTAAATGTCGAATAAATCCAAATGTTGAACCACAGCTGTGACAACAGGACATGTTTTTCTTGCCGTAACAATACAAGCAGTCCCTCTGCACCCACCGGGGCAAGTTATAGTGTTGTGGAGTCCTTTCTGATTGCCTAATTAAGGTGCCTTAAAAGCTTTTTTGACAGTATAATATCGTAATGATCTTAAGCAGTGATGAGAACAAAGCCTTGACAGCAAGAAAACATCACGTGGGAGACCTGCACCCCTCGTGATCATCCTGTCAGACCAGATAGCTTCTATTCCCTTTTTTTCATCTTTTCTGGACAAGATAAAGTTTTAAAAGTGCCATCAGACATTCAGTTTAACCATATCATTTAATTGCTGCGTAGCAACTGCAGCTCTAAGTTTTTTATGAGCAGACCTCCAGCTGACGTGCAGACCAACACATCTACGGCTACATGTCTAATTCATGTATTTAGTCTCTGCGTTATCCCTCCTTTTCAAACCAGTTCAGCCTCTTTATCGGGTTCAAGGGTGCAAAATATTACCAAATAAATTGCTTTTCTTCCCGCTCACTGCTACGTCTGTTTATGAATGCGGTGATGTGGGACAACCTTGAAAGCAATCATAAGGCGCAATAAAAGGCCAGCATGTAAAAAGGCATGCTTTCTGCTGCTTAGGTGGCAGCGGCAGACAGGATTGCACACAATGTACTAACTGTCAGAAGTGATGTTGCCTTTAATTATTTGGGAAGTTGAGAACAAATTACGGTGAAAGTTTAGTGACAGAGTGTGAGCAGAGACAGTGGCCTCTTAATTGTGGCAGCTGTCTCCGAGTTGATGGCAAATAGACTCGGGCAGGTCTTGCTGTTTGATTTAACCGCCCAGCATCGTCTGGTAACGGCACATGCTGTTACAGACGCAGGAAACGCGGGCGACCTCCAGCTCCGAACATCTGGAATGTGTTTAAATTGGAGGAATAATCATTAGACAGGTGTGTCTGAATTTATGTTGAAGTTCAAGTGAGCCAAATTATTGTCTGATGAATCTTATCTCGGTAGATCACAAAGTGTGGCTGTAAAAGAAAAAATGGATTCATCACCCTACAAATACCAAACTGCCATCGATTGAAAGATGAAGAATTTTAGAACATAAACCCTTTGTTTGATACAAGCAGAAATTACATCTGTGAAAGATTATTCAGGTCTCTATTTAAACGATCTCAGCCTAAGACTAAAGATGGTATGCGTCATGGTTTTTAAATGGTTGTTCACTTGTTTTTCCAGCGACTGATAGTAAAACAAATTGACTGTAAAAGCGGACGTAGCTTCTGGGTCTGAAAAATGAGGTCAATGCGGAAGTGCATTAAGCTGTAATACCATCGAATGCCACTAGACGTTGACTCCCTAAACTCAACTAGTCTCATAAAATTCTAAGTCAATACATTTTTCTGAGTTATCTCAGTTTTGCTAGCTAAAGGAATGTTTTTGGCGGTGTGTCTGTTTGATTGACAGGCCTATGGTGCAGTCAGGTTCTTGCTATCGGTGGGTGGGATGCAGGATTGCCTGCTTTCCAATGAAATCAGTCGGATCCATCGCGTGCTCCTTCCCCCAGCTCGTCCAAATATGGTCACTACCGGCTCCAAACCGCTCCAAACTAGCAAGATGGCGCCGGCCAAAATCCGAACTCGAGGCTTCATAACGGCCGTTCACAAACGAATAGGTGACGCCACGTTGGTTGCCGCTTGGTGGTAATGCAGTACCCCACCCAAGAGGTGGCAGTAATTCACCTAAAAGCTGTTTCCCGACCGCAATTAAACAACTAATGTAGAAGAGGAAGAACCTGTTATTATCAGGCTCTAGTAAAACGTTTGTGGTCCTGTGGTACAGAAACATGCAAAGACAACGCTCAGCGGTGAAAAAGTTGTGTTGAACTCTTTCAAAAAAGTATACGAAAATTGGATGCGGTCTGAACTGGTAGGTAAAGGTAGCTTATCTTAAATCAACCACAGCTATGGAAAGTCATTTCAGGGCACCGAGCAGACGCTACATCAACAGATCAATGATCAACGGCTAGCTTTGTCACCAGGAGAAGTAAATTGGATCTTAGATAAGCAGAGCAAATAAGAGCGCTCATTAGCAACAACTTTGTCAAAGGCAGATTTGTACATTTAAGAGGAAATAACTTTTCTCTGCACAGGAAAGAGATCTTCTTGTTCACCGGTTGAGCAGATTGATGTACACTATAGTCATTTTTCCACATTATCATCTTTTTATTGATCTTTTGCATGTTTTTGCACTGCTGCATGTCGCTGTGTGTAACAAGCAAAGTGTAGCGTTGTGCACCTACTTATGTAGGTTCCTATTACTATCTTAATAAGGCGCCCCTTAAAATAACTGTAAACTACTGCACCGCTTACTGAAGACCAGGGTTGTGTTGGTCAGTTGTGCAACCACTTTTAGCTGCCTCCAGATAGCAATGCAGCAACAGGGCACCTGACCACACCTCATCTTAAAACCAACTCATGGGTGCTTAGTTGACCGTAAGTATATTTGCTGTTTCAACACCGAAATGAGAAATATACTCGTCTGAAACTAGAAAAGACACTTGGTTTAGTTGTTGCTGTCACTTTGATATAGTCTTGGATTATAAATTTACTGATTTGCATTTCTGTAAAAATAAATATGAAATTTATCAGCTCAACAATCATTTTGTCATTAATCAAGCAAAATATCCAAATATTTCAACCTTTGATACATGATAATCTGTTGCATAATGTCATTTTAAATTAAATGTCTTGAACTAACAGATACATATTTCACTTATATATACTTCTACCAGCACCTGCGCTCACTAAAATAGTCCAAGTATAATGCAGATTTCTCAAACAGAAATGGGAGATTAAACTTAAAATAAAGAAAAGGAAGTAGATATGCAAATAAAACATTATTGTGATTTGAAAAATAATGATTGGATCAATCAAACTCTCAGGAACATTGCTGGTGGGACTGAAATTTCAGAAAAAAAAAATCAGAAATGCAGGTCACATTATGCACTTAGACCTAAAAGGACAATCATTACAAAAGAAACTATTCAAGATCAATACAGATGTTTGCGCACACCAAACACTGAAATAACTCTTTGTACCAGCCGTGTTCGAGTTATTACGTCCGATGAAGCCTCAAAGGATCATAAAGTTCAGAACAAAGCTTTCAGAGTTCTCCGTCTGATATTCGGAGGTGCCAGTTCGCCACTGTGTTGTAAGTTGACCCAATCATACACACAAGGTCAAACCGTGATGACGATGCCATCAACAACTCCCACCTACAGGCCGAGGGCCCCCTTACATCTCCATGGCAGCTGGGAGCCTCAGGTGGTGTTGTAGAGTCACGCAGGCAGAGACAGACAGGGCGATGCAAGCTGCCAAGAACTCCCCGCGTACCCCGGACAAAGTGTCTGCCGGTAGACCGGAGAGACCATCCATCCCCTGTACATAAACCAACGCTGTGAAACACACCGGGAAACAAACACAGCCAAGGTCACTTTCCTTTCTTCTCTCACCAAGGTGATCCTGTAGTTTGGCAAGACAGACCCTCCTTCTCAGTCACCACACGGATTCAGCGCTAATACCCAGCTTTGCTTTGTGCTTTATTGATTTTCTATTAAAGTGGTGCTTTTTTTTTTTACTACAACCCTCCACCCTGCACCCTTTCATTTTCAGAGGGGTCACAGTCTGATGCTGCAGTCAACCTTTCCACAAACAAGTTCGAGGGTTTTTACTCGCTTTTTTCTCCAAACGACAAATGATCCATTTTGTAACGTCTTTTATTGACGCAACTTAGGTCAGCCAAAACATCTGCAGTAAAGACGGATCGATTATTCTCCTCAAAAATGAAAGAAGAAAATAATATCTTGTATATTTTAAGACTTAGAAACACTTTTTTTACGTGTAGTGTTTGGAGTCAAAGATAAATGTCTTCCTGGGAATCTGTTTCTGATGTTGCCAGGTTTTCTCTGCCGTCAAATGTGCAACTCTGTGCCTAGACAGAAAAATCATAATCATAAATGAAAATCACACTGTTATCAGTGTGTTACTTAAAGCACAACAAAAGGTTAACTGCAGACTGTCAGTAGAACCAACTCAATGCACACAGGCTCAAATGATACAATTCACTTTGCTTTAATCGTTATTGTTAGTCAAACAGGATAATTAACCTTTTCAAGGCGCAATGCAAATGAACTGCTTCCAATAGGTTAACGCTGATACTTCTGCTATCCAATAAAGGCATATAATGCCCTGAAATGAAAGCGAGGAGCACTTAAATCAGAGCGGTGGCACCTCGGAGGCTCAGCTCTCCGGCAGCCTTCTCTCTAGTGAGGTAGTGTCTGCTGCTCGGGATGGATGCAGTCATGACGTCACCTTAGTCTGCCGTGTTGCACAAGGCAGTGCATTGGGAATGTAAATACAGTTCTTCGGAGGGGGGGGGGGCATGATTACACATTTAAAGAGGACTTCAAAACCACGGAGGATTTTTCAGACTACAAATGAGGCTCAGATGATGTGACCAGTTTTTTAATACAGTTTTTTTTTCCCCACTTGTTTTTATTGATAAAGCAGTTTTTCTCAAAGATGACTGCAGATCCAGCAGTTGATGTCACAACTTGTAAAAAGCACCATGTTCTGGCAGGCAGAACCATCACTGATCTTATGGGCTCGGACCGCATGAATTCAGCCTGATTGTGACACGATTAAGTCATCGGCAAAAAATTCCCGTGTCGGTCAGGAATATGACCGTCAGGAACAACAAACAGGCCTTTCAGTGTGATATATTTGTAGGACAGTGATGCGGCATCTGGGATACTGACAGAATGTCAGAACTGTTTTGTTTTTACCCGCCTGGTTTGACATATCCTACGACATGTTCGTTGACGTTGACCAATAGTTGCCTCAACAATGTTAAAAGTTAGTTGTTTTTTGAGTAATGTTGGAAACAAACTGCTCACGAACTACACAAATTAACAAAAAAGACCTTCATGATGAAGTTACTCTCTGTATGAGGTGTGCCATGCTTGTATTTTACACTGTATGTAGTTCTATACTGCTATGATGAGACGAGTGTTACAGTGAATGAGTAGCCACGGATCCCATTTAATTCCTCTCTTATGATGAGCCAATGAATTCCAGGTGCTGTCGCAAGAAACATTTTGAAACCTCAGACATTGATTGAAAAAAGCTTCTAAAAAATCGGAGGGTTTTCTGAAACACTGACTTCGCTAAAACCTCTAGTTTTCAGCCTCTTTAGCAAAGTGACACAACATAATAACAATGAGAGCCTAAAAATGTGTCATTCACATTTCTATAAGTAAAATCAATGAACAGAAAAGAAAATGTTGACCAAGACTAGCATGTAAAGCTCGTCGACTTTTAATTTGAAATGAGGACTTTTAATTTGAAACGGATACAGGAAGTCATGACATTTAGCCAATAGTGACCATATCAGTCAGTCATGTGGCATTCAGCTGACAAATGGTGTAACTTCACATTCACTCACAGACTAAGTGACGAACTCCATCCCGTGTACAGCCTCATTACACCGTATGCAGCCATAGACACCTAGAAGTCAAGTTGGTTATTTATATAGCACATTTAAAACACAACAAATGTTGACCAAAGTGCTGCACATTAACAAATAGCGGCAAACAGTTAAATAGACTTGTTTAATAAAAGCAATTAAGCTCCGATAGTGTCGTCTAAAACACTATCCCACTGCACCCGCTTCTAAAGTGACAATAATGCAAACGTGCACCTCATCTTAAAGGTGTATACACACGTTACACCCGGTCTTAATAAGTTGAAGCATTGCTTTTGTCTTTAATATGGTGCTTGGTGGAAGTTCGGAGTTATGTTGTCAGTCGTTAAATGTTTTACAAGGTGTTGCTATCCTTCCTCTGAGAAATAATAACCTCATCTTCACCAATTTATTCCAATTTATTTAGAAGTGCGACAGGTCTGATAATAACCTCGCGTCAGCATATCCAATAAAAACGAAACCCAAAGCCGCAGAAATGCTGGTTGTAATAAACCAGAATTATTATTCAAGAAATTCTTTTCTATAAGTGGCATTTCTGAGTTGATTTGGATTCTGTTCAGACTCTTTCATTTAAGGGCTCAGAGTTGTCCTTTGGATGGACAGTGAAAGATTTTGTAATGCATCCTAAACATTGGCGCAGGATATTCCGGTCTCGGATAAAACCCGGTGGGACTTTGGAATGCTGAGTTGGAAATTCTGCGAGCCGTCTTCCTTCTGTGTTGCGATCTGTCCAACTTGTTTTAAATTGTATCTGAGGGCAAATGTGGCTCAAGTGGCCATTTCCGACAGAGAGCGATTTTCTCCGATGGAAACGTCTGTCCCACGCTGACGGAGATTTAATCTTCAGGACGTCATGGGTAGATCAAGATGATGGATCACATGAAACGGTCTGAGATATACTTCACGCTGAACTAATGTGGGAGAATCAGATGCTGCTTTTTTCAGTGAAAACATGGAAGAGACTCAAAGCTTTGTAGTCAGTTTAATTGGTTTCTTTCTCTGTGTGGTATTCAGGGTTTGCTGACATCCGGAGTGGAGTTTGAATCTCTGCCCGCTGCGCTGTCGCTGCCTGCCGAGTCCGGCCTGTATCCCGTCACTCTAGTTGGCGTCCCACGGACGGCTGGTAACATCACTGTCAACGGTCAGTCCTGAGGATACTCACACGTCGCACGTTATAATGAGACGAGCAAATTAGTGGACATTTTTGTTTCATAAACTGTTGAATCCATTCACCACTTTAAAACAGTTTGTGTGTTTTCCTTTTGAACCCAGGTTACCACACCTCTGTGTTTGGTGTGACCAGTGACTGCCTGCTGGAGGGCCTGTCTGCTGTGAAGACCGGCGGCTGTTTGGTGGAGGTCATTCCCTCTCTTCCTCGCCTCCAGCTCAGCACATCACTGCCACGGTGAGTAGCTCCCCGCGCTCCGTCCTCGTTACGACGGTAATGTTCCACTGAAGGCCAGCGGTCACCGGATCTTGCTGTGTTGCCGTGCCGGAAATGTCACAGGTCTCAGTAGGTCAGCAGAAAACATCGGGGTCAGCTGAGGTTTTTTGAAATGGAGAGGCACAAGGAGTCGGATGATTCCCTTCAAGAGGACACTGGAAAAAAAAAAGATAAATGCCAGACAATGTGTCTTTTTTCCAGCTGACTCCTGAAAGACTTTCAGCTTCTGACGTGCTTCCAGTGGTCACCGGGGCTCTGGTGTGACACAGCTGAAACAACACGGCATGTGAAGTGTAGAAGAGTAGCAGCACAGCAGCTGACAGTTATACTGGCTGGACTGGGCTACTGATGTTTTTAACGAATGAGGAAACCACGTTGAAGGACACGTTTTGCTTTGTGTTTTCTTCCTACTTTTCTATTCTCTACAGGTTAAAAGACCTTTTAGCTTCATTCTGGTCCTCAGTGGAAAAAAAAATGCATGCTCTGTTACTTTGGGTTTAGGTGACCTGACTCTGCTAAAAAAAAAACATGCTGCTGTTTGGCCATAAATATATAAAAGGGCAGAGTCCTCCTCTGTTCACAATTGATGTGAACACAGTCAAACACCCTTAAAGCTGGAAGTCAGCACTTTAACCAAACCTTAATGTTCACTTGAATCCATCATGCTGAAGTACAGAACTGAAACAGTGAGTTACTATTGTACTTTTCACTATATTGTTGATTCCCAATGTCATACATCATCTGATGCAGAACAATTAACATATTACAACATATAAAACATTTTTTATTTAACTTTTTATTTATTTGATAACCAAATGAAATGTTCCTACATTTTCAGATGTTAAGAAATCTTTCTGACTAAAACGAGAATCCTTTATGGCTCAAAGTCATAACTGATACACATTATAGTTATACTACAGTAACTCTATTGTAATCTTATAGTGAGCGCAGAAAGTCCGGTTCATCTCCTCATGGCAAGCAACATTTCATACAAACTATCAGTGTCACCGTTAATTACAACTCAGATCTGGACCGTCACTTTTATTCATGAAACAGATTCTAATCTAACATCAAGAATATAATTCTAAAGATTCTCAACATTTCATTGATTAACACTTACAGGAAAAAAACACACCAGTTTTCCATGTTTACCACATGTTGCAACACATGATAACATGGGGGAAAATATGTGGAAAAGTTTTTACATGGGAATCTACATGAGCATCACATTAGACCATGACAATGTTCCAAAACCCCATGTTCCTATGGACAAAGTACATGTTTCAAATGTGCACAATCACATGTGTGTGGTCACATTAGTTTTTGCACATGAAATTCATGAGTTTTTTCTGTAAGGGAACAAACTGCTGTTCAAATTGCATCCCTAAAGGATGTTTAGCGAGGAAGTATTTAACATTTAAGTCCAACCCCGCCCACCATCATCACCTTCCAGACTTCCCCAAAAAATACTACCCACGGTGGAAATCTTTGCTGTATTACTAATAACAAAAGTGACAATACAAAAGTGTGCAGCTGCTGCTTCTATGTGAGAACTAGCTACAGTGACAAGTTTAACATCAGAGCAGCAGGTGAATTTGTTTCCATCCTGTAGGATGAAATGAAATTTCCAATAAGGTAAAAGTAAGAAACATGAGAGAAGTCATGAGTTCATTTACTACCAGAAAGTAACAGGTAAAGCGCCCCGTTGGAGTGTTGTAAATCATCCTGACAGCAGAGCTGCTAAAAAAAAAAATCCAAATTAGGTCATGCCTGTAAGTGCAGCACTTCAGCAGCTTTTGATGTGGAAAATCTTTTTATTCTCGAGTGCTGGAAGAGCTGTAGCAGACACACCAAGCAAATAGAATGAAAGTGTAATATGTGGTCTCCTGGGCGTCCTCACAGCGGCCGCGGGTAGACCTTCAGCTCCGACTTCAAAGCTCTCAGGTTCCTCGCTGAATTCTTGTTTACAGCACAAAGCAGAAGTACCTTTTTCACATTACTAACATCAATGTTAAACATTATCTTTAATTCATCAAGGAATTTATAAGGATCAGAACATCTGTGAAAATAAATTGTGCGAACATGCAACCTATATGTATTGCTGGTTTAACCATTAATGAGGGCTTTAAGATATGATGGAGCTGAGTCATGAAGGGGATTTGAAGTTTTTTTTTTTGATTTCACAGGGAGCCAATGAAGATATGCTAGAAATCTTTATTTTTTTAATTTTCAAGCATACTTTATTTATATAGCAATTTTCTGAAATTACATTGCAAAGTGATTTACATAAACAAACCCATCACATCAACACAACCTCTGAATTTAAACAAGCTTTAAAATTCAGCAACACAGTAATTATATAAAACAAAACAAAAAGTATCTTTTAAAAATAAATTAAAATGTTTTCCATAGCTTAACATAATATGGGAGAAATTGGAACTCTCTTGTTAAATCCTGTCAGTGCTCGCTGCAGCATTTTGGATCGATTGGAGCTTTTTCAGAGTTAGTGGGGCATCGTGATATTAAAGAATTACAATAATCCAGTCTGGAAATGACAGAAGCGTAGCCATGTTTTTCAGCGTCACTCTGAGACAGGATGTTCATAGAAAGCAGTCTTAGACATTTGCTTTATGTGTGAGTTAAAGGACACCTTTCAAAAAACACTCCAAGGTTCCTGACATCGGGGCTGTAGGCCACGGCGATGCTCTCCGGAGTAACATTAGATATATGATGTATTTATGGCCAAATACAATAACTCCAGTTTTGTCTTAATTTAGAAGTAGAAAATTGCAAATGTTTAAGATATGTTTGATGCTTGACTAATGGGTAGAAACTTGATTGTTTCACCTAACTTAATAAATAAATTATAGCATATCAGTGTCATCATCATAAAAATGGAAATTTACGTAGTGTTTCCTACTAATGTTGCTTCAGGGTAGCATGTATAAGGTGAAAAGTATTGGCTCCAGCACAGAACCCTGTGGAACTCCATGACCAACTTTTGTGTGCTTGGAAAAATCATTGTTGACATTAATTAAACGCATCTACCTGATAATTATGATTTAAGCAGCATAGTGTGGTTCCTGTAATCTTAATGACAATAAAACTCTGTCAGCATCAGCTACGGCTCTTCACCACAGACTATATAAAAGTGGACGTAGCTTCCGGGTCTGACAAATTAGGCTGATGTAGAAGTGCCTTAAGCTGTGCAGCGAGAGGTTGGTTTTAAAAAGGCACATGCGCCATAGACATCCATAGATATAAGTCAGTAAACTTTTTCCACAACTCATGATGGTGTCATTTGCCAAAGTCACTCCTTCTTCATCTGAAAATAATCCCATCAAAATTTATTTTTGTCATTTTTGGGGGCGTGTCTATTTGATTTGTGGGCGCGGCATATCATCCTCAGGTTTCTAATCAGGTTGAGTCGGATCCACCGCTGGCTCCGCCCCAGCTCGCCCAATTATGGTCATGTCTCGCTCCGAAATACCAAGTCGGCACCGGCCAAAATCCGAACTTGCGGCTTCATAACGGCCGTTCACAAACCAATGGGTGACGTCACTGTTGGTTGTCGCTTGATTTTCACTCACTGGCTCCAGTGAGGCTTGAAAACCAAAACACACAGTTTTAACCCACAAAGAACAGAACCCCAGAGTTTGACATGCAACATTATGATGGTATTCATGTCATCTGTTAGTGGTCATAATGTTTTGGCTCATTGATGTACAATCTCGACCAAAATAAGAACAACTACATTTTCAATTTAAACCTGTTTCTCTCTGCATCCTTACACAGGTCAGCTCACATGCCTAATCCCACGTCCAAAGAAGAACTGTCCAGCCATGTGTCTGTCCAGCTGTTCAACGGAGAGACGCAGCAGCTGACCATCACCCTGGAGAACATTGGACCTGTGGACATCGAGACTCTGGAGCTCACCTCCAAGATCGTCAGCACCAAAGGTGAGCGACCCCGTCGAGACGAGTAAAACCGGTCCTCTCAGCTTTTTGTGAACTATGATAATTCTCACCTCTGAAGTTAATGACTAAATAAACAGGACGTTTTTTTTTCTCTGCAGTAGAACAAAGAGAAAAGGGGGAAAATATGTGGATTAGGAATATTTACAGGATTGAAAAGGCAATGTGCAAAGTATGCTGTTTCAGTCAGGACAGCCTTTGATCTGCTTCACCACCCACTGAGTTTTCCCTCGCGCCTATTGTTGTCCTCGTGTCCGCAGTGCCGCAGAGGTCACTTCCCCGGTGTCTTTGGTCCGACATCTTTCATGCCCCTGCGGCTTTTCAGTCTGTGTTCCATCTCTTTGTTCAGCACCTGTTCAGGTGCTCAGATCTCTGCAGTCTCCACTCACACCGACCGTTTCTTTGTCTCCCTTGTGCTTTTTCTGTCTTTGTCTCGCTGTCTGTGTGGAAAACCCCCAAAAAAGAAGCAACATTTTTGGAAACAGTCCACACAAAGTTCTAATGATCTTTCCTACAGATGGGATAAATGTCAGCACAAAGGCAATGATTAGTTTCTGTAAATGGCACACATCAGCATCTCTGCAGCTACAAACTCAACTGCCGGTTTACAGCAACGTTGTAAAACATTGACTCTGGTCAATTTCCAGACATTAAATGCTCTTACATCTGACTGATAAGCGGATAAAGGAGTAATATCTGTTTTTTTTTTTTTTATAGAGTGAATTAACAGTCTGTGGTTAGCCAGCCCACTGCCTTATCTTGCTCAGAAGACTAGTTTGGAGAAAAATGAAATACAGGAGAACTGTACTTCTACAAAATGAGATTTAATGCCCCACCTACAGTCTATTCAATTCTCTTCAAGAAAACAAAATCCACCGTATGCATTATTGTAGGATTGATGTAGTATACTTCATCTTTACTGTGATTTATTTAAGCAGTTAGGGCCTGTGTCCACCGAAGCGCTTTTACTTGAGTGCACTGTATTTTTTAAACGGCAGCAGCATTACGAGGCGCTGAGCATTTTTTTTTTTTGCACTGGACGTTAAGTTGTTGTTTTTTTAGCATGGAGAGGTGAAACATTTTCAACTTTGGGTAAAACGAAGAGGGGGACGACCCAACGAAGACCTGATGTCATCTCTTTTTCACGAGTCTGCACATCTCAGACAAACTAGGAGACGCTCCTCTGAGTCTTTCCTCGAAATACATTTTTTGGATCAACACTTCAAACTATTCCTTGTACTAAGCTCATTCCAACTTCAGCTCTTGGACCAAACGATGGGACTCACCAAGATGTTTCCTCACACAAAGTCTCATGAACCCACAGAACGGCGGGTCCGTCCTCTGTCCCTACGAGCTTCAGCTCGCTTTCTGTTGCTCCAGATGTAATTCTAAATACCTCATTTTCAATCAGTATACTTAAATCTCTGTTTAAAGTTGTAAGTATAACCACAGTCTTACCCCAAACACTGTACAATCTCCATTTACATCGGCTGGTCTTGCGTACACAGAGATATTACCATCTGTTGTACTGTAAGGTGAAGAAAACCTGATTAATATTGGACTGTTGAGCCTTACACAAATATCAAATATTAAAATAGCTAATATGGATTTTATTAATTCATAAAGACACTATTTTTTTGTGTGAAAAGTATCCCTTTAAATTTAGTTATACATTTTTTACGTTACATGTCTTTAGATATATGTATTGATGTCATATGTTTCTGAAATGCTAAAGTCAGATTGAATTAACCTGCATAATCAAACTTCAGTGTCTTTGAGTGAATGTTTGAATATAATTAAACGGAAACAAAACTATAACTTTTGCTATAAAAACATAGCAGTGCTGCTCAGAGTCATCTCCGTGTGCTTTTGCTACTTGTGAAGAATAATGTTTCGTGTCACCGTGTTCACTTTGTAATCCAGTCAAAAAGCATTTTATTTATCTGGATCCTACTGAGAAAATGTTGTTGTACTGTACAGAAGATTCAGGATGAAGCCAATAAAAAAAAAAAAATCATGTATTTTTTGGTCTCAGCAGGAGTTTCATCACGCAGTGATGAGCAAAGAAGGAGAAGCAGGGAGTCCGTATAATGGAATTGATCTGACATTTCCAAAATGGCCCCGGGGTTCTGTGATGACAGGCTACATGCTTCCCCTGTCCGAGGGTTAACACTCACAGACCCCATCTCACCAGCTTCTGTCACTCTTTCACACCTCAACTGAATATTTTCCTCACTTTTCAGTCGCTTCTCTCCCTGTCATGTTCAGGAGTCTATAGTGTGGAGGTCGGAAGAAGCTTTGATGGCGAGCCCTGATGTAGAATGTATGACTCGATGACAGAGTGCTGGGAGAAGTGCTGTGTATTTCTCTTGTTGTTTGGGGACCTGTGCTGCTGAGGCCCTTTCCAGTGCTTGATCTAAGGGGGTTTAGAATTGGCCTGTCGATGGTAAATAGTACAAAACTCTAATTAAAAAGACTCTGGGATTTGAAGACTGTCTACCTCGTCTTCCAACCTCCCTGCTTCTCGTTGGCCGGATTCCAAGGAACCATGCAGTCTCTGTAGTTAACAAGAGTTCTCTTTGAAATGGAACCGTTGTTGTTGTACTTGTTGGAAATGATTTAGGCTGCAAACATAGTTTTGTCTCAGAGGGAATGTTATATTTTTCAGAGTTGGTTGAACAAGCAAAAAAAACACCTGAATTCTCTAGACCTGAATTAAAAAAACAAAAACAAGACACCATCTGTAGTTTCACTCAAATACTTCCACAGTTTATGCTTGAATGAATAAACTCAAAGCCTTTACTTTGGAAAATATTAACAGAACACTTCATTTTGATTCAAACCATTTATTTTATGTAATCAATACAAACGAGCGTGAAGTCATCAAAATGGACTAATTGTAGGTACAAATGAAAATAAAAAGCAATCGTATAAGTGCTCATTAAATTCTCCAACTTGTATTATATTATTATATTAGCAATAATAATAGTGCAATAAAAGTGAGTAAATTAGTGAAACTCAACAATAAAACAATAAACCTTCCGTCTTTCCTTCTCAGTTGTTTAAAGCTACATAGCTGGTTGAAGGCCAAATGTCAAAAGGTCAAACTATAAAAACAAAATGTAGATCGTTTTCAGTTGTAGTAGATAAAATGGGATAGAAGAGATGCCCCCAACAAAGCTCTTCTGTCACCCAATTTTTCAAACACCTTGTGAATTAATCATCATCTTCTTTCTCTCAGTTCTGTCTTTATTCCAGCTTTCCATGCCCTCTTCCTCTCTCCTTCAAATACTTCTCCGGTTTCAGCCTCTTCCTCAGTTCTTTAATTTCTTCGGATTCTGATTCTCCTTTTTTTCTTTTCCTGAATTCATCCTCTGCTGTGAGCAGGGACTCCCTTCAACACAGAGGCCAGTAGCACTTCGTCTTTGAGCCCTCCATTCTGACAATATATGAAAGTGAGAGCTCCTATTTTGACTCTGATTATCACTAAAGTCAAAAACAAAGAATTTGGAAGAATTTTTTTTTTCCAGTTTTAACTGTAATTATTTCAAAATCTCACTTGTCTCCGTCTTGTTCCCTGCTCTCAATCTACACAATGTTACATTTATATATTTCTGTCACATAACTGTTTCAGAGCAAATATCAGTGAACCAAACGATGCTGTTTCTTCCTGAAAGGACCTACAAAAGCAGCACATTTTAATAACTTGCTAATAAAAAAGGTGCCATTCTACAACATCTTTTTTTCCATTTACTGTTGAAAGACAACCTCCTCAAATGTATCAAAGAAATGCAGATCTCTGTAATTCACCGTCTTCAGGACTCGCTGCTGTGGACACATTACTCTGTGCTGGAAGTGCACTGAGGTTTGATATGCTGCCCAAAATACTAATCAACTTGGTCTTTGTGTGTATTTCAAAACAAGGCAAGCAATCATCTCTCTACTATATTAATAAACTTATGTGCAGCGTTATTTATTTATTTTTTTTTATCTTTCAGAGCAGTGCCAACCGTATCATGTCCTGTAACTATTTCAAAACACTGATGTAGTAGAGGGGCAATGCAGTGATCTCATTTAAAATATTCACCATTTGATTGTCACTGTAGCACCTTAACAGTTTACTGTATCAGTTATATGCAATTCAATTCAATTTTATCTATTTGGTGCCAAATCACAACACAAGTTATTTCACAGCACTTAAACATAGTAAAGTCCTAACAACAGAATCATTATGGAGACAAGGCAAACAATTCAACAATTCTCATATGAGCCATAGTTGAAAGGAAAAGCTCCTTTTTAACGGGAACAAACCTTCCACAGAACCAGACTCAGAGGTGAGCGGCCATCAACTGGTTGGAGTGAGAGGAGAGCAGAGACAGAAAAGAACAGCATAGAGATCCAACTGTTGGTGGGGCCAGTCGTGTAGGATCTCTCTGTCTATCTGTCTCTATCTGTCTCTATCCCTTCAATTTTTTTGGTAATTTATACAACGTATGCCTTTATTACTATTAAGTTACATTATAACATCTCAATGACTTTTTCCCGTTACCTTTGACACTTGGCAGCATTATCTGTAAACCACAATAATATTGTTATCAACCCTGTCAGGATTGTTTCAGCCATATTTGAACACGCTCGCATAGCATTCAGGACTTGGTACGACACACTTGAAAAACATCCCAGCAGTGATACCTGCAGTACGCAGGAATGACCCAGAGGCAAGAAAATGCTGAGTCGTAAGAAGTTTTGTCATTGCTGGCGTTGTGTGGCTCCTCCTTGTTGGAAATCATCGTTTCGTTTCTTCAATAACTCTAAAATGTCAATAGTTTTTGCCTTTGACATCTCAAAAATGTTAACATGGGTGTAAAACCATGTTCTCTACGTATCGTTTGGTTTCCTGCGTCTCCTTCTCACCACAGTCAGAGCTGCCGTCTCTCCTGATGCACACTTCTGATTAATACGTGACCTTCAGTCGTGTGTTAAATTGCACATTTAAAGGACGGAGTCCTCACTGCACGTCGTTAGTTGATCAGCTTGGAGATTTTTTTGGCGGGTGATATGAAGTTTGCTTGTGCTTTTACACACGCAAACCTTGTGCAAGTATAAACAGGATACAGCAGCAAGTATGAACCTTTAGGATGTTAATCTGCTCCAGCATTAACTGGATATTTCAAATCGGTTGTTTGAGTTGTCTTGGTTAAACTTTTCTTCTTCTTGGGCTCCACTCGGTCTGTGCTTTTGCTTTGTCTTATATATTTTGGAAAAACCATCACTGGTAGTACTCATGATCAGTCTCAGATAATGTAGCGACTCATCTTCAGCCTCTGTCTGAATTGTTTTGTGAACGTACTGCGTGATGTATGAGTAGTATCTCACGCTATTTTGTCTAATTTTGGCACGACGACCACAGTCAAGATTGCCTCCTCTTCTATTTCCTCGGGTTTGCTCGTGCAGCAGGCTTCATCACACTCCAAGTACAGAAGTAAGCAATTTCGTAGCACAACTGAGCTGAGAGACCTTTGAAGGCCATTTTAATGTCAGATGTGCTTCCGTCTGGAGTGTGTCACATGACTCATGTTTTTAATTGAATTTGGTTTTCACTTTGTTTCTAAAGGCTGTCTGTGGTCGTGCTCATTGCTGAAACGGTTTCAGCGCTCGTCCGAAGTTGTAACGTGGACAAGGACGCACGCTTACCGCAAAGATCATTGAAGAAGTTACGCACAGGACAAAGTTTGCCTCACACTTTACAGTAGCAGCTGTTGCCATGGTGACTCGTCTGCACTGATATGTTTGATAAAATCTCACAATGTGCATGGTTTATAAAAGAACAGGAAAATGAACCACTTGTGTTTAAAGTTAACAGTTAAACCAGTACTAGGTATTCCTCTTCTACGAGGAAACAAGTATATAAGTACAAGAAGAGTTGTAAGTTTAGCAGATAAACCAGCAACTATTTACTCAACTCAGTTTTAGCATTTTTGACACAAGAAAAACTTAAAAATACAATAAAACCAATAAAGGAAAAACAACAAATTAAACAACAAAACCCAGGGAACCTTTATTAAAAGCCAAGCTGAGAAGTTATGTCTCCTTTTAAAAATGTCCACAGAGGTGAAGTCCGTCAGGTCCTCAGGGCCACAGTTTAACCTTCACGTTTAACCTTCACACGAATACTTCATCATCAAAAATAATCTGACCAGTAACTCTGTTGTGTTGCGATGGTCTCTTCATGTTCTAATGGCTTTTCCACTTCCCACTGTGTATGGTATGTTACATATTTGCTGTTTCTAAGGCTGCAGGAAGAAAATTATATAAAACACTACATGGCTACATTTCTTTTTTAATTTGATTTTAGGTCTCTGAATTTACTTTTTTTCCTTCGGCCTTTTTCCCCTCAGTGCTTTGATTCTGTTAGCTCCCTAAAGCCCTGCATTGCTCGTCATGATTTGAGGCAATTTAAAGTCCAAGTGAAACTGAATAGAAATATTTCTCCTTTCTCATCAGCATATTTACCATGTCCTCCATCTTTGCACTAATTGGTCACAATGCTGTTATCACTTTGTATAAACCTGTAACACCAGCTTTGGACTACATCATATACACATTATTGCTGAACCTGTATCTATAATGCTGCTCTAGCAAAAAAAAAAAAGTCCCCTTGTGGGATTAATAAAGTAAGTAAGTATCTATCTATCTATCTATCTATCTATCTATCTATCTATCTATCTATCTATCTATCTATCTATCTATCTATCTATCTATCTATCTATCTATCTATCTATCTATCTATCTATCCATCCATCCATCCATCCATCCATCCATCCATCCATCCATCCATCCATCCATCCATCCATCCATCCATCCATCCATCCATCCATCCATCCATCCATCCATGTCCGTCCGATCGATCGATCGATCACACTAACAGGCTGCCAGCTGCTGTCAATCAAATACAGAAACTGAAAGGTCTAGTTCTGAAATATCCCTTTTTATATAACAATGAGGTGATAACAGCAATTTTAAACTATATTATATTGATATCTTTTTTACATTTAAAAACTAATGTAAAACATGTTTTCAGTTGCACTTTAAATGAACTGTGTATGGAAATAATGCTATTGATTTAGTAGGTTACATTAAAAACCAAGAGCATCTGAGCAAGAAAACAAAGAAATGTTAACTTTGTGTGTCATGTTTGTAAGATATGTTGAATCTGGTCTACTTTGGTACATAAAATCTTTGTTAAAGAATGTGTTCCTTCCATCTGTTGGATCTACTGTAGCTAGTTGTTCTGAATCAAGACATGGATCTGATTTTTACTGACCTCCGTTCAGTCCAGTATGAGGTCAGTGTTTATATCAAAACCTCTGCTTGTTGGATCATTTTCACACAGTTGTGTTTGTGCACTGCAGCCGGACTGCGGCTTGTTTCCTTTTTCTGTTAGGCATCAACAAAAATTTCACTGTGAATTAAGTTTCCATCAGGTTTAATAACAAAGTCGTAAAGTGTCCCACTGTGTCTTAATGAGGTCTTTTTTAAACAAGCACACGTACAGTATATCCTCAGAGGAGGAGCAGCCTGGTTGGCTGCGCGATACAACCCAACCCACTAATTGCATTGCAGTGCAATTGATCATCCAGTTCTGTTTCTCTGTGTATTTCGTCCTTTTTTAAAGTGCCGCAGTTTCACGTTAAAGTGCCTTAAATAAGAGCAGTCAGTGAAGAAATGACACCACATTAATGAATATGTATTTTTAATCTGGTAGGTGTAATTTTTACTGGTGTTTTATCTCCTCGTTCCATTGATGGAGAGGAATCATCCACTTCAAATTGGAATATTTAAAGGTGGTTATGAGATTGGAAGAGCTTTGAATTTAGGCAGTTAACTCCAATTATCCTTCTTTTTTTATTTACATGGCATTTTCTAGATGTTAAGAGTTGTCAGGTGTAATTCATTTACTTGAGTTTTTCCAGCTTTAGTGCAACTTTAGCCATTTATCCACTGAAGAGCAAGTGATTATAAGCCGAGGTCACGTGTGACCTGTGTCGGCTCCCAACTAAAAGTCAGACACATCAGTGAGGGGGTTTCCTTCAATCCTGTTTATGCATATTGTCAAAGAAAACTCAAAAGTTTTTACGCCCGTTAAGGAGGAAAAGCTGATGTAGTCGTCACAGATCTGTTGAAATATCACTGAAACATCTGCTACACCAAAGAGATGATGGGATTTTATCACAAATCCTCCATAAGCACCTTTCAGTTCTCTGTCACCGAGCTCTCCATCACCTCAACTTCGACTGTGGCTTGGTTTTAATAATGTGAGCACACAGTCAGAAGTGCATGGCGCAAGTACATTCAGGGCATGTCCAAGTCCACTTTTTCTAGTTTAATCATAGACTGTATATAAAAGTGGGCGGAGCTCCCATGTCTGAAAAATTAGGCTATTTAGGAAGTACCATAAAGTGCAATACCGCCGAGTGGCACTAGAGGTCGGCTCCAAAAGGGCTCTGGTTTCACAAGTCATAATGGTCACTCCTTCTTATTAGTTTCTGGTGGTACATCTTAAAGTAAGTCCATTAATAATTGGATATCAGGCCTCAAAAAGGCGTGTTTTTGGGGGCGTATCTGTTTGATTGACAGGCCTGTGGTGCAGTCAGGTTAAGGCTATCGGTGGATGCGACGAAGTGTCGTCAGGTTTTCATTCAGATTGAGTCCGGTCCACAGCTCGCTTCTTTCCAGCTCTTCCAAATATGGTCAACTCTGGCTCCAAAATATGAAATACTGGCTTTGGAAACAGCAATTCTCAGTCTAGTCAGAGCATCGACCCATCGACACATAGTGTCAGCGTGGCTCAGAGCAAGCTGGTGCTGGTGATTGGAGCAGTTAAAGGTTACCAGTAAAACAGTGAATGTAGATATGAATGTACAGACATCCTAAATTTTGTCAAGCTGTGAATAAATACGAGGTCTTTTTAGAATTTGAGTTGCAGATATTGAATGTGCTACAACATGACTTTCAATTATATCCATAAATTAGTCTGTGAAGCGTGAAAACAAATTACTTTTTGAATAACTTTTTTTTCAGCTACATGTTCACTGATCCATGTTGGGCTTCTTTCCTCATTGGGGTCAACAGCACTCTGAACCAGGTCTGTTTGGGTCAGATGTTTAGATCCTCTCGGGACTGATTGTCTCTCTCTGCAGAAATGATTAATGTGTGCCAAGTTTGGTTTTCTGTTTCAGATCAGGTTGAACATTTAGTCTCTGTGAAGACCTCCAGTTCACACTCGCGTTTCTAGTAATATATCTCAATCACAATGAAACTTTGCATATCAATACTGGTACCTGCTGCACACCTGTTAGTGAAAAGAATGACAAAATAGTTGCTCACTTTCATCACTATGGTTGAGATTCTACAGCAGCGCTGCCTGCAGCAGCTGTTGTTACACGCACATACATTAATAATTCAGCACATGTACCTGTGCGCCATCATCATGGACGCACATATTATAAAACCTCAGAGAGGCAATCAATGGTTTATACTGCTCATATTAAAACAGAGCTTCTCAATCTGAAGTATTTTTTGTTTTAGTGTTGTTTATTTGAACAAACAGACAACAAAAACTGGTGCTACCTGATTTTAGTTTGAGCCTAAAAAACCCA
Source organism: Brachyistius frenatus (assembly GCF_029030835.1). Classification (NCBI taxonomy): domain Eukaryota; kingdom Metazoa; phylum Chordata; class Actinopteri; family Embiotocidae; genus Brachyistius; species Brachyistius frenatus. The sequence continues at coordinate 439,099 of NW_027210645.1, forward strand.
AGTAGAAATAAGTAGATTAATACATGAAATATAATCTATGTCATATTTCCATCAGCTTTTCTCCATCTTTGTCACTCATTTGAGGTTGGACCATAAATTGGACAAAGCCTTTGTGATGTCACCCTTTGATTTTACTGAAGCTCAGTTTCGGGTGTGTCTTGACCATCTTGGCAGCTCCTGATTAATCCAAAAGGGGACACAGATGTGGTGCATGGGTGGAGCTGAGGCAGGCAGAATTAAGCCTGTAACACCACCCACCTGTCATCTAAAGCAGCCCCGGCTTTTATTAATGCATTACTTAATACAAAATGGGTGAGTTGTATTAGAATTCCCCATTTGTACTGTTATGAACAGGAAAAGTATTGTATCAGGCTGTAAACATGTTTATTTCTGCTGTTTAACATGGCGGTCTGTTGCAATTGACTCACTTTTGGAGACTGCCTCATGTGGCCATTCGAGGAACTGCAGTTTTTGTTACTTCCACATTGGATTTTTTTTGTTATCATGTTTTATACCCTGAAGCTTGTTTCCATGTCATACATAGTGTATACTGTACCTCGTGATAGCATGTGTTGTCACCGTGCGGGACATCTTTGATGCTGCAGAGGTGTCACATTGTATCGCCACGGTGACAGGACTCTCCCTCCCCAATCAACATATTATCTGCTCCCACAGGTCTGCGCCCCCTTAGCCATAACCTGGTGGGGGCTTTAGACAGGCCGCAGCCGAGAAAAGGCTCCCTGAAGCTCCGCTGCATTCTCCACGGGAGCCGGATGAATAAAAGATGAAGGAGAGTCACAATAGGAAGACATCTGCGACAAAACAAACAAGACATTACTCTTCCTGCCACCAGCAGACACAGCCATCTTGGAAAATGAGACAGGAGCTTCATTTCTCAAAACTAAATGTTTATTCCAAAAGACCTTATAGATGGCAAAAAAAAACACAATAATTTATTATATTATATTTTAATAAACCAAAACTGAGTTGTGTTTGAAAAGCAGAAAATAAGCTGCCAGAAGACCTTCAGTTCATCGCTAGCACTTTATTGCTCTTCTGTGTATACTATATAAACATCAGCTCTGCTCAGTTTGTCTTCCCAAACACTTATGCACGTTCATATCAAACGTCTCATAAGGACCAAACACCTCCCACCGCCCAGCCCGTAAAGAGAGGAAATGAGGGATTAATATTGCTTCAGTGGTTTTGTGAGCTGTCAGCTTCCCGTGCTGTCCTTTCTCATCTGACTACATCAGAGTCCCTGTGAGGCTGGCTTATTTGGAGCACTGATGCTGCCTGTTTGGGAGCAGAGGATTTGTGTTTTTGTAGCAGGAATCCTGCATCCTATTTCTGCAGTCGTTACGGCAACGTGTTCTCACCTCACTAGCAAACCAATCAAACCGCACACTGTGCACTCGTCTACGTAGGTGGTCTGCAAAGTAGGAAATACAGTCCAGGATGTATTTGTTGGTACGCAAAAGTACTTGTCCTCCATCACTGTTCATTCCATATTTAATACAACTTGATTTTTGATTCAAACAAATGGAAATGGCAATGACAAATTGGGTGGGACCCTTAATGTGATGTTTTTGTTGTGCAACCTTCAGTCAGAGGGAATCACTGCAAACAAATGACTCGTGTATCTCTCAGTGAGACGCCTGCACCCGTCAGCAGGTAGTTTGGTCGACTCTTCTCTCCAGAACAAACTGATCCAGCTGTCTCAGGTTTGAAGGCTGTCTTCTCCAGACTGCATGTTTCAGCTCTTTCCGTAGATGTTTGATAGGATTCAGATCAGGACTCATAGGAGGCCCCATCAAAATAGTCCAATGTTTTGTTCTTGGACATTATGGGGTGATTCTAGCTGTTATTATCCTGTTGGAGGACCCGTTGATGAGACAGAGCTTTCTAACACTGGTCAGCACATTGAGCTGCAGAATGCTATGATAGTCTTGAGATTTCGTCGTGCCCTGTGCAGATTTAAAACAGAACCGAACCTCCTTCACATTTCCCAGCGAGTACGGTGTTCTTTTCTTGATCTTCTTACCAAAAAAACTCCAGTTTTGTCTCATTTGTCCAAAGGAAGGTTTCCCAGAAGCATTGTGACTTCTCAATATGCATTATTAGAAAAAGTCATTTCTTTAAGTTTTTCTTACAACGGTGGATTCCCACTGGGTCGTCTTCAATGGAGCCCACTGCTCTTAACAAGCAACACTGTGATCAGACACATCGGAGTACACCTTGTTTCTCTTTGGACGTTTTCCTCGACTCCTTTTCCGATCGATCGGGGTCGATCTTCTTCTTACAGCTGCATCCAGGAAGTTTATATTTGCAACTGCAGTCACAGCAACAAGAAGCTGCGTGGAGATGGTTTAATAGCCTTTACCTTTAACACACTTCTCTATAATGTTCTTCCTGATTCTGGTCCATGTTCAGTGTCGTGTGCACACTGATACCGAAAAGCTGAGTCATCACTTTTCTCCATTTAAACAGGCTGAATGAACAAATACAAGACTGAAGATACTAATTAACGAAAACAGTTAGTTTGATATATCAAGCTTATAATTTCATCACTTTTCAGGAGGAATGACACGTCACTTTCTCTTTTGTTCACTAATTACTCTTTGACTTGATGTGAAATGGGATGTAGTATTTCTTTGCGGACTTGTGTTGACTAACAGTCTCTCAGTACCTCGATGGCTCTGATTCATTTAAAGCTTTAAAGCTCCACTGCAAAACCCCGACACTTTGTTTTCTCAACACATGGAGCACTGAGGGAGAAAGAAAAGCAGTCGCGCCCAAAAACAGCAGGTCCAAGTGCTGCAGACGGCGACGGGAATCAAGGTTTCTTCGTGTCAGTCGCACTGTTCTCCTTATTGTCTTTTCCACGAAAGGAATGTTTCGAATTTGAATAAAGCGACTTATCTGCCGTCATTGTGACTGCCGTTTCTTGCGGCTCCGAACATAACGAAGCGGCGCGATGACGGTAATGTCATCCACAACCCTGGGTGTCTACCTGTTGAATTACACGGCCTGCTGTCTCATATTCAGCTGTGAATGGCTTTTTTTTTTTTTTTTTTTTCTTCCCAGGCCCCAATTTTCTCTTAAATCATCCCCCCCCCCCCGCCTCCCTCTTTGTTCACACTCTCTCTTCTTTCTCTCTTTTAATTCATTGCGAGGAGCCTCTGAGTTTATGAATATTTAAAGTGGAGCGTTATTCACAAAATCTTTATTTAATGCTGCCTACATTCACATCCTCTTAGAGGATTTTTACAGGCTTTGGTTATGAATCAAACGCGGATGTGGAAGCTGTTGTTCTTGCAGCGAGCTCGCGTCTCTCCCCTCCTCTGCCCGTGCTCGTGTTCACATCAGTCTTCTCGCTGTTGCTGCTGTCCGAGAGAGCAGGAGTGGCTCACCTGCACAGGCAGAGCACATGCTTAATTCAGGTGATGTATCATTCATCTGGTGCTCCTGGCTGAAGTGGTTGCAGCTGAGTCATTCGTCTCAGATGGAGAGGGGTAGGAGGCATAAATTAGAGCGTCAGCCTGGTGACGGGCTCAGACAGACTCGGAGGTGGGGGGCCCAATCAGCAGCTGTGTTGCTCTCTGTTGCTTGTTGCAAAAGAAACTTCATAGTAACACAGGTATGCTTTGTGTTTTCTGGGTGTCTAAAAGCACATTTTGTTTTCCTTGAACAAAAATATTGTCTTCTAACAATCTTTATATTGTAACTCTTTTATTCCAGCAGAGACCATGACGTTTAGACATGTCTTGGGATTTATTTTCTAATATATATATATATATTTATTTTATTATTTGTGTTTTTGTGTGTGCAGAGAAAGTGTTTGGGGAGTTTCTGAGCTGGGAGCTGGACGAGGCTCTGTCTCACCTGCCTCTGAAGGCCGGCCTGGCTGTGACACTGACCGTCGGCATCAAAGTCAAACTGGACTTCTCAGGTCAGGAGAACCTGCTGCAGGACCTCAACGACGGTGAGTGGACGCAGAGTCAACGTTTTATCCTTAGTGAAAACATAAAGCGATCGTCATCGGCTGAGAGTGTTGAATGTGTTAGAGTCTCTCTGGATGGATCCAAAATACAATTCAGCTGCAGACGTGTGCCTGTTTACCTTGAGGGTGTGATATACATGTGTGTAAGACATATTTTGAACGACATGAGCAGTCAACATTATGGCTGAGTATTTCACAGATTCAGAGAGCCAGACTGTAACATGTCACACACTTTAGGAGCCAATCCTGTTTACTTTGGGGTGGAGCTTTTTTTTTTATATCATCAAGCTGCAGATGAGTGGCGGTGGGGTGAGTGGAGAATGAGACGGGACTATTTGCTTATTAATTAAGGTGTAGAGTTACATCTCAGCCACCTACGATACATAATTTTGATGAACAAAGAAAAATCTTTGAGGTTTAATCAATGCAAGTGAGTGACTTTGAAGTTTCACCTTTCATCAGGTCACAGGTGCTGGTGAAACTGCAACTGAAGACATCATCACAACCAATAAACACCAGATAATTGAAAATAATTAATACTTTAATATACCCAATGCTCAATAGAGACAAAAAAGTCCATTTCATAAATTGTGTTTAATTCCATGAAAATCTAAAGGATTATCCCTTTAGGGAAGATTTACACAACTTCTACTTCTTGCATATTGATAAGTCTTTGTTCATATTTATTTGTCCCTTATTCCTCATCAAAGTTTTTTAATACTGGGAATGTGTTGATAGAAAGTCTAATCTGAAACTTCCTCTCCTAAATGTTGAATAAACATGTACTTGATGCACTAAAGCTACAGAAGTAGCTACAAAATCAGGCATTTTACTTTTTATGAGCTGTTTGATCCCAAAACTAAAGACTCTGGTTAAAAATATTAATTTTAATTTTATAAACTCAAATTAGTGCTGTTATATTAATACATATTTACCTGGGAAATGAGAGGTCATTTTAACATGTACTGTTTGTGAAATGGTAAAAGCAACAGTCAACACTAACTCCAACTAATCCATGGAAGACACTTTATGTAGGCTGTACATGTACATTGCCAACCACGGAGTGAACTCAGAGTCCAACACACCGCTGCACACTCATCATTTCTCACATTCACACGTTCAATTTCACTTGAATTTTCAGTCGAACTGTTGAGCTGTGGTAAAGAAAAGCCGCACTGCAACACGAGCAGGCCGAGGTGGATAAAATACCAGAGAACAGTAACGAAAAGGTCCGATTTTAATTGACTTATTGATTGTATTAACCAAGAGCTGTTGGAAAATCAGGCATTACCCAGAACCAGTCTGTTAAAATATCGGGTTCGGGACGTCTGTATTTGCACATCTTTCAATATTTATATACCAAACAGGAATATAGTCATGACTTCCTGCTATAATGTCACATATTGTTTGGTTGAACAATAAATTCATTGTCCTAATTTAGACATCTTTCCTTAATAATTTTGATAATTAAAAGCTGAAAGGATTTATCAAGCAAATAATAAAAAACTAAACAAAACGGCAAAAACAACTTTAGCTGATTTCACCGTCTGAAGTGCAGCAGCTTCTTCATTTTTCCTGTGATGGAACTATTTCCCTTTTTCCTGACATTTTAATGACCAAACAATTAATGAGTGAATTGGGATAAAGAATATTTGACGGAATAATCAAGAAGAAATCCCTTGTCAGTCTGTGGTGGATTATAATGGAATATCTTGTAACTGCTGGAGCTGAAGTGTTAATGCAGTGCTGTAGTCTTGTTACTAGTGTTCGGACTGCCTTATTTAAGATTCAGCAGTAATAGGAGAGAGGTCTCGAGGTCTCTCCACCTCCATTTCTCTCATAGCTTCAAGCTTCCTCTCTTCAACTGTCTGATTTCCTCTCCTGTAATTCTCATTCCTGCTTTAGAAAAAAACCCAGTGTGACCTTCTCACCCTACCTTGAAACTCATTCATTGAGCTCCTCCTGCAGCCTCTCCCTCTCTCACAGTTCAGGCTCAGCCTCCTCTCTTTCCTGTCTTCACTCCCGACCTTTCTTCTTCCTCCTTCAGTCTCTTGAACCTCTTCACCACAGACTCCACAGGCTGAGGAACATTAACGAGCGACCATCATGGACCTGCTCCTGCACCAGCGAGGCTTTACTCCGCGTGCGCATATTTATCGGCACGTGGATTCGGATGACTGGGGGAAGTAAACACACACGTTTATCTCGGTACCACTGCCACTCTCCTCGTGAGGTCATCCCAGCGATACTGTTTCAATGTTTTAATTAGCCGAGCAATAATTGGGGCCCTGAATGGAGGAGATAAGACGTGTTTCCTTCCAAACAGCAGCTCTGAATGCGGTTATTACGCCGACATTATGGAATTAAGTTTTTTGCAAAACACATTTGATGTTATCTTGTTCTCTGGTCACAGTAGTCCCATTAACAATGTTGTGTTAATATACCCGTCAGCTTATTTGCATAAAGCGCTTGTTTTTTTTTTTTTTGTCGGTGCTGCCGTGTGCTGAAAGATTACAGAGTTCTGCCGTCTTTACTAATTAAACTGTAAAATCTTGATTATCTGAGGCGCAACTGGTGCATTCAGCAACTGTTTCACTGTCGTGCTCAGTTGCACATATGTTCACATGTAAATTTTATTGCTGCCTCATTGTAGTATGAGTAAGTTATTATCTTCTTAGAGGCAACTGTAGAGGACAGGCTTGCTCCGAGTAACATATCCTTCATTTAATGATACATGGGCCAGCTGTAATAATATCGCCCGTTTCAAGGAAGTAAGATCAAAGCTTCTTCAATGAGGACAACAATAAATCAGTCATTTCAAATTTGAAACGACATTGTTACATGTTCCATTTAGTAATTATGAACACAGTTTCATTTGATGGCTGTTTTCCTCTGTACTGGGGTCAGTGGTGGGAGGATTGATTGTCTCAGATCTTTCTTTATTCCCAAGGTGCGTCTGTCCACCAACAAAGGTTTAAATGCCATTTGTAGTAATTCTTTGTGGAGTCATCGCCCCTCCTGCTATGTTGTGGCATTTTCAAAATGACACTGATTAGTCGTCTTCATGCGAGGCCAAGTATAATGTAAGAAAAAACTGGCTCTGCCCTTAAACAAATGAACAACAACATGAAAGATGTGTGGCAAAGAATGATGCTCGTCTTTCTTCAGTTTTGCTGCACAGAAAAGCTTAAAAAAATATTCACCACAGTCTTTTCACATCAGTATGTTTGTGTGTCACATTTTCAATCAACTTAGCGGAGTCATGATTTATTTTAATGAACGATACGATAAGTAAGATACAATATGGTACGGTACAGAGCAATACGCCACAATAAGATAAGATACGATATGATACTTATAAAGTACGATATGATACGATAGAAAATCAATACGATATGACGTGATGTGACACAATACGAAACGATGCGATAAGATAAGATGAGAAAAGATGCGATACAATGAGATACAAGACGATACGATACGATACAATACGATACATTACAGTATGATGCGATACGATAGGAAACGATATGATGAGATATGATAGGAAACGATATGATATGATGCGATACGATATACTTTATTGTCCTTACGCAGCATTTTTTCTTGGGCAAGTGTTGCTGTATTTGATATAATTCTGCATTTTGGACAGAACGAACATACAAACATTCATTAGTGTGCCATAAATGAAACTAATTTTAGACAAAATGACACATTTTAAGTCAGCGTATCACAGGATAAGAGACTGCACTTCACTTAGAAATAGACAATATATGTTCCAACACTGAAGACATATTACACAAATGAGACTGCATTACATAGTTTACATTTAGCAGTGTATACAAGCTTAAAAACAAATGAATGCCCAGCCTGTCTGTGTATAGTACGGCACATTTCATAGTCTAAGAATACATTTCAAAGCTTAGATACCAACATGTGCCACAGAACCACAGCACCTTGATAGGTGACCCATTGTCCTGGTGGGTCGTGCAGCGCCGCATAAGTTTTGACTAGTTTTTCCTCATCCACTGTGAAAAAGGTGAGGAAGTGGAGCTGCCGCAGAGGCAGAGGAACCGCTGCGAAGTGTAAACAAAGCCTTTTTTGTGAGGGAAATAAACCTTTCTTCGGGCCCGGCGATACTGAAAATTGGACCGCGGCGTGAATCGCTGAGTCGCCCCTGGTGTGGTGGTTGTACATAATAAAATAATAGGAGCAAATGTTCTGATGCACGCTGTGTGGCACCTGTGTTTTTTTGGACTTTACTTATTTTTTCTCTAGCTGGATGTTTTGAATTTTGTACAGAGACAGTCCAGCTGTTTCCCCCCTGATTCAAGTATTTATGCTAAGCTAAGGTAAGCTAATTGCGTCACAGCTAGCTTCATCTAAAAAAGTGTATTCCCCAAAATATTAAACTTTTCCTTCAATCTTTAGACAGCTGGAATAAATACTTATGTCTGAAGAAATGACCGACTGTCCCTGCAGCCTTTGTTTACAATTATAACAACATATAACATTTTAGATATTAAAATGTAAAAATGCTGCCCTTATCTCTTTGTACCTCTGTTACAGAATTACATTTTATTAATTGAAATGTTTTGCCATGATAAATATTCATTGTCTATTGTCAGGTAGGTCAACACAATCAGTCCTGGATGAAAATAGAGCAGATACAAGCTGCAACAACAGAATGTGAAGATGGCTGGATGTGGATGCATATGAATGAATTCCTCCACTTTGGCAGGGTGAAAAGGTCTTCACTCGCTTTCTCTCTCTGCAGCTCCACAGCCGGAGGATAGATGATAGCTCACAGCTTGTGCAGTGTGTGGCGGACTCTCTGATGTGCATGCTGCTCCTACATTGTGTTAACATCAACACTTCTCTATATTTAATAGAACTGCAAGCTCAGATGTCTCGCAGGCCTCCTGTGACCGAGGTGTAGCTTTTACTGTCTGTCAGGCAGATGTGTGATTACATACAGGGTTATGTGGTTAAATTACAAAATTAATGTAATTCTAATGGAATCGAGTTACTCAGACAAGTCTGTCATTAAATTACAGTTACAATTCAAAGTGTTGGTGAGTACAAAGTGATTACATCCAAATATATTCTTTTCAGTAAATAGCGTTAATGTAAAATATATTTGACTTGTGTTGCTTTGCATCCTTTCACCGCACAGAAACGTCTTCTGTCTGCATCTAGACCATTGACCGTATGCAAAAGTAGCTTCCACCTCTGAAAAATGGGGCCAAAGTGGAAGTGCCTTAAACTGCAATACCACCTCGGGCCACTAGGGGCTGGCTCCATACAACCTGTGGCTCCATAGTCTCCCCTTCAACTTCTCTCATCAAATACAAAGTCATACATTTTTTTTCCAGAAGTCATTAAGGCGTCATTCGCTAAATTCACTCCTTGTGATCAGTTGGTCCGTCTGATAATAGGTTAGGTAGTTACTTTATTAATCCCCGAGGGGACATTTTTTCCATAATAATAATTCCATCATTAATTAGATAATATGCTTGAAAGCGAGGTATGTTTGGGGGCATGTCTGTTTGATTGACAGGCTTGTGGTGCAGTGGTGTTTCAACTATGGGTGGGCGGAGCGTAGTGTCACCAGGGTCACAATCAGATCCACCTCTCGCTCCTCTCCAGCTTGTCCAAATATGATCACTTCTGGCTCCAAAAACAGCAAAATGGCATCAGTCAAAATACTGAACTCGAGGCTTCAGAACGGCCGTTCACAAACCAACGGGTGGCGTCACGGTTAGTTGCCGCGTAGTCTAGAAAGCTTCCATTCATTTGGCAGTATGCGCTAACATTTTTAGCCTTGTTTTTAATGGTTGTCTTAAAACGAGGCAGTTTGCCATGTCGTCAGATAAGACCGAGATATTTAAAGAGTCAGGAACCAGAGTTAAACACCTGCGAACAGTAGCCGGCCCCGTTAATAGTTAATAATCTTCACTCGGTCGACCTGAATGGAGACTTGGTTTGAGGTTTTGGTAACATTTTCCCTTCACTTCAGTCAGTTGTGATTGACATGCATGATTTGTTTTGGTGGATCAAAGCATTTCAATCTTAATTCAAGTTACATTGAAGAACTTTTAATAAAGGTTTGACTGTAATCACAGTTGATCAATGTTGGGAGGTTTTACACTGATGAGTTTACATGTAGTTTTTAGGACTTTTCAGTTTTATTGTCAGTTTCAGTTTAAAACATTTCATAAAAAGTACATTACATAAACATTTAGTAATCAACAAGTGATCCAATGCAAACGTGACTTTACTTTGATGAAGTCATTAAAACACTTCAGAATTTTGAATCATCGCTACCTTGCACCTTGTGGAGAATCCATCAGTCTCAACCGTGACGCAGCCTGACGGAGCTGCACTCGATGTCCTCTGTGCTTCAGCTCAGGCAGAAGGGGCGTCAGACGAGGCCACGGAAAGCAGTGCAGAGGGAACGTTCATTGATTTATGTTCAGACAAGTTTATCCCTCATTTTGAGTCCAGCTCCAGACCACGACGCCATAACTCAGGATCAGATGGGAGTGATGTCATCAATCAGGACTAATGGGCCTTGACTTACAGTGCGCTTTATTGTGTTAAATGGTGTGAGTGTCGTACCTAATGACGGCGCTAGTGCCTACATTAACGGTGTCTTTGAAGGCGGCACCTTGTACCGCAGTCAGTGTCTGCAGCCGAAACACAAACACGACACAAATAAAAGGACTCGCAGCGAGGAGGAAGCATTCAGAGGCTCGACTGAGGAGGAACAGGGAGGAGCTGTCCTCGAGTTTTCTCCTTGTTTGTCCTCTGTTGACATCAGTGAGAGAACGAACTGCTGTCTTGCTTGTGTAGTTAGTTTTAAGTGACTTAACTTTCAACTTAGACCAGCCGACTCAGCCCTTTAGGACACTTTTTATAGTAACAACCGGTTTCCATGTTTCACGTTCTATTTTGCTACTCTCTGTTGTCAAGTGATACAACACAGATAATTCACCAGTCCCCTCCAGGAGATATTTTTTTATGCTTGTGGACACAATTTTTTGATTTTGCGGTGGATTTTTCTCAGAAACAGTTTTAAGTGCATTTTTTGTGGTAAAATTGAGATTAGAAAAAAAAATCACTGAAAAAAATGTCAAGAAAGAAAAATGCCATTTGTTTTAAGCACTATCTGATAAAGGGAAAAAAATGTATTTGAATTCTAATCTGTTTTCTAAATTAATTTGGGGCTAAAAGTTGCAATGAAATCATAAAAGTGATGCAGTTTTAAAGATAAATCTGCTGTCAAAATAAGAACTTTAGATGCTGTTTAATTAATGTTAATTTAACACAGAGGCCTTCTGTATGCACACAAGCAAAGTGACGTCTCTTACAACTTGTGTGTTGATAATAAGCATTTGATTAGATCATTTTAATGTGTAGACCACATTTCCTGCAAACCCCGTCACTTCAGTTTTTCAATTTGTTCCAGTTTCTTTCGAAGCACAAACTTTTATTCGGTGATGAAAACAGGAGCGGAGCTTTTCAGATTGTAAATGAGGAGTTATTTTTGTTAATTAAGGGAGTTTTGGTTGAATAGACTTACTTTATGCTGCAATACTTTCAGCAGAGCTTCTGCTTTTATTTTTGCTTTTGTAAACAGCTGGAGTCTGACTTTTCTTTTCCAGGGGGAACAAATCCTGGTAGCTTAAACTGACAAGAGGCTATTTTGTTTCAATGTTCTTTAACCAGTTAAGTCCTGCTATAAATCTGATACAAATTCCCGCATAAACGTAGTTACGTCATGCAATCACATATCAGAAAATGTAAATGAGAACAAGCATTTACGACTGTTCGAAATCAAAATTGATTGAGCCGGTTTGTCACCAGGTGCTGTAAAGGTGTGAAATCATCCTCACATGCACGTGATCGTAAATCCACCTGAATCATTCTCAGTTTAACTACAGCAGTAATCAATCTACAGATCTGTTCCCTGTGAAGGTGGCAGCTGAATTTACACGGGGATAATATCAAAGTTTGTTGTTGTTCTCTCGGTCTCATTAAAGAGTGAGGGGAAAAAAAAAAACAGCTTCAGTGATTTCAACACGTACGCTCATAAAGAAGGTGCACCAAACTGACCACCGATGTTTGTGACTCGGAGAGCAACCTGAATGAATACAATGTCTGACTTTCACCTGGTCCATCCAGTTTATGGATATTTAGCCTGCTGGTTAAACTGTTATTGTTGTAACTAAACTACTAATGTATGCAAGTAATTCTCTTTCTGTCATTTCTGGCAGTCATAAGGTGTTACAGTTGTATCAGCACCAATTGTGGGCCTGTTGGCCATGTTTAGCCCTCGACTTCTTTATTTTGGCACCATGACATTTGACAAGCTCGTGCTTCTTCTCCTTATGTACAATAATGAGTACGAACTGTACATGTTGTGCAACTAAAACTTAGACTGGTATGAGTTTTACGACAGTGTACTTAGTGCAGTTAAGCTTCCCTGTGAAATATGACCTCTATCATATCTAGTGAAAATGATGGATTTCTGTCTCACTTGGATGCTCATGTGCTGTTAGTCAAGATGAGAGATGGAGGCAGTGACACACTGACGAGAAAACGTTTTGAAAAAATGAGCAAGACGCAAAGTAAAGAATCGTGTTTCCACTATTGTGAAAATGTATTTATTTAACCTATAGTAATACTGAGCATGATTTGCATGTAGTCTCGAAAACAACAAGATGTATGCAGACAAATTTGGTTGATAAATGCAGCTCAGAAAACATTTCATTCTGATATGAGACGCTTTATATGACAAGTTTAAATGCAGCTCAGTTTTTGTTCTTGTTTGGCTGGTTCTGTTTGGACAATACTTGACATTTAATAAAGGGCTTTATAGAAAAATGGGATTCTATTCTCCCTGGTAAGGTATCACAAATGTATTGTTTTGGTATTGACATTAAAAATTCAAGTTTCATATTTGCAGTCGTATTAAAAAATAATGATTATACCCATCTTTTAAACCCAGCTCAAGTAGAAAGAGTTTTTCTCGTTTTAATATGAAATAACTAGATGAAGAACTGAGCAGGTATCCGCATTTATAGCAACCAACAGAAATCAATATGATCTCAACAGAAAAGACACCATGCAATAGTTGAGCAGGACGGCGTGTGGAAGACGACCCGTACGTTGGTAGTTGTAAAACAAAAAGGCCCGTATAGTAGAAACAGAATCGCTGGTGCTCAGTCGGCTCAAGTTAATCACCATGTGAATTTCTTCACACGCACCATTTGTCATTACTGTTAAAAAAAAAGCAGCTGCTCGGAGATGATTTCCGTCTGACTTTAATGTAGCGTCCAGAGCGACTGGAATGACTTTCAGTAATTATGGTAATCATTTGTTCACGTCTTTGTACATTACCCAACACATTTCTGCTCGTCGCATTTTCTCCACGTCTTTCACAGACTGAAACCAGCATAATGACGCTCTTACAGTGTCACTGCTCATATTAGCTCACAGACACACTATAGATCTAAATGCATCTTTTTTTTTTTATCAGTTATGAGTTTGATGAATTGGGTTTTTGTATTGCTTTTAGTCCATAATACATGAGGATCAGGTCCAGCAGTGTTTTCCTTTCTTCTAAAGATTCCTTCCCATTGACTGTATGTAAAAGTGGACGTAGCTGCCGGGTCTGAAAAATGAGGCCGATGCTGAATTGCCCTCAACTGAAAGCCCACCGAGTGCCACGATAGGTTGGCTCCAAAAAGCTCATAGACTCCCAGTTAACTAGTCTCATGAAAGTAGAAGTCAGTAAAATTTCTCCATGAGTTATCTCGGTGTTTCTCGCTAAAGTCACTCCTTGTTATTAGATTTCTGGAGGTCCGTCTGAAAATAATCCCGTTATTAATTAGAAAAAAAAGCTTTAAATAGCTGTGTTTTGGGGGTTGTCTGTTTGATTGACAGGCCTGTGGTGCAGACAGGTTACGGCCATCGGAGGGCGGGACATATTATCGTATAATCGGAGAGAGTCAGATCCACCGCTCGCTCCCCCCCAGCTCGTCCAAATATGGTCACTTCTGTTTCCAAACCGCTCCGAACTAGCAAAATGGCTTCATAACGGCTGTTAACAAACCAACAGGTGACTTCACTGATGTTTGCCGCTTGTTCCTTCCTTGGAACAGGATCTTGTAGGAGATTTCATGTTTACACTATAACAGGTCATATTCTCCTCATTCATTAGATATCTCTGTCTCCCATGAGAATGGCTTGTAAATGTGAGTGCAGCAGACAAAGCAGAGAAACAGACTTCTTGGTCTGTACTAATAATAATAATTTTTCAGAGGTGATACTCCCAATCATTGCCGTTCTGTCTCGGCACTGGCAGCAATGGGGCTCCTCTATGATAGAAGTGCTGAGTTCACCCGAATCTCCCCGAGGCCGTTAGACAGAGAACGAGACAGTTACTGATTGGGAGGTGGGTGTAAAGGAGGGGATGATTGTGAGCGATGCCATCGTTAATCACGACAGCCATTACTCACACGGCCCCTGTGCCACGGGACACGGAGAGTCATGTGTACCTCCTGAAACACGCTGCGCACCAGAAAAGGGAGGATTCAGTTCATGAAGTCTGAAAGGGAGGTTTTGGTTCTTTCCTTTTCTGCCTCTCTGAGTCTTCGATACCAGCAGGATATATAGAATGAGACAATAACTAAAGGAGATTGTTCTCACCAATAATTATTGAGAACGAGTTTCATTCTGTTAAAGCCTCTTCACACAATGTGATATCTGGCTGTCTGAGACAAATGTTGACCGTCGTGAGAGATATCTGGTGAAATGTTGTTGTTTCGTTTTTATTTTTTTGTTCTGGGACACATTTATAAAGGCTGTTTTTAGATGTGGTGGCCAAACGTGGCATTCACCAAAATCCCGACAGTATGAGAAATGCTGAGGTCTGAACACTCGTAGTATCTAGAACAGCTTTAGTGTTGGGATGTGTTTTTTAGCCTTCAGACTTATTCTGCTTCTATCGTCTGAGAAATGTCGCAACCCTTCAAACGAACCAACACCACAGTGACCAAAATGGCACATAAGCCGCTGATCAATGATGTCTCTCAGGGCTCCATTTCAACAATCTGCATGTGAACGGTCTCAGGTGCCTCGAGGTTGTGTCTAAATCACTCTGAGTGCAAAGTAAGACTGAGGGTTCAAACTGGTGCTACTCAGTGTTGTTACTCAACGCAGGTGTTTTTGGGCATAACATGACATAAACCAGTGTGCCATCTCCCATTTATTCTAAAAGCCAGGTGTACTTGCACGTTGGAGGTTCTTATATTGCTGGAAAAAGTCATTGGAAAGAAAGTCTGCTCGTGTGCAGACATGCTTTGCATCAGGTTTGAGCTCTCGGTGTGGAGAGGCCTGTAGCTCTTGGGTTGCCTTGAACATAGACTTGGTTCAGCTCACAGTCCTCTTCACCTGCAGCTGCTTGTGGATAATTAACTTGCTCCCAAAAATTCTCAAAAATCTGTCTTCTCAGTAACGTACACTGAAGATAGAACCAGAAATTCATTAGAGATTCATTTGAGATAGACCAGTTTGCACAGCACGTCGGGCCGAGCCTGAAGTGTCTTTGTACCGAAGCAGACTGCTGTTTTTATCTAATAAAAGAAAAATGCAAGAAAAAAGTGTGTTCTGTCTACTGAGTTGTTGTGAGTTTGTCTGGGGGTTTAAAAGACCCAAAAGAAATTGATGGGCTTTAATTTACAGGAATAACTTCAGCTATTCTTCTCTTTGTTTTGCCTATAATTTGATACACAGCTTTATTTGTATCTGTTTCCATCGTGAGAGAAGTTTTCTGCTCTGCTCAGTCGACAGGCAGCTTGCTGTGTTCATTTTCGGGAGATGAATTCCTCCACGGTGACCTGTTTTCATGGGGAATTTAGCATAATCCCAATTTTCACAGCATTAATTTCGTCAGTACAATCACAGTCTTTCAATACAAGCCACTTTTTCTTTTCTTCATGCAGCTGATACACAGTTGTGCAGCCTCTGAATATGCTGTCTCCGGTGGACCTGGCTGCCGGAGCTGCTTCAGAGGCCCCTAATTTCCCCTCTCGAAGGGGGAAATTGCCGGGTCGAGCATCCCACTGACGTCAGAGAGTGACATGACTCGTTTGACGTCAGAGCTCAGGCTGTGGGTGTCACTTTTCAGTGTTGTCTGAGTGGGTTGGAGGCAGCAGCCCCCGCGGTTGCTGCTGAACGCAGCTGCTGAGGGTGCAGCTGCTCCTGTTTCGTCCACACTGCTGCTCACAAGGTCGTCGATATAAAATCATAACTTTATCCTTCACGTGCTTATAATCATGCTGTGAACCCTGTGATGTCAGATTATCTGTCATGGAAAAGTTTGCTCTGTAAGAAGACCAAATAACTACAGTATGTTGACATGATATAATTGGTAGATTGCAGTAATTATCAAGTAGGTCTATGTTGTTACACACACACACACACACACACACTGTATGTACAGTGTTTCTATATAATTGAGGGGAGACCAAATATTAATTGATATCAGAATAAAAGCCACCGCACTACAAACTAGAGCTGCCAAAAGGACTGAAGGTTCATCAACACTTCTCTTAACATTTCAACCTTTATGAAGGTTTATTGCAGGACTGCAGTACATTAGTTTCATCCGGGTGGAGCTAATTATTTCAACTGACCCTTCACTAAGCCCCGCCTCCTGTTCATTTTTTTGTTAATCCTGTCAAGATGTCTGTTCTCGTATTGCACCTGTACAGGTCACACCAAAAATTCCAGTGATTTTTAAAACAATGAGTCTCCTGATGAGCTTTGATTTGTCTTTTTTCAGCTTTAATGACAGCTGTTGCTAATGCCAGTGCTCAGACTTTGTGAGCATCGAGAAGCCAATCAAAGAGCCTTAAATTAACCCTGGATGACTACATACAGAATATGATGCTAAATGCTAAAAGACCGAGACAAACAAAATAATATTACCTAAAAACTCTGATGTACTCTACCAGCATCTCAGCTCCTGTTTTAACCAGTAAAAATAACAATACAGTGAGTTAATGACCTGCCTCTTACCTATAAAAGTAACCTGAGCGCAATAGTTACTAGTAGTTAGCTCGATGTACATTTGAGCGCATTGTTGATTTGATTCTTTTTTTTTTACACTTTCACTTTGGTGCTTTTGGTTTTGGAAAGTCTTAAAATAAACTTAACCCTCTTAAGATCCTTTGTACTGCTGCTAAGTTGTGATTGCGAAGCAGCAATTGGACACTCGCTGACAATGACTGTATCATGACCGCAGATTACTGAAAAGCCAGATCCTACCTAACATGCATTTAAAACATTTAAACATAAAACTAAGAAATTGAAGACATTCACACATACAATTTACACTGTACATTTTTCAGTTGTCGCTTTTTTTTTTTGCTTTAGTTTCTGAATTCTATGAATGTTTAACAATTGCTTTCAACAATTGTACAAACAGACAGGTTTTAAAAGACGTAAAACAAAAATATATAGACACTAATATCTCCTCTAAATGTAGCTCTAACAATCAGTCAGCCACAAGACTCTTCTAATCACACTCTAACATAATTAACATGCACTGACTCCTCCCTCTGATCAAAAGCAGCAAGTCCGGGGTCGTTTCTTATCAGCAGGTTAATTGTAAGGAACACGATTCTTCTGAGAACGTATAACTAAACAAGAGATGGATGAAGGAACATAAAGAAATAATTAAAGCAATTCATCACAAAACAGCTCCTTTAAAATGCTGTAATGCATCACATGCTGCTGATACAACACACTGTTTGCTCTGCTAGCTGCTGTTTAATGATAGCCTTGTCTCTGTTTAGTTTTTTTTTTCGCTGACTGTGTGGTGCTGTGATGTCTTCTCAGATGGAATCAGCGTGACGGGCCTGCCAATCTCCAGCCCGCTCCGCCAACTCCTCAAACCCCGGGCCGAGACCAAGGCGGTCAGCAGCGAGTCGGGCAAGGCGGAGTACAGCCACATGAAGGTGAGGAAACAAACAGCAAAAGAACAAGCAACCCTGTTGTTGTTCTCCGCTCTGGATCCAAATAAAAGCAGCTGTTTTGGGTTTGTTTGTGTTCGGTTGGCTTGTTGTGTAGTTGAGGGAAAATGGATTCCCACCTCGGTGTGGTCTCACAGCACCTTTTCTGCAAACAATGAATATCTCAGGTTGGGATAGTGAACCCGCTGACTCCTCCCCACCTCTCTTTCTTCTCACACACAGTGTGTGTGTGTGTGTGTGTGTGTGTGTGTGTGTGTGTGTGTGTGTGTGTGTGTGTGTGTGTGTGTGTGTGTCTACCTACACCAACAAACTGCATTCTTTACAGAGAGAACAGTGAGTTTATTTAGACGGTATCTGACCTCGTCTCCGGGTGCACTCTGCTCTTTGAATCTGGACTCAGAGCTCCGACGTCAGCGTAGAAAATGAGAGGAAACCATTTACAGAGTTTTTGTTCAAATCCGCAAAGACTGAAAAGGAAAATAGATCGACACGACGGGAAGAGCGGCGTGAATGAGCAGTGGATGGAGCAGATCAGCAGGGGAGGAGGGTTTTTGTTGAAGATCTGTGTGTGTCTGAGGGGTAGAAATGGGCGGTATGAGCCAGTCCAGGTGGTCGGAGTCATCTGCAGCAGCATTGTGTTACCTTTGAACATCAGAGGAACTCTTTCTCTCCTCTGTGAATCATTAGGAGAGAAAACAGATGTTTAATGTTTATTTTTCTTTCTTTGGAAAAGTTTGACAGGATAGTAAGATAGCTGTTTCTTGTTCTTGGTCAGCGAAGACTTGCGTTCCAACTTACGTGTTTAACATTTACTTTGTTGAATGCATAATTGCGTTGACACTGACAAGTACAGAAACGTGTAGTGTGCTACAAGTACCTGGATGGTGCACACAAAACGACCCAACAACCAAGAGGTAAACGCTGGACACTCTTCACCCGAAACAATCGCCATCTTGCCTACGTAAAGGAAACAGATTTTCAAAATAAGGCGTCTGAGGAAGCTGTTGCAGAACTCCTCACAAAAGAGTTTATTTTTCACTCAGTACCAGCATACTGCTGCTGGATAGCAGCAATCAGTTCATTGAGTGTGTTGAACAGACAGTACAAAAACAGGTTCATTTCAAATAATTAAAGCTGCAGATATGCTGAAGTGATTCATTCAAATCTTAGTTATTATATTAGTTAAGTTACCTTTGTCAACTTCGACAAGAGATTTACAGAAAAAGCTCAAATTTGCAAGACTGATCATAACTTGCAGAAATAATGACGTTGTCCTCCAGAAATTCATGTTCATGACTAACACTGATTATTGTTTACGTACAGTAGCCAACCATGTTCACTGAAATTGACTGAAGTCAAACAGACATGGATAAACAAACAGCACCAAATGTTGTTTACACACAACAACATTTTGCTATTTTTTTTTATCCTATACAAATGCAAAGATTCTGATGTTACACAGAACTATTTATGTCTGCAGCTGTCATGTCACAGAAATATTGTGTAACATGTTATTTTGATCTATTTTGAAAACGTTTGAGGTCTACACAAGAAGTTGGTTGAAAATGCCAAGCTTTTTTCATTGCGGTGCTTTTCACTGTTTACATATGTTTTAATAGGATTAGCTGCTAGAAAGATAAAATTCAATATTTCTTTTAACTAAATGGATTAAATAATGAAACATGATTTATGTTTGAAGCCTACCTTCAAACCAAAAGTAAAAAAAAATAATATTTGAAAAATTGCTCATGTATATGTTATTGCTCATGGAGCAGGATGTGAATCGTGGTTTTAAACTTTTTTTAAATACATGAGTTAAGGAATAATGAATAAAGTTGGTGTGAAGTAAGAAAGAAGCTGACATTAATCTGAAAAGCTCATTTTTGCATTAAGCCCTGCTGTAGCTTCAGTTTGCCAGTCCCCACTCACTCATGCAGGGTGGACGCTGGACTGATAATGGATTATGATGTAAAATAACACCTGTGGGATATCAGTCCATCTTTACCCTGCTATGAACACTGAGAAATATCTAAATACTGAACTTAAAATGATCCACATATTTGTGTTTTTAGCCGTTTTGTTTATATTTGTGTACAATATGTATCATGGAAGGTCGTCAGCGGCCTCAGCAGTAATATGCGTGTTGCTTCATGGACAAAAAAATACCTGTATTCCTGCTGAAGCTGAAGGAAATTCAGCTGAAGGAAATCTTGATAATTAATAACATGATAATTATGAGTCAAGATTTGAAGTTATAAGCATGTTTTTCCTGTAATTTCTGGACAGGTTTGTGTTTATCTGAGATGGATTTCAGAGCTTCAGAGAAGAGCAACTAATTGTATGAGTTCATGTGTGAAATACAGGAAAAGGTTTTTACATCCCTCCTGTTCCACCTACAAATCCTCCTCATGCTGCACTGCTGGTAAAACTCTACAGTCATTTCTCTTTGGATTTATTGCATAACCTGTTAGATATACACTACCTGTGCTGTAAGTGGAGAAAGAAGCAGCCATTGTTAACGGTGAGGTGGGTATTTCAATCAGCTGTTAGGCTTATTAGAGGCCGAGTTTGACTGACAGCTCTGAGTTTCAAAGCAGACTGTGGTGTTGGAACCTAAAGCCAATTACATGAGGACTCTCGTCCTGCGAGGAGTCGGCCTTCGAGCAGACAGTGAGGACGTGAGCTCCCTCTCCTTTCATTTTGTAGGTGTACCGCTGGACATGCAGGAGACAACCAGGGTGATTCATTTCACTGTGTGCTCAACAAAAGCCTGAGCGCCGATGTGCCTGTGTTCTGCTGTAAATGTATTCTTGGGTTTCTAGCTGCATGACTCATTGCCTTTATGGGCTGTATTGTTTTCAGCGGTTCGACTCCGACCCACAGCTCTCAGCACGCTCTTGACGCATGTTGACGTACGAAGGGGGGACAGGTACCACACGGCTCAACATAAATACAAGCAAAGTTATGCAACGTAATGACTTGGATGTTGTTTGTCTATCGAGAGGAAAAAAACAACAACCTTGAAGTTTCAACTTAAGTGCGATGCTTTAAACACAAGTTTTTATTATTGGGCTGGACCAAGATTACAGTGAGTATGAGACGGGGAAGGATACCATGGATGATTCTGCACCTCAGGGTTGACTGTGCAATGCAGGAAGCAGTTCACACTTTGTACGAGTGCTTTCACAATTTACCTGTTGAGATTGGCTCAGATAAACTCTTGATTTAATTGCCTGTTTAGTTTGCATCATTTAGTCTGTGAAAGCTCTCGGTTAAATACTGATGTGAACTAAACTACTAGACCAAGACCTCCTTAAATGAGTGGAGTTTGTTGCCCTGAAACCAACCACAGGATTTTACGAGAGATGGTATGGGATTATTAGCATGAATTCAAAAGCTAATCCCACTCTTAAGCAAATGTATTATTAGTAACATTCAAGCAGTCAGTATACCAAGGCCATACTGCCGTGCGTTGAATGTTAAAAGTAGTGACTACGATGTGTCTGTCTTTTTGTTATATTTCATCTCTTTTCAATGTGTTTGTCATCATTTATGATAAACCGGGTCCTGGTGCAGTCTAGACTATTCATTTTCATACTTATTAGTGACCTTTTGAAAATGAAACATGCAGTTCATGTGTTAATAGATTTGCTCTCCATCAACAGAATTAGATTTTCCCCTCATGTACAACTTGTTTACTCCTCTTTGTAAAAAGCCAGTGTGACCACAGACAAGATGAGAACTACTGTCTGGTTCTTTAACCAGATACTAGTCCTCAAGAAACATGGATCACGTTTCTTTTAGTTGGTGTGAAAGTACCCTATCAGGGTTTGGAGGTCAAGATGTGGTTTTGAAATGTAACGTGTCAGACTGTCATGCGAGAGACCAGAATATAAACCTCACCAAACTCACAATTAATACTTTGTACTATTTGAAATGTTTCCGGACCCCCGATATTCTGTAGTTGTCAAAGCACAGATGCTAAAAAAAAAAAGAAGGAAAGATTCTTTGGAACTGGACTCATAAAAAAAAAAAAAAAAAAAAAAAGGCTGTTTTTAGACAGACTATCACTTAATATTCTTGTCAACCTGCTTTCAGCAGTTAAATACTGCTGTTTGTCGAAGCCCTCTGCTGTCTCTGTATGGGTCAGGCACCGGAAACCACATGGTTAGGGTGAGATTAAGTCATTTTTAAGTAATATTTGTCACTTATTTACTTATTCTAAGTTGAATTTTGTTTTCTCACAGACTTAAACGCTGGATGAAAGTCCTGTTTGTTCCATCCAACTCCCTTTTCCCTTTTCATACGTGGAGTTTGTCACTTTTTCTACTCCGTCACATGACCTTCTTCTTCGACCCCGGTGGTCATCGTGCCGACACCAAAGGGCACCTCACGCTTATCTCTCTGACGCCAACAGCTTTGGCAAACCGGATGTATCTGAAGCCCTGGGAATGAGGATGGACTGGTTTTGTCCACTGACATGGATGTTTCTGGAAAGCTGTTTGGGGCTTTGGTGCCAGCAGTGTCTCTCCTTCATATGTCTTCATTTGTCTGTCCTCTCTGTCTGTGTTGGCAGAGTAGCAACCCACAGTATGGAACCTTTCAACGGTGCCAACGTCCGCAAACAGTTTTCTAACAAGCTGATCTTCCTGATTTTGTAACAGGAAGTGTTGACATGTTGTCTGAGGACATCTGTGTGAACTTTTCTAACCCTCTAATTGCTTCCTACATCTACGTCTCAGCAAATGTCGGAGCGCCTTTTGAATAAGCACACTGCTAGTGTTATGGGGATCTTAATTTGCCAGTGTGTGTGCATGATCGGATGAGAGTAAATTTGTATTAGCTGATAATAATTGTCTTTGGCTGGGGGGGATGGATGGACAGATGCACAGGAAATTGAAAACCTTCTAGCCAAACTGGCTGGCAACAGAGCACGGTGTTCCCTGCATATTTTATTCTTCGTCGGACCAATTTAGTGTGAATTTGTTTTTGCCACCGAAATCGCATTTCTACCACAATTATTTGACAGCTGTCAGTTTCCACCCACTGTTTTTCTATACATTGTTTCCACCCCACGTTTTGTAAATGTGATCCGTGAGTAGTTGTGTGTTATTTGGTGCTGGGATTCCTCGGCATGGATACTCGCAGACTATGAGTAAGTGCAATCAATCATGACTGAACTGTAATCAGCACGGTTGGAGGCAACATGTTTATCTCACCCACCTTTAATCGTTCAATCTTAGCATCTGTTTTTTCCCCCCAAATCCTCCCACCAAACTGCGAGTGCCTGTGGGCTTGAAAAGATATGTATGCTGTCGGGGTGGGACGGATCCACCGCCAGGGGAAAGAAGGCCCGGCTGCTCAGATGTGTTGGTTTTTCCAATTTCTTCCACCTTTTCAATGACTCATCTCGGAGAGGCGAGGCCACTTCCACAACTTGGGTTTCTTTGACACCAAATTACTCTCATCTCATCACGGCAGCTTTTCGTCTCATTCCACCTGCCCGTCCTCAGCGGGGGCTCATCACCTCCTGAAGATCTGTTCTGGTCCGATTGTGTCGGCGGTATCTCTGTTACGTCCACACACTCCTGCCGTGATACACGCCGTTGGATTATCTGTGCAAGTGTCCGAAGCAGCAGCGGTTTTTCAGGAGATTTAGAGCCTCAACTCCATCTGCTGGAGATTTATGAGATGGGTGACTTGAGTGACAGACGTAGAGTAAGAGAAGAGAAGGGGATAAAGGAGTCCGGTGTTTGCAATTGCCCTTATTTTGCTGTAACGCTAGCCAGTATGCCATCCTGTGAACCGACCTTCACTGGATGCCGGATGTCATCGAGGGCATTTCAAGGGAAGCTATGACACGCCCAGCGATCATCTACAAAACACCAAATGTCTGAGGTGCCCTGAAGCTGCATCCGGTGCAATTTTACGTTCATAATGCCGCATTATTGCATTACAGAGATTGCTGTTTGAATGTAATTGTATGTGTTTCTCTGAGGCAAACAGTTGGAGAGAGAAGAGTTTTTCTTTTTTTTCTGTTTTACTGGGCTTCCTCCTGCCAGCATCAGGGGTCTTACAGTGCACCATTTTCTAGATGACTTGTATCTCTTCACCCGGCCAAATATGAAATGAAATAGGCTCATTTAAGGTGGTCATTTGTAAGATATTACTGCAGTGGACTCTGCAGTTATATCACTGACGTTGGCTCTCAGTGGATTTGATGCTCAGAGGGTTTTTTCAGTTGGTTACAGTCGGGTCCGTGAGTATTTGAACAGTGATCCAACGGCTGTAATTTTGCTCCTGAATGTCATCACAATGGTTTGAAATGAAGCAATCAAGATGTGTTTGAAGTGTGGACGTTCAGGTTAGATTGAAGGGGTTTAACAAACACATTGAACTAACTGTAGGAATTACAGCCATTTTTTTTTCACAGTCCCAATGTTTCAACAGGCTCAAAAGTAATTGGACAACCTAACAGAAGTATAAGGATGATTTTTAAAACTTGGATGACTGTCTAAACCAGTACACTTCATCAAATACTGAGTTTCCTCCCTTGAGAGTCTCTTCCAGGCCTTTACTGCCGCTGCCTTCAGTTTTGTCTTCAGGAAGTGAAAACTAGAGCTGGTGCCACTAATGGTCATTAGATCAAACCAAAAGACTACCAGTCATCACACGTTTATGATACTAATTTAATGATTTAAATATGTACTTTGGGCATCAGAAAATGGTTTAACTTCCAGGACTGACAAAGATTGTAATAAGTAACATTGTTAACGCTGTTCTACATTACAGAAAAACATGCAAAACCATTATAATGAGCTTCTAAAATCTCCCTTTTAGCGAGTCTCCTGCTAACGACGATGCTAATGGGCAAAAAAAAGTTCTGATTCTGAAAGTGTCAGAACAACCAGCAAGGCGGCTAAATATTTATTTTAACATAGTATATTGTATGTTAGACCCCACAGGACCTACAAACTCCACACGGAAAGGCCCGAGCTGGCTGATTCAATCCTTCTTGTTGTGAGGCGGTCCTCCCAGTTCAAAACCAACAACTGTCTAAAACATCCCAAAATCTATTTGGGAATAATTCTCTGGGGATTTGTCAACAAGATCAAAATGTTTAGCCACAGTCATCCCCTCCATAATACAAAAACACTGATTTATTTGGCCTCAGGTATGGGGTTATGCTACTTTATGATTGGAAGCTGTTATAGCTGTTATTATAATGATTTATTTCCATTTAAAAAAATCTTGTCAGGAAGGATTCTTTGATTCATTATTTTGTTTCAGCCCACAATCGTAAAAAAAAAACCATCCAAATTAGATTTTTCTATTTTGTCTCGGTGAACATGACACACAGTTGCTATGTCATAATTTGAAGGTGATATTATTTGTTTTTTGATTGTCTGTAAGCATAAGTCACTCTATATATGCCAAGATATTCATCTTAAACATGCTGGCAAGAAGGAAAATTGAATCGCACTTCAGAAAAGCCAATGTAAGCATTTTCGTAACAATGAGCAGTGTCTCTGTGTGCAGCGAGGAAGGACTGTGCCTCCACACACACACACACACACACACACACACACACACACACACACACACACACACACACACACACACACACACACACACACACACACACACACACACACACACACACACACACACACACACACACACACAGGCTGAGTGCAGTTGGGGGGCTGTTGGGGGTGGGTGGGCAGAGCTTCTCGGGGGCTAATCAAATCCAGTGGAGACAGAGCTGGAGTCTGCTGCCTGCCTGCCTGCCAGCCAGCCTGTCTGCTATTTTTAGAAGCCAAGCCCTGCCAATGGCAATTCAGCTCTCTTCACAGATACAGATCCCGGCTCATGATACAGATATTTATAACTGCCACAGCTGTCTGCCCAAGTGTGAAACTCCAGCTGAACAACCAAATGATTATCTTTTTTTCTTGTCTGAGGATTAAAACTGTTCCTTCTTTTCTCTCCCCTTTGGCTTGTTCACCACCAACTTTATGTTCAGTTTTATACAACTCTGGGTATTGATTTCTAAAGGATGATCTTCAATGATTGAGCTAAGGATGCTGTGCCTGTGGAGGAAGCGAAGCATTTAAAGATGGACCCTTTTTTGTCTCTGGACATTTACTGCAAAATTGAGGCATCTTAATTTTATTTTTATCAGCAATGGACAACCAGAACAACAAGCTATTAAACCAAAAGCATGTATTGTAGTTTCATGTTTTTGTGCACATTTATCATCATTACACTGTTAATATAATACAATGTTATTCGATGATTGACTAATAACTTCTATTTATTTATTCAGTTCCTGTGCACCCATTTAATTTCAGCTCAGTGTCAGTCGATCAAGCATTTCTCTATCATGGCCAGTGTTTCATGAAGGGCAGGGCTGACAAGCATGTGACAGAGCAGAGGAACATTACTCGAGCTGATGACAACTACACTCATTACGTGACTGTAAAACAAGCGCACTAAAAGCCCAAACATTTTGCAATCAATGGATAAACCTCAACCTGAAACTGCTGAAAACCCATCCCGCCCCCCCAAGGCTGTCTGCCCCGGGGAAACACTGTTATGGTTTGGGTTATAACACGCAATATTTACAGAACATTACGCAAGTAACTTAACGTACGCTTCATGATTTAAATGTGTTACGTTATGTAAGTACTTCTGATACGTACAAGAAATCCACATCACATTTTTTGCTTTCTCACATGAAAGTCCTGTTTTTCCATCCAATCACTCCCAACCTCCTCCTTTCCCTGGACTTTGTCACTTTTTGTACTTCGTCACGTCACCTCCTTCTTGGACCCTGCTCATACATGCGGATACTTTTCACGCCTACGTGAGGCAAAATGTGACACAGACGCAGTATCCTCCGGTAGAATGACATTTATTATACGCTTTGATGGGATACCTGGCTGGACCTGGACAGCATAAACAGGTTTATAAAATGGATGAAATTAAGATAAACAAACATGAATATGACCATCTGCACAGATCAACCTTGTAGCAGTTTTAGTTACTCTTGAATGGAGCAATAATCTTTAATTCAGTTATGACCCTGAGAAACAAATCTGAAAGGGATGTTGAGTCTTCACTGAAATATGTACAGGTTGCATCTTTCAAACTGTTTTCTGAGTCGTTGTCAGACTCACAGCTGCTATACATTTTGTAATTGAAGGAACATATTGAAGACTGAAGTCCAACTACAGTATTTGGGTTTGTCATCCATACCACCCAATTAGTTGTTGATTTCCCCTCCAGATCAGAGACCAGCTGAAAGCGAGGATCAGCCTCCACTTTGTAAGACCTGCTGTCATTGTTGTTTATCAGGTCGGTTATTGATGCCACCGCTCACTTTGGCTGTAAACAAGTCAATAGTGTTTTACTGCTGTTGTATTCAGCTTTGACTCCAGAGAGAGAGCGACAGGTGGAGATAAAAGCAATAATGCCGTCAACCTATGATTAGGCTCCTCGTGTATCCAGACTCTGCTTTTCACTGGTGTATGTTTGATGGATAGGATCGGTCCCTGGAGGCCCGACTCCACTTCGCTGCAACAGAGACACAAAACACATCACAGGCTGTTGCGCCACCATCCCCATCTTTTACGACACCATGCTGAAGAATCCAACAGCATGCTATGACTTTCTAGCGCATGCCAGGCCTGTGCTCAGACCTCGGTGAAAGAAGTAAAGCCCTTCGGAAAGTTTCAACGTGTCGCCGGGTCACCTCGGTGCAGTTCTCTATCACAGAGCTCGCTTCTCCTCTCTGCTTGTTTGAAACATCCCTTTTTTGCAGGGTGGGGGGGGGGGAGTCTTGACATGCGGCTCCCTGAGTGAAAGATATGGCCTTATTTAACATAACTGTCTCCACTGACGCCACGGGGGGACAACAAATGGACTTAATATCCCATCCATCTTTTCAGGATGGTGCAGCGCGCGGCGATCTGTCAATTTCGCCGTCTATTTTTAGATGTTTGGCGTCAGGTCTTGGAAAGTTTTCCAGCTCTGACTGTCTTTGCCTGGAGGTTCATGTAAAGGAGGAGAGGTGTGTGTGTGTGTGTGTGTGTGTGTGTGTGTGTGTGTGTGTGTGTGTGTGTGTGTGTGTGTGTGTGTGTGTGTGTGTGTGTGTGTGTGTGTGTGTGTGTGTACACCTCATGGTGATTATGCTTTTTTGATTCGTCTTAATTATCTCTCACTCACTCACATACGCATGCACGCACACACATGCGCACACACACACACACGCACGCGCGCACACACGCACACACAGAAAGCCAACTCATCCCATACTGTTAACGTATTTATTCCTACAAGCCGTTTAATCTCTGAGTGCTTTCGTTTACGTGTTTGCGGCACACGATCCTCTCTGACTGAGGCTTGAAGTTCCAGCTGCAAACCACAGCTGTGCTCCCTCACGCCTTCAGTCTGTCCACCAGTTTATCAGTACATACGGCTGCCTGTTGTTTCTGGGCCACAGCCATGTGAAGCACATCCCTCGTTCCTCGGTGATCGATGACGGGAGGAAACATGAGTGAAGAGAAATCGGACGATGGATGGCCTGAGGGACGGGGGAGGTGTCACGGAGAGGCTGATTCTGGTATAAAAAGCAACATGGATTTATAGATGGTTTTGCTTTTTTTGTTGCATTTTTTTTGTAACTTATGTGTAAGATACATAAGAAGGTACTTGTTGCATCCCTTGTATCCGTGGATGTTGCATCTGAGATTCAGGCTTGGTGTAGACCAGGAGTCTCCAACCCGTAGCTCACAAACTACTGGCAGCCTGCCACCCTGTTGTGAGTAGAGTGCAGAAGGTTTGAACAATATGCAGTGTTTCCCACACGTAGACTCACTTGGGTGGGCTGCGTAGGTATATTGACGGCTGCCGAAGTATATTTGGCGATCCATTTCGGCATTTTTTTATCTATTTATTGTTTAACCTATCAGAGAGAACGATGCTATCGACTTGATTGATTAAGATTGACAATCTCCCCTCGCTCATTTTATTTGTGTCTGCTCCACATCCTGTCAGTACAGTTAAGCTCCGCCCTTAATGAAACACAGAGATCAGAGGACAGAAACTGCGACCTGCAACTTACCTGCAAGATGCAGCAGAGACTCTCACACTGAACTGGAAAGAAATGGGTTCTCATAAAGGAGGTAAATAACATAAATACAATATTTTTGATTGGACCGCAACAGTGGGGCCAGAGCCATGAAGTCCCAAACTGTCCCCCCCACCCCTCCACCCACCCCCAATCCTTCAACTGAAAACATAAAGAAATGCTGTTGAATTTAAGCTGTTGTGTTACAAAACGTGTGTTGAGGATCAATTTGTTATTGTTCACATAGAAGAAGCTTATTCAGCTGGCTTGGGTGGAGCTCAGCTAGGTGAATAAAGTTGGAGAGAAATAAATAAATGAATAAGTTGGAGAGCAGTGCTGTCGACTCTTTCATGAAGCCCAAATGTAATGATGTTCTCTTTTTCAGGAGGCGCCATCATTACAGTTGTGATAATTGAGTGTTTAATTCACTTAATTTCTTCCTGAAAAACTACCACAAATGTGGAGTGATGATATTTGCACGAGGCTTTTATTTTGACTTTGATTATTTGCCTGGTGATTATCATTTTTTATAAAAGCCGGCTACGTGTGACTCATCAAATTAAACCTTCAAGATTTTTGCTCACGTTAGAGTTGTTAATATTTGAGCGAATCGTGAACTTGATTTCCTCTGAGACTCAGCAAACTTTGCTGTTATAAGAATTGGCAGCAAGTCAGCATGCCGTAACAGGCCACAGAGGGGCGCCTCATCCTGGCAGCAGCAACGTGACTCCTCTTACTTAGCATGTAGCTCCTGCATGCTGGATGTGCTCGTATATAAGACACAGAGAAGACGGTACGTCTGGTGCCCGACGACCTGTCGCTGCTCCGTCACTGCCAACTCTGTGATGTGGCACCGCAGGCCTCCTGTCTGTAACTGATGGCCAAATGATCTGGTCCATTAAGACCCATGTCCCCAGGGACATCTCAGTTTTGTATTCGTCTTTCTAATTACCGTTCATGTAAAATGCACAAGTCTGTCTGAGCTCTCAGGCAGCGTTTTATTAGCTGCGGCGATCGGCAGAGCAGCAGTTGGTCGAACGGTTCACCTCGCGGCTCCTTACAATTCACAAATATCGTTTTAGAGACATGCCTTTGTTCAAAGAAAGTACTGAGACTCAAAGTTTGACATTTTGAACTATTTTGTGTGTGTTTTATATGGTCTTTCATACTTCAGTGTGTGACAAGTCAGAACTTTTCAAGGGAATATGTAATTTATTTTCATGTGAAGAGGGTGAGAGGTGTCATAATGTAGAAATCAA
Organism: Brachyistius frenatus; assembly: GCF_029030835.1. Lineage (NCBI taxonomy): Eukaryota > Metazoa > Chordata > Actinopteri > Embiotocidae > Brachyistius > Brachyistius frenatus. Next base: position 469,540 of record NW_027210645.1, read on the forward strand.
ATTTGTCATGGTGAAATTGCAAATTTGAACCAACCATTGGTCACAAACGGGTGCTTCTGGTGATCAAGCGACGCAACTTCAAATACTTACTCAAGAACAGAGGTGGCCCAATTCTTTCCTATGGACAGCCAAAAAGTTGATTTTAGATGGAGAGCTGCAGGGCAAAAATAAATGTTTGTGTTATGTGAAATTACATTTAATTAAAATATTATATATTTTATAGAAAATTAACCTTATGAATATATAGTAAAATGTCAGAAAAACACAACACAAACATAAAATATTACTCCTTCATTTAAGTACTAGTATTTTTGTTTTGTTTTGCAGAAATTAATGTCACAAAACCATTTTTTCCCCTAAATGTTCTCTTGTTAGTGTGCCACTGCCTCAATCTCTCATCTTAACTGGCAACACAAAATCAATGACATAGTCCACACTCACAGCACAGGAAAGAGTGAATCATCATCATGTTTTGCATATAAGATGAAGGCCAATTAATTTAATATGGAACCTCAATAGCAGCGCTGTAAAACTCATATTATGTACGTTTTAGGTGTACAAAATGTATAGCTCCTGCTCATTATCTTCTGGATTTTACAGCATTTAAGAATAAGGAGAATAAGCATGAACTTGTGCTTATGGGGGCCAAAACAAAGGAGGTGTGGGCCAAACATGGCCCGCGGGCCGCAAATTGGGCCGCTCCGCTCACAACGGTTATTGTTTCCTCCTGCTTGATGCACATCACTGTGCTTTACTCCGTTACTTATTTGTTGGCAAGTTCAAAATTAAAAGTGAACTCATAATCTTACTGTATGAGTTCAGTAATTTGAGTTAGTTTGTTTTTTCTGCTCAAAGTTGAAATATTCTCCATACAAGTCCAAAACTATCAAAGAACAACGAGATGTGCAGTCATCAAGCAAATGAGCCTTCGTATAAAATCCAGTCCCATCCCCGGGAGGTCGCCATCAACTTCTGTTTGTTTGGCTTTGTGTGTGTGTGAGAGAGAAATTGCTGGTGTATGCAAGCGCAGCGGGTGAAATTAGTAGAGAACCAAGCATTTCATCATGCTTACTGGACTTGAATCCATGTGTGAAATGCAGTGAGCCCGGCCAAGCGTGGCTCCATATGCTGCCGTGCTCGATGGCTGCCCCGGTGTTGCGCGGGTCACCTCTGGCCTCACCGCAGTCGCCTCTCGATACGACATTCGTACACCGGCATGCTTCACCTTTACAGCTCCACCTGTTTTCTCACTTGACAAGTCATTGTTGTGTGTTGATGTGTAGTAACATAAGTGTGTGTGCGTGTGTTTGCTCATGCATCAACATGCAATTTATCATTTTTTTCATTCTTTGGAGCTACTGGCTTTCAGCTCGGCTCGTCCCATCTCTGCGGCCGACTTCGTGTCTCTGTGGTTGACTGGCTGTTGAACTACTTTGAGAACAGCAGCAGGGCCGAGAGGTGATGAGAGCTTTCTTGCAGCTGGTAAATGGTGTGACTCCATGTGACAGTGGAGTTACATAAAGGAGCAGCCGTGTCATGTCTGAGGGTCCTCTGTCTACCTCCGAACGCACACCAACAGAGAAGACCGTTTGTGTGTTTTTGTGTTTGTGTGTTGTGTGTGTGTGTGTGTGTGTGTGTGTGTGTGTGTGTGTGTGTGTGTGTGTGTGTGTGTGTGTGTGTGTGTGTGTGTGTGGTCTCCTGGTTTTCATCTCTGACAGATGCCACTCTACCCTCCCTGACAAAATTCAGTGCCTGTTGTTCATCCTCTTTCCGTCCCCCTCATGACTCACAACCTGTAATCAGATTGAAGCTTTTGTAAGTGAATTATTCAACACTCAGAAAAGAAATCACATTACAGTGGATGAAATGCTTCTTTTATTGTGAGAATTCACAGGAAGCACTTGAACCTCCAAACACTATTTAAAAACAGCTAAAGATTAGTATATTTCTTAAAATTAAAGCCCCTAATTATCTAACAATAGGAACAGTAGGTGTTAAAAAAAATCCAGCATTTTCTTTGTCGGCTTTAGAAAAAGGCTTAACAGCATTTGTCTTGCGATTATTAGCTTTTCACTCAATCTTTCATTAGTAAGCACTTTGGTGTTTATGAACCCAGTCTTATTTCCTGACAAAAAATTCATTTGGATTTTTGTGTTTTTATTGTAGAACAAAGTGTAATATTTATGGTAAGTTAAGCACGTGACAACCTCTACAATGGGACAGCTGTCTAAAGATACTTAAATGATGTCAACATATTGTTGGTTAAAACGGTCCTTAATAACAATGCATTGATAAAAGGATTCATAAATACTGTTGATACAAATTGCAATCAGTCGTGATGCTGGGTGGAACGGCTCAAGTAGAGAAATGGGACCCGTTCAAGTCTCGCTGGTCAGTTCAGGGCAGGTCTGGTTAAATCGGTTAATTTGAGATAAGCTTTGAAGCATGTGCAGGAAAAAAAATAAGTAACTTTTAGGATTAAAAAAAAAAAGCCGTAAAACATCGGTCAGCATCGTTTCGGAGCATGATGGGTTTAGTGTTACCATGACGATGGCAGAAAAACTGGTCGATAAAACCGACTGTTTGCCTGCAACGTGCAACACATGTCACTTATGCCAGCAGCAATGCTTTCAATAAGATGAGCCATTTAAGAAGACAGTGTGATCTTGACAGTAAGAGGAGGAGAGAGTCGGGTAGAAAAGAGCAACACCTACCCACAGCCTTTAAACAGCATCTCAGTGCAGACTCAGACAGGAAAACATCCGCAACTAAAGCAGTGGGAGTGTTTATAGTAAATGATATGCAGCCCTATACAGTCGAGGAGGATTTCAGCATCTGATTAAACTGTTAGCCGCGCTGTAATATCACTTTAAAAATCCTGCTTCGTGAACACACACGACAAGGAATCATTAAATAATTGTCCAACACAGACTTCATCACTCTTACTACACACACATAGACATCCAGCACTACTGAAAGTTACCTAACTGAGACTGCCCACTACATCACTGCAGAGTGGCAGATAAAAGCTACAATTTGCTGACTCGCCAAACTGTGTGTTTATATATATATATAGTGAATTTACAGTATACTAACTGATAAATCAATGGCAGAATTTATTTTACTCCCTGGTATCAAAAATCCAGCCTCAGACTTGAATGTGAATGTGCTCCTGTTAAACATCTGCCTCAAAGTAATCTGTATTATTCATGTGTTTGTTCCAGAAGCAGAGCTGTGCCTCACTATTTTCTGCTTCATTGTTGTTATTAATTTATTTTCAAATGATTACAATTGCTCACACGCATATTTGAAAACAGTAATTACAAATAAAACATTAAGGAGACTCAAGTAAACAGGGAAATTTAAATCAAAATAGCTGGAATTAAATAATGAACAAACAAATAAAAGTCTGCCTCAGAAAATACACTGGATACTGTATACTGAAACAAATACAGTATACTGGGCTTCTGTATAGTAAAAATAGGGGGTTGGACTTGTCCTTCAAGTGGGGATTTGTCCAGGAGTGCAGCTTGTTTGAACGTTTCACTTCTGAAGGAATGAATAGTTGCCACCGGTTGTGGTTGCCCTCCTCACCCCAACTCTTGGAAGCAGATGGCCGCCCACCTCTGAGCCTGGTTCTGTCAGAGGTTTCTTGTTTCTTCACACTAATGGAGGTTTTTCTCCTTTAAAAGGGAGTTTTTTTTCCCTCCTAGCTTATGTGGGAATTGTTGAGTTTCTCTGTATAATGCTGTAAAGTTCTGCTGTAAGGACTTTTCTGTGTTAAGTGCCATGAAATAACCTGTGTTGTGATTTGGCGTTATATGACTATGCCTATATGAATCCCCACAGTGAATTTCCCCCATCTACTCGTTAAATTAGATCTGAATCTCCTGTCGTACATGAAACATTAACAAGAGGTAAACTGTTTCATGTCTTAAAGATGTGAAGCGGTACATTCTGCACGCTACAATGCAGTCACTCTTTGCTCGCGTCATTTGAAGCCTGAGACGTGTGCCTACAGGCGGCCTCTGACTGCCTAATTCCCACCTGTTTAGATGAAACATACTTTGTGCTGACATGTCGTGGCTTTTTGTCATCTTTAAATGTAAAATGTAAACAAAACCATGTTGTGCAACACTGGATATTAAAAGCAGTGCAGATGCATGAATAATAATCGAAGAGGTAATAATACACAAACAGTGAAGTAGTGTTTAGTTACATAGTCAATATGTAATCCAGCAGCTTGTATCATGACATGATTTCGGATATAGGTGACTTTTAATATATTTTAATGAAAGCTGAATATCATCTGAATAGTCTATAAAACAGTCATTATTAGCATCTCTCCAGCCTCATGTTGCTGTCCGTCTTCCTCTGTTTCAGCGACAGTCAGATCACCTGTTTGATGAAGCTAAGCGCAGCTGTTGGAGAGCTTTTATGTCGTACGGCTGTCTTCACAATATTTGTATTATCCTTCACCTCCTATAATAACTTGAGCATGACATCCCATAACCCCCTCTTCGTCACAGATTCCTCATAGGTTGCTCACCCACTCTTTAAAATGTCTCCCATCCTAATTGCCACATCAGAGGCAAACCCTAACTGTGAGGGGGTGCAGAGCGTGACATTATAAACGCTGTGGGCAGAAATGTCAGGACCATCATTAAACGCAGCGGCTCGGGGCCGTTCCACACAGAGGCGTTTGGTTTTCGGGAGGTTTCGGAGCCGGTGAAGTGATTATACCGTGCTATGCAAACTTCTGCGCTTCACTTGGTGTTTTTCCCCTTTTTCAAAAAACAAAAGCAACTTCCTTTTCCCCGTCAGCAGTGTCAGCTATTTCAGTCCACGTGCCGCCTGGTTGTTACCGAGCAGTTTCAGATGCTCTAACCTCCATCAGCTGTCAGATCAACACAGGCTCGTTCACAGCGTCCCTTGCTCCTCATCGTCCAGCAATTATTGCCAAGTCATTACGCCGTGCCGCCGATACAGAACATATTCACTCTTATCAGTGCGCCGGCCCTCTTCTCTCATGAATCATCAATTGCCAACAAGCACAGCAGAAACAGGATAATGTCAAGCTGTCTCAAGGCCACACATTCCCATACATTGCCCCTTGAAAAGCTCAGCTAGATCTAAAGGAAGGTTGATCTTATGTTGATAAGCTGTGTATAAAAGCAGAACATTTGCTTATTGTTGCATCGAGTTTGAAATGACTTCAGTAATGAACCAGAGTTTCTCGCACCAATCTGTGGAGACAGCGAACAGCTCAAGTCTCATTCAATACATGATTTGTATTTCACTTCCGAGTGCTGCACACCTCCTCACCGTTGCTTTTTAAGTGTGAACCCTGGGGGGGCCCAATGATTGGCTCAGTGATTGACACCCTTGTATTCATACGAAAGGCAGTCCCAAATGGACATACCGCACCCGACTGCCCTCGGGTCATTCCACGGCTCCCTGTGGAAGCCGGGGCCACCAGGCAGCTAAATAGCTCTCCTGGCTCGCCGCTCGCTTCCCTCCCACGAGGCAGATGTAACCTAAGCAGAGGGTCAAGCCTCATTTTAAGGACAATTAGGCACACAGACTTCCATCTCATCTCATCACATCGTTAGAGTGCAACGGGACCCTCGGTCTACCTGCCATTCAGCCACCTGTCCCAGTTATGGAGGAGGAGAAACTCCTGGAAATATAAAAGACCCGGGTAGATGATATAAATTCAGACAATGAGTGTCACGGATGGAACATGTTATTCACCAGCGTTTTTATTTTTTAATTTTTAAAAATTAAGGCCGGACATTTTTTTTTGGTGTGAAACAGACAGAGAAATCGATGTTGTTAGTGTATCTCTCATAAACGGGGGGGCTTTATGACATTTCCAATTTGGCCGTCTGCGGGAAGATAATGATGTTTCACACCACAGCGTTTTACTGTTGCGTTTGCTGAAAGGGTGTAAAAACATTTGGTGAAATTCAATTTTTTTTGTGTGCGTGTCTGCAATTTCTACTATTGGATGTGCGTTAGGTTCCTCCTGCTAAAAGGAAAACAGACAGTGACAGAAAGCGGAAGTGCAAAAAGTCTTTTTTTTTTCCAAGCAATTGTGGTTTTGTAATCTCAGTTTAAAGAGACAGTTACCACAAAAAAAATGACATAAATGTACATGTTTTTAACCAGCGAGGTTAAATCTAGTCTGACTCACCATAGTAGAACTTGTGTCACTGTAGGTGGTGAACTTGATAGATTAAGCATAGCATGCATAGTGCTAGCAAAGCACCCTGTGGATTAGTGAGGCGTTTGGTAGGTTGGTGGTAGAATATGTAGTAATGTTGAGTTAGTCTGCATTGATATGACACTTTATGTGTAAAACTGAATGTTGGTATAAACCATAGACTGTCTATAAAAGTGGACGTAGCTTCCTGGTCTGAAAAATGAGGCCAATTTGGAAGTGCCTTAAGCTGCAATACCTCAAAGTGCCAGCAGGGATTCACTCTGAAAAGCTTGCGGCTCCATTCTCATGTAATACAAAGTCAATCCAGTTTTTCCTGAAGTTATTTTGGTGTCGTTGACTAAAGTCACTCCTTCTTATTCGTTTTCTGGCGATCCATCTAAAATCAATTCTGCCATTAATTAGAAAGTAAGGTACATGAACCCATGTTTTGGGGGGAATGTCTGTTTGACAGGCCTGTGATGCAGTAATGTTTCCACTATTGATGGGCGGGATGTAGTATGGTTGGGTTTCCAATCAGATTGCATCAGATCAGATCAGCCTCTCTCGAGGCTTCATTGCAGCCATTCACAAACCAATGAGTGACGTCACTATTGGTTGCCGCTTGGTATAAACCTGCCATTAGTCGACAGTGAGTATCCTCCTCCCCCTCCGCTGGAAAGAACAGCAACCTCCGATCCAACAACCTACATGCTAAAAATGGCAAGTTTTTTTTAAAATAAAGATTTGGATCATATATCAATAATCAAGCAGGCCTGCTTGGTTCTTTTTGTTCTTCAGCAGCGATTTAGACATTTTTATAAACAGCAAAGGTTACCTGTTGCATTTCAAACACTTGAACAGAAGTGAGAGTGACACGTAAAAGCACACATCAGAAAGCTCTGACTGTTCATCTGTTGGGAGCTATCGAAACAGAAAATGACTCATTCGATTTCCTACCATATTCCTGTCCATTGAGTTGACGTCCAATGTTTGTGCTAAGCTAAGCTGTTGGGAAGCTGCCTTTTGTATTGAAGGTCCTCTGATTAAATTGAATATTGATTTTCTCAGGCAGCCAATAATTGAAGTATTCCTCTAAGAAACACCACGACAAGAAAAGGGCTCGGTGGCAACAAAGAGTAGTTAGTAAACTATGAGCTTCTTCAATTGTGAACGCCTCCCTGTCCCCTCCTATCTGTCAGCTGTGACGCATTATCTTAGTATTCCTGTCAGGAGACGTGGCCATGCCATAATCTCCTCAGCAAGACGTGTCGGGATCTTTATCTCAGTGCCGAGGCATTCAAAGAGCCCTCAGCAGTTTCTCCTCTTTCTCTTTTTCTGTTCACCCATCAACGTGTAGGAGGGGACCTTTGGTGTGCACCTCTATTGTCAAACAAATGCTGCGTTTGTGTGGATGGATGTGATGGATAGTCTTCTGAGGCTTTGTTGTGACACAGCAAAGTGACGGCAGTCGTGGTAAAAAGCAGCCTGACATCTGCGTCGTGTCTGTGACACTCAGCAGCAGACTGCGTTTTTAAAGATGAAGCAAAGGCAAACCAGCCAATGACAGATTTTTGAAACCATAGTAATATTAATGCAGGGTCAGATCGGGGGACCTCCCGCCTCCCCCTGAAAGAAACAAAAAAATATGACTGTACTTGTAGAACTGCAGTTACATCCAGTAACTACTATTTATTTACTTATTTCCACTGCAACCATTTGATTTCAACTCAGTATGAGAGGCACTCATGCATTTTTCTGTCACTAACAGTCGCGCTAATTTGTCTGTGTATTATGAAAGCTGTGTATCATGAAGCTGTTTATCATGAAGGCTGTGTTTCTATGCATGTGGAGGTGATGCATGTGTGCACCCGGGCTGTATTCCCAGGCACTGCCTTGCTGCCGGCCTATTCCTAGCACAGCCAAGTCATTACAGCCGGATCTATTTTTAGCGCAGCGTGATTGAAATGTGGTCCTGAGGGGGCCGAGAAGAGAGAGAGAGAGAGAGAGAGAGAGAGGCAGGCAACAACAATCACTGTTTCTGGAGAGGAGCATGTTGAGGCCATTACAACCACACAGGCAGCCACAAGATCACACAGCTGCATGAAACAGAACATATTCATATATGTCACTATTAAAAATACTCATCATTAATGAAAATGTGTCACTGCAGATAGGCGTTTTTGGACTGCAGGAACTATTTCACATCTCCAAGAACCGCTGTGTGTCTCCGCATCGGGAGAACGTGGAACCTTTTAAGTTCCTATAACTCTGTTTTAGGGGCTTTGTCAGCTGCTGCCTCTACCTGGGTTCTCTCCCCCGTTACAACAGCAACTGTGGTGACACACAGAAGCAGACAACCGCCGGGTTTAAAACACAGTGTAAACAGTAAGCAGGTGAACGACAGCTACCAACGAGTTTCAGATGGAGGTACAATAGTCCGGGCTTTATTAAGACGTTACACACCGCAGGAAATACAGCGTGACTTCTATTGAACCGAGAGAAATATCCAAAGTCGCTCCTGTCACGTCCTGCTGCGCAGTGATTTGATGCTATTTGAAGCACCGGAGGTTGCTATTATTTTTCATCTAAAATGTGATCATCCAACTTCAGTCACAACATGTTCCTGCAAATGTTTCTCAATGAAAGCCTTTTTATGAGGGGTTTCTTTTTTATAAAACGCTGGAGGGCTTTTGGTTTGAAAAAATACGAAAGGTTTTGAGTTTCTATCGACACGCTATGTAACTGACAATGCAAATGGCAGCAGATCCTAACGGGCTTCAAAGGAATCAGTTAATACAGCTTCAATGTAATCATGAGAATTTGGACCATGACATTTGTTTCTATTGGCCCTCTCGAATGAAACACGCTTTGGATCTTCAAACAGGTCAAATTTTAACTCATCATATCATTGTGCAACATGTTGCGCAATGATATGATGAGTACAAATGAAGTTTTAGACAGTCATATTAGAAGGATCAACTTGTTGGTTTTTGTCTTCTCCCGTTAATTTAAAATCCAAAATAACACCAACCTCATCCTTTAACAAACTGGAGGAAAACAAGGGGAGAAAACATCGACTTGGATGGAAATTGCCTCCAACCAGTGTCTGGGCTCCAGAAATCAGAGTGATTTTAGTCAATCAATTTAAATGAGATTCGTATCAACGTGCTGCTCCTTTCATTCTGCTGCCAGCACAGCAGGCGTCTGTCTCGTACCTGCATTGTAAGGCGGCGGGGCTTCGTCCAGATCCAAAGCAGATTGGCTGCACTGTTTCTCTGCAGGGGAAAACGACAAGTGGAGAAAATGGTATTCAGAGAGGACATCAAGATTTTAATTTGCTGCCTTTTACATCAAGCGTGCTTTATTTAGTGTTCCATCATGAGGGCAGGGAAAAATGAACATTTGAATGATATTGAAGTCAATATCAGATTAACGTACTTTTCATTAGTAATATAAAAAAGCACTCTCTACTGTCTGAATATATATAATAAGCTATAGTACAATAACTAAAGGGAACAAATCCTCTGGCAGCTTATCACTACTTGACTTGGATGTTTGCCCGTCACTGTGGATATATGTTCAGTCGGACACTAGAAAACTGATTTTGCATGCATCTGCAGAAGGAGAGAAGTTTCTCTCTGAGCGCCTTAAATCTGATGTGTATGCACAAACTGATTTCATGACATCACAACAAGTTTGGAAGCCAATCCTGCCTCATAATGCAGGCAAATCAAATTATTATATACAGATCTTCAGGACAGACTGTCGACACTGTTATTTGCAAGTGAGCAGATCAGATTTTGTGTTCAGACTGATGCAGACATCACCAATCTATCTGCATGGGTTGCTGTGGTAACATAAGACACGCTGCTACGCTGGTGACACGGCTTTTCAAGTGGCAGCATACAGTTTATTTCGACTTCTGTCCCGTGGACTGTTATTATTGTTGTCCTCTGCAGCGTGAAAATTGACAGTCTGATAGTGCTGTGCTCGCGGTAACATAGATTCTGCTCACTGTCGCTCTGAAAATGATGTTGTCACCATGTGTCGTGTTGCGTGTGATGCAAAATATCCAATCGGAGCCAGCAGAGCGTCCGGACTGAGACGCATCAGGAAATCCGACTGGAATCACATTTCAAACCACCTCCAGATTTGGTTTGGATCCAGATTACAAAAATCCCGTTTGCGGTGTTTTTTTTTGCTGTTCAGGCTTTCAAAAATCCTCCAGGATACAATCTGAATATGACTTAAAATTAAATCGGGGTTGGCAGTCTGAGCATAACAGACAAATGTGACGGGAAATCCTGAAGCCTCCAGTCGTTACACACTGACAATGAGTTTTTATGGGTCACGTCCAGCTGATAAACTTGTCAAAATTTGCAGATTCAATGATTTGTTCCTGAGGTGAAGGTTGAAATGTAGTTTTTAAGAATTAACTTGAATCTTTTTTGGGGGGAAAATTGGAAACACATTTTTGTTTCTAGCAAAGTATTTTTTTTAACACTAAACTCAACACTAAACTCAAAGCAGAGCTGAAGGAATCTCTCTTGGAGGTTTTTATTAAAAAACATTACTATTGAGCAAATTAAATTTTCAACCTGATGAGCAGTAATTTATTTAAAATATATTTTATCCCAAAAAAGGGACAAAGAGGAGACCAAATATGAAGTTAGAGAGATGAGTAACAACATGCAACAAAGGTTGGCTGCAAACGGGGGGGTTGCTATTGATCATCAATTTTACACCAGTCCAACCAGTAGTTTTTGAGATTATTCACAGGTTTGAATTGTTCTAAAGTAAGAGCATCATTACGGTGGTTATGATTCAGAACTTTGGACCAAATTTCATAGTAGTCCATCCTGTAACTGTGTAAATATTTCACTAATTACCAACAACCTCATAGTTGTGCTTATGTAAAAGTGGGAGGCGGTCATCCTCTGGAGAACATCAATGTCTGAACTAAATCTCATGGAAACCCATCCAATTGGGGTTGAGGTATTTCAGTCTGGAAGTAGTCGACCAATGATAGACTGCCATTGATGGAGCCATGTATGGCATTATACTCGGGCAAGGATGAATGCATAAGATGATCGGCACGTGCAGCATGAGAATATGAAGCCCATGCAGTTCTGGATAAGTATAAGTTTAGGATGAAGGTGCTCTGTCTACAATAATGATCATTTTCTCCGCTGTTTTCATCTCCGTTCATCTGGTCTGTGTGCTGTGCGGCTGTCATTAGGTTGTAATAGGCCAGACGTCGAGCCAGCAGGCTCCGAATCATCGCTCCACTTTGGCTCCCAGCCTCCACAGGAGGGGATAAAGAGTGAAAATAATCAAGGAATCAGTGAAATTTGTTCTGGAAAGGCAAGAGCCAGTGCCTCCATCAGCAATATGTGGAGAGATGATATATGCCGCATCAGAAGAAAAGCGGGACCTTGGATGGTCCTTTTACCCCACGTTAGCCCCGCCGCCTGAGTCAGCGAGTGCTCCCTCACCATAAACTGCCACTTTTAATTTCCCCATCCTTCGCCCCCTTGACTGCTTGTCCTGCGCCAGACTCCCTCCCTTTCACAGAGTACTTTTTGAGTAATTCTGTGTCTACTCCCCCGTCCCACCTCCCCCCCGTCGCTGTGGAGCACTGCCAGGAAATCCCCCCTACTTCACCCACCCATCACCGACTCCTCTCACGCCGTTTTCGATGCGTTCGATTCATAATCGTCTGATGGAGCCAGCATCCACCCCCTCCCCACACCGTTGTCACCATCATACTTCCAGTTCATTGAGCAGCACAATAGCAGCTCTGCTGGGCTTTTATTATTTCGCCGTGATGACTTCTCATGCATTGATCTTAAAAACTACACTGGTGTTGCTGATAGAACAGCAGGACACAACATGCTGTCTGCGACCTCTGACCACAATCACACTCTGTCTTCCGTACACAAATTCCTCTGAACACGGCCAGTGCATCACAGTCGGCTGAATCAGCCCCTTAAATGCGGTACGCTGTCAAACCGGCTCGTTCTAAATGTATTCCCATTCCTTGTCTTTCTTTTTCGCAGACTTTAGAAGCAGTGCTGAACTTCAAGTACTCCGGGGGAACAGGCAAAGTGGAGGGCTACTACAGGGAGCTGTCTCTGGGCATCCATGTCGACGTGGAGCCTTCGGTGTTTTTTACCCGAGTCAGCACACTCCCTGCTACAAGGTAACACACAAAAATCAACATGCATTTTATCTGGCCTTCATGAATAATATCAGATGTTTTCATGTTTATTGAGATATAATACATCTTGTACACAGAATGGGGTCATGGTTGGGTCATTCCTTCTTTCTATACTGGCCATTGAGTTTACCTGAAGCCGATGTGATGCCAGAACAGACCTAAAAAAAAAAAAACTCTATAAGGTCACCATGTCAGTAAACATCCAGCAGTCACTGAGCAACACCAGCATTCATATGTCCTATTTCTGTCCACCCAATATTGTTATCAGCTCAATGTGAATTTCATCCTTCGGTGCTGAAGGTAGTAAACAGTGAGTTTGTCAAAACTGTGTTCATCAAAACAATAATCCAAAACAGGCACAAAAAACAAAAAACAACAACAAAAAACAACAACAACAACAAAAAAAAAACATCCCCACCGAACACAACTGAACACTCAGTTGCATTCAGAGCTGGTGACATAATACAAACTGAACTAAAGGGTTGAGTGCTGAACTCCGATACTTTTGTGGCAATGGCCGAGTCCCTCTAATACTATCTCGTATCAAAAATGCATTGTCATTCGTTATCAAAGTGAAATCCAGCTAGTTTCATCCACACTAATGAGTTTTGGTTGAAAAAAGCACAACTTTTACACCGTTTTTGAAGGAATACATTTCAATTGCGTCGATAAGCCACAAAATGTAACACGTCTAGCCTCTAGCCCTCCTTGTGCACAGCTGGTGAGCTCTCAGCTACTGATCGCATGTGTTTAGGGAAAATCTGTGAATTTTAGCATCTACATGAGGCATTTAAGGGACATCTATAAATTGTTGCTGCACAAAGCAACCTGGCTTAGATTCCTATAAACTGCACGGAAACTATGTTTTGCACCTTAATGTTTAACTTTTTCTTCAAATGTATTTTGTACAATTGATATAAAAAAAAATATCGTTCAGGAACGGGTATCCAAACGAAACGACTCATGGACATTTTTTTTTTTATTGACTTTGAATTTCATGAGACTAGTTGAATGGGAGCCTACAGAGGCTTTTTTGGAGCCAACCTCGAGTGGCACTCGGTGGTATTGCAGCTTAAGGCACATCTGCATTGCCCTCAAGCTGCCTCCATTGTTAGATACCGTCTATAGTACTAACTAAAGCTCTGAAAAGGTTTTTATGTTATTTAATATTGTGGGTAACTGAGTAAAACCCTGAGTACAGGACTAGTTTAGTTCAGTGGTTCTCCCTCCGTGTCTCTGATCTTTCAACCTGCATACCATTTTTGTATCTGTGCTATTAATTTGATTTGATCATTAAAACCCTGCGATCGTCAGATGAAATGACACCACTCAACCTTCACTGGAGTACCAGACGGGCTCAGAGTGATGCTGCTCTTGTCCCAATAATTGGTAACAAATCTCTATTGTTAACCTTCATTTTATCTAACTTACAATCATTCTTCTCTCTTAGGTTAGGTTAGGTTAGGTAGTTACTTTATTGATCCCCGAGGGGACATTTTTTCGCTACAGCAGCATACAGAAGCAATAGATAGTAATAGAACAATATAAAAGCAATAAAATAGCAGTAAAATAGCAGTAAAAACTATAAAATATAAATATAAAATATAAAATGCACAGTATATACAGTATATACAGTACAGTATATATCTATATATATTATATACAAACAACCAAGAAACACAGTCAACAGTGTTATTGTTGTGTGATGGATTTTGCCAGAGGTGAGTTATTGTACAGTCTTATTGCGGTCGGCAGGAATGATCTCCTGTATCAGGAATGATCTCCTGTATCTGTCCTTGTGACAGCGGAGCTGGAGGAGTCTATTGGAGAAAGTGCTCCGCTGTCCCTGCAGAAGGTGGTGGAGAGGGTGCTCTTAATTTGGTGGGTAGATATCAAGCTTCTCTTTGACGACTGCAGCAACAGTCTCACTTTGACATTATTGCTATCCAAACCAGGGGCCGTGGAAATGGTCTTTTCACTGACAGGTCAGATAGGGGAAGACGTGGATGGATATTGAATGAATAGTCACACACGCATTTCATCTCTCATGCACATACACTTACATTACGGTAGACACGCTCTCACACACACACACACACACACACACACACACACACACACACACACACACACACACACACACACACACACACACACACACACACACACACACCCCCCCCCCCGTGTTTCGCTTAACTCCACTTTTCAGCTCCCCAACTCATGAAAAAAAAAAAAAAAAAAACTGGGAGCGAGGGAGACGGATCGTAGCAGAGTAATGGCCACTTGAGGTGAATCATTAGCTGTAATAATATCTGCAGTTTAAGCCATCCATCTTGGCTCTGCGCTGATAGATACGCTAGACTGGCTGCTATACCGTCACCCTGTCATCGCAGCAGCACTCCTCCTCACCTCCACCGCACCCACATTATTTTCTGCCTCACTACTCTGCCTCGGTATCTATTGACTCTCCACCAAATCTCATCAGAGCTTAAATCGGAGCTTAAAAAAAAACTCCTCCGAGGTCAAAAATGTTTTTATTTGTGAAGCTCAGTATCGCATTTAGTGACTCAGTGGGCTTTGCAGGCCCACATCATCGGTCCTTGACCCGCACTGACCTGTCCAAGAACACACTGGTGAAAAGCCCTCGCACACAAGCGAAATGTACAAACCCTCTCGAGTCGAAGATGTATCTCGGTTGTGTGGAGAGCTCAGGGTGAAACAGGAGCTGTGGGAACAAAATGTTCAAACATTTGGCCCCTTGTTCATATCTTTATATCGAAGTCTTTTTAGGTGAATTTGGACATGAGGATTATGGGTTTTAATTAAATTATTGGCAATTAAATTGGACTTGATCTGTCCTTATTATGTGATCAGGCCATTAAAAATCACAATTCTTTTATAATTTTGCAGTTTACTTTTTTTTTTTTTTTTTTTTAAATTTGAGCAAAGTACACCTGCTTGTGTTTAGACTACTCTGTCAATTGACAAAAAAGTCTTAAAGAAAATATTTTTACCTTCCTAAAGTAAAGTTTCCCACAAAAGCTGAAGGACGTGGACTTAAAGTTTATGGCAGGCTGGAACCTTTCTGGTGTTGGCATGTGCATGTTTTTCAGTGCGGATGCTCCAGTTCCCTGCCAGAGTCCAGGGACAGTCAGCTTAGGTTATTTGGTGGCTCTAAATTTCCAATTGCCGTGCTTGTAGCATGAATGGTTGTCTGTCTTTTGTGTTAGCTCTGTGATTGACTGATGACCTGCCGCTTCTCGCTCAGTGTCAGCAGGGGTCGCCTCCAACCACCACCGTCGCCCTCGGAGACCCTTAAGTAGCTATTATTAGTACTATTTCCATTTTGTGCAAAAAAATGTGTATCTTCTTTGCTGCTGTACTACAGGAAAGAGAGAAAGATTGTACTTTTTACTCGCCTTCATTTACGTGACAGTTTCTGCAGTTACAGGTTACTTTTCAGATTCAGAATTTACTTAAATACAACTATAATAATAACATTTCTTAATAACTGACGTTTATAAAGTAAAGCACATTGTTAAATTAGACCTGACTTTTATACACATGGGAGCAGGAACAGACAAAGCCTCGTGTCAGATCAGTAACTTTTCCAATTCACTGAATACAAAACAACCAACTGCAACACAAATGTGTGGAGCAGAATTGTATTTTCTTCTTCAGTTCTAATCCAATAATTGTCTCACCACTCCTCACATTTATGTTGTGACTGTCTCTTCCACTAATACATCAAGATTAACAATTCACAATAAAGTCGTAGGTGATAACGTTTCAGCCACAGAAGACATTTTACTGCAAAACAAGTACTTTTTCTGGAAGTGTGGCCCCGTCTATTTCTTCAAAAGGCGCCCACTTAAGCTATGGAAGCTAAGCATGTAGTTCACACGTGTCGTTAATGTGACTCCTTGATCCACGTTCTTCCTTGTAACCGTTTACTGAACACGTTCAAATGTAACAGAAAACAGAAATGCCTAAAACAAACGGAAAGAACAATAAATGATTCCTGTTGATTTACGGTCTACAAGCTAATCACGCTAACAACGGTCAAAAACTAGTTTGCTCTCACGGCTCCGTAGCTTCTAACTAAAACTACTCAACCAGCATCCGCAGCAGGTCACACGTTGTAACCAATCAGAGGCCACAGCTGACTAAAGTCACCACCGTTGTCACTCAGGCACACCGCTGTAAAAATGACAGAACTGCTTATCTTTAAGAAAGTAAAAGACTCTGGAATATTTTCGATAACCTTGGCTTTATAAATGGCTCTAACATTTACTTTTAGTATTTAAAGTACATGTCTCCTTACTGAAGTCATTTTACTTAAGCAGGAGTTGAAAGCCGAACTTTGACTTGTAATTGAGTACTTTTACACCGTGGTATCGATACTTTT
Organism: Brachyistius frenatus; assembly: GCF_029030835.1. Classification (NCBI taxonomy): domain Eukaryota; kingdom Metazoa; phylum Chordata; class Actinopteri; family Embiotocidae; genus Brachyistius; species Brachyistius frenatus. The sequence continues at coordinate 486,373 of NW_027210645.1, forward strand.
CTTGAAGTAAAAGATCTTAGTACTTTTTCCACTGCAAAAACTCAGGTAATGGAACAGCAACAGGGTCAACAAAGTTAAATCTATACCCAATGTGAAACCTGTGAGCCAGGGATGTCTGTGCAAGTGTTTGTGAAACTCAGGAAAACAAATTCTCTAAACCCTGAATGATATATATATATATAATTATATGCAGTAAGTGTGTTTTGTGGATCACTGTTGTTGCACTGAACTACTTTTATTATAAACCAAAATTTCCTGAATGGATTTTCCAATGAGACATTTAAACACTTTACTTCAGGCCACAATGACGCACATATCTTTTGAAAGTACCGACATTATCTCTTGATGTGAAGATGATTTAAACTCACTCTGACATTAGCTACTTTTGAAAATGTAGTAACAGCCCTTCAATAATCGAATGTCTGTTTACCTGGGCTTTGTACACACACACACACACACACACACACACACACACACACACACACACACACACACACACACACACACACACACACACACACACACACACACACACACACACACACTGCTTGAATTTCCCCCCTGGTAGGGTACACATTAAAGTCCTGTAAAAACACTTTGCTTGTTGTGATAAGTTCTATTGAATTTTTTCTTGGCTGGGAGTTAAAAGAGAATTTGGAAGTGTTGCTATGAAATTGTTCCATAATACAGCAACTTATCCTTTCGATCTGTTTTTGTGTTTTTCGCTCCCCCTCTCTCTACTTATCTGCTCCTTCACTGCTGTGTCGCTCGCTCGCCCCACAAACAACAACAAAGGAAATTCTCTCTGAAAGTCATTTTTCTTGTTCCTTGTTGTGGGGAGATTTAGCTGCGGAGTCTTCAGCTCCTGAAGCCTGCAGTAGAACAGTAGCTGCTTACATTAACACTTTTGTCTTCGCCGTTCTCCTCTTCACCCTTTCTTTTTCCTTTAGTCCCTTTAGCTTGTTGGACTTTGTGTTTTCTGTCTTCCTCTGTCTTTTGCTTTCTGTTTCGTTTGTCTTTACTGTTTCTCTACTTCTTTTTTTCTTTGCCGTTGCTCTTCATTTTTCTTTTCTCCATCTGTCCTTTATTTTTCTTCAGTACTTGTCTCCTTTTTCTTTTGCTCTCTTCACTCAACTTTTTCTCCCCTCTTTTTATTTCATCTTTACCATGATATCTCTTCACTGACTTCTCATTGACAGCGATATTCCAATTTTAACTTGCAATGAAATAATCCCACACAAGATTCATATATATTTTTGACAATCACTTCATTGTTTCAGTAATTTGTAAAACAAAAGTGCACAGTATTCTCAGTTTCAGCTTCACGTTTTGCAGAATTTGCTGCTTTTCTTTGTCTGCCATGATAACAAAAAGAAAATTCGGTGGTTTTGTTCTGTTTGTCAGACAAAACAATTTGATAACATTACCCAGCCCGATATCACGCCAAAGCCTGTAATACACCCGTCAGTCAACCAGAGAATACTGTGTTGTTGTGAGGAAAAGCTCACGTGTTTATGACCACTGCTGAAGGAGGTTTCACCCACAGGGCCGATGTTCAAGGTGCCCAAGAAAGCAAAAGTCAATCAGGATTTCTTTTAAGTAATGTAAGTATGTTACTTACATGATGTAACATAAATAGCATAATGTAATGTACGTTAAGTAACTTGCGTAACGTTACTTACGTAAAATGACTTATTTCAACCCAAGCCACGATCTTGTCCTCACCCCAACTACGTAGTTCTGGTGGATAAGCCTGACTTAATTGCCACCGTGTCACATTAAACCCAAATCATGATGGTTTTTGGTGCTAAGGCATTTTACTTTTCACGCCAAGGCCAAGCAAAACATGACGCTGACGCAGCATCTTCTAGTGGATCGAAGAGTTGCGATCTTATTACTGTTACTGTCAGATCTTTTTTTTCCCCTCTGCAGCAAATATTTAGACGTGTATTTAATTTCTTGTAATATCAGTGCAAACAGAGGGGCGTGTTGCAACCAGTTTGGAACAGAAATGTTGCAGTTTCTTGTCTGCTCAGCACAACGGCAGCATGTTTTTCTGTTCATTATACTGGAGGTCATTGAATTTCTGCTTTTTAGTCTGTTAAAGTCAGGGAGAAGTCAGGGAATTTTACATGTGACTCTTTTTTAACCGTGCATTAGATGTCACCTTAACCCATGTTATTAAAGGGAATTTTGACATCACAATTATTCTATGTCATACTAAAATGTGAGTAAAATAGCCACAAGGGTGCACCACAGCTGCAATATGACAGCAGGCCTGGAGGTCCAGGTTGCTGGAACTAAATGAGATGACGTCCTCAATCAGACCATGTTGTCTGTCACGTAACACAGAATACAAATGAAACAGACCTATGAGAAAGTCCTCTCAACAACTTGACTGACGTAGCCTCTCTGTAAGTAGATGAAGCAGTTCACATGGCTACACTTTCTGCTTGTCTTTTACCAGTGACAAAAAAATGTCACTCAGATCCCAACCATGGCCAGAAACCATTGGGATTTTTCTTTTGAGTCATTGTTAGGCATGAGTTAACAATCATGGCCCATCACACCTCCTCCTCTCAATTCCCTTTAAAAGCACTGCTCTCCCAACTGTGACATTCTGCTTGTTTGGCAATGGACTGGAGACGAAGAGAAGAGCTTCTCCCAATAGGAAGCTTCTATTCTCATAAAGATGCACAGAGTCCAAACACAGTGCAGACGGTCTGTTTTCATTCAGCCTTTACAGGTAGCATAAACCGAAAGTTCACGTCATCATTAATGTGTCTGCTCGACAAACTGTGGATTTTATTATGGTTACATCACTATAAGATGTAACTAATGCTGCTTCATTATATTGTAGGAGGAGATCATTTAGAAGTTAACTCAAGTTAACCTAAGTCATTTTAATAAGGAAACTGGTGGATTTGATGTGTGTAATCAGGATTTGACGATGTCCAGTTAGCCTACGTTCAGATGGTTGTGTAAAAGGTTTATCAGCTGAAGGAGAGGTCTGTATACACGCCAGCTTGTCGTGCATGACGGATGCCAGTAAAATCCCATGTTAATCTTTAGGTTAGGTTAGGTAGTTACTTTATTAATCCCCGAGGGGAATTTTTTTTCGCTACAGCAGCATACAGGAAGCAATAAGATAATAATAGAATAATAGAAAGCAATAAAATAGCAGTAAAAATATAAAATGCACAGTATATACAGTACAGTATATATATCTATATATATATATTATATACAAACAACCAAGAAACACAGACAACAGTGTTATTGTTGTGTGATGGATTTTGCCAGAGGTGAGTTATTGTACAGTCTTATTGCGGTCGGCAGGAATGATCTCCTGTATCAGGAATGATCTCCTGTATCTGGAATGATCTCCTGTATCAGGAATGATCTCCTGTATCAGGAATGATCTCCTGTATCAGGAACGATCTCCTGTATCAGGAACGATCTCCTGTATCAGGAACGATCTCCTGTATCAGGAACGATCTCCTGTATCAGGAATGATCTCCTGTATCAGGAATGATCTCCTGTATCAGGAATGATCTCCTGTATCAGGAATGATCTCCTGTATCTGTCCTTGTGACAACAGAGCTGGAGGAGTCTTTTGGAGAAAGTGCTCCTCTGTCCCTGCAGCAGGTGGTGGAGAGGGTGGACAGGATTATCCAATATGGACAATAGTTTCCTCAGCGTCCTCCTCTCCACCACCTTTTCCCGACTGTCCAGTTTGTAGCCGATGATGGAGCCGGCCTTCTTCACCAGTTTGTTAAGTCTGTTGGTGTCTCCGGCTCCAACGCTGCTCCCCCAGCAGACTACTAGAAGTACAGTTCACTGGCCACAACAGATGGTAGAACATCTCCAACATCTGGCTGCACACATTGAAGGATCAAAGTTTCCTCAAGAAAAAGAGTCGACTCATCCCCTTCTTGTAGACAGCGTTGATGTTGGTTTTCCAGTTCAGTCTGTTGTCGATGGAGACACCAGGTATTTGTACTCCTCCACTATGTCCACCTCCTCTCCCTTTATTCTGCTTTCCTGACATCACTGCTGAAATCAGAGTAAAACTGTATTCTTCACTCTGTAGTTGGATGCTTCGACTGCTTAAAAAAAATGTATAGCTATACAAATAGATAAATACTTTATTCATCCCCTCTGCGAAATTCACATATCCAGGAGCTCAACATATAAATCCAGGTTTGAAAGAAACAACTATTAAAAGTCAAAGTCAGTGGTAATAGTGGGTTAAAAACAGGGCTAAGAACAGAAGGATTACTAAAATCAACTTATCAGTACATAAACAGATGAATAAAAAAGTGCCAACGAGACAAACGGGCTGCTGTTTATTATTGCATTGCATTGTTTATGAAGCAAAAACAGTGTGATGAAATGTTTGTGATGTCAACTAATGCAACAATAATAGCTGAGAACTCAGGTGTGTTTGCTTCAGGCCTTAAAATGCTGACCATGAATTGCAACACTCCACTGAACTATTATTTCCTGTCATCTAAAACTACTGCTGCTGTCGAATGACTACGTCAAATGCTAAAAAAGAAATGAAACAAACAGTGACATCACCCGTTGGTTTGTGAACGGCCGTGACGAAGCCTCGAGTTGTGATTCCACCCGGCGCCATCTTGCTAGTTCGGAGCGGTTCCGCGCCGGTCGTGACCATATTTGGACGAGCTGGGGGGAGGAGCAAGTAGGAAATGTGACTCGATCTGATTGGAAACCCAGCGACGCTACGCTCCGCCCACCGAGAGCTGTAACCTGACTGCACCATAGGCCTGTCAATCAAACAGACACTCCCCGGAGAACGAATGAGGAGCAACTTTAGCTCACAAAACCACGATAGCTCGTGGAGAAATTGTGTGGACTTAGAATTTCACGAGAGAAATTGAATGGGAGTCTATGGTGCTTTATGGAGCCGACCTCTGGTGGCCCTATGATATTACAGATTAAAGTACTTCCGCATCAGCCTCGTTTTTCAGACCCCGGAAGCTGCGCTCTCTTTAATATACAGTCAATGGATTCATGGCAAGTCATTAAAGAAATGCAACAGGTACAAGCAAAGCAAAAAACTCACTGCGCTTCAGGAAAATAAAGCTTCCCAAATAGAAAGGTCCCCGTCTTTTTGTCCCTCTGTGAGTTTTCTTTCTGTCTCCTTACCTGTTCGTCTCGCCTTCCCTCTGGTACTCCACCATCAGTGCCCAGTCAGGCACCCTTTGCCACCCAGCTAGCTAACTAGCTTGCTCATTAGTGCAGGATAATATCTTCAATGCAGCTAATGAGACAGCTGCCATTATTTTGGAAAGTCACCACTGTCCGGGCGGTTTTTACTCGGCCAGCAGGTGCAAATTCAAATGTCAGAGTTCACCAAAGCTGATCTCTTTTTCCTACTAACCTCAGCTTCTGCTTTGCTCTCTGAGACTCCTTCATCCTGTCTTTTATATATATTTTTTGCCTTCATATCTATTTAATTTCCCCCCACTTCTTTTGCCTTTCTCGTCTTACTTCTCCTTCACTGTTTAAAGTTGCATGTCAGCTTCTCATTCCCTCCATCTTATTGTCTCTTCCCTCACACGATCTCTTCACTTTGCTCTTTTTTCCACCGCTCTCACGCTCAACAGCATGGCACCACTTTAGATGCATAGTGTCGTAAAATATATACTACATTCACCGTGTAATGAATGTTAATGTTTCAGATAGAAAGCATTTCTATAGGGTTACTCTGATGGATTATTGCGTTGTAACCTCTGTATCTCATTTACCTCCTCCTCTGTTTTGCTCGCTGTCTGACTTTCCAGATAGACTCACTTCCTGCAGTTTTTATCTGCCCTCTTCTTTATACGTCCCACTGCTGTCCTCACTACAAAAACTCCTCTACTAGAAACAACACAAATGAATCTGTTAACTTGTAAAATGTACTTATGTCAAGCAAGAGTCAAAATCCCTGACAGTATGAAGCTAACTTTAGTGTTATACGATGTCAGACAGGATGTGACGTCACCCTACATGGGTAAGCACAGGCACATTTTATTTCTAAAATATTTAAATAATGAATAGACAATAAACAATAGTTATTGTTTTTAATAGATTGCAATAAAATTACAATATTTTGGTCTTAGGAGTGCAGTTGTTAGGCCTTTAGCAAGGCTCATGTATACTACCAGGCAGAGTCCCGCATACCACCAATGGTACACGTACCACAGTTTGGGAATCACTGCCTTACTCAGAAAAATAAAACTAGTTACCTTGAAACAAGCCAAATAACCCGGTGTGTTCCCTACGGGACAATATTATTTATCTTTGATGGGACAAAGTAAGATTTTACAATAAGATGAGGAACATCATGTGTTTGCCTCCATCCTACCATTTGCATCCTCTTTGGCATTTTTCTTGTGATGTTTATGAGACAATTCAATTGACCATTTTCCTTTTGGCACACAGAGTACCATCTTCAGGTGTTGGGCCATGTATGAGGTGACAGATCTGTTAAAAAGGGACAAAGAACAGTCATGTGTGAAGTACTCAGTGAACCATACTTTACAGAGAACTCTGAAAAACGCATTGCTCTGCAGGGAGAAATGAACTGATCCTCTGATGTGTTTGCATGATAGTGCATACTGTGCATCATCTACAGCTTTGTGAGTAATTCAAACACTTTGCAGCTCCTGCATGGAGGACACCCTCCACTGTTCTGCTGCTTCCATCTGACAGGTGTCACTGGCACTTTCTACCAAAGAAAAAGACCTTTTGAAAACTTTGATATCAGACTGTCAAGAGTTTCTGATTTGAAATGTTTTTCAAACTGCAATTTTTTTTCTATACTTTAAGCGCTGAAAGTAGAATTCCAATCACTTCCATTGATTTGGAAATCTCAAAGACAGTGACACTACAAATTAAAGAACCTTTAAAAGCAACTGTCTGCAGATACTCTTTAAAAATGAAAACATGTTTTCAGATAAAATGGCCCTTTAGTGAGTGATTATTAGTGATTTTATTTTATTTCAGTATTTCATATGGTGCACATGCTGGAAAGCAAATGTTCCCTTCACCGTCTACATCTTGAGAAGTAGACATAAAAGTAGAGTCAGCTGTCCCTTGTTTGCTCCTGGAGTTAAAAGTAGCCCATCATTGGCAGTACTCTAAATCCAACCAGGCTAATTAAGACCGTTACATTTTCGGTGCAGGGAATATGTCACGTTTTTGTGCCAGAGTCAGGCTGCAAAATCAGCTCTTATTGATCGAGGTTCGCAGAATCGACCGAGGTGTGGGCCCAGCTCTATTGATCCTGGCATTTTTGGTTCCGCACATGGTGTGTTCCATTTTTACCGCCCACTACTCGACCAGTAACAACGTCCCTCAGTCCTAGCTAATGTCCGGTCACTTTCACTTTTTTTCATGGTTTGTGTGGGAACAAAGCTGATCAGACTGTGACCAGAGCTGTTTGTTTAGTATTGATGTGTTTTCCGGTCTTAAAAATGCTGCCGATGCTGAAGTGCCTTTAGCTGCAATACCACTGAGTGCCACTAGAGGCGGGCTCCAAAAAGTCTCTGGCTCCATAGACTCCTGCTGATCTTCTCATAAAATTTGGAGTCAATAATATTGTATTTATTGTTATTATTTTGGTTTTGCTAGCTAATGTCCCTACTTATTAGTTTACTGGCAGTCCATCTAAAATCAACCCCATCATTAATCAGAAAATAAGCTTAAAAAAAGACCTGTTTTTGGGGGCGTGTCTGTTTGATTGACAGGCCTGTGGTCCAGTCAGGTTACAACTACCGGTGGGCGGGACGTAGTATCATCAGCATCAGATCGAACCAGATCCTCTCCAGCTCGTCCAAATATGGTCACTACTGGCTCCAAACCGCTCAGAACTAGTAAGATGGCTTCAAACCGTCCGTGCACAAACCAACGGGTGACAGCACTGTTAGTTACCACTTGGGGAAAACATTCAGCACAAACGACCATTGGCCGTATTCATTGCACTGTGATGAAATTCAAAGAATGATGGCATTTTTCTAAGAATTTCACCACATAATTTAGACCTTAATTCATTAAGATGGTAAACATAAAAGTTATTCACAAAGCCTCTTGCCTTTAGGTAAAAACTCCTGAGGGTAAAAACATTAAGGGATGAGGACTTTAAAGAACCTTTAAAGAATTTTTTTCAGCTGAGGGAAAAATGGCATAAGCACAAAGAGGTGGAAGAAATAATCTTCAAATGCTGAAGGACAGTGAGTTACTGAACAGATTAGATTGTGCAGGGATGAGGTTTGTGATGGATCTCATATAGACACGTTAATATCTCCCACTCAACAAAATGACGGACTAACGCAATGACGCCAGAAATGAAAGTGATCACAGCACTGAGATATTTGGCAACTGAAAAAATGCGACAGTGCAGCAGTGCTAACTTGGGTCTGTCCATCAACTGAGTGATCACACAGCTACAGCGCTTTCACAGCCTCATGCATGGGATGCAGTTCGTTTCATTTCCACTGGATGTCACTTGCCGCATTGAATTAGGGTTGTATTTACCGTGCACACGACACGAGTCCATATGAACCGTATATTATCTATAAGTCTCGAATTCAAGAGTTTTGACGTGTTTGCTGACATTTACAGAAGTGGCAGAGGCCATGGAGATTCATTTTTCGTTGGATGTTGCGCTAATATATTGTCATTTTAGTCATGCAGACTTTGTTTTCACAACTTAGATAATAGTCTACATCTGAGGAAAATGTTATTCTTCCCAAAGGCCTCATTAGATCTCTGTATGCCTTTGTATTTCCTGGATTATGTCCGTCCCGTCCTGTCCCTCCCCCTCCCCCGTTACGGATTCTAGACGCCGTCCATGTGGCTGTTGCCTAGCAACAGTGTTTTTACCATTTAACCACTTGAATGCCAAGCTTACAGAGCACACGACTTCCCATGTTGTGACCACGAGCTCACAAGTTCCATTTGCACGCAGCTACTGTCCATTCAGTGCTATCATTACATAGACTGCTTGTTTTTTGATCAACCAAGCACCTTTTAAAAGGATGCGTCTCACCTAACAGCAGCGGCAACAGCACTCAGAGTTGCTTTGAGAATTTTCCTAAATCACTCTTAAGCTCTGACGCCTCTTTGTAATTTGTAGCTTAAGTTAGAAGCTGTTTGAGAATATTCTATAAATGTTTGTGTCGCAATGGTTCTCCCACATGACAACACCACACTCACAGCACGTTGAAAACACTCACAACAACACAATCGTCACTCGCCAACAGCTCTACTCACCAGATTTGACTCCCTGCAACTTCTTTCTTTCCCAAAAATAAAAAAAAATACAAATTTGTGCGCTCTCAAATTTTGCTGTAATTTTGTGTAACTCGTGTTGATTTTAATCAAGCAGCCTAACTTGGAATACATAATCACAAGGCTGACAGCTTCCCGCTGCTCCGTGTGCATCACTGTTCTGCAACAGGAGCCGTCTCAGAACTTTTCCCCACATATGTGGCAGTTTTAGAGTCTCATTCAGGTACACATGTTGGTCGGAGTATGAAATTCATCTCTGCCATATTTTCACCTTTCCGGAACAAGAGTTCTTCTGAGCTTCATTAAAGGCGGATAAGGTAGCAGTATTGATATTTCAGTGATGGATGATTTCCTTTGTACACTATGAACAAAGCAGCAGGTTCGATATGTGTTCACTTTGAAACACTGGGGATAATTTTGCTCCCTCGCCACCTCTCTGAGAGGAATGTGAAAATTCACAGACTGAAATGGAGACAAATAGTTTGAAGGCCCTTTGGCGGTTTTGAATTATTTATTTAGCTTAGATCTCTGTGCCCTGCGTAGTAGCTCTGCAGAATACTTATCAAAATGATTCAGTCTTACGATTCAGTTCCCGCTAGTTCAAAAGCCTAATCCTCAGATTTCATCAACCGTCCTTCTGCTGCAGTCCCCGCAACAGTTCTGGAATAAAGTTGTCCACCACCACTCAGCATCACTTCAGCTGCATGCTGAAGTCTTTTAACTCTAAATTCTTATCAAAAGGTGTAACTCCACGTTGTCTGTGTCTTTACTGCTGTCTCTTGTTTCCTCTTTTTATCGTGGGTGCTTAGCACATGAGCAACAAGGCTCTGTTTCTTAATCCGGTGGTCTGATTAATCACCTCTGCTAAACGCCCCGGCCTATAAATTAGCACCTCAGCCCATTCAGCCTGTTAATCATGTCCGCCAACAAAGACAACAAGACAATTAAAGAAACATGGGTAGGTCTTAGAAATATGTTCCTTTAATTGCCAAGGCAGTTTATTAGGGAGCTCAACTAAAGCCTCCATTAACCCTGAGATTTAAGAGGCAAAGGGCGAGCTGGGAGGGGTGTTAGTGTGACCTTACATCCGTTCTTTGGTTTTGCTGATTGATCCCATTTAATGTAATTACTGTGGAGCGTGCTATATATCGCTCTGCTTACATCTGTTGTGTTTCAAAGTCAAAATGAAAAAGAACTACCACTGTATCAAATTCTCGATTTTTGAAGATTACTGAAGAGAATAAACACAAATACAACCCCTGCAGCAAACACACTAAATATGATATTTTATTACAATTTTAATAAACCGTCACTTTTTTATTTCATGAACTTTATGCAGTGTTTCATCTACAACTGGCTGCCACGCAACTCCAAAGCTAAATATTGTCACCTGCATGCTTAACAGTTGGCAGGTTGTTCTATCAACCAAATGCTGCTCCTTTTTTCTTCACATACGTCACCTTCACTTAACTTCATCTTACTTCATTACTTCGGTCTATAGACCGTCTGTATGTATCCATGAATGTATATGATTATCATTCTTTTCATTTTTACACATAATACCAGTACTGTATAATGCAATCCAGTTCAGCCACAGTACAATCTCTCCATTGTTGTAGTTGTCAACAACAAATGCTACAATTATTGAAGGGAAACACTACAACATAATGTTTCATTGCATTGGTCAATTTTGGGATTTCGGTCTTTTTTTGCTTTCATAACATTTCTTTAAAATTAGTGGAAGGAAATGGTCCAAAATACACATTTAGATATTTAGATTTTCTACAGTTTGTTTATTTGCATCTAAAGATTTCTCTGAATTTGCAAAACGGTTGTCAATATAAAATGTTATATAAATCAGACTATGTATGATTTATCAACAAGCCCTTTTGTAAACACCTTCAGAATGTAGATGGGAATAAAACAGGAAAGTTTGGTTAATGTAAGTGCTGAAATTGCTTTTAAAAATATTTCATTTTGAGAAAACATTTAAATATTTATTGTAAAATTACAATGATTTATGGACTAATAAAAAGAGAAATTCAAAACCCTCTCTAAAAACCTTTGACTCCAATACATATAGGCTATATATATATATAGCACATATTTCAGTAGATAATACTTAGTTTGTATATTAACACATAACATTTCAGAAAACTTGCAACAAAAAGAAAAAAGTTTAAAGTCTAAATAGAAGTAATCAACTGGGGATTTTTCATGGTGATATATGTGAGCTAAACGTTTTACCCTATTCACCTAAAGTAAAGCTAATATTGCAGCTTTATTATGAGGAACTAAAACACTTTATTGTATTTAATTTGATCTGTGCTCATCAATTTATATTATATATGGAAGCTGTATGTTCAACTCTCTATTATAAAATGTGGATGTTTCTTGTAAAATTATACAATACTGGTTTTCTTTATGGTTTTGTTCACATTCTTCTTGCACATGTGCACAAACTATGTAGCACCACACTGGCTGCACTGGGCAGTCTGTTCCCTGTTTCTGTTTTGAGATATCTATTCCTTTCATCTGTCATTACTGAGAAAAAAAAACAAACTCCACCTACTTGGGGGTTAAAATTAACTCTTTGAAAATCCAGCACCATCTCTCCTGTCTTGTTTTAAATCACAAATTGGCCCTCTTATGATCTGCATGAGAAAAGCAGGCCCGCGATGATGCGGAGGTGACCTGCTCCAGCGAGGCCTGCGGGCCTGATGAAAGCACCACCACCTTTGATGTTATGACAAGGACCGATGAGTACTTCACACTGTGTCTTCTCTTGATCTCGTGCGTTCGCTGTGGCTGTGTATTTTTAGAAAGTAATTGTAACCTCATGCATAAAGAATAAACTCCCATATGCACAAACAAGTCATTATGCACAGGTTGTGTTGGGCAGCCTATAGGACGCAAGTGGTGGGAATTTTTTTTTGTTATGTTTAAAGAAAACTTTAATATGTTGCAAAAGACTCAGTATGAGCCTGTGCAAAACAGAAGTATACTCTAAACATCTACAGTCAGTTGTGTCTGTGTCCACAGCACCCGTCAGTGTCACCTACTGCTCGACATCTTCAACCCAACCGAGCATGAGCTCACTGTCAGCGCCAAGAACAACCAGGACCTGGTTCTCCACGCCAGCGAGTGCCAGAGGTGAGTGGAAAGTTCCCCCTCATTACCTACAGATAGATGCGGTGTATATTCTTTGGATTTCGCCGACGGTGGTGACTGAAAGGAAACTATCTCCCAAGTCTGTCTCTTACTTGTTTCATGTTTTCACAGTAGGTACACTTTACTGCTGCTGGTTGCCCAAAGCAAAATTCAAGCTTACATATTGTCATCTCACCTTCCAGCCACTCATTACGTGGGTCTGTGTGGGGCAAATGTCATGTAAAGGGTCAAATTTGTTTCCTAACAAGTTTCTGTATTTGCTCGATTATTGACATTATCTATAAGTGTATCCAGATTGGGATCTGGGTCAGTCAACATATCTTTAATGGATTTGAATCAACCCTATTATATTGTTCCTATTACTACTTTATCTTCAGGAGAACACTGAACAACAAGGTGTGCACAGCAGGGTTGCAAGGAGAAAGCCGCTGCTCTGGGAACCTTTGTGAAAGATCACATAGGCAAGCTAGAAGGCTTAAGGCAAAAGATTTGATGGATGTATAAGACCAAAATAGAACTTTTTGGTTCAAATGAGAAGAGTTATGTTTGGAAAAAAAAAAAAACACTGCAGTCCGTCACAAGAACATTATCCTTATCTGTGGTGGTGGTAGTGTCGTGGTTTGGGGCCTGTTTTGCTGCATCTGGGTCAGGACTGCTTGGCATCGCTGATGTAACCCTGAATTCTGAAGGAAAAGGTCAGAGGATCTTTCTGTGAACTGAATCTCAAGAGAAAGTGAGTCATATAGCGGGACAACGATCCTGATCACACAAGTCGTTCTACCAAAGAATGTGTCAAATAAAATAAAGTTATTGTTTTGGAATGGCCAAGTCAAAGTCCTGACCTTACTCTAATAGAAATGTTGTTGAAGGACCCAGAGTGAGCAATTCATGAGTAAACCCTCCATCTCAGAGTTGAAGCTGTTCTTTTCAGAGGAATAGGACATAATTCCTCCTAGCTGATGTGCTGGACTTATTGGCAGATTCTTTTTATCTACTTTTAGGACTTTTTTGAAAATCCAAAGATCTTTGATCTTTATTTATGCAGAATTATAGAAAAATCTAAAAGGTTCTCAAACCTTTAAGAACTGCTGTATATAAAGGGACTCTTTCTTAATATCACATTGGACTGCATATCGTCACAAACTAAATGTTAGATGACTGACTCAGGCACCGCATTCATTATATATTGATGGGGAACTTTATTTGTATTTGAACATGTACTGTGTGTATTACAGCATATGTGCTTTAATAATTGACTGATGTATTACATCATGCAGTCATGACTGGGTTTTCTACCTTTTTCTTCCTCTTTAGCTTCAGGGCTGTCGGTGTCTGAAAGCTGCAACAAACCTTCATCACTTTTCTTGAAGGAGCTGCCAGTTCAGCTAAAAGAATTTCATTAAACTGGTTTTCTAGTGTTTTTAGTGTCGTACAAGAGTTTAAAACCATTTTCTATCGGGAACAGAAAAACGCCAGACATTTCTGTTGAATTTTTTTAGCGTGGAAGTAGTCGTACTCAAAGTTTTCTGTCCTGTTTTTTTTTTACCTAACAGACACACTTGCCCATCAGCACACTGTGTTTCAGTAAATTACTTCAGCAGCTCTCACTTGCTCAGCTTGTCGTTTCACCGGAAAGTGGCAAATTATGATTCCTGTCAGCGTCGTTTCTCCGGCGCATCCTCGGCCACGAGTGGAGGTACACCGTTGGTGACTCATAGGTCTTTCTCCACGGGAGGGGAATGTTATTATTTGAGGGGAATTAGGGGGTGGAAAGGGATCTTTTCAGACGGAGCCAAACAGCTCATCACTCTGCTCTCTCCAAATAATCTTTCCTGTGCAGAAATGAGCTGTTAAGATCAACAAGCCTGCCAGCATCTTGTTACTGTTACTGGCTAAAAAAAGATAACTTCACAAGTCTCCATAAAAATGGCATTTAGAAATACAGTTTTATTTTACTGAGTACAATGATTTAATCTTTGTTACAATAATAGAACAAAAAAAATACATATTTAGTCACAATCACAGAGGAGGATATATAAGTGTTAGAAAAACAGAAAAGCTTGGAAACACACACCCTACTCACCCTAGCATAGAGTAGTGATGGTATAAGTACAGTAGTATAGCAATGCCATTATGCTTTAAAGTGAAGCAAGTACAAATCAAAAGCTAACCCATACTCATCAGAAGCTGAATTTATAGGCCTAGGTGATATAACAAATGCTTGCTCGGTTCAAAACAGCCATTTTTCTTGTTGCTTATGTACTCTGATGGTGGTTAACGTTAGCTGATGTTAATTAACTATGTGTAGGTCGTTCAGTGTAACTGGTATTACTGAGTGAGTGTGTTGAGGCTTTTTTTTTTTTTTTTTTTTTACTTGGCCATTCATTTTAGCATTTACTATTATTTCATCATTGTCACAGTGGCCTCTCTTCAGTGCATGTATACGCTACATTCAAATGGGACTCGCGAGCTCGTGGTCACAACATAAGACGTCGTGTGCACCGTATGCTTGGAGTTCAAATGATTAAGTCGTAAGAACAACGTTGCTAGGCAACATGGAAGGTCCCACTGAAGTGTCCCACAGGACACGTCTGACACTGGAGAACTGCTCAGTTTGGGTCGGAGCTGGTCTGTCTGGTTCAAGCCAGATAACCAAGGCAATACATATAGACAGAATGCAGGTTATATAAGGAAAATCAGTGCCATTTGTTTATCAGGTGACTGTTTTATTGAGATTTATCCTTTTTCAGAAAGTGATTTTTAAGTCAAAATAGCTTTTGTGATTTTAGCTGAAATTTACTTCCCCACCAACTCTGTCTGTGTTACAGTAAAATGCTATGGTGCTCTTATACATTTTAGAGGGAGTAGACAGGCCAGACTGTTTGTGTACAGACAGGTCAGACTTCAGTATAAGTATTATTATACCCACCATAGAATCACTGCTTCATGATTTCAGGTTATGTGCACCACACTCCTGACCTTGATCTACTCCTTCTGCTCCTTCAGTATATAAATGTGGAGAGTTTTCGTTTTATCTTCTCAAGTATTTCATTACAAAACAAATCGTCCCAGATAATAAATAAGTGTCTGCCATTGAACATCACAATTGTGCTGCCACTTTGCCATTTTCAGGAGTGTCTCTGAAGAGATTTTGATCTGAAGGCCTCCCGCTGGTTTTCCATTTACCTCCCACTGCTCTGTCCACGGAACATTATGTAGAAGTCGTCTGTCAGACTGTTAACAGTTGCAGTATAATATGAAAATCATCTATTGATTTGATCCTTTCAGATATTGTGGTTGTTTTTTGAAAAAAGGCATCTCTTCAGTCAGGAAGCTTAAAGCTAACGGCAGTGGAAAGCAACCAATTACATTTACTCTAATTTACCATACTCAAGTACAATGTTCAGGTACTTGTACTTACCCTGAGTATTTTCATTTCAGGTTAGATTATGCATGTTCTGCGTTCCATCTCAGAAAGAAATATTGAGAACTTTACTCCATCATATTGAACTTTAAAAGATAATTACAAGCTACAAAAAACCATGTGCTAACCCTATAAGGTAGAACACACTGTATGAGATCAAAGCAGTGTTCTCCAGCCTCTTTTGACTCGTGACTCTTTAGGTTGTATGTACATAGAAGGTGTTTTCAGATATATTCTTCAGTTGTCTATTTCCCTTGCATATGTTATAGTAATCATTTTACCTTTCCACACAGGTGAACTAAAACTTTCTGCTTTACTCGTGCTATAGATCTGTAAATACAACCTCAACCGAATGTCTGCGCTCTAAATGAAAATTTGATTTTTGTTTTAAATTTGGTAACTTTGAGAAGAGTGTGCACTTCGATAAAAAAAATTGAGGGAATACATTTTTCATTTCTCGCCCCTTCACTCTCCTCTGCGCTCCGTCCCGCCCCTCTGGCCCCGCCCATGTGGCTCCGCCCCTATGGCCCTGCCCCTTCCTGCAGACCAGGCTGCTTTTTCACGTGCAGATATTAAGTCTGCTTTTTCACGTGCGTTACGACAGTGATTGTGTGTCGGGCTGTCAGCGCCGACATCACAGAGGGACGGGTCAGAGGAGGACGTTGTGTTGGAGTTGTTCAACAGTTTTAGAGCATGTCTCTCTTCCTTCAGTCTAAATCTGTGACTCCTCTGCTCACAGTGTTACGGGTCAGTCGACCAGCCTCCATGTTGAGTTCACTGAACGTAAACACCAAGCCATCTGTCCCTTTTGTCCACTGACAGTTCCATTGAAGTTTTTTCACACAAGATAGCTGTGTCCTCAGTTTTGGCAAAAATAAGAAAAAAGTCAGCGTTACTTCCTGCAGTTCTGGAGCTCAACTTGCCCTTCTGGCTTCATGTGTTAATTTAAGTTCATTATGAATATGCTGCTCGTATCCTAAAAAACTGGTATTATTTTATATTTGACAGTAAACAGCTTAGAATTTTATTTGAATTAACAGTGTGCAGAATCTGATTCTTCCCACTTTGGCCAAGTAATGGGCAATTAGACGCTTGAATTAGTTTAGAATATTACAAGTTTTTGAAAATACTTTTTTGGTTGATTTTCTGTCATAGCGAAAACATTCAAAAACATTTTGTTTACTGTCACACCTCCTGTAAACACAGACTGACTCCTCGTCACATGTCAAATGTCTTTGAGTTATCAGCAGTTCCACTGAAGACACATTTCCTCTTTTCCACTTTCCAGCACTAAACACTGATGCACCTTTATGAACAATGTAATCACGTCATAAATACTAATATATCAATCTCAGGAGGTGTTTTTTCTGAATAATGACTACCTCAACTGTAAATTTAGCAGGAAACACCTGCACCGATCAACTCCAACATTAAAACCACTGACAGGTGAAGCATTAAGTGTAACACAACAGTCTCCATTCATACGGTTCATGGTGTTCAGTTGTTGTTCAATGTGATTGAGAGAGTTGTTGATTTATTTTGACTGTTTGCCAACCCAATTCATTTGAATGGGAGGGACAAAATATCAGGAACACCTCTATAACCCAGAGCACTTCAACAGCGCCACAAATTACAGTCTATGTTTTATCAAAAGTAAATCTAAATTCTACCTCTTACTTAGATGCATTTATTCAGTTGTTTTATTCTAGCAGTTAAAAATCTGGCGGAGGACAGAGAGAGGGAGAGAAGCTAAAGTAGCTAACAGATCTGAACTGCTTGCAAACAACTGAGGGATCAGCGAGAAAGTCGAGAGAGCTGTGAGTGCATGAGCAGAACTAGTGTACGTTTAAATGTACATAAGTTAATTAACCGCTGTAATTTAATAAAGAAGTGAGCTAATCTAGTTGAGAGAGCATCAACACCGCGACCAGTAAAAGCGACACACCAGAAACCAGGATTGAGACGATACACTTTGTGCAGCGTGTCCATCTGTTAGAAGCATTCTCAGAGAAAGACCTGTTATTTTACATATTGGCGTACTTTATTATTTATTATTATTTTGCAGCGGTATATTTTCAATCAGGAAGGAAACCCTGCCTTTGTATTTCATTTTGATCACACTGTGTTAATTAAAGTGTTTCTGACATTTCACACGTAGCTGACTTACAAATGAATGTTCAACCCACTTTGTAGAAAATATCAAGATATATATCGTAAATCAACATTCAGACAAAATATACAAGGATATGACTTTTGGTCCACATCACTCAGGCCGTCAGACTTAAGTCAGGCCGTCTGTCACTGTTACATAATTTTCCTAACTGATACAACCATAATGTTTAAAGTTATACATGAGAACTTACGTGGAGGTCAGAATGCATACTGTGCCGGCTCTATAACTGATTTAAAATGTTGTCTCTTCAGAAACGAATACAATACGACACAATGTGCCTCTGAGGTGAAAAATGTCAAGTCTGGTAACCACCGCAGATGCATATATAGACTTCCATGTCTTTTTGTTCCCCCCTTTGACTGACATTTCCTGTAGAGAACCCCGCTGCCTTTGACTCCAGCACTCAGTGCCTCCATCCGGTGGAGATTTCTCTTGAAAGCTGACAGACGCATAAAGTAATTATTAGCAGATTAGCCCAGATCCAGCACATTGATTCCTTTCACAGCGTACAGTGTTTCAGTAGATCTCCCCACGAGGCGCAGAATAATGCATGCAGCCTCACTCATCCCCGGCTCAGTTTTGGCAAACTGCTGATCAATTCCTTTGACACGCACCCGGCACACGCACACATTATTCAGAGTGGAGAAGGCTTTTGAATGCAGAGGAGAAAACAGGGCCACGGACTCGTAGATCTCCGTCTGCTGAACCATATTGCGCTTGTCTCTCCGACTCATCCTCTGTCGACGTCAGATGGCCCCGTCATTTCATATTTCTTTCCTGTTCTATGATGAATGAGGTGTCAGGCGCAAGATGTTTTCTAGAGTCTTCAAGCCACGGCTTCAATCCAACAGTCACAAAAATGACTCTGTCAATCATCCGCACTTTCCACCTACAACAAATGACTTTTAATTGTTCCATTGAGCTTTTTTTTTCATGGCTACACAAATAGAAAAGCAAAGAAAAGCCTCCACGCGTGGAGAAGAAAATAGCACGTCAAACAGTAGATATAATGGTTTTAGACTTTTCTAGTGAAGGAGGTGTTCCCATCTTCTTCCACATTTATGTAGCTTCAGATAGAGACATTTTATATAGTGACAGGGTATAACTTACATTTATTGAATGCTGTTCCTGAAAAACAAAGAGCTTATTGGCTGTGTTAGTTTGCGGGGTGTGTGTTCTCCCTGAGAAAGCGGCGTGCGGGTGAGTGCTCCTTTCATCTTCTCATATCATTCACAGACGTGTCTTTTACAAGGTCTTTATCTCCTTCATGGTGGACTTTAATGGCAAATGAAAAAAAAGTGAAGCACCTCAGTGTGAATGGTCACTTTGATGTTTGGGAGCCCGACAAGGTTCCCAAAGAACTGAACCGTTTCTCTTTTTTATCACGTTGGCTTTGAACAGGGCAGAACGGAGAGACAGGATGTTTACCTGTCTTGTCTTTTGCATCGAGGTCTTGCAAATTATCCCGGCGTATGATTTTGTTCTTAGTTAACAATATTTTGACAGGATTTTACAGGCTCACATTAAGAATAGTTTGCTTTTATGGAATATATGAAAATAATTTCAAGCAGTTTTGGTGTTCAAAGCTGTTTCACGTCATGACTCAACAGAAAGTGTTCTTTTATCATGACAGCAATACTTTTAAAGTGGGCTACTGGCATCACCTTTAATCAGGTATTTGGGAAGGCCTTGCTTATTTCAGCAAAACAATGCCAAACCGCATTCTGCACCGATAACAACAGCATGGCTCCGGAGCAGAAGAGTCTGTGTGCTAAACTGAACCCTGAACTGTTGAGCAGCTGAAAAGATGAATCAACACAGCAGTAAACATTCCTTTGTCCTGACTTTTTTTTTTTTTTTTTGGACGTGTTGCTGGGATCAAACTCAAAATGAGAATATGTTTTTAATAAAACACTAACATTTCTCAGTTTGAACATTTGATATGTTGTCTCTGGTATATTTTTAACTGAATATGGGTTCATGTGATTCACAACTTTTTTGGAAACGGGGTTGTATTTAAACTAAACCCATAAATGTTCATGTAGAACAAGTATATAATCACATTTGAGCCCAAAACATTTCACTCATTTCATTTTAATTTTTTTTATCCATGTGAAGCAGTAGAAGAAGTGCGCTTGAGTTTGTGTGTGACGCTCTTACAGGTGTCAGCAAAGACAACTTAAACTTCCCATCTATTGACACAACCAGGCACAACTCTGAAAAATGCAATTCAGATCACGCTGCTTTTGTTTTGTCGGTTTGTATATTTTCCATGGATTAAATGATTAACTGTGATTAACGGATAATGGATTAATCATTGAGATTGTATTTTATTGCAAAAGAAAACAGAAAAATGCTCTTATCTCTAGATAACGACCGTAAAAGTTTCACTAGTGAAACTGTAAAATTCGGTCATCAGCATGCTTCACCACGCACCTTCAGTCTGGTTTTGGCAAAATTATTAATTCATCCCTCAATTACTCCTTGGTAGCTGTTTTTTAAACCACCTTGAGCTCAGAAATGATCAGGCTCTAATGGTCACTGCTCTGCATAAACACCATGTAAATTAACAGCGCTGTCCTCTCTTACTTTATATTCTTTCATTTGAGGAAAAAGGAGTGATCCTGTGAACCGTCAGACAGCCCTGACCTTTCAGCGACTACATCTTTGATCTAATGAGCAAATTACGAAGAGATGGAGCAAATGGAAGTTTCTGTTATTAATATGTATTGAAAATAAGAAATGTTGTCCAAGATGTAAGACTGAAAAGTCATTTCCATAATACAAGTTCTTAAGCACTGTAATTATGTGGGTTTGACTGCAAGTCAGTCAAGTCGTTTGGCGGCGGATTCTTTTGTATCGGTAGGTTTGATGCGAGTGTTTGAACAGTATCTAATTATCAGAATTGGAGAGGAGAGACCCCGAGACACTTGTCTCTGGCTGTCAGCTGTATGACTATAACCAGTGAGAGAATGTCCTCAGTCACCTCCTTGTCATGTGATCCTCCTCAGCACATCATCGAGATCTTCCAGGAATTCCATTGGCAAATCAAGATTTAAACATTTCACCACTAAAAGTAAATCAAATCAAAAGCAAAGATTAAAGAACTAAACAATCAGATGTCTTAGCTTGTAAAACGCAGGGCTAGCATTTAATTAAAGTTGTTTTTTTTAAATGATTGAAGTAATTTAAATTTGTTATAGATTTTATTGGCCGATAAAGTGTCAATCGACTCAAATTACCAAAAAGAAAAGCATATTCTCTTTTCTTCTAGTTTTAATTTAGAAAGTTGTATTTTTTCTTCGGCCAAGCTTTAAAGGTCCTATATTGAATAAATTCAGGTTTCCATTTCTTACTTGATTATAAAAGCAGAGCGGAGAAATGCACTCAGCACTGTCGTTTGGATTTCCGTAAATTTGTGATGTCACAAACTTAAACTCATGTCATATGCGCCACGGTCAGCACGACCCATTGACCGGTCTTTTATGTGGATAAAAACACAAAGCAGTCATTCCATCACGGAGCTAGCAAGCTACAAAACCAGAGCAAACCTGTGGTTGGCCTGCATGTATGTCACTCTGAAAAGATTCAGCCAATCAGAAGAGAAGGTCACCGATATCAATGAGCATTAAAGACACAGACACAAAACAGCCTGTTCTTACCAGAAATCCAGAGAGAAGAAGTAAAAGTCTACTGACATGGTTTTTGGTACCTTAAATCACAAAAATATATTCTAATAAACATAGAGACTGCAAATCAAGCACCAGAATGTGAACTCTGCGTTTTAAGACATTCACCTCTACTATTTCTATTGTCACCGCAGAAGAAATGACTTGTTCAAATGCTTCTTTTTAAAAAAAAAATTGCAATAGAATAAAAAGAAAATGAATGGCAGACCAGTGTTCCTGTTGTTTTTGGTCAACCACAGAATGAACTGGTGGTACTATTTCCTCTGTATAAAATACTACAGTTTCTGTCCTGAAATTCCAGTGAGGTCTGGACATTATTGGTTATTGTTTCTGAAACAGGATGTCCCTGTTGTGAACAGCACACACAACATTTCAGTTACTTCCATTGCTTTGGATTGGAGGCAAAATTGTTGCAAGTCTGCTTGTATATGGTTTTGTATTTTTATTTTTATAATACTCAGTGTTATGGATGCTCTTGAAAGTCATCTGGTCGCCTCTCTTTTTGTTTGCCGGCAGCATGTTGCTCTCAGACCCTCTCCATCCCAGCCCCCACTCTGCATCAACACCACAGCTGTGTCTCCCAGGGCTTTTAAACGGGCCTTTGGGTTTTTTTTTTGTACATCTCATCACAGCATCAACCTCGAGGCACTAACTAGTTCCCACCGCCATCCACCATTATCGCTGCGGAGCCGGCTCGGTAATAGCTGGAGTGGAGCGGGGCGTCAGCGCTCGCTGCAGCACTTTCTCATTTCTCGCTGCGGCTCCTCTCCATTCACCGTCCCTTTTGGCTCTGCCAGATCAGTGCGCACAAGGGCAGACACGCCTCATTGCCTTAGCTTTTTCAAACAAAGCCTGTTTCCATGGTGACCACCTTTCCCCCTTCTCCTGCTTACTTTTTATAGCAGCAGAGCACATAATGTATCTGCAGTCAGTTATCCCGTCTTTGTCACGGTCCAGTGCGAATATCATCATCTCATCTTTTTTTCTTTTTTACAACCGGCAAAATGAAATGTTTCTTACCTCATCAAGACAAGTACACATGCTCATTACGTGGGCCACATCGCGCCTGATGAAAACATTGTGTCCGCTGAGGATGGGGCATAGGAACAGTGTTGTGACAAAGATGAGAGCTGACTGCTGAGATGTACATCTGCTGCTGCTCGACCTCTCCTTGGGATTCAGCTTTTCACCGCTGTTGTTTTTTTCTCAGCATCTGCAGGAGATTTTTCTCCTCTCACACGTTTTTTTCTTGAAATGATGTGTTCCCTAGGGAGCGTTTTAGCTCTGCTGTCTGTGGATGGGTTAGTTGAGGTGCTAGAAAAAGATATTTTTCCGCTCTTATGTACAGTACAGTATGTCTACTATCAGTCCATCCAGTTGCCTTAGACCTCGAATCATTTCACACATTTCAGTTTTTTGGAAATGTGCTTCATCCCCACTGACTCTTTATTATATTCATATAGACAGCAGATGTATCTATTTTCTTCTCTAGTCAGCCAACTTCATCAACCTTTTACATTATGTCTAAGCCCTGTGCTGTTATTGGATTATCACATTCACTTATAGTAACACATCCAGATTAGGGATGTGTTGTTATTTACAAGCTGCAACATCCCTGGTTTGCATCCAACTGAGGACTTAAGTTGCATGTCATTCCCTTCCTCTTCCCCCCCTCCACACCCTGCCTCTCTCCACACCCTGCCTCTCTCCACTGGGCTGTCTAATAATGGAAAACTGCCCAGAAAAAAAAAAAAAGCTCCTGGCATTTAACAACAGAAACAGAAATAGCTACCACTGTCAACCCCTGTAATAGTCAACAAAGCCTCAGTTTTAATGACAGCCAGTTCATTAGAATATTGTCTGCACAGATGTATTCTTCAATACCCATCCACATACAGTAATTGCCCTAAGGATGCCTTTTAGTTATTTTAGCCTTTTAGCTCATCACAATCGCAGCCAGAAGTTAATGGATGGAGCAGCACTGCCTCTGCAGGCCCTGCAAACAAAGGGTTACACAGTCAGCCGCAGTCTAAAAATAGACTGTTGCTCTCCTGCCTCTGCACAGGCCTCCATGGATCTCCGCCCTTAAGCTCTTGCACGTGAGCTAAAAATAACCCCCTCTTTGTTAAAACATATATACACACACACACACACACACACACACACACACACACACACACACACACACACACACACACACACACACACACACACACTCTCTCTCTCTCTCTCTCTCTCTCTCTCTCTCTCTCTCAGTATGTTCTGCCTCTCAGCTTCTTCTCCCCAGTGACATAACACAATCACTCGCAGTTCAGAAGGAGATGCAATGAGGCTCGGGGGAATTTGTTTTTGATTGGGAATGATTTGCTGCTCTGGAACATGCCATGGAGCACACAATGCTCAGAGGGTGCTCACAGTGGCACACACAGCCACCAGAAAACTACAAAACCTCGCCCATAGACTAAACAGCTTTAACGTAATAAAAGTACAGAACTGCAGAAATGACTGAAAGCAATGACTGAAATTTGTATGAAGCACCAGTCTCATTGCTACCATCGTCTGAACGATTTTGAATATTTTCTAATGGTTGTTTTTGCAGAATCAAATTTCTCTGACATGTTTGAAGGGAAGAGTTTACAAATGAGGCAGTGGAAGTGATTCACGACTCCGTGGTGGTCAGATGAAAGCGACCCCCATATGCTTTAATGTGATTATCATGTACTTTTTGGTCTGAGGCAACACAGCGTTTAATTAGGAAGGGGTCATTTCGCTGTGACAGTCTCCTCCTCAGCCGGTGTTATTACCGGCATTAAAAAAAAGGCTTCACCGCTGCTGCTTATTGCAGGATGTTGGTCATTAGCAGTCTGGTGTCAGAAGTCACACCTAGTGGACAAGATTATATTTAGTGATACAGGACTGGTTTGTTTTTAGATGTTTTTTGGCAGAAAAATCTAATGGAAGTTTCAGACCTCAGTCACATTGACCACAGCATGCGGCACACAGAAAATAACTGTTGCGCTCTGAGTTAAAAGTCTGGCCTCGCCAATGGTGTTGTTCTTCTTTTGAGGCGATTCTCATTTTACTTACAAGAGTTGCAAAACTGCATTCACTCTTTGCTGTTTAAATACAATAGAGCTAAATCCACGTCAACCAGTTACTAATGGTCTTTGGTTGGTTCAGTGGTAAGAAGTGTTATCTTACAACATGAATGTCCTTGCTTCAAAACAGTTCAGAAGGAGATGCAATGAGGCTCAGGACAGGCAGGTCAGTTAGACTCAGTGTGGCTGTGAGTGTACACTTGGGGCCTGGTTTACTAAGATCTCGAATAATGGATACTAAATTGCATGTTTTTCCAAATGTTTGCACAATTTACTACGAGTATTTGTGTCACTGAAATCAGGTGCAAATCTCTGTTTAAATGAGGGGTTTGCGTGCGTTAAAGTGATTCCAGCAATGGAAAACAGAGCGACCGCAAAAGGAAAAGGAAATCTGATCCCATTGAAATTAACAAATATGAATATAACAAGAACAAAACGCTTTATAGGAGATTATCAGTGAGAGTCAATACTGTGGGAAAAACAAAAAGGTGAAAAAAAAAAAGGCTTAGTAATAAAACGTCAGCAATAAAACATACTAATGAGAAGGAGGGACTTTAGAGCATCATACCATTATTACTCATGGAAAAAATGTATTGACTTTGTTTTTCATGAGTTAAATGGGAGTCTATGGAGCCAGAGCCTTTTTGGAGCCAGCCCCTAGTGGCCTTCGGTGGTACTGCAGTTAAAAGCACTTCTTCATCAGCCTAATTTTTCCAACCCAGAAGCTATGTCTATTTTTATACACAGTATATGATTACAATGAGGAATAAAGCAGTATGCAATATTTCCTCTAAAATCTGTTTGACAAAGGAATTTACTTTATAAAAATGGGTTTTGTGGGATACATGGTTGATTTACAAAGTTACTTATTTGTTGTATAATAATCATTCCAACCTCAGCAATATGTTTACGTAGAGTTTAATGTTTTTTCTCCGTGTTATTCAAACAAAATATTATTCACTCAACAATATTCTCTTGGTAGGATCTGTTCAAACATGCATTGCTTCACAAAGTCACAGAAATAGCACAGAACATGACTGGACCTTATGATATGTGCTTAAAGCAATACAGATCTCTGTAATACACCTCTGCTTCGCCTTTACTGTCACTGACAGTCAACCTCACTGTGAGTCATCAAAACACTGAATACATGCAGGATAAAAAAAAAAAGTACATGTGCCTTACAAAAGTCCTCGTTGGACAGTGCTAACTGACACATGCTGACAAAAAATAGACCTCTTCATATAAGTGCAAAAACACAAATAACAGTTTTTTTTATTTCAGCACATGCAGCTTTTATATGTGCATCTCTTTTTATTGGACGAATTGCTCCCAACTCAACAGTTTGGCACCCAGGAATTTGGGTGAAAACCATCCATCCATCCATCATCCCTACTTTCCTCCCTCCCTCCAGCCATCATCCACCCCTCATTCCATCATCCATCCATCCATCCATCCATCCATCCATCCATCCATCCATCCATCCATCCATCCATCCATCCATCCATCCATTTCCATCCATCCATCCATCCATCCATCCATTATCCATCAATCATCTATCCATCCATCCACCCATCATCCATCCCTCCTTCCATCCCTCCACCATCCATCCATCCCTCCATCATCATCCATTCATTCATTCATTCATTCATTCATTCATTCATCCATCCGTCATCCATCCATCCATCCATCCATCCATCCATCCATCCATCCATCCATTATCCATCAATCATCTATCCATCCATCCACCCATCATCCATCCCTCCACCATCCATCCATCCCTCCATCATCATCCATTCATTCATTCATTCATCCATCCATCCATCCATCATTCATCCAGCCCTCCATCCATTCATCCATCCATCCATTCATCCATCCATCCATCCATCCATCCATCCATCCATCCATCCATCCATCAATTCATCATCCATCCATCCATCCATCCACCCATCACCCATCCCTCCTTCCATCCCTCCATCATCCATCCATCCCTCATCATCCATCCATCCATTCATTCATTCATCCATCCATCCATCCATCCATCCATCCATCCATCCATCCATCCATCCATCCATCCATTATCCATCCATCAATTCATCATCCATCCATACATCCATCCATCCATCATCCTTCCCTCCCTCCCTCCCTCCATCCACCCATCATCCATCCCTCCATACATCATCGATCCCTCCTTCCATCCCTCCATCATCCATCCGTCCGTCCATCATCAATCCATTCATTCAACCATCCATCATCCATTCATTCAACCATCCATCATCCATTCATTCATTCATCCATCCATCCCTCCATCCATCATCCATTCATTCATTCATCCATCCATCCATCCATCCATCCATCCATCCATCCATTATCCATCCATCAATTCATCATCCATCCATACATCCATCCATCCATCATCCTTCCCTCCCTCCCTCCCTCCCTCCCTCCCTCCCTCCATCCACCCATCATCCATCCCTCCATACATCATCGATCCCTCCTTCCATCCCTCCATCATCCATCCGTCCGTCCATCATCAATCCATTCATTCAACCATCCATCATCCATTCATTCATTCATCCATCCATCCCTCCGTCCATCCATCCATCCATCCATCCATCCATTACCCACCCTTATCTCCTATCTTCTCAAGCTGCCTTTTTTCCAGTCAGGTCAATAAAGGCCAATCTGTGTGTTATCAGTGAGGAGCTGGAGGTGGAGCAGGAGCAGGAGCAGGACCAGGAGCAGGGAGGTGAAATGGACTGGGAATTAGGCGTAGAGATGTTCCACAGTAGCCTCAGCTGAGCACACAGGTTGTTATTAAAAGCTTTGTAATAGGCTAGATTAGTCTCTAGATATGGCCTAATCCTTGAAAGACTCCACAATCAAATCAAGGGAAGGAGAAGATGGTGGGAGTGCTTGGCCTGTTAATACTCTCCTGCGGCCTGTTAATACTCTCCTGCCTTGGTAAAAAGCTCTCCTGGGTGTTTAGGGTTTGGATGTGGCCTTGGTTGCACATACAACCACTGTGCTATGGACGTGCTTATAATTAATATTTCAGTGTCTTTTTAAAAAAAAGAGAATTATCCAAAATGTAGTCAACAACCCACTCCAAAAACAATTTGATCAGTTGGTTTTCATTTTTTGCTTGGCCATTGCGTTGTCATGTTTTTTTTAATATATTTTACAGACTAAACAATTCGTAGAATAAGCCATAAAAACATCAAACTTCATCATCAAAGAAAAAGTTACAGGTTGAAGACCTTCTCTAAAAGCTTTCACTTTTTTAAGATTGAAGTTTAGTTATTCAGAGGAGTCCATGTCAATGCAGTGAGAACATTTTCAGTCTTTATAAAGCATCATGCATACGAGACACAGTTAGCCTCCAAGTAGTTCTACATACCCAGGTTAGGAATTTCAAGCAAAAATATGATTAGATATTAGATATATACTTTTTCAAAGATTCCTACAGTCTCGGGTTTTATAAGAGCATGGAAGTAACGTGTCTTTCTTCCTCTTCTTTTGTTGCTTAATGGCAGTTGGCAGCTTTTAGGTGCATTAACGCTATTCCTCTGGCAGTAGTAATGCATTACTACCAGGCACCGGTCAAAATAAGGAAAAATACATTTTAATGATACATGAATAGTCACTTAAACTATTTGATTTTTTTCATAATTTTATGACTGTTCAAAACCTCCTAAATTGACACCCATCCGTAGATGTTTTGTTAGCACCTTCAGGAGACTCATGCTTTAACTTTTCGACTGTTTTTTGTGTGTAGTGTAGAACTCTAAAAAAAGACTACAAGTTTGCAGCTAATGCAGAAAGAGCACTCAAATTGATAAATCAAATCCCACTAAATGAAATGAGAAAGTTCTTCATGTAGCCTGTTTTTCATGAAGTCAGTCAGAGTGAATCAAATAATCTTTTCCCTGCAGTAATGCTAAAATGTGTGCTTTTATTCATTGAATAGCATTCCTTTCCATATTTCTCCCATTTGAAGTGTAAATTCAAATGTGACCGTCTGGCTCTCAGTAATTACCTGTCCAAAGAAAACCATCTGTGCCAGACTGCCTCTTTCCCATTTAGGGACCATTTGCATTGTTGCAACATGGTATTTTTAGACTTAGTGTGTAATGTGTGCTTTTGAAGATGACTGAATGAAACGCAGCACCCATTTGAAGATGGGACTTCAGTCGTTGACATAAGCCCAGTGCCACTAATCTTCAAAGGTGGATGTATTTTAGTGTGGTGCAGCAGGAGCTTTCCGTTTCCTCTTTGTTTTGAAGTCTTAATTGTTATTTAATTTGTGTTGGGCTTTGTTGTAAAGACTGTGAAATCATAATTGCATTGCCTTTTCTCTTTCACCTCACTTTCATGTCTGTGTGTCTCTGGACTCATCCACAGATTGTTTTTTTTTCTCTCAGTGTAATTTCATTTACGATGTGCAATACTGTACAACAGGCGAGGGAGCGGATCACCTGTAATCAGAAATGCTTGATTTTTGCAGCACATTTTCTCAAAAATGTTGATGTAATTTTAAGTTTAAAGTTGCAGTAAAATTGCATTAATTAGAAAACATTGCAAGTGGAGGAAAACAAAAATCAAAAAAAATTATAAACACTGCCTGATAAACAATCATATGTAATCAATTACTTTAATCTTGTATTGAACTTAGAAAACCACAATGCTCAAAGTTAAATAAAAAAAACTCATAAGTGATGCAGCTTTACAGAACAGTCAGTCTGGGACTTTAATATAGAAACAACAACTACATCAGCTGTCAAAATATAAGCTTTCGATGCTCTTTAATTAATGTTAATTGACCACACAGGCCTACTTTCCTCCGGTGCACAAATTTAAATTGGTGATGATAGGAGACGAGGAGAACGTGCTGATTGTAAATGAGGAGTTATTTGTGTTAATAAAGTGAGTTTTCTTTGAAAATAATTACTTTATGCTGTTATACGTTCAGCACAGCTTCTGTTGACAACCTTTTTTGCGGAAGAATCCTGGGAATTTAAAAAAAATGGAGGCCCTGCAAATATTGTGGATTGCTTGAATTTGCATTAATTATAGCAGAAGAATTGTGTAACGATAGCTTTAACTGGTGTTTTTAGATTTCCCTTGGTCAATACACATATCTTACATCGTTGTTTATGTTTTACTTCAACATTTAATTTCTCAATGAGAGAAGGTCCTGAGAGAAAACGCAGTAAAGCAGCGGCCAGTTCAGCCCGTCTTCCTCTCAGCGCATCGGAGAATGACTCCTCAGGGAACCGCTGCAGCTTCTGAACTGCAATTCAGAGATGAACCTGCTGATCAATACATGGATCCACTGTGTATTGCCTATGAAACGGAATAATAAAAAAAAAGCTACGTAAATGTGGCCTCATCTCTTGAATATGTTCACTGTGGAAAGATTTGCATTGGTCAGCGTGGTACCTGTCAAAACTGTAATTTAGCTCGATGCTTGAAAACATGGAGCCGCACTCCAAGCTTCTTTTTAGAGGAATGTCTTTTTGTAAATTTGTCTCGTGGACCTGGATGTCCAGGTAATGTGCAAGTAGCTGCCCAGCTCAAAGTCCCATTGGGTGAATTCACTCAGGAGTCAATGATAGTACTGACTACGGAGAACACAGAGGGTGACTGCAAGTTATTCTCTGTGTGAAGAAACTGCTAATCTCTGTCTCCCAGTGAAACACTTGAAGTAAAGCCTATCAGTCATCATGACGTCAGTAAGAGGCTGTAGATATTTTTGCTCTGAATGTTGCAGGTAGGCTTGTCACAGGTATTACATGATCGCCTGATCGCAATTATGTCAGCTGACCGCAATCGTTTTGCAAAATCGCCATAATCGTTTTTATTTATTTGTATTAAACTAAATGAAATAGAAATGTCAGATTTCCTTTACAATGTGTAGGTCGTTCGCGCTCTTCTAGTGATGTCATCACGCTGCGCTCCCTTCTACTGCTCAGTTAGAGACAAGTAGAGAGTACATGATTAGATTGTTGGTGTCTGTTATTTTCAGTAATTTCTTTGTATATTTCAGTAATATGGTTTGTATATTTATGTTATTCATGTCCTGTGCTGTGTTTGTTTATAAAGCCTAAAAGGCAAACAGAAATGTAATTTATATTCATATGTTTCAATGTTTAATACAAAGAAAATAATCTGTATGTGAATTATTAATCTCTGATTACTCTGATTTAGACTGCAATAGTGGCATAAATGAACAAAAAAAAACACAATTTAAAAAAGACAATTAAATTGTTAATCACTGTTATTTGTATGACAATTCATCCTCAGCTAAAATTCTGATTGCGACAGCCTCAACTGTAGGTTTGTTTTAGTATTATGCCCATTCTTCACCATGTGACATTAATTCAGTAGATAAATTGAAGGATTACATACCATCTGCACCCTTTAAAATCCATTGACTCATCTCAAAAAAATAATTGTTACGATCCTAGAAGTTGCAGTAATTGCCATTATAATTTGACAGCAGTACACAACAAGGAGGAAACCACAACACAACAAAGGGTGATCTTTTTTTTTTTTTTTTTTTTTTTTTTTTTTTTACACATAATCAACATCAGCATCTTTGTGACCACTGGTACTTGCACATTTGGGATTTCACCAAGAACCTAAAACTTGACTTGAGAGCCCAGATGAAGCTTTATGTCAAATGTTTGAGGGAACTGAGAGAAGACCCAGCAGGCCGAGTCCAACGAATAGATGTGGTGTTGTGAGTCATTTTGTTATTGCGGGCAAGAAACCTGAACATTTTCAACACATGGCGAGTGGGCATGTAATCATGTTGGAGAACTAAAGTGCCATCGCGCCACAGTTGAGGTCATTTGCATCAAATGTTTTGCGTCAGACACCAAAAAATGTCACAGTAGAACTCAGTGTTGACAGTCTGATCCTGGGGGTCAAATTCACGGTGCACAACCCAGACAATGTGAAGGAAAATCCACCCGGTTGCTTCCGACCTTACGCACCTTCTTCTGTCTTGGTCAGTGACATCCTGCCTCTCGTGAAGCTTGAAAGCCACTCAGAGCACCTCGCCCGGCTCATTGCTTCAGTGCCGCAGGCTTTCTGAAGCAATCGAAGGTTTTTCTGTGGCTGATTTCCAGAGTTCAAAAATAAATTGAATGTGCACTCTCATGAAGTTGGAAATTTTAATCTACATCATCTTTGGTTTGTTTGAGCTTTGAACTTCTGTTTGACTTTGTTTTAACTTTGTATGTCTGATGGTTGATGCCAGGCATATTATGTTTATTTTTCTGCTGAAAACAGGGACTTTTGCTGCTGGAAGTGGGGGTTAATGAGATCAGTGACCTAAAGGAGGCAGACCCCTCCATGGAGCTCAAGGGAAGTACATTGCTGGGTGATAATGCTCTGTGGGTTCGTCACTACAAAACAACCCCTTTCACATTATGTAATCATTTGAGTCAAGTCATTACTTGGGAGAAAATGAGAAGAACAGATACCCAATGACTGTAATCCTTGTAGTATTATTCTTTGGCATCTGTTTGTGGACAAAGAAGACACTCTGTGTGAAAATCAGTAGCCTACACCCCTGTAGTCTGTGCTAATATCAGCCCAATCGTTTTGTATCTGCCACAGTGTAATCAGCTCTGAACTCTGCAGAGACTTGTTCAGTCAGAGGAAGAATAGATCCAATTGATATTTCCATCTTTGAATGGAGGGCCTGTATGCTGTGGGGTTAATTAGAGGTGGTGTTGTGGGTCATTTTAATGAGTGCAGGTACGGCCTCGGCTCAGTTTGTTACACGCACGGTTTGAATTCGGAATGTGTCGCTTGATGTAACCTCGGGCATAGAACACCCCAGCTTTTCTTAATAAATAACTTAGCAACACCCACAGTATAGACGGGGAAACTTGGACCTGAGGGTGTTTGTTCAGACGAGATAAATAATGTATCACTCGCCAAACCACACAAAGCAGAGTGCGTTGGTTGTCATCAAGAAGAGGAGTGTAGAGATTTTCCACCGAGATCTACCGAGGGAGACGGTAGAAGTGGGTAGTGAAAATCCATAAAGTAGTTCACCAAAATATACTTTGGTATTAGATATTCTACCCAGACCTGAGCAGGGCTTGAGATGAATTGTAATTGAAGTCAGTGTTACTTTAAAAGGTTTTACGGATATTGTTTTTCTTTTATATAAATTGTTTTGCTGTTTTTAAATCAGGTTTCCATTCGTTTTAATTGCAGCAGAAATTGGTGGGAACTTTCTTTCCTGTTGTGTTTGTTATGATGTTGACTGAGATCCAGTGCACATACAAAGGCCATTAAAAAAAAGTTCTCACTGTTTCTGTTATGCATGAACAGAGGGAACAGCAGTGTTGTACGCTGAGCAGGGGGAAGCAATAACCTTTGCGAGGAAGTATTCAAAGTTACGTCACT
This sequence comes from Brachyistius frenatus, assembly GCF_029030835.1. NCBI lineage: Eukaryota > Metazoa > Chordata > Actinopteri > Embiotocidae > Brachyistius > Brachyistius frenatus. The sequence continues at coordinate 519,664 of NW_027210645.1, forward strand.
TGGTCAACATCAGCACCTGAGTAACACGTGTTTTTGTGAATACGGGCATGAGTGCATGTGAGATTTCACCATCGATCTGGAACTTGAGCAGAGAGCACACACCAAAGTTTATGTCACATTTTTGGGGAACAGAAAGAAGTTGCAGGTAGTGGTGGAGGGGAGCTACGATTGTGTTGTTGCACGTTTTTAAAGCACTGTGAGTGGGCACTTTGTCATGTTGGAGAAACAACCTGCCATTGCACCACAGATCAGGTCATTTGTATGAAGGTTTCTCTCAGACGTTTCAGATCTACATCACAGTAGAACTCGGTGTTGACAGTCTGACTGTTGGTGACAAATTCATGATGCAAAACCTTGCGATCTCCAGATCTGACGCACCTTCTTCGGTCTTGGACAGTGACGTTCTGCCCCTCTTGAAATGCGACTGCCACTCTCGCCTGGCTCATGTCTTTATCGGTGGAGGATGTCTGAAGCATTTTAAGGGTCTACGTTGCAGATTTTGCATGTTTGACACAGAATTTGTGTCAATAGTGAGATTGCAAACGTGTGTTAGTCCACCTGAGCTAATTTAATCAGGTTGCCTTACTTGTCAAAACGTGCTCACCGTGGTTATAGCTTCTTCCTGCTCCATGTACGTCACTGTGCTGCTCTTCATTTGCATGGAGCAGAGACAATCTCTAAACTTTGTGATTGATGTGTGAAATAATTTTTCTGGTACGTCTGCACCTTTACTGTTTCTCACGTTCCAACCATGTCTAATGCGATCTGTATTTTAAGATGAGACAGACTTAATTGTCTCAGAGGGAAGCTTTTTTTTGGACACACAATACTGCTGCTGTGCTACACCGAAGAATTCAAACTACACCTCGTTCTGTGTTGTATGATTGATTACAACTATTTACACTAGATTTTTATGACTAGTACTGAACTTGAGATCCATTTAAAGCAACATTGTGTTCAGATGCTGCATTACGTGTGAATTATTCCTTTTTTTTAAGGTTTTCAATCATTAATTGTATGGTATTATGGTAGTCTTGGTTTTTAAAGAGCTTATCCACAATGCAGTGAACAAATTCCTGGGAGGAAACACTGGAATAGGACTGATAAATGATTAATGCTGTTTTCTGTTATATGTTGTTGTGACAAATATGTTTGGCTTTGTGACTGAAGGTATTCCAGGTGGGATGTGATGTGAAGTGAAGGTGCTGTTTTTTTTACTCTGGGATGATAGGTGCTCATTACTAGTTTATGAACAAAGAAAGTAACCATGAGTTAAAGACCAATTCTATTTTTTTTTTAACTTTTTACACTTGAGAAATACCAAAATTAAATATGAACTCAAGCTATCAGCTATGAGCCCTTTGAACTCAGCGTTGTGAAAAATCCAAGTCATCTGAACCTTCATTAACTTAGTTTTGAAGTTTCAAATGACAGTTATGTAACTGTCATTCCCAGAGTCATTTCCTTTTGCCTGTCTAAAATTATATAAGCAGGACGTTGCATCTCTAAGTGCTCCTCTCATCTCCTGTTTCAGAATGGCCATCCAGGTTGACAAGTTTGACTTTGAGAGTCTTCCACAGCCGGACCAGGAGACCGTCCGCTTCAGTAACCCCAAACAGCTGGAGGAGGAGCGACAGCACGCCCAGGGCTGCCAGATCAACAGCAAACTGGGCATCTGTTGGAGCATAATATCCTTTCAGTGGCTACATGTCCTGTTGATCTTCCTCAGAGGAAGCAGCCTGAACTGAGAAGTAGATGGAGACGATAAAGGTTCGGTATGTCCTGAATCAGTTACAGGTCGTCCTCTTCAGTAATTAACTTGGTCAAACAGATTTTGTCCGTGTTACATTACTGCATGTTCTTTGTCGGCTCGGTGATACACACATCTGGATCCGTCATCTGGAGGCCTTCTGGCCAGTAGGGAACTTGTTTACCCGCGGTGACAGATGGGAAAGCGTATGGCGAAGCACTTGCTATGTGACACTGTGAAGTGATTTCTTGGGTGTGTAATTGTTATGCACACTGGCCTCAATATGATGCAACAGTTTCCATAGGTCCTAGTTTGTGGGTAAATTTTGTGGTCCATCCATCATGTCTGCATGCTGCCCTCAGGGAGACCACTCTTTGTATTTATTCCTTTATACACCACACTGTCATCAGACATAAAAAAAAATCTATAGCTGTAGGTTGTGACAGAGGCATTAGGCTAAGAGGGTTGTGGAATGAGACTTTGTGTTTTAAAACCATTTTTCTTTTGTCTTTACCACCTTTTACTGATTATCCTATATGATCTTAACGCAAAATGTACTGAGTTTTCTAAATAGTTGGAACCATTGGGTCACATCGACAGATTCAGTAAAGCATTCATGTGTATCAATGAGCCAACACATTAGGACCAGTAACGGATGAAGTGAAAACATGTCGTCAAAACATAGAAGATGGAGATCTTCTACAGTGAGTATGTTTTTGTTTCCCTCTTCACTAAACACAGCTAAGCAAGCTTCTCACACACACACACACGTATGTATATATATATATATATATATATTTAAGGTAGTGATTCATTTTGCTGTACACTAGTCAAGGTATTGGTTATAGAGTTTTAGAGAGTAGTTGAAGAGTGAGTTCTAATATTCTTTGTTCAGACTGCAGGCAAATCTAATTTGGTTCTCAAATCAGAATCAGGAACTTTGACTGTCTGCACTGTTATTTGCAAACGAACAGATTGGATTTGTTGTGTCCTGACCAAGTAACGACCAACAGTGACATCACCCATTGTTTTGTGAACGGCTGTTATGAAGCCTTGAATTCAGATTTTGTCCGTCGCCATCTTGGTAGTTCGGAGCGGAACCAGAAGTGACCATATTTGGGCGAGCTGGGGAAGTGTGGGTGGTCAATCTGACTCTATCTGATTGGAAATGCGACGATAGCAAAAACCTAACTTCACTACGGGCCTGTCAATCAAATAGACACGCCCCCAAAAATGCTGTTTTTTTAAGCTTATTTTCCAGTTAATGACAGGATCATTCTCAGATAAACGTCCAGAAAACAAATAAGTGACTTTAGCTTTTCAGATAGACCGCACCGCGAGGAAACTAACAAGTAAGGAGAAGGATAAGGATGTTTATTGTCATCGTAAAAAGATACAACGAAATGAAGTTGGCATCTCATCTGTCAGTTCAGCAGCAGAACAAGGTAAAAGATGTATAAAAACAATGAAACAAGACATTACTGATTTAAAACAAATCATTAAATAAATATATAAAAGATAAAACAGGCATCAACGTAGGCTAAGTAGGAAGGATTTTAGCTGGCAAAAACGAAATAACTAATGGAAAAAAATGATTGACTATGAATTTCATGAGAGTAGTTGAATGGGAGTCTATGGAGCCAGAGTCTCTTTGGAGCAACCTCTAGTGGCACTCAGTGGTATTGCATATTGTGGCGTCTGTCCATAGACTTCTTTTCCATGAAAACAATTTTGCTCCCATAAATCTATATTCATTTCTATTGATTTAATTGCCTTCCGAACAGCTTTCCCACATCGTACACATGAAAAATGATTCCTCCTGCCAGCTTTCTACTGCGTTTCCTAGCCAACATTCCACTATTAAAATTTGCATTCCCAGATTTTTATTACATTGAAGATTGAATATTCCATTCATAAGATGGCAAGTAATTCCTGCTGGGTTTATTTAGCTAACATTACTCAACATACCACTTTCACATCGACACTGTGGAATCTGCACAGAAATTATATGACAATGTTATTTTTTTTCTGTTACCATTTAATAACCAATTTCAGACTAATGTTTAGAGACAAAATAACCTCCACATTTACAAAGCCATCCTTCATCTGTTGAAGGAAGTGACTGCCAACCCAAACATCTGTGCCGTCACCGACAGTGTAAACGTGTTCACTTCCAATCTGCCACCGTAGTTATGGTGGCAGAGCTTGAGAGCGCATCACATCATCAGCAGCCAGATTCATCTACGGTGCCTCGTATGAGCCCATCACTCATCAGTTGGCAGTTACCGGTGCACATATTTAGGGATTTAAGAAATGCCTGTCAGATTGTTAGGGAGCCGGGTAAGCAATTAATGATGAATTCAATCCCTGAGCTACTGAAATTTCTATTATGTTTTTTCCTTTTTATGAAGGCGTAAACACTCCCATCGTTATGTGCATTGTTTTATCTACCAGTAATTTGGCAGCGTGTAGGCAGGAGTGAAGAAAGAAGATGACATACAAATGTGTTCCCAGCGGCACTCCCTTCACTGAGGCACAAAAAAACACCTGAAACAGCCTGTTTGATCATTTTTATCCAACGTCGAACACACTGGATGTTTCCATTGTCAGTTTGGATTTTCTTACGATGCTGAACAGCCTGTAGACATATTTTAGTGATGATGGCGTCTACAGAAAAACTCCTTAGGTGCTCAGCAGACGGTGAAACAACCACTGTGATATTTCTGGGCTATAGGGACCAACCAAAAAAGTAATGTAGGAAATCAGCAGTCCCGCATGTACAATTAATCTAATTGAGAAAGAGCTACAACATCATCGTCTCTGAGGTGGAAAATTTAACCAACATTTCTCATTCACAGCTGATTCTTTTGTGCTCATTTGGATGACAGAAGTTCTGTTGACTTTGTTACTAATTAAATGAACTTCCACTAAAAATGTCACATTGTGTCATCAAGTCAGGTCCTGATGCTATCGTTTCCTGCGCAGGAGACGTTTCTCTGTGTAGATAGCGACTCATCTGTCTAAACTCATTGTAACAGCAGAATGTAAATTCTGCTTCGGGCTGGATTTTCCCTTCACAACATGAAAAACTTGAGAAATAAAAGGATTTGATTACACTGCATGTCACACTCGGAAGCGCTCGCTTGGCCTTGAGCAAAGTAGCAGTCACTTTAATTTGTAATTTATGAGCTCCCTACAGCATGACTCCTGTTCTGTTGATGGTGTTCAGGGATGATTCAATGGCTGTTCCGTATACAGTACGTTGTCTAAGAATCGAATATGTGCGTCTTTTCCTCGAGTAAGTCGAAACCACGTTAATGAATCATCCTGAAGACAGTGTGGAAATGTATGTTTCAATAGCTATCTTAACCACCACTAAATATTTACTTTACATTTAGTTATTATTATTATAACTATATTTTTGGAGGATTGATTTAAATTTATATCAGTGCAGTTTAGGACTTGTTTTAACTTGTACAGATCACCTTCAAATCACCGTACTCAGCACTTAGGCAGCACTATTTGTATCATTTCTCAATCTAAACTTGGGTCTAAAGGTCTTCCTGACTGTCAGGGCTTGTAAGCTCTGCCAACTCTCTGTGTTTATACTATAAGCTCGAGAAAAGCTAGCCTGGCTGCACTGACTGTGGCTTCAGTTTTCTTTGCTGTGAATACAGTCTGGGAACTCGACCTGTATTAGCGATTGCACAGCCCCTCTGAAGGGCAGACCAATCAGCGACAAGTGTTGGTGTTAAACCGCATTTGTCCCGCCCCTCCTTCACTGTGATTGGACGGGTTGTGACAGTGATGAGCGCAGCATTAATATTTTTCATCTCTCGCAGACCGGATAAAAAAATCGACGAGCGCTGAACGCAGAATAAACGCTCAGCACCTCGTCAAGCTGCTGGTAAACCGATTTAAGAAATATGTTGTACTCAGGAAAACACTCTTTGGTGGACACGGTAGGTAGTTGCAGCGGTGGCAGAGTGTCGGCCCATGCTGACTGGATAAAATTAACCGGAGGTCTACGCCAAGTAGGATGAAACAACTGCAAACGATTCCCTATGGAGGGTTTCCAGACCCATACATTCACAGAGTGAAATTGGGTCGGGTTAGCACCAGGTTAGAGAAAAACTGTTAACAGACTGTACTGTACAGGCAAAGACCTATATACAGTAGTTAGCATTACAAAATTTAAGCTAAAAATCTAAAGTCCAAAGTTTGAGTGATCCAATTCTCCAATCAAAACTCTGACAGCATTTATGTTTCAAAATAATTGTAGAACTGTGAAATTTTGAAAACCCACGGTGCATAACGTGAAAATTATTGCTGTCTACAAACAGAAACGTGCCAATCTCTGAATGATTACTGACAATAGGTTTAGTGAGTTGACTAACATGTTAATAATGCACACATTGGCAGAGTTTCTATGATTGCTCAGCTCTGTAGCAGGATAGGAGAATTGACTTGTTGCCTTTTGCTCAGTGGCCACAAATACACGGTATATAATATACTCGAGCTGATTGTGAAAGTCATTCCTTTACACCAAGTTTATTTTGCAGTCAGTCCCATTAAATATACAGTCTGCTGTTTACATGATCCATTACAATAGCATGCTGTTAGAAACGCAGTTACAGCGGCTATTATTTGTGCTGCTGGGTAGCCCAGAGATTATAAACATCCTCGTGTTATGTAATATATCTGTTTGAAAGCAGACTTGTTTGAAGGGATTTCAAATAAAAGTCAGATGCTCAGCCTATTGATCATCACGCTACTGTATTATCCAGGTTGTACCACTGAAAACAGGCAGTAGCTGCTAGGTGCTGCTGTTACCCAACACTTCCACTGAAGCCCTGAATGGGAAATTCGAGGTGCTCATGTGTTGAGTGATCAAAGCCACAACATCGCCATTGTTTGCCGGAATAAGATGCAGGTGCATGTTGTGACATGTGATTCATCGAGAGTCAGATTTAGAGTTTCGAAACAATCCAGCAGGCGCGATGGGAGCACTTTTCAGCTCAGTATGACTGTAGAGGCCTCATCTTCCTCTCTCGCTCCCGATCGCACACACTACTCTCCCTCAAAGGTTAATAGACACAGGGTTGGTGCTCTGGGCGCTGTTCGTCTCACCCATTATTACAAATGTCAGCTGTGTAAATGATCAGCATCCTTATCATCACATATTATCTGGGTAATTGCTCCCTGACAACCGTATTTGTTTTGATGCAGTATTCATACATTGATAGCCTTCCCTACAATCATTTTATTCCTATCATTATAGGAACATGCTCCCTGTGCACCTCTGACTTCTAAATGAAGCTATCACACAGGAATTACATGATAAGGGTGTGTGGGGCTGGCTTTAATGCTGCGGCTACTACTAGTGCTTTTTTTGTGTGTGTGTTTTTTGATGTTTGTGTAATATAAGGAGCATCCGCTAACATATTTTGTAAATACTCCAGTGGTCCAAAGGTTGAGAACTTACTTGTGATGGTGGGTTGCACGGTGAGTGACCGCTATGCATGCAGAGAATAATGCACTTTAGAGGGGGAGAGTGTAAAATGTCCCCTAAACAGCTCACATGCTGACTATCAGTAGACGCTACAGTTTACCATGCTTCCTAAATGCCACATATGCATCCATTGGGATGTTATTCAACAGAGGTCCCAGCAAACATTGATCTGTAATTACCATTATGTATTTTAAAGTTGCAACTTAAATGCATTTCTTACATTTTGTTGAGTGAATATGTTTTACGTAAATGTTTGTATGGATTTTAAACATTACGTTATCATCAAATTTAGTACAGAAATTATAAATACAACAGTAAATATACAAATATACAACAGTATACAAGGCAGCTGCACACAGAGAAGCTTCTAGTTCCCCCTCAGTTACTGCAGCGCATGACACTCGTGTGGCCAAACTAGTTTGAAAAAAGTGAACTAGGTCATTCTAATGTAAAATTTACCAAGATAATCGACAAACAACGGGACCCACTGCCTCGCCAAAAAGAAACAGAAGACTAGGTCTAAACTTAATGTATGGCTAGACCGTGTCTGAAACACGAGAAGGCTTTTAATTTAAAACACATACAAGAATTCACTGCCGTTCACCAACCAATTATGTAGGTTTGATCCCTCACTCACTGACAGCTGTCTGTCACTCAGAGCCAAAAATATTTTATCCACGTTATTTATGAATGACGGGGCTCAGCTTTGCTGCACACAGCAAAACTGAGCAGAGACCGGTGAAGATAATGTTACTTTAGTTGACCATAACTGCGTCGATTACATTACTGTAAATGCAATAAAGATTAATTTATTAATGGACAGATGTCGACCCCAAATGTCCAACATCTCGCATTAACAGTACAAGCCAGCTGTTTGTAACTCGGTGGGGGTAGAGCTTGGGGAGATTGTCCACTAGTTAATCGACCACAGATGGAGTTGTTCTCCCAGACTTAAAAACATGAAGAATGCTAAATTGGGTTGCCAAATACAGTATCCCTAATCTACCTTATAAGTAAAGTCTTTGTATGGGAAACAGTGTACTCCATAAACAGCTCTCACATCCTGAACAATGTCTCTCTCTTTCACACAAAGTAAATTTGGCTCTTAAATCATGTGGCAGAGTGTTAGCAGCTCTGTTCTATAAATAAACTCAGGATAGAAGCGGCCGTGTACTGAGATGCAAGTAGCAGACTTAAATGTGTTTCCTTGCAGCTGATGCTCAGTGATTGACTGGATTTCTTTCCGAATATAATTCAAACTAAAGTTTTTTTTAGCTCAACTGAAATTATACATACAATTCTGTAAATGCACATCCTCATATACCCTCACAGACTGTCAGGGACACAAAGTGCACGTGGTGACTAGAGTATAGACTCACTAATAGTGTTGTACAGCAAAACTAATTATCAAAAAACAGTCTTTTGAAAAGGGTCTTGTCATTCTTGACAATCTCAGAGGTTGTGGGTTAAATAGCTCATTCCCCCACAGTCGGCTCTGCAGTTTAAGGATAGATAGAAGCAGGCTGAAGGTTTATGAACCGCTGAAAAAAGTAAAGCAGTACAATGTTATCACTTGGAAAGGAAGTAAGAACACAGAAACAAAGCACACAATTGAGTCCAAGTGTTGTGAGAATGTTGACCATCAGTTGAAAATGTCTGTTGGAGCACTAAAAGGTTATCATTTGTGTAGACGTTAAAAGGAGTTGAAGTGGCAGGAGTAGGGACTTAAAGGAAAACACTTATCAAAGAAAATGATGACTGGTAGCCGTAGCTCTGACTTCACTGCGTCTGAATTTGTCAAAAAGCTTTTTTTCCAAAAACATGAGTACTGGACTCCGCTCGTCTTGTTTTTGTGTTTAAGTCGCGGCGCTTGATCCATTCATATTTTCATTTACATGCTGTCACCTTGCACATATACACAAACAATGATCATCTTCCACTTTTACGCAGATAACACATTGTTTTTGCAACAATGGGAACCTGCGAACCATTTTCAGAAAGCTGAATCCCCACAAAAAAAATGCCTTTACAACATTCATGAGATGTTTTTGAATTTAACATTAATCATACCCCAACAAATAACATGTCTACAACCTCTTTACGCCATCTAATTCTATAATCTCTCATTGTAGGAGTCTTGGTTTCATCTCTTACTGCAAATACATAGAATACATGAAATCTATGGTGCCGCCCAAATTAGATTTTATTTAAAAAAAAAAAATGGAAAATGATATTCAGACCTTAATCACCTGTCGATTGGTATCTGTGAATGAGCCCAGCAGCCTACAGGAATACTAGTTCTCTTGTACATGAACTCTATATTTTTCTCCACTTTTATGCAGACGATACACTGCTTTAGCTAAATTTCCACCTGAACTGTTGCAACTTCCTGGAATCCACAAATACATCTCTCCGGTTTACAGCTAATTTAAAACTCAACTTCAAAACTGAAATTCTATTGTAAAATACTTTGTAGTTAGTTGTGTTTTTGAAAAGTGCTATATACACAAATGTTATTCTTATTATGTATTATATATCTTTCTACCTTTGATATTTTCCTGCGCCCTTCATGTCTCTCGCTAGCATTCTCCTATGTGTGTTACACTTTTACCCTGCCATATCTACATTATGATGTATTTTTAATGTATTTACTAGTATTGCAGTGTTAAATACTTGACATGTATAGATGTAGAGCAGAGGTTTCATTGTTGAGTAACTCTTGAAATGCACCAAAGCTCTCCATGCTGTTGTCCTTGACCGCACCCACCCGTCTCTGCGGCGCCATGGAGAGGCCAGTGTGGAGGGAGTCCTCAACCAGCTGGTCCTGGAGCACCTGCAGCTCGCTCCTCTACAGTGGGGTGAGTCCCTTGTGTGTGTGTGTGTGTGTGTGTGTGTGTGTGTGTGTGTGTGTGTGTGTGTGTGTGTGTGTGTGTGTGTGTGTGTGTGTGTGTGTGTGTGTGTGTGTGTGTTTGCCTGCAATAATCTGCGTGCAAGATTTGTGCAAAGAGTTGTGATCACACACTTGCACTACAACCATGATTGAACGTTTGTGAACTCAAACAATCTGAGAAAATGTGCAACATGTCATATTTGATCTGTGTACTGTGATGACTTGAGAGCTAAAGTTATTATCATACTGTTACTTTAGTTCTGTATGGATGTTATTTTAACACCCATGTTTTTGTTGAAATTACATCTCCCCTTATGTTTTCTATGAATATGTTTGCCTGCCAATCACAGTTATCTAGGTGGTGACATGGCTATTTCTTCACCTGTCAGTTAGTGCATAAACCTCCAGAACTGGTCTCAAGCCATGTTTTTTATTTGCATTTATAATAGGATACAGGCTATTTTGGAGAAGTGCAGACAGCAGCTTGGGAAATGTGTGAATCACTGGGGACGCACAGAATTTGTAGGAGCACTCTTTGGTCGCACCATCTGTGATCATCCTCTGAAATCACTTTTGATTTACTGCGGGTGTTTGTTTTCTGAGATTTCTGGCCTCTCTTTGGGCTCTGCCAGCATTTTTATTAGTCAGCTGGGGCTGTCCTGCTTTCGCAAAGAGAAAGCAATCTGCGAAATGAAGCGACGCAGCAGATCAAGCATGGAAATGTAAGAATCTGTTGAGACGGAAATAGAGGGGGGATCAAGAGCAAATACTTAACTGGATTCTCTTCTCCAGATATTCTGCCATTTGACATGCACATCCGTCAGTGAAATATCTTCCCTATGAATAATGCTTTTGTGAAGATGTTTGAGATACACTCACCTTTACACTGATATTTTACACGATGTATGCAATCTGAGTGCAGACGTTTGCAGTGCTTGTTATTTCCTCGTGTTTTCATTAATGCAAAGGTAGTTATGCAGTTCAGACTTGGGCCTTTGCGAGGCTTAGTGATTATGAGCAAGATAATTTGCCTCAGCCCATTAGGATGCCTTTATCGGAGTTGCCAAGACTATCACAAGCTCAATTACGGGTGTAGTTCAACCATTTCCCCTGTGTCTAAAATCGTTAGTTCAATTGGATGCTTTTAATGCCGTTGTTGGTGTAAAGCCTAACAGAGCTACTGGAGATGAATGGAACTTGCTTGTCAAAAATTCTGATTGTAGCTGTGTTTAATTGACGTGATGTTTATGGCCTAAAGCTTTTTGCTTTGTCTTAAGTTTTTGCACTTTGTCTTGCCAAGGATTGTGTCCGTATGGTGGTAAAGTTTTTAATCTGCCTTTCAGAATTTAGTCAGCAATGCTACTATTACTCCAGCCGCCTCTTATGTAGAACGTAAGCAGCTTTAATAGTAAGATCGTTTTTACATTTTTCATTGGAAAGCAGAAGCTATAGACCTCATGATAATTATATCTGAGGTTGATCATCCTCATTTTGATCATGTTTCTCTATTTGAACTCATCTAGGAGGTTTGACTTCATGTTATAAGTGCTTCCATTAAGTAAACTAGAATTACTATCACAGTTCTACCAGTCATGTTGACATCCATCTCTGTCCAGACTTCTTTTATTCAATTAGTCAAGAATTTGCAGTAACTTTGACAACAAATCTGATTCTGGTAGAACACAAAGTTGTAGCTGTGACAGTAGATGATGCTTCAATTATGGATGTTGCTACAAAAGAACTGCAGATTCTCAGATGTTAATGGTTCGCATGTGTCTTTAACAAGATAGTACAGATGATCAAGATGGACACCTAAGATTTGTGTCATCAATTCAGTATCTGACTAAAAGCTGTTCCTCAGTCGTGGCGTTGTGTTCAAAAGAATGGGGTGTACATGAGATCGCAATGACCTTTGACCACCCAGTTCAGTCCCCTTTTGAGTCCAAGTTAAGGTGTTTGACAAAATTGAAGAAAGTCCCTTAAGGCATTCTTGAGATTTTGCATTCATGAGAATGGGAGGTTGTAAGGTCCCTGTAACCTTGACCTTTGACCAACAAAATCTTATCCATTCATTCTTGAGTCCAAATGAACATTTTTGCCAAACTTGAAGGAATTCCTTTAAGGCGTCCTTGAGATTCTGCGTTAACGAGAATGAGATGTTACGTACATTTGAACAAGCTGAACACATTATGCCTCCAGCTATAGCTGCTGCTATCAGGAGGCATAAAACTGAATTTCTCTGATTTGTCCTGAGCACTGAACAGGTGCTGCCACGTCAGTGCAGTTTCAGTCTCATCAGTATATCACTCTAAAACTTCAGATTTTATAGTTAAAGATGCTCGTGTGCCTTTATTTAGCATCTGTTGGATACTGAAAAAGTTTTACTTTTCTTGAAGTGATTGCAGAAAGCGATCTCTTTAACAAATGTTATGTCCTTGTCTATCAGAAATGAAAAGCAGATGTGAAATTCGTTATTGATGATCATACAGCTGATGTGAAAAGGTAGCACGAGATTCGCGCTATTCGGAAATCAAATCGTTTTGTGTTTCTAAATGAGTAAATTAAAAATAAAAATTTCATGTCAAACACTAAAAAAACATTAAGAACATTATTGGCAAACTTAAATGGGGTTATCCGTCGATAATGAACCTCTGAAGGATCCCAAGTCTGCCGGGCGATCGTGACCTTCCCAGTGCCGTACATGGTAGCAGCAACACTTCTTTTCCACAGCACTTTCCAATCCAGGAGAAAAATTTCAGTTCTTTCACAATGTTTTCGAACATTTGAGCAGTGTTTGTGTTGTGTGTTTGTGTTGTGTGTTTGTGTTTGTGTGCGTGACTATGAACTGGGTGACATGGCAGGAATATGTATGCAGGACTGCACAGAGATGAATTATGGATTTGCGCTGCCTCACTTTGTGTGTTCATCTTAAAATCACACTTGGCTTGAAAGTGTAAAGACGTGTCCCAGCGAGCACATGCTGCTGCCAGAGAACATTTGTATGCAGAACTGTGAGTCCGGTATGGAGTGTCGCGTACATACCGCCTTTCTGAGTGGATTTGTAAACTCTGTTGACGGTTCCTTAGCTAATCGAGGAAGTCCTTCAGGACCGCTTGACACTCAACATCCAGCTGCCATCGAACCTCTTGACAACCATCATTCTGTTCTTCCAACTTTCCTGCTTTTCTCCATAATTGTAATCACTTCCAGTTCTGCTCTCGATCAGAGGGCTTGAACACAGAGCGTCCTCTTCAACTAGCGATCCAAGAAGCCCGACGTGGAAGCGAGATGATGAGTGTGGCTTAAAACATGTCATCTTTGGCGGTATCTCTTTATGTTTTCTGTACAGAGGGATGTCCTGTAATTTCTTGAGTATTATTTTTTTGGACAGTTTTGCCTCTATTAGATCAATCAGTCTTTTTAACCCCATTAAACTGTCAACGTCAAGGAAATGTAGCATGCAACAGTGGTATACAAATGTATGGAGAGCAAACAAGACCATAACTAAGGGATAGTTCAGGGACATCTGAGCCAGCTCTAATTATTTTATTTGGGGGAGGAGGGAAATAGAGCAGACAAATGATATGCAGTCAGATCTGGTTGGCTGGAAATCCAATTGGAGACTCACTGCTGACGGCATTTGCGCCCATGTGGTATGAGTCTTGACCACTCGGCTGTTGCATCGCCCAAATTCTTCTAATTTCAATGAGATTCAGTGCAAGTTGTTAGTTTTAATAGCATGAAAGGCATTGGGAAAAGGAAATTTATGAACAGAAAACAGTAAAAATAACAATCTAAGGGACCGAAATAAAAAGAAAGTAGAAATTTTTGGTTGTCAAACTCAGAGTAACACTACCGTAAAATAATATAGAGCAACAAAATATTTTAAAAGAACCAGTGTGACTGTTTTTTATTCATTGCTGCCGTTCCTCCGGCTGCAGTCACAAGGAAAGAGCCTGAGCTTGGCCAATTGTGTGTCATTAGAAACATGATGCATCTTTGTGATTTGCTTCCATAGAAACACATGAATATTTGATCACCCAGGTTCCAATAAATGGAGAATATGGAAAGTGCCCGAATCTCTTTTATGGCTTTGTGTTTGTTTACAAGCTCATTATTATTATTGAATGGGGAACAAAGAGGGGCCATTAGTAAATGATTCTACCTCTGGGCCCGAACCAGCAGAGCTGCAATAAAGTGAGATCACGTGATGATATTCACTCCATAATTACAAATGAAGAATGCAAGATATATATTTGTTTTTTGTGTTTTTAAATTTTTGTTTAATTAGTGACACATTCTGTTGCTTCTGCTGAATTTCCTTTTTTAAGGGTTCAGAGAAATGCTGGTAATTCACTGAGTGGGCAAGAAATTAAAGCGGATTACTTTTATGTTTATGTGGTAAGCCTTTTTTTTTTATAAAGAAAAACATTAGCATAAACACAAACATGAGAAGGCTGTAATTTCTTTCTGCTGTCTAACGAGCATATCTCCTAGTCTTTTTTCTGCCTTAAATTTGTGGACAGCTTGGACATTCTTTTCTGCCTGTGTTTGTTTGATTTCACAGAAGCTCCAATTCTTCACAAAGTCTGCTGTTTTTATTTACTTTTTTTTGGAGAGGTTGCAAATTACATTAATATACTACTGTGACTTCACTGTACTGGGCATATTTACTGCATAATGAATTTATGGACAGGTTTTATAGACCAGGAAAAACCTTGTAAGTAATGATTGGTTGTGCCTGAAACTACAGCAGTTGGCATTGATGAAATTGGAGTGATCTGTGCATTTAATTTTCAGCTCCAGCAGTCCGTCATACTGTCACAGATCGAGGAGAACAAGTCCACTAACCTGGACACGTTGGCTGAGGATTTTTCAGAGCGCTGCTGAAAAGAGGAGACAGTTTTACAAACAGCTTAAATGTCAGCAGAGCAGCCCTGTGGATTCTCACATATTGTTTTACAGAAGGCTGCTGGCTGGCTGGTTTAATTATCTGTGACAAAATTTCATTGCACTTTCAAAAACTATAAGAGGTACTTGTCATCCTTAAAATTGGAGAACTCGGAGGCAGGAAGTTTGATGGTGGGCTGAAGGGTGGAACGTTCCATATTGTGATGTAGATATCTGCTCTGATTTAGCACATGAAATATTTTACTTTGCTTCATTCAAACCACGTTTTTTTTTCTAATACAGTCTAAAGCCAACAGTACATTGTTGAAATAAGACAGCAAGGTGAATTTGGTTTTACCAAAGTTGACAAGAAGGCCTTTTTGACTCAAAATAACTGATAGTCAGGTCTAAAATCTGAGAGTACTGCAGAGAATAGCTTTGTTGATTTCATCAAGACCTACATCAGACCAACGGTTCTCAACTGGTGGGTTGGTGTAGAAAAAAAGTAGTTCGGTAAAAATCTGTTACGACGTCTACAGAAATTATGATGCTGTGCTTTTATTTTGAGGGACACAAATTTCCCATGATGCAACCTGAGTTCAGTCGCCGTTTCCTGTCATGGCAATAACACAATCTAAACTTACATCTTCACATCAGTAGTTAACTCTCATTTGAGCATTTGAAAATAGTTAAGATTATATAAGTCTGGCTTTTTATTTAACTCAAGATAAGTTCGTTTTCATTTAATTCAAGATAAGTCCTTTTTATTGAATATTTCTTGCAGTTGAATTTAGATTCTTAAAATGTTATGAGCATTACCAGTTTAAAAAGCAGATGTTCCTGTAATTCAAGCTGAATCTCCCTTTGCATTTCATTCGGTTTTTAGCATTGTCATAATTTTGTTTATCTTTAAGAGTGAAAGCTTTGTGTATCACTTTACTAATTTTCTGTGAAATAAATGTGAACGGCTCAAAAATTTCAAGAATTTGATTTGTGAAAAATGTATGTCCTGAAGCCAGACCAGTTAAGGACCAGTGAATTAGAACATTTTACAACCACATTAATTAACTGTACCCTGTGGGGTTTTCTTGTAAACCAACAAAAATGTATTGCACTCATTTACATTCCCACCAAAGTATGTAGTGCTCATGTTTGACACCTAAACAGCAGGTTTCATCCTTTTCCTTCCACTTAAAGCTGCTATTAACAGTCAAAACCCTGAACATAGTATACAGTTCATATTTACTGTAAATATAAAGTCAATATTTAGTATGTTCAGGTTTGCTTTAAAGGGACATTTCTCCAATTTCACTCATCCCTGCCAGCACAACCCTGTCACTGGAAGGTTTCTTCTTCCCTTCTAACACCAGAACAGGTGGTACCATTTGCTGATGTTTTTTTTTTTTTGCAGCCTGGCATTATGTAAATAGCACCATTGATTAGAGCTGCTCAGCTGTCAATTTGATTAAAGGCAAAGTGGTGCACCTTGTGATAGGAGTCGCTGTGTCAACTTCATGGAGTGTTGCTAAATAAACAGTCGCTCGGCCAATCAAGACGGAGCCCTCTGAGGGCGTGACACCGTCATGGCAGGTTATGATACTGTGCGTAAAGAGAGCACGAGGTCTGTATCAGATAGGAAGTGCCCCGACATTTAATAAAATGAAGATTAAATGGGGTGAGTTGGGTTCTTGTAGCAGAAAACATATTGCAAATGAAATATAGTAACTGATTTTGTACTTAAAGTCCCACTGTAATATACTGGAACATATGAAGCATTAAGTAAACAGCTTAAAAAAAATAATAATAATAATTATGTAATTTTTATTGTAAAAAAGGCACGAAAAGTAATAAATATGTGCGATATTTACATTTATTTATCAGCTTTACAGACAAATGCTTTGCTAATATTTGTGAATAATAATATTAAGTGAACAATTAAAAAAGCACTATCAATAATGAACTGCATTTATTTAAAGCTGCGTTTGAGCCGCTGTGGAGCCCGGCTTTGATTTCCAGTATCGTCTGCCTGTTGAGCGCCGAAACCAAACAGCGAGATGGAAAACAGGGAGCCTGAATGCGGACTTTGCACCCATTCCCGACACTCCCCCTCAAACCCCATCACCCCTACACCCCCCCTCCCACCCCGCTCAACCTCCTCCTCCTCTCACCCTCAGTCTGCCACCATCTCAATGGAATACAAATTCACCCATGAATGGAAAGACAAATGTTTAGCCTGAGAGAGAGATGGAAAGATAAAGGTGGGGGGCCTTTGCTGTAAAACAGGTGGAGAGATCATTTATCAAGGCAGCGCTTCTGAAGTGACTCGCACACACACACACACACACACACACACACACACACACACACACACACACACACGCACACGCACAGTCACAGATGGACATTTGGAGCAGTCACAGGCGGTGGCTTTTCAACACACACAGGGACGCCTCATGGAATAATATGCCTTTAAGCTTTTGTCAGGTGCTCAATTGCCATGAGTGCTTCAGGTTTGACAAATGGCGCTGCCAAACGGGCCGGACTGTCTCCCAACGCTCGGGTCCTGTTGGTGGTGATGATGATTAGAAGCGCTGACCTGAGAGAGAGGTTGGGAACGAATGCATGCACAGCTTGAGCGAAAGAGAAGTGTTCTGAATGCACCTGTAGCCAGTAATATGTCACATCTGTGCGCACGTAAATTCAGGGCTCCTGCGCGCTTATGTGCCCAGCAGTGATAGGGCCTCTGGGAGATGGCGGTAAGCCTTCCTAAAGCCCGTCTTACCGTGCGGGAGATCAGCCCGGTCAGCCAGCGTGCTCCGAGAAAATCAAACACATCCAGCGGCTCCTGTGCACACCCAGGTTTTATTTTACATATGCTTAGGTCATGACAACTTGTATGCCCTGTGATTCACTGCTGACCTGTGCAGAGTGAACTGCAGGTTTAGATAATGGGACACAATTAACAGAATATACACGTGTTTGCTTTTAACATGCTGTTGTGATATGGAGATAAAAAATTTTTTTTTTTAAATCAACCTGTTATGTGCTGTAGCCAATATTTGTAATTATCTCTACTCATTATTCATTTAATTACCAGATTAAAGGGTAACGGCAACACTTTTGGACATCAGTCTGTTTTCAGGGTTTTGGGAGTAATGCCGTTCACAGTTCAACAGGAATTGGACCCAAATGCATAAAACAAGAGTCCCAAGTCACTGTGGGGTAAAAGCAGACAAAATTTCAAACTCTGGGGAAGCAATAATCAGAACTACCTCAACAAACAATAACTATATTTACAGACTTTATGTGATGTAGTTGACTTTGATCATCTGATCACTGGGAGTGACTGGAGGAGACACACTGAGCCTGTGATTGGCAGGTGACTGCAGGTGGGGCAGACTAGAAAACTGGGAGCAGGTGAGGTTGGCGTGGCACACAGGCGACGATTAGAAACAGGGACAGGGAACCTGTGGTGGCTGGAGGGAGTGACACGGGAAGACCAAGTTATACCAACCAAAACCATGACACTTCCTGTTTATGTGAAGGAGGTTGTATCGGGCCTTTTGTCTCTCGAGGCTGCATTAGCCACTTCTAGCATAATGCCACATTACCGCTTTATTGTGGCTAGTGTACTTACCAGTGCACCGTTGGTAAAGAGCAGTCCAATTAAAATCCAAGTTGGCTGACTAAGACCTACGAAGTATGGAGGTGTCAGTGCTCTTGTCTGGTGACAGGCTTCAGGGATTTTGTCCAATTGGAAGCAGAGAAACTCCTCTGTTGGGACTTGGGAGTAAATGCCACATTTCAGGTAATGTGTTCGTGGTAGTTTAGTTGAAGCCTAATGAAACCAGCTCAGGTGAAAACAGTCTTATCAACCGAAAAGTTTCAGTGTAAATGATATTTAATCTGTATTTTGCAATATTCTCTCATTACTTCTCGATTTCTTAAACCTAAAGGCTTGTATCACCGCCCTGCGCCCCACCTCACCTCCCGGCTATCGGAGCGCAGATAAAGGCTTGGACTTGCAGCGGGTGTGGCCCATTCGGCTGACTGATGGGCGCCAAGAGGGAGCGCTGGGGTGGGCAGAGGCTGATTTATCTGCGTGTTTTTCAGCTCTTGTCAGTCAGACGTCTGAAAAAGGTCCCTATTGAAACCGGAGCGAGATAGGAGGACGACTCGCACCTCTCAGCAGGCTCGCTCCGTCTGCAGGGGCCCGGCCGGCGTGGGTGATTTATCGAGGCGGTGCTGAGTCAGGCGGTCATGTGGATGGAGACGAAGATAGTCGCACTCGTGATAAGTGCGTAATCATGAGGTGGTCTTAACATGATTGTGGAAGTAGACGATCGGACAGGAAATAACAATTTGTTTCTCAACCAGTTAATTGACCCATTATGAGTGGCGATGCATTGTGCCATGTAAGATTACCATAACACAAGACTGTTTAACAAAGCATTGTTAAAAGGCATTTTGACCACATTAGGGGGAGCCGGCATGAAAGGATCATTTGTTCTACTTTGGCTGGAATCACCAGTCTTATCCCATCACCCCGCTAGCTTTAATGTGGAAATGAGAGCAAAGAGAGCAGCGGCCCACTCTCTGATTGCCTATCTCGCCTTATTTTTTTCCCTCTCTCTCTTCTCTCTCTCTTTGGCCCCGTGCGGATCTCCAGTTAGCACATTTAACAGGCTTGGAGCGTCTGTTTATGGGGCATTTATCATGGCTACAGAACAATCCGGGCTGTCAGTGCGTCAGTTTGGGTGAGCCGTGGAAATAAATCAAAACTCCTCCGGCCCGCCGCAGATAGCACACTACACGCTCACCCATTCATTTAGAGTGGAGGGGTGGGAGATGGAGGAACAGGGAGGAAACTTGGGTGAAAAGAAGTAGATGCAGTTACAGTAAAGGCACATATTAAAGTTATTCTCCTTTTAGACCGGCGTCGTGGATTTTTTTTTAAATACTGTAATTTTAAAAGAACTTCTAATTTGTCTAATTTTGTTTTTGTCTGTCCAGAGTTTTACAGTTTGGCTTCAGACCCATTTAGTTACCTTGTTCATGCGGGCTTTTTTCTCCACCATTTCCTAAATGTATTCTCAGCTTAAACCCATTTCTGCCTCCTTGCTTTCTATCAAATAAAACCACCTCCGTTATTGATTTCTTCAGAGGAAACAAGCGTATCCCCACCGGCTGCCTTTTCATCCCTGAAAGACAGATTACCTGACATTTCCAAATGCAACCAAGTCCAGCCTCTGCTTTCATTGTGAGACTGTCGCACACTATTTCAAGCACTGCTAGAAGAGGGAGTGTTGTGACACAGCTGTTTCACATGCTGGGGGGAAGAGAAATATGCTTTGCTGTGTTTTTACAGTTGGGTCAGCACCTTCAGTCCAAAACAGATCAGGACGTGGCCATGACGTGTTTTTGTCCACATTTTGATCCGTGTGAGCTCGCAGATCCCAGAAACATTAAGTTTGTCGGTGAAGTTCAGAGGCAGATGTAGGAAGGCTTTGCATTACATTAGACCTGATTAGACCTGTCTACACTTGTTACCTTCTCAGTGAATTTAAGACATCCCACAATGACACAGGAGCCGAAAACAATTTTGAACAGTAACAATTGGAGGGAGGTCTTTCACATTCACGTCTGCGAGGTTATTTTTGTTTCGTTTCCCACCAGGAGAGTTTCAAACATTTTGTTGACTTGCTGATTTGGTCCCTTCCTTTTTGTGTTTCTTTCATTGTTTAGGAGGCCATGTTGTTAAATGGTTTCTGTTTTGTCAATTTCAATTGTATCTATTGTCAGTAGCTCTTACTTTGTTGTTCTGTAGCCGGCAGTTAAAGTTGATACAGTTAGCTGTGTTGTAGTTGTTAAGTACATTTCTCCTCATGATTATTTAGGAGCTATGTTTCTCATACGGTGCCTGTTAACACGGTGCTGCAGTGGTTCACACTGTCTCCTTACAGCAAGACGGTTCTGGGTTTGAACCTCAGCCGAGCTTTTTTTCTGTGGAGTTTACACGTTCTCCTTCCGCCTTCCAAAGACTTGCATGTTTGGTCAATTGGTGATTGTATATTGGTGTGAATGTGAGCGTTTCTGTCTGTCTGGGATGGACTGACAGGATGCCCGTTAGCACGAGGAGAACACATTTCTCCTACTTTAAAGACATTAATGTAGTGATGTGATATGAAGCTCATGGGTCTGCGCAAGGTGTTTTATTTTGCTGTTCCTCTGTGTGACTTCCTGCATCATGAGGTGGCTCCCACCAAAAATAGGCTCGAAGCATATTTTTAGCAGACAGCTTGCTTCTAGGAATCTTCTAAAAAAAATGCTCTGCAGTGCGTCTGGTGGAATCGCCAGCATTTTCTATAATGGCGGCGATCCTCTCCGGTGGCCGTGACACAACCGGCTCTGGTGCAACCAAACCTTCAGGCCTCCAGTTTGACAGTGGTAGCTTTAAATATTATGTGTGCAAAGCATTGTCACACTGTATTGGGATCGGTATATTTATATAGCATCTGTTGGCAACAAACAAACACTATAGGCATTATTAAATATAATGAGCTGTGTGGAGTTTCAGTTTTGCAGCTACTAAGGCTATTAATGTCACTAACCTTCAACCACTTCATCTGTGCATTACTTCCTGCCACTGCAACTGCTACAGCGTCACCCCAAAACTATGGCTATATACTGAACACTTTGGTTCACCAACCAGGACAGCTGTACCAGGGCTCAGTTGCTCTTTAAGGCTCCAATCCTGATACATTTCTTGTTGTACACTGAGAAACCTTTTAGCTCTAACTGTGATACAGATATACCCGACCTTTGACCTGATCCTCGGTGACGCTGCCCCATGTTAGACTCAGAGCGGGAGCCAGTCCATTTTTCTGCAGCTTCCAGCCATCTTTCTTGGACATCTGCGGCGGCTGCCATTCTTTTTGACGATGGCGGGACGTGACACGGCCCCTCAGAGGGAGAAGTCACTCCACCGCATCATCTGTCGCTATCGATCCTCCTCAATGACGCTCTGGTGCCACGGACTCGTAATCAGATCTCTTCCCACATGAGTGGAGCTGCTCCTGTGTTTGTTTGTTTTTTTGGGAGACTGCTTCTCTCAGTTTGTAGATGCCATGAAATCAGTTTATATCTCCCACAATGAAATCGAGGAAGGGAAGTTTGGAAAGTTTTCCTCATTTGGCCATCCATCATGTGAAACATAAAGACGTGGCTGATTGAGATGTTGATAAACTCCTGGTTTCTCACGACTACGCCGTGCCCCAGGAGTGCGCTGCGGTTGCACGTCAGAATAAATGAAGTAGTTTACGTTTCATGTCAGAGCGAGCTGAGCACTTCTACAGGACGTTGTGTTTATTTAATCTGATATCCGTTCATGAAATTGATGCATTATTACTCAGACTCGCTTCGTGTGTCGTTGCCGAGAGCTTCTGAAGTCCCATCACTGCCAGTCTGCACCCCTTTCTGACACGCTATACATCTTTTCCGTGCGGCTAAGGCGAAGCAGGTGATCCATCATGTTCGACTGCGCCGCATCAGATGTCGGCCGGCTCAGGGATCTACGGGAACAGCATCTCCTGACAGGTCCGTGTCAGCCCTGTGGTCTGGTGACACTTTTTTAGCATTCAATGGACTGATCCTGCTCACGGCCGCTGACAGCTTTCTGGCCCTGACACTCACACACACACACACACACACACACACACACACACACACACACACACACACACACACACACACACACACACACACACACACACACACACACACACACACACACACACACACACACACACACACACACACACACACACACACACACACACACACACACACACACACACACACACACACACACACACACACACACACACACACACACACACACACACACACACACACACACACACACACACACACACACACACACACACACACACACACACACACACACACACACACACACACACACACACACACACACACACACACACACACACACACACACACACACACACACACACACACACACACACACACACACACACACACACACACACACACACACACACACACACACACACACACACACACACACACACACACACACACACACACACACACACACACACACACACACACACACACACACACACACACACACACACACACACACACACACACACACACACACACACACACACACACACACACACACACACACACACACACACACACACACACACACACACACACACACACACACACACACACACACACACAGCTGCTGAGCCCGCACTGTTGCCCTGTCATTCCCCTGTGTGTGCAAAAAATGATACGTGACCGGGTGACAGGATATTACGAGGAGCCGTGACTGCAGCATCCCACTGAGCCTGGAAAGCACAGGGGGTGTATTTTGGGAAATACTTGACAGGAATACACTGTCACATTGTCACATTATCTTTCCCCTATCTCTTTATTTGCACTGTAATGCTCCCTTTCTTTCTCTGGTAAAAAGCCACCCACACAGGCAAAGTAATATGAGTTTAAAAAGTGCCATCGCCTGCTCTCATGTTGCTGCTCTTAATGACCGAGTTCAGATGGATTACGCTCGCTTGGACCGGCATCGTCATAAGATAAAAAGCTTTCTAGCACAAGAGATCAGTTGAAACGTCGCTGGCAGACGATTAATCAATCCGAACGATAGTCATGAATGTTGCCTGTCCACATGACGCTGACTGCTATCATTAGCTATTAGCCTAATTGTCACTCATTAGCAGATTTCATGGCTGTCAGCAAGAGCACGTCACCAGATTCACGAAAGGATGAGCTTTGATTTAGCACCTTTTGGGGTTTAAACGAGTCCTCTTTAGCGTACTGTGTTACTTTAGACTGAATCCCATTTCCCCTCCTTGTCCCTCTCCTTCTGTTTTGTGCATACCTGTGTTGGGTAGGGAGTCCCATTTCTTTTTGATCTAGCCCTCCAAACAGAGTGGTCGATGAATGCTTTGCAAACCGAAGCAACATAACATAAAAAAATGGTCCATAAAATAAATAGGCCATTTTCATTAATATTTTGGAAAGTTCATCTTTGGAATAATAAAGCTGTTTCTGGTGCAAACAGATTGAATGAAGTCTTGTTTATCACCATTAATTGCTGATTCTCATCATATTATCTCATCGTATTTATAATTAACTGCGGAGAACTGCAGCTACTGTCGACGCAACCACTGGTGTCGCATTTCTTTTATTTAAAATTTTAAGTTCAACACCTTCTAGCGCTGTTCTGAAGAGCCACTACCCAGTAGAGGGTAGTGCTAAACGAGGGTTGGTGCCACAGGATGGGAAATGGGATTGGGCCTTTGTCTGCAATAGGTGCTTTAGGACTAGCCATGATTTTGCGGACCAAATCAAGACTCATTCAAACCAAATGCTGCATGTTTTTGTCCGTAGCTCTCAATTAATTGTCTTTGGATATGTATCAGTCCCTCTCAGATGCCTCAATACGTATCTAAACACATTGGGTCCATGATCTGAGACAAAAACGTATCCAGATAATTACGTAATGAGTCAGTGTCCTGCAGTTTTAGAGACAATTCAAAATCAATTTGACATAAATTAATTGCAGAATAAAATTAATACTAGCCCATTGGGCTGTCACTTTTTCCAAAAAATTACATTTGAACTAATATCGAATGACATGTAATTCGATCCAGTGAAAGTTGAAGCTTCCTGAAGCTGAAGTGGATGTGTCCGTAGCGTTGCTCAGCTGGTCTGAGGTGTCTCCGCTGACACACTTGGGTGGTGACGCACAGCAATATCTTTGCTAGTTGAACTCAAAATACTTACACGCGCTGCTTCTCAGATGTTTTGGTGTCGTGATTGTCCGCTCTACTCGGTTTTACTCGCCAGTGTCCTCCATTTTACCTTCATCCGATCAACAACTTATGATCATATTGGGTCGAATAGGGGCGACAGCAGGACTGGCTGAGCAGATTTGTTAGAGCGCCCTCTGCATGACAAGGCAAAATACTTAAAACGGTCTGCTGCGCATATAGATTCATATAACTATACATTTTGAATTTGAACTTGTCATTACAGTTCGAATGTTCATTACTTTTCGAATGAATGTTTGAATTTCAAATATAAAATGACAGCTCTAATCAGAAGTGAGTTGTGTGAACAATAAAGCTGGAGAGGTTCAGATCCTGCCTACGTATCTGTTTACTGGCCACCTATTGTCGCTGTGATTATTGTCTTGAAACTCTGTTCTTATGGAGGTTTGCTCAGCCGGCTGCAATGGCGGCAGTGTTACCTGAAGCTTTTGTGGACTATTGTGCACTAAAACTAGCACAGGTGTCATACTCGCATCTCCCAGCTCTGTTCAATTGCTCCTGCTGGTTATGTTACCATCTGTTCCCGTGTTTTCATGTTTTCGTAGGTATTTTTTTCAGGGAGCAGGGCACAAAGCTGATATTAGTTCACTTTTTTTTTTTTTTTTACCAATTGCAAAGTGTTACTTGGATGTGTGGTTGTACCTGTATTTGTGATTTGTATCTTGTTTTCCATTTATATCCATTAATCTTTAGCCAGTAATCATATCCCATCAACCTGCTTTGTGCTTTATTTTGTGCTTTAGATAATTACCAAAGGATAAGACTTCCTGTTAAGTAGTCTTTAAAGAAAAACAGAGACAATGCAGATTTTTACCTGAATCTCTACTTGCTGGGTGTCTGACAACCAGTCACAAAGCCAACCCATCATTTGGCCTCAACAAAGCATGCTCGTGCTGCTGAAAGGGGTGTTACACCGACCTGACTCGAAACACTGGCCACTGATCGTACGCATGGCCTTGCACTGTATGTAAGGCAGCGCTGACTGGAAGCGGTAATTAAAATGAAGTCCCTGGACGTTTGCATAGCTCGGAGAAATAATTGGTTTGTGGGCCTGGATGAATCAATCGGAGGCACTCATATGTAAACCCTGCTTAGGTCACACATGGGAGCATCTGCCCCCTTTCAGCCTCATGGTGGAGACACAGTTGAACTGCATATTGACAGCTTTGTTACCACCACTGCTGCTTCTCTAAGGAGTGGTTGGAGACATGATGGTCAAGTCATACAGATAATATTTTGCTCTGGAAAATGGAGGCAAAGACAGTTGGTAAATTTACTAATTTACAAAGCCCAAACGTATTTAGTTAACTGTCATATCTGATCAACATTTGCTGAATTATTTTAATGTTAAATGACAAATTGATTCATTATTTTAGCTCCAACTCCCACACCACCGTTATGAAACAAGTTGCCCCTTGTCGGATTAATAAAGTCGTATTTATTGTATTGTATTTCAGATGTTTCAATCCCCAGACACACCTGACGGTTACCCAGAACTCAAAGAACCTTAGTTACGTATGTAACTCTACCAGCTTTATTTAGCTCAACTGAAGCTTCTTTTCTTTCTCTTCCTTCATGGAGGGCCAAACCAAGTGGTTCATTGTTGTTTGAACTGTGTGCGTGACAGAACTGAGGATATAGTAGACAATACTGTACTATTATAACAACGATCAACACTCTAAACAACTGTCCTACCAGTGCAGAAATGGTCAGTGCCATTTATTCCTACCAATGTATTATTTATACACGGGTTACTTTCAGTTTTGTTGATTGTTTCATGATATGGACAATAGATTTGTCACAGAGCTGTTGGGGCCTTCCAGAAGAAATTCTGGATGTGAAACGGAACCAATAATAATAAATAGTGTAGTTAAGTGACTATAGCCAGTCTACATGTAATCTGTTAGCAAAGGAAGTGGATTTGGTGTTAAATTACTCTTTAAAGAAATGCAATCTTTTTACACTTACGCTGAGTTCAAATAGAACTCGTGAACTCCAGGTTACAACATGGGAAGCCGTGCTTGGTGTTCAAGTGGTTAAGTCATAAAAACTTGTGAATGTTGTCTAGAAGCCACAGAGGCTAACAATTTAGCAAGCTAACGGGCGGGTAATGTAATGTTGGGAATACAACAGATGAGGCCATTGGGAAGATCAGACGTAGACTATTATCTAAATTATGAAGAGAAACTGTACATGACTAAAATTACAATATATTAGCTTAATATTGAACAAAAAATGAACTTCCATGGCCTCTGACATTTTCGTAAACATCAGCAAACACGTCACAACTCGTGAACTCCAGGTTTAAAGAAAATCGATAGTTCCGACATCGTAAATACCACAAGAAGAGGTCGTTCATATGGACTCTACTTGTGTACACGGTAAATACGACCTCATTGTATTGCAGCAATATACAGGTATGTTATGTTATTTGATCACTCTATTATGCAATCCTCAGTCCTGACTAATAGTTTGAATTTGGAGTTTCAAGCCTGGTGAAATGTACTTCAAGCAGATACAGTGATTATTGTTGGAACAATCTGAGGTTTGAGCCTCTGACATTTCAAATATCTTGGATTCCAGAAACCCCAGGGTCTAATGTCTCACACTGACCTTTCATTTGAATTTAAAAATTTCAAATACAGTTTAATTGTGTTTTTATCACTTACAAGCCATCTCAAAAATCAAGTCTTTTCTCATCTGAAGAAGGTCATCAGAGCTTTTATTTCAACCCTGTTAGATTCAGTGTGTTCAGGGTTAAACAAACAAAAAAAACATCTCGGTACAAAAAGCAGCTGTTCCACAGTCTGAGCCTCTCATCACTGGTTAACACTGAGTTTTAGAATAGATTTCAAGATGTTACTGATCACATCGTGGACAAATACATTGCTGAGTTGCTTCTCCTCTCTGAGCCTGAGTAAACCCTCAGATCTTTGGGCAGGGCTCTGCTGGCTGCTCCTGCTTCAAGACTAAAGGTGACCTGGCTTTTTGCAGTCAGGGCCCCTCATCTTTTAAATCACTTCTCAAAACGTATCTGTTTTAAACAAGACTTTTATTCATCCTACCACACTGAGTCCTAAAATGCGTTAATCCTTCGAACTCTGCCATTTTCAGTGTAATTGCACTACCTTCACTTTTAAGCTCATTGTTGTGGCTCGCCATTCATGCTGTCTTGTTTTTTTTTTAGGACAGTTTAGACTTTCCAGATCTTTCATCATTTAATTTGATAAAATTTTCAGTAGAGATCTCTCATTATAGTTATGTAGAAGAGATTGTTTAGAATTTGGCAATTTCTGAACCATGTTTGTTGTTGCTTAGTGCCTGAAGGTAAATAAATGTAATGAATGACCCAGGTGGCCAGGGCCCAAACCAGGGACTCACACTCAGGGCATACGCCATATATATGTGATATATGGTAATAATTCTGCTGTAGTGTTGCCCACAAATACATTATTATTATTTTCTTTTTCACACAAAGTGGGATGCAATGTCAGCCCTATGTTGGAGACAGTACGGAGGTCAGCTGTGATTTCAAAACTGAGAGAGGACTAGCTGAAAACATACAGAGAAACACAATGGGTATCATCAGAAAGGGTAAGTTTGGACATTTATTTTGATATGCAGCACGTTATGATGCGATCAGGATCTTGGGAATTATTCTATTAATAGTAGCGGGGTGGGTGGAGATGGACGCAGTGCTTCATACAGAGTGTGACAACAATGCAGTTTGATAGGATAGCTCATATCGCTGTCTGATAAATACTAACTGCGCTATTCAACCGAGAAGAGAAATAAATTTGAATGCACTTTGCGTTCATCGGGTTCTCGGGGTTAATCCTGGTTCTTCCATATAAAGCACTTTGTAACTTTGTTTCCAAAAGTGCTGTATAAATACAGTTATTATATTATTCTTTCAGGATCATCTGAGCACACAATCACAGCGTAACCGTGTCCTCAGTGGCTGATTCACTTTGCATCCTCCTTTTATCCAACAGGGACGGCCTTTTGTTCTCTTCTTTTGTCTGAACCTGGCATTGTTCTGCCCACCTGGCATTTAAAGCCAATCACAGCGCGACTGGTAATTAGCTCCAGGGATCCCCTTAGCTGCCCTATTCTGCAAACATAATACAGAAGTCTTCCGGTCAGCGGCAGCGATTACAAGAGGAAGCAACAACTACTTGTAACAGGTGGCTGGTCTCTTAAAATTGTGAAGATCAGACAGCAGCAGGGCTTCTGTGTGCTCTGCTCAATCACATCGTACCATTCAGACTGTTTTAGATTTTTAGTCAGTTATCCAGTGACACTGCCGGCACCGCTGCCAAAATCCCTCGAGGCTTTTTGGTTGCTTTCCCAGGTCAAAAAATAATACAGTAACTCACACCGCTCTGAGCTCATGTACTTGTATCTCATCGCCTGCCAGCTGAAGTACCTGCATCAGCTTCGTTCCGCCGGATTGAATGATGGGGGGATTTTGGAGTGACCCATACCGACACGCCAATTTGTTTCTATTTTTTACAGCGTAAACACCACCGTTTGTCTCTTGCAACTGGCAAAAACAATGTCGATTATCTTCATATTACAACAGAAAGCAAATCAGAGTCCATCATGATGTATTGAACACACGTCGTTCGTTGGGGACATGAGCAGGAGCAGAAGTGAGTTTGTAAAGAAGCTTTCTTGCAGATTGTCCCGTGCTGTTTATCAGTTTTGATCATGACAGGAAAAGGAAAACCTGTTTTTAAACATTACAATATAAAAGTATTTTCCATTGTGCCTGTAAACATGCAGTGAAGTGAGTTAGAAGTCAGTGTGACAGATGTAGTGTCATGCAGTGTCACCGAGATGTATTTATTGGCAAAAGATCAATCAAGTCCTGACGGTGTTCAAGTAGATTTAGAGTACGACATGTCTTTCTGTGATTTAGAAAAGGAAACACAACAATAGCAGTGATCAAACTTGTTCATGTTTCTGTCACTTTCTATTTAACATTTTCTTAATATCTGTAATAGTACAAATTAAAAGGCCTAAGAAGTTAAAGCCAGAGCAGATGCTCTGTGACTGTGCTTAAAACTTAGAAAATTACATCACAGCTTTTGAGAACAGCTGCTGCAAAATGAAACATTTTGATCACAACAATTAAAAAAAACCCTCTATGAACTCTTAGAGGTACTGATTGTTGTTATGTGTGGGTCAACGTGATGAGTCATGCCACTAGTACTCCTAAAAATACCAATATTTCTAACAAATATGTGAAGAAATATTCATACAAGTGAGAGAGTTTTGACTTTTGCCAAATATGGTGTTTATAATACAGTGTTCATTTAGATATTGAACAACCCAACATGTCTCACTTATTACTCTGTAAACGTTGACCTGTTCTAGACTAATAGCCTCAGTTTAGTTTATTCTAAACTGAATCTGAATCTGTAACTTTGAATGCATCAGTCTCCAAACTGAGTAGCTGAGTGTACTGGATAAGTGTGTGTGTGTGTGTGTGTGTGTGTGTGTGTGTGTGTGTGTGTGTGTGTGTGTGTGTGTGTGTGTGTGTGTGTGTGTGTGTGTGTGTGTGTGTGTGTGTGTGTGTGTGTGTGTGTGTGTGTGTGTGTGTGTTTGGAGGGAGGAAGGCGTTTGCCCGCTGCTGCCTCATCCATTTATCCGTCTCTCCCTCCCCACGGGGCCACTGTTGTACTAAATAACGGCTTATGCTCACAAAGGTTAAGCGGTGAGTCAGAACCAGTGATGACAGGTTGACCAATGAGTCTCAGCCGGGCTGCCATGAAGCTCTGTGCAGCAGATGAGAGACACACACACACACACACACACACACACACACACACACACACACACACACACACACACACACACACACACACACACACACACACACACACACACACACACACACACACACACACACAGACAGACAGACAGACTCAGAGTGTCATTCTGGCAGCTCACTGGACATTATGGAATTGTTCTGCCTTGTTTCTGGAATCTTTCCTCTGTGTTCCTTCCTCATTATACAGACATTGACTCTGAGGTATTAAACATGTCTCTGTGTGTAACTGCATCTTATAATCAGATGGTCAGGTGTATTCACAAAACATTGTGGTTTTGTAGTTTTTTTCTGTGACCTGAAAAGGTTAGTTTGCAGGACATCAGCAGACCTGAGAGAGGACTTGAAACACTTGAAACATGACTCGACTACACTGAAATGTAAAACACGGATGGTAGAATTACTGTCAAACAAGCATTTAAATGTTTAAAGATGTAGTAACTTTTGTATTCAAGACATTTCTCAGACCTTCAAGATTCAAATTGCAAAACGTTCCATTAATATTAGTGAGTAGAGCTAATAAAAGTCAACTGTAAAACACATGCACAGACCCGTGTGATACTGTAGCTGTTTGACATCTTTTGACTGTGAAGCTTTCATTGTGGAAAATCTGTCAAATCATATTTTCATTCACAACAGTATGTGCTCGTATATAAAGATATTTTGTTACAGAGGCATCAGATCTGGTTGAACAGAGAAAGAAGATGCAGCTAAAACAAAGCAGATTTATTAATTCCCTCATTGATGAATGAATGCTACCCTCCAAAGTCTTTTGAGAGGATATATCTCTCAACGCTTTTTTTTATGCTGACAAATTTCCCAACATGATACTTCTTTATTCCCTAAAGAGCTCTTACAAAAGAACACCTGAAACCTTGAATACGTGCATTTCTGTTTTTTCTGTCTGGAAAAGCAATTCCCCAGAAACAGGAGATATGAAATTGTAATTCTGCAAGAGACAAATGGTATGTGGCGCTGCTCTGAATTATAAATGAAAGCAGAAGGGCCTTAGTTCTGCCTTCTTGCCCGAGCGTGATTCAGACAGTCTGGCGTGAGCGGGACACGGGCACACACACACACACACACACACACACACACACACACACACACACACACACACACACACACACACACACACACACACACACACACACACACACACACACACACACACACACACACACACACACACACACACACACACACACACACACACACACACACACACACACACACGTAGACACAATCTGCGCGAGTCAGAAGCTACTTTATAGTTAGTTACAATCACATGAGGCCGGTACCAGCCTCTAAACTCAAAGGGTAATGGCTTGGGACATCGTCTGATAAAATGGACCAGATAGTTTTCATTCCATTTTTATTGGTAGGTAGGTAGGTATATACTTTATTAATCCCCGAGGGGTCAGACTTCACTGTTTACTGACTACTGAGACTATTTGTAACATTTGTATTATGTATTGTGTGTATGTATGTACTGTATTGTAGTCTGATCTCATGTGAGTGCAGTTTAAAGGGGAACTCTACCAATGTTAGACATCAAAGTCAATTAAAAGTGTTGAAGGGTACTGCATGTGTTTTGTCTCCAGAGGGCGCTGTGAGAAGTCAGATAATTTGCCTCAAGTGATGTCATTTGAGGGCTAAGTTTGAAAGTTAAATAAGTATTGGTAAAAATCTAGTATATGGCGGGACCATGTGTGGAACGCTATAGGGCTCTTAATTTGAAAGGGATACAGGAAGTCACATCAGCCAAACAATGGGGACTTCATCAGTCAGTCACGTAGCATGCAACGGACTTTCATATTCTCAAATTAGCGTCCTTAAACATGCACCCCCAAATCTGTACAGTTGTATGAAATAGAGTTGAGTTGCATTGTGAGTAATGTAGGAACACAGTTTTGTAAACAAAGACGATAACTATTGACAATGTTAGTTGTGTGAGTTGAATGCTAATCAGTGGAGGTTTTTTTTCACAGGCATTGATTGATTCCATCTGTCATTATTTACCCCCCTTTTTCAACTCTGTCACCAACCAAAATCATTTTCAGAAAATGTTTAGAGAATATTTTTGGATGTTGAGCAGGAGTTCCAGCCTGGGTCAGTCATACCAGTACCAGTTTCAATGAACACCAGTTTAAAAATAAAAAATCAGCGGTGTGGCTGTGTCTTATGTGGTCAAGTGGGTTGTCCACTCATGGCAGGGTTGGTGGTTCAATCTCGGGCTCCTCCTGTCCACGTCGAAAGTGTCCTTGGGCAAGACGCTGGACACCTTGCAGGGCTTCTCCTCCACCACCCGTGTGTGTGAATGCGAGGAAAACATTGTAAAGCACTTTATAAATCACTAAGGTAAAAAAAAGCACCATATAAGTGCAGAACATTTGTCATGTAGCTGTCCCGTGAATGCTGTGCACGTTGGCCGCTGCATGGAGAGCGACTCTGATAAACCGTGTCTCATGGCCAGTTGGCTGATCCGTGCTCAGCAGACTGCAGGTTGTCCTGGTCTGCTGTGTTTCACTGTTCTGAGGTCAGTGCAGACGTGCTGCTGACAGCATGCTGAGGATCTTCAGCGCAGCCAACATGAGCCAACCAGAACGCTTGTTTGCGTGTGTAAAGTGCTCATACACACGTGACTTTTACAACTCATTACCAGAAACAATGTTATAATATAACAACAATTTTTCACAGAAAACACTGAATAATTCACACATTTTATTAAATTCTAACTCTGCACCCACACTTTATTTTTGCAGAAAAAATATCTAAAACACAATTTTGAAAAATACAAAAATTTTAAACTGAAATAAAACAGGAGTGTAATGCTATTTAAGTACCACGGTGCACCTGTGATACATAAACGCACACATGGGCATGTGCACTGTAAAGTTATGGCTCCTTTCTAAGGTTATGTAACCACTTTGATGACAAGTTTATATACAATAAATAAATTGAGTCAGTTTAATAAAGTCAACAATATAATCCCCCTATTTCCAACAGTTGTTTTGGATTCTCATTTAAAAAAAAAAAAAAAAAAATTTTTTTTTTTTTTTTTTTAAATGTGATTGTTTGATTTCATTTACAACACTACTGAAAATATTTCACAATAAAAGCCTTGTTAAGAAATAAAGGGGGTCTGCTTTTAACTTTAAACAGACACAGGAAGTGTTCAGTTTCTATGTAGTAACTTTACCAGGGCAAACAGGAGCAGATCAAACCGATTATTTGAGTTGAAATTGTAAATCAATCAAAACACCCTAAATTTCAATTTGACAACTTTGAGCATTTCATTATTTTTTATTTTCTCTATTGCATGACACTTGAGAGATGATTGGCTCTTTAAGCACAAATCAAGAGAACTGTGAACATTTTATTTCTTCACATGGACAAAGAAAGGGGCGGATCTTGTACTGTTGCCCTCCTTTAGAGTCAGATCTTAGAAACTCCTCAGCTTCATGCGGGTGCCTTTTAAAGCCACGAAGTACAGTACTGTGTTGTGTGACTGCAGCCCTCGCATGCATGAGGGCTCCCCCTCTTTAGTGAGCTGGCAAGTGAAAGACATTTTAATGTCATCCTGACCTGTGTGTGTGTGTTTACTGAATGCCCTCCACCCATCTGTCAGTCCGAGTTAGTCTGCACTCTCACTGCACACGGAGACGAGAGCCACTCGTCCTTACGGCACTCTTGAGTGGGGAGCGGTGCTATATGTACAGTATGTTATCTTACTGAGAAAGTCAATTCAATTATGTTAATAATTCCATACTGCATGCAAATCAGAACAGTAAAATTGAGCCAAACTCGCGTTTCATCCCTCCAGGCTGTCTAATATTCAGATGCAGTGTTTTCAGTGGTGGATATATATGCGTTTTATTTGGCTGAATTAATACAAACCACAGCTCTGCCAAAACCCATAAAACTTAAGAGAAAGCCGTACAACACGCTGCTGCGATATCAGCGCTAGATTGATACGCACATTTATTCCTCTCTTTCTCTGCCTCTACAGTCATCAAGCTCAGAAGTTGGTTCAATCACACCATGGTTGTGACTCAGTGGGGTCATTATTGTGTTATGCTCCTGCTTAATGCAACACTAAAATTTTAATGACAGGTTATATTTAGTTGGAACCATATTTTACCAATTTGCATATTTTAACAGCAGCAGCTGTGGGTTTTCCTCCCGCTTTCCTCTGGGCTTGCCTACAGCATATGTCTCATGTGAAGGTAGAAATGGAGTCATGAAATGATAGTTACTCATTGTGAGATTCCCCTCACACACGTAAAAATAAATCAAAGGCAAGAGGCTTGTCATTACTTAAACAGTCGTACATACAGCTCTCAGAGAAAATAACCAGGAAATACTGCATCACGAGAAAGATCTAAAAACACATGTTAACACAAGTCAAGTCAGTCTATCTCTGAGATTTAAAGTACAATTTAATTCTTCAATTACACCTAGACGACTGACAGGTGAGAGCTGTTTACCTGCTCTTCCCAGGGAACGTGGCGTGTTATTCATTGGACTGGAAATATTCAGTAGAATCCACATCGAAACCACTTTTCCACAGTATTTTAAACATTGGCCATTTGCTCATTTAGCAATAACTAAATTGCCAAAACAGGTGTGCTAGACTTGGCAAACTGGGACCAAAATATGATAGATTGTTTGTTTGTTCTTTGGCTGCTCAGGACAAATGCTGTATGACTCATAGTCAGATTGAACCCGTGTGGATATCTCTGCACTTTTCTTTTTTTCACTTGTCACAAATTAGACAATTTCTGTTTTGGAGGAAGTTTGATTTTGCTTTGTTTGTCCTAACAATTGGTAGGGATTGATGCATCGTCCCACCCACGTGGCAAACCAACGTGAGGTCACCTATGGGTTTATGAACTGCCGTTTGTTATAACCTGACAGCATGCAGACATGTCAAACAAACTAGGGACGCCACCAAACATACCTCTCATTGAGGCCTCATATCTGATTCATTATTGTAATATTTTCAGAAAGACCAACAGAACACTGAACAGAAGGAGTGAGTTTAGCAAATGACACTACAATTACATGCAGAAAAAAATTATTGACTTTGTATTTCATGAGAAGTTGATGCTTTTATACACTTGTTTACTTTGGCTTGGTGCCAATTAGTATTGGTCAATTAGTGTCTGTTTGCTGTTAGCCAGTTCTTCCAGCCAGTTCAGTTACATAATCCAACCGTAACACTGCTCAGATTGGCAAGTAACCGCCCTTTTACACCCAAACACCTCTACGCCAGCACCCAAGGAGAAGTTCCCCATGTCTCTGAAGCTTGACAGGCCCTCAAACATCACCTAACGAATTCATGCAGACCTCTTTAGCTTTTCCCTAATGGATATGGTTAATGGCTGCGCTGAGAGTGTTAAGAACACATACAGAGGATTAGCCTGTCATGCATAAATAAGATGCTAATGTTTGTAAGCTAATGAGTACGACAGAAATATCCCCGTCCTCGGTTGAGTCGCATGAGGTCTGAGACTGATGGGCTTTAAGGGATTTATATATAACCAATATGCCTAATGCTGCATTTTCATCATATTATGGAACTATATTGAAGTATTTATGTCAATTCTATGTTCATGTGACTTTGCGCAGCTCGAGTTACTTTATAAAACAATACTCATCTACGAGCTGTTATGGATTCCTGCGACTCCCCGCCACAGTATTGTTAGTTTAAAGGTATGCTTAGATGCAACCTAGCTGATTTCTCGCCTTGCATTTTAAAATCAGATGGAATTATTCACCCAGTTTTGGAGAGTGCTTGGGAAAAACACATGAATAATGCAGGAGCACTCAGTGGCTGTGGTGGGCCTTAATGAGAATTTTGGGTAGATTGTGCTTACTGAGTCATCTTGGGAGAGAGGAGAAAGTCGGGCAAGGAAAGAGTGAAGAGAGAAGGGGTTTTCAGGTATGTGCTTTAAGTCTTATTTCTAATTCAACTCATGGCAGAGGCTAAATGTAATTACGGTGCCAATTACAGGAACAGGAGCTAAAGCAGGGGCCGGCTGGAATTATCCTCACTTATCCACTGTGTCCTCTTAAAAAAAAAAACGAAGGCTATACATGAGCCCTACTAATGCTGGAGATACACAAAAACTACCAGGCTGATTCATGTGCTACCAGAGGAGAAATCTCAATTGGAGGTGCAGTGATGCAAAGTAGGAGGAGCTGCTACCTGATTCAATATTTTCTGTTCGGTTATCCTCCATGTTCCTATACAAATAAAATCTTAATGGTTTTATGTTTATGTTTTAAACATCAGTTTAACATTTGTTTGTGACATTTCCGAAAAAGCCATTTTCATTAGCTTGACATGGAGTTCAAAATGCCACAATAGCTGTGAGCCTCAAAATAGAGACTGCAGATGGAATTCATTTGATGTCCTGATGGTCTTCATACATGCAGGCAGCTGGCTGGAAAGATGCTTTAAAGATCATTCATCTGTACACTTTCCTCCTCGCAGTATTGTAATAATTGGAATAAAAAGAATGTTCATTGTCAATTGGATGTTTGTTTTTTTGCTTGAAAGATGTGTAACATAGTGTAAAAGCTCCCAGCAAAATAGCACCTCGCACTGATGCATCACGCAGGGTGTAGTTGACATGTGCAGATATGTCAGGCAGCAGTGTGAAACTTTGTTCATTTGACACTAAAGAGGGGATAATCGGTTGTCCATGATACTCACCCATGCAACTCTCCTTTCACTGAGAGCTGGTCCCCACAGGGCCCATCTAATGCTTACTCATATTTTGATTTCCCTCCATTCAAGAGAATAATTCTATTTAATTTTCTAAAATCATTTCATTCAATTTATTTGTCAAATTTGGATGCTTTTCAATTTTGTTTGGACTGTTGGATAGAAAAATGGAAAAAAAGAAAATTTGAAAATCAGACTGCTTCAATTAATTTTTTATGCTTTGGGTTTGTCGTAGTTTGGACTTGTCGTGTCTGTTTGGGTTGTATGATTCTTATTTTACTTTGTAGTCACTCACCACCTGTGTCTTGGCCCCACTTCACTTCCTGCCATTGTGTGACGGTCTGTTCTGCCCTGTTAAGTTTCATCTGTCCCTCGTTGTCCTTCTCTTCCCATTGTATTTAATTGATGTGTTCCTCTCTCTTCGTATCACTTTGTTGTTTCAGTTTTCCTGCGGGTTTGTTTAATGTCACCAAGTACGGTGTCCTTGCCAGTTCGTCATTTTTAGTGTCTTGGTTGTGGATTTAGAGTCTTCACTTTCTTTGAATGAAGTCCCAGCTGATTTACTTTGTTTTTGAATCGCCTGTTTGAATATGACTCCCTATTTGGGATTTGTATTAGGATGTCCGGCTTCTGCCTTTAGCTAGTAAAGCTTTTTGATCACATGAAACCTCTTGTTTCTGTCTGTTAGGGCAGCATCTAACCACCCAACTCGACTGATTAGCTGGCGGGGTCGCTCACTTCACCCATCATCACTTCTTTTAAGCATTATACTGCCATTACCACTTTCATGTTTTGGAGGCAAGTCGAAGTGGTGTAGTTCCTAATAGATGCACTTTGGGCAAAAACAACAACTCGCATGACAAATAGCTTTGGTGTTATATAACTTTTCCTCTAATGCCGTGAACAAAAAAAAAGCTACATGCAGTAGTTTATGTAGCCTATATTTGCTAGGGGTTGTTTTCTACTTTTTTTTTTCTTCTGCCACCTGCAAGCACAGCATGCACATCCCTACCCACCCACCAAATTGGACACTTATTTATTTATCTTTTTTAAATACATAAAACTGAAATACATAGCATTACACTGACCCAACAGTAATGCATAACCATAGTGATCTTGGGGAAAAGGCCTCTGGTTCAAATTGTGCAAAGATAAAGCCCTCAAATTATATGCATACATTTGCAGGCACGAGCTTGAAAATAAAATAAAAAAATTCAAGAAAAGATTACAAACTCTGTGATAATAATTGAATGAAGTTCCTATATTGTTAGAATATTAGACGTCCAGATCCAGCAGCATTAGTCTGACATGTTATCCACCACAGAAGAAATGTCAGATAGATCTAATCTAGAGTCATTTATAGAGTCCTGCAGCACTGAGGCCTATTTAAACCCGAGTGTTTGCTTTTCTTCATGTTTAGGTGTAATTAAAAAAAAAACTATTTCACCCATCACTCCCAGCTAATAGTCCTGGGATTGTGGTGCATCTCAAGCATCAGCACACAAATGTTGGGTGGCATACTGTCAATGCTTCAGATTTTCATTGACTTAACCGTTCCAAAGAGGAAAACAGGCTTTGGCTTGATGCTTCAGTACAGCAATATCACCCACATGCTTTTCAATCGGCTCAGGTTATCTTTTTCTTGATTTGCTCATTCAGCCCTTCATTCATTTTTATAGAAATGAATGTAAACAATGTTCTTTGTTAGTCATTTTGAGTGAAAGTCTGATCTTTGCCCTCTTGTTTAGTTCCTGGATTTCTGATCTACAATAAAAGGTTGATGCTGGAGAGAATATTATTTCCCTGCTTCAGCT
This sequence comes from Brachyistius frenatus, assembly GCF_029030835.1. Classification (NCBI taxonomy): domain Eukaryota; kingdom Metazoa; phylum Chordata; class Actinopteri; family Embiotocidae; genus Brachyistius; species Brachyistius frenatus. The sequence continues at coordinate 559,000 of NW_027210645.1, forward strand.
GCAAAGTGCTCAAACTGAATGTCCTTGGCATCACAATGTGTTGATATAAATACATCTTAAAATGAGTAGTCGTTCAACATGCTGCTTTTAAATAAAAGTTTTTAAAATAATCCACTTCACTGCGGCATGGGCTCAAGTGGGTGGCGTAATGGGTCGTCCACATCGGGCTCTCTATTGATTCGTCTGTGTCAGATAAAAGTGATGAGGAGTTAAAAAAAAAGAATTCTGCTGCTAACTACAAAGAACAATTATGGAGCTGTTTGCCCGCAGGTTCATGTGAGAGTCCACCAGCATGAAATTTCATGAGCTGAAGCGTCTCCTGTTGCAGGAGACTTATGAATATTGCCTCTTTGCTCGTGTTTTATTGGAAACGAATAGACGGGAGTCAACATCAGCTCCTATGTGTTAAACTTCATTGTGCTCCGGAAACTCCTTGCTGTGTCGCACTTTTTTTTTTTGGTAGTATTTCTGTATGCAAGATTTATAAGGCACCTGCATTGTTTATGAGAGCGCCGCCATGGGAAATATATAGTCCATGCTACAGGTATTTTTGTGTATGTTTGCATGGGTTTTCTCACTTATATTTATGTGGTAATGGATGTAAGTGATGCAGCGCCACATACTGCGTGCAGCCCTGTTGCACTGTGAGGGCACTCCTGGGTCTGCAGGAGACCAGCAAGGGGGAAAGCAGTGAAAAACATGGCTGCATGATTAAAATCTGAATCACGGTGAGAGCCTGTGAATAACCAGCTTATATACCAACTCACAGATCACCTCTGAGGCGAGGGTGTTACCTCAACCGTGACCCTCCGAACCTTATTTTATTACTTTAATGTGAAAATAAATTTAAACATGTTCCAGGTCCTCAGTAGATGTGTGTGTGGCTCCATTGTATCTGCGGGCTGTGAGTTTTAAGAAGCACCAGCAGTGATTTAGATAATTGTATAGCTGTATAATTAGGAAAAAAAAAAAAATTCATTAGCTTTATGGACTTGAACTGCCCTACAAGCTATATAAAAGATAAATTGTACAAATATAAGAAATTGGACAAACACCTTGTGGAGATCTTTTGCTGTGTTTACGGTGCTTAAACAATCATTGAAAATATACAATCTTGACTGCACAAACCCGATAATAAATCTTCCCTCTTTGGAGGCAGTTATTCCATTTTTGTTGATGATGTGTAACAGAAGTGTTGACTCACCTTTGTGTTGTGTCATCTGCCGCAGCGAGGCTGTCGTTCACCATGATGTTGTATCGGACTTCACTACACTGAAAGGTGTTTCTAACAGTTTTGGCCTTTGACAAAGACTGTTAGAAAAGTGCTCAAAGAAAGAGGTCTAAAATTAAACCTCATCAATGCATTTGTTGTTGCAAGTTATCGTGAATTGTATCTGACTGTGTTATTAATTCAGAACAGATAGCACTATGGCTGTAATTACATTTCTGTCCACACATTTTATGCACATTTTCCAATTTGTTGGTGAGAGAGGTGAAAAAGTTAAACTATCAGTAAAAATGCTACGAAAAATAAATTGAATGGAAATGTGACTTATGCTTTAACTCAGAAGAGGATCTTATTCAGGTTTTGTTTTTAAGACTCCAAATACGATCAAAAACAGACAGTAAGCTAAAATTTTATATTTGAGTTTCCAACATCTGGCATCATTACAAACAACTCTTAATACCACCACCATCTTACTTAAGTCCTGTATTCTGTTTAATGCCAGCAGTGCTGAGATCAACATGCGACCGGAGGTATATTGCTCATCATTCATCTGCAAATACCGCTCCCCATTGCCATACCATGATATGCCCCTTATTGGTGTCTTGTGCCCTTAAACTGGTGTTAAGAAGCTGGTGTTAAAATGGTGCCTGTTTATCACTTTTAATGTGCCACATGCCAGTGGAGCAGAAATCAACAGTGACCACCGAACACCACTAATAATTAGCATATGTAGCCAGTAGAGAGATGCTTTAAATGGCAACACTGATTAGCGCATGAATCATTTTGATATATGCTGTCCTAACACCACTCTGGAGTGATTCCACTGTTACAGTTATTGGCAGGGTCGCCTTAAACGCAGTGCTCTTGAAATAGTCATTGCCAACACGGTCATGTTTGTGCGCAAGCAGCACACTATTTATGGCGAGGGAGTCTTGAAATTCCCAAGCAGGAAAAAAACAGATTCAGATTCTTACTCAGGAGTCAGTGGACCTATTTTGTAAAATAGAGAGTGTAAGGATGCACGAAGGTACTTGGACTCTGAGGGTTTTAAAATGAGCAGTGAAAATGTTCTGTGGCACAGTGTGTGCTGCTCTAATAAAGAGATATACGGACATACAGTAAACAGCAGTTATGACTATAGAACAGTGAACATATTATTATTATGTCATATACGATAACTTAAAGTAGCTTTTATTAGGATACCAGCCACTGTAATGATGAAGTCCCTGACATTAAGGAAGCTCAGTGAAGGTAGATTATTACTCTAAGTATGAAAAATACATTTATTCACTCAACATAACTTATTATTACAACCAGGGGTTTAGCGCTATTTGTTTAAGTATGTGTACCTCTGACACAAGCGTGCACTTTCATGCCGAGTTTACATACAATAGTTAATAGTGTTTATTTCTATCACTTAAATGTACTGAGGTCAACAATATAATTGAGCTATTTTTGAATGGTTGTTCTAGATTACTTATTTCAAGCGTAAGTGTCACATTTTAGTCATAATAAGGTCCTGCAAATGTTTCATTATAGAAGCCTTGTTAAGAAATTAATGGTTTCTGCCAAATGAAACATTAGAGGGCTTTTAATTTGAAACATATGCAGGAAGTGTTGAGTTTGTATTAACAGCGTAATGCAGTAACTTCAACAGGGCAAATGGGAGTGGATCAAAAAGATGCTTTGAGTTCTTGTCGTGAATCAATCAGTACAACTTTAATGTCAATATGACAACTTTGACCATTCCATTTGTTTTTATTAGTTCCCTTGTTTGACATATGTTTTAGAGATGATTTGATCTTCAAGCACTTAATTTTTTTTAAAAATTACTTTCAAGCTAATATGTGAACTGTGAACATTTTATTTTCTTACATTGTTTTCTCATCGTTGCAGTGCACTCTGGCATCACTACACTTGTTATTACAGCCACCAAAGGTTCTCATCATAAAAACATGGTTATGGTAAAGGAAAATAGATCAAACAAATATGTATTTTCATCGGAGGAGTCATCAACACCTCCCCTATCTTCTGCTGAGAAACTCTATGATTTGAATGCATTATATCCACAGTTTAATTTGGGGATTTTGTGGAAAATACAACCAATTTGACAACCAATATCATTTCGTGACTATTTTAACTTGGAATCTGCGATTAAATATTCTTATGAGAATGAATGCAGAATGAATTTGTGACCAGACGCCTCCCTGATTGTATTAGATGATGGATGTGAAGCTGCCTTTACTTTTCAGGATTTAACAAATCACTAATTCTTGACAAATCCCCAATTTAATTTGTAGAAATTCAGCCACAAACCTGAAAAAACCTCCACTATGCTTCGTTGTCGCCTGCAAGCACTCATCTTTGTCTTCTGTTTGAGCTAAATATTTCAAACTTTGACTCATCAGTTCAGAACACCTGCTGCTGTTTCTCTGTGCTCCATTTCTTGTGCTTTCATGCGTAAGTGAGTCTCTTGGCTTTGTTTCCACATTGAGAGAAGGTCTTCTTTTTTACTTGGAGTCTGCCATAAACACCACTTCTGACCAGACTCCTCCTGGCCTGTAGATGGGAGCACCAGGGTCCCACTGGTTTGTGCCAGTTCTGACCCGCTTCTGCGATTGGAAATCTTCCAATTCTGAGTCAAAGTCATCTTGATGTATTTCATCTGCTGCACCCAGTTTCTTTGGCCGACCACTGAGCTTCCAGCCCTTAACCTCGCCTGTTTCTCTGCGCTGCTGCAGAAGAACTTGGACAGCACATGTACATATTTCTGCCTGTGGGAAAACTGTCTGATGCAGGAGGACACAGCTTGTGTCTTGCTGCTACACTCCTACTTGCTTTTGTGTAAATTTTTTAGATAAAACAGTTCCTTCTTCAGCAACTTCACTTTTTTTTTACTACGACTGTCGATCACACTCAATTGTTTTAGCTTCTGTGGTGAATGCTACTTTACCTAGATTAATGGCTAAGAACAGTAATACAGTGCATTCATAGATATTGTCGGCTATGTCAACTTATAGTGTATAGTGATAACCCAACTATGCTAAGCTAACCTCTCCTCTGGCTATAACTTCATACTTATCGCACACAATATGTTGAAAGCCAAAGTTGTTCTTTGATAGAGGAGTATCATAAAACTACATGAAGAATACTGTATCACAATTCAGTTTATTGTTGTTTCATTTCAATCTTTTTATTTCCAAATCAAGAAGTTTGAATGCAACTTCAGGGAGAAGCCTGGCCAAAGTGTAAGCAGGCAGTTAAAGAGGCCCAGAAGGGCCATTTCTCAGCCTATATAAACCCCCTGTGATTGGGTGCAGGTTCCCAGATTCACCAGTCAACAGCATGAGGCAGGAGGAGGGTCTAGACTTGAGGAGTTACTGAGGAGCAACACAACTCGGGTAGATATTACATTTTGAACCTTGTTAATATGTCCATGTGTTAACATATGACCGAAATAGTCACGGATTCAGACAGCTAGAGTTCCATACGTTACAAACCCAAGGAACCAATCAAATCAGTTGAGGTGCCAGCTTAAGCTGCAGGTGAGCAGCAGAAGGGTGAGTGGAGATAGAGGCGGGGACTATTTGCATTTTTATAAATCTGTGTGTACTGAATGAAGCTGTAGAGCCATTTTAAGGAATTAGGGAATTCTTTTCTTGGAAAAAAATCTTCAGAGTTGTCATTTTGATGAACGAGGATGCGTTTTTAGAAGGTTAATCAATGCCATGGGAGGAACTTTTACATATTTGATTAAGCACGTCCAAATGTCACACAGGGGTGAGAGTGGTATCCATATCCTTGTCTAACCCTTGACAAGAAAGTAAATGTAACTGAAGATCCTCTGAAGAACCTGAAGAATGTCTTTTTGACAAAGTGTCACAGAAGACACTGAGAAGTTATTATTGCAAAATGCAGGCTAATCATACTTGCAGCAGCATATTATTGGTCCAAAGTTGAAACTTAGTTTTGGTATACTTTGTTGAATTTGAGCCCTGGTTGTGTGTTCATGCTGGACCTGAATACTATCCAACCATCTACAATATATTTAGATGGCAGGTACAAAAGGGGGCACATTTCCAGGATAAATGCAAAGTAGCTCGAAGCACTGAACGAAGCCGCAACAATCTTGTGAACAAAACAGGACAAGTTAGCAGCATGCCATCATCTCCCATTGTCACATTGCAACTCGTGCTATGTTGAGAATCACACCACGAGGGTGCTAATGGTGATGGCGATCGCAGCCCGTAACCAGAGGCAAGTGCAGCTATTTTTAGCAGCAGCACTTTTTTATTTAGAAGGAGGAACGTGTCGTCGTTGGCAGCATCGCGCCCCTCCGTTTTTCTCACTTCATTAATCTGTTCATTTATTCAGTGGACTACTCCTAATCTCATTCCTGTCTCACCCATTCATCATACCGGGTGTGTTGCCTTCTTCAGTTTCTCTGGAGTCCCAGATCTCAGTCGTCACTAGTGATGAAAAGAATAACTCATACATGAGAGATGTGGATTTACTGAATGGCTCACATACCCTGCAATAATGGCAGATTTGGGAATTCACTGTAAGATTGTTTATTTTGCTGAGACACTTCAACAGGATGCAATAAATCTACTGCTTAGTTCTCCCAAAGTGTTTATTTTGGACTCCAGCATCCAAGCGAGTGTTTATTTTGGTCCCTTATCTCTGCAGAATGGTAAACTTGTGTTATTGAGTGGAAGGTCAGCAGTTTAACCCTTTGGATCTGAGGAAAAGATGTTGGCAGAGGAAGTGAATCAGTAACCATGTTTAAATGTCAGAATAGTTTTCCATACTAATACAAACTTAGCGAGAGCCAAGTAATTCAAGTCCAAATCTTTTTTTTTTTTTTAAATAATTTTCCAGACCTAATTTGAATTTTTTAATAAAATTTCTCATTCAAGGTTACACCATTTTTATTTTATTTTCAGCTTTTTGTCAAATCTAATGGTAAATCTTCCCACATCTTGTTGTTCCCCAGTTTGAGATCACAGTTCTTAGTCTGTCTGGCATCAGTTTAATTTTTCAGTATTTGAGGACTTATGTGATTAAAGCATTGTTTAATGAAGACTTAGTTGTGCCCACGTAATGGTTGTAGAAGACTTTGCTTTGGTTGGCGAGGGTTTTACAAATTGAGTGAAGGTCATTCTGACTTGTTATTTCCGCACCCTGGACATGCACAGATCGAGCTCCTTTGGTTTAGGTCAGAGCAACAATAACATCCATTAGAAGTTGTGTTCTGTAAAGCACCACCTCTGTCAGAAGGAGAATAATTTTTGGAGTATATCATCCACACAAGCCAGAGAAAATACGTGTTGTTTTCGACTCTAGTGCCCAATACCACGGCATCTCTCTCAATGATATGCTACTTACCGGCCCAGACTTGAAAAACACTTGGAGTCCTGCTAAGATTCCGACAGGAGAACACAGCCATGATAGCTGACATTGAACAAATGTTCCATAGTTTCCTTGTCAGCGAAGACTCTCACAACTTTCTTCGTTTCCTGTGGTTCAGAGGAAATTATTTCAGGAATGAGATTGCTGAATACAGAATGAAGGTGCACGTATTCGGAAACAGCTCATCCCCTGCTGTCGCTATCTATGGTCTTCGTCGCGCTGCACAGCATGGAGAGAGAGAACATGGGGAAGATGCTAAGCACTTCGTGGAGCACAATTTCTATGTTGATGATGGCTTAACATCACTCCTATCGGCCACAGAGGCCATTAACCTGCTCAGGAGAACACAGGAGATGTTGGCTGCCTCAAACTTGCGACTTCACAAAATTTCATCAAACAGCACTGAAGTCCTTGAAGCCTTTCCCACAGACGACCATGCTACAGATCTGAGAGATCTGGATTTGGATAATGGCATCTCCTTCATCCAACGAAGCTTGGGACTGGGCTGGGATCTCAAGAAGGATGTCTTAACTTTCAAGGTGGCATCTTTGAACAAACCCTTCACACGCAGGGGTGTTCTAGATGCAGTGAACAGTTTGTTTGATCCTCTTGGCCTTGTAGCACCTGTTACCATCAGAGGGAAGATGATTCTCCGAGAGCTCATCTCTTCAGAAAATCATGATTGGGTTCCAGAGGAGAAAGGAGGCAGAGTGGAAGTTATGGAAAAAAAAATCCTTGGAGGAACTGAAAGGGTTGGAGATTCAGCGGGCTTACACAAGCTCTACCCTTTTGACAGCACAGATAAAAGAGATCCATGTGTTTGCCAATGCTTCAGTTAAGGCTACTGCCTCTGTGGCCTACCTCAAGGTGATCACAGTACTGGAGAATGCTCCATAGGATTCATACTTGGGAGGGCAAAGTTGGCACCCGTGGCTGCACACACCATCCCAAGGCTTGTATTGGGTGCTGCAGTGTTAGCAGTTGAAGTAGCTGAGCTAATCCAGAATGAACTGGGTACGAGCTTGGATACAGTACACTTCTATACTGACAGCCGAGTGCATGCAGGTCTTCGTATGCCTTCGCAGTCAGACGCAGTAAGTCAAGTTAGAAGGAGCTATAAGGCAAGTCCAAACCATGCAAGCAGTATGTAGAAAGTGTGTCGCTGCCCTCACTGTTCACTCCTTCTCCCAGGTTACCTGGTTGACATGCAGAAAGGGAGACGAGCTGAACTCAAGTGTCTTGCACATGATTAAATTGGACAACGCTACATCTATTGAGTTTTTTTTCCTTTTTCCTGCCAACTCTCTTGTTCTGTCCTCTCATATTGTGTTCCGGGTTATTTACCTTTGTCCTCGTAATGCTTCTTAGATGTGAAGCACCTTTTGAAATACTAATTGTAACTCCTGATTTGACAACCTTGGCAACCGTCAGCAGGCTGTGAATTCTCTACAACTAAAGGTTGTCTCGTCGGTTTTCTTTGCATTCAGTATTAGCAGCAGATTCTAGGATTTGTTGCTGTTGTATGACTGTATAAGAACAATTACTGCCACAGTGTGAACAAATTAGACCAGCAAAATGTTTCATACGCTTTATGGGGGATTTAAGTCACCTGGGAGTTGTAGCTGATTGTGGTTAATAATAATACTACAGGAGCTCTTTTAGTTTTAGTATGTATTTACATATTATCTCGCTGAACCTCTTATGAACAAGGCAACATTTTACTGTGCTTGTATTTACTGTATAAGGCTGTCTTGTAAAAGTAGGAAACACGTAAGAGTCTTCAGCCATAGCATATCTGAGACAAAATGATAACATCACCATGCTAACATGCAGATGTTTAGCAGGTATAATGTCTATATCTTTCACCATTTTAATTCAGTGTTGGTTTCCTCTCATTAGCTAATTAAACAAACTAAAAGTACAGCTGAGGCCAAAAGGGAATGTCACTAAGTATTAGACATGTTCAAATTTTGACTTGATATTGATGCTAAAATTTAATTAATAATCCAAAGAATGTATGAGGCAAATTTCTCAGCAATCCATCCCACAACATTTCACTCAAAACAGCAACAGTGAACTTCATAGTGGTTCTGTAATACACCTGTCAGTCCACTAAAGGATATTATGTCAGTGTCACGTTTTGCCTCACCGAGGCATAAATAATACACACATGTATGACTGACTGGGAAGCTCATATAATGAAATACAACGAGGGATAAACTCTGAGTCGAAGGGACCTTGGGATGAAACAAACAGAGGACTTCACATCGAGTCCGTTTGAGTTTATTAAAAAAGCAAAAGTCAAAGTAGATTTCTTTTCAGTGGACTGTTGGGTGTATCACGCTTTGACGTAACACTGTGTCGGGTAAAGCAATAGGAACACCAATGTCTTTAGGATTCATTCTCAGGAGATCATGAACGGATGCACAAAGGTGTCCTTTCACTTGCTGTTGAGATATTTTACTACAGTGAAAGGTTTTACTTCCTGGTGGCTCAAGATGAAAAGTCAGGGGATCACTAATGTCATTAGTCTTGATCCCGTGGTGATGCAATCCAATATTTGTTGAGATATCTTGGACCAATGTGATGGACTGTCTGACCAATTTGCCATTCCTAGGTGCCATGCTGCTAAAACAGAAAATCTTCCATACAGTACATAAATAAAGTTAGATATTTAATGCTTCATCCTGAAACTCTAAGATCCCACTCAAACTTAAAAACTCCTGTGAGATTGTTGAGATTTACATTTACAGCCACTGGGGTTCTATATAATAGAAATACATCGCATCAACAACATTATGTCTTTGTCAGCCTCATAAAGCTCAACTCCTGACATTAAACACTTTCTCTCCTGGCATTACACGACTTTTTAAGTCGTTTCGAACCAGTGAAATGCATCAAATGAGATGAAGTCTGATTTGCATTGATAGACCATCAGCCTCCAACTCCCAGCGCAGACAAAGATATTTACGTCTACCAGTGAAGAGGAAAGCTCAACGGAAAGCTTCACTCACAGTTTGGAGGCTTCTTGTCTTCTCGCCCGGCAGCACAGGCGCTTTTTTTTTTTTTAAATTGATTTATTTATTTATTTTTTACTCTTGATCCTCTGAGTATTTGCTTTTACAGCCACAAAACCAGTGCTTACAATGAAGCCCACTTCAGCTGCAGCCCTCTCTGGAAGAGACACATTCAAGAGAAGACAGACGCTCGGACTGGTTCATGGAAAAGTTGCTAGGAAGGTTTGCGATGTGTGCTGTTTTCGTACCAACCTGCATATCAGTATCCTTATTGGCTGTGTTTGTCCCGGGAGCGTTCAGAGGTTGTTTAGAGCTCCACAGACTATTAAGTTATGTTTTGTCTCCCGGACGACCTCCGTCTGGACCACTTAAAGTGTCACTGTTTCTGCCTCTCCTCCCAGACTCTGAGAATAGATCCATCTCTGTTTATTACTACAGAAATGTATAAATCATTCAGTGGGTTTTGGTAACTCGTTGCCCTCGTTGGCTGTTTTTAGAAGTCTGAGCTATTTCAGAGACGGGACTTACACAGCTTGTATTAAAATTAAATAATTCAAGGAACGGAGGGATGAGTGAAAATGAAGATGGATTGAAGAAAAGAGGTATGACTTCACTGTCTCTGTGTTTCACCTCCATTTCTCATTGCTCAAGTTTGCATTTTGGTATTTTTCCATTCTGCTCAACTACTATTTAATGTGTTTACTTCCATTTTATTAATAATAGTAACCACTTTATCACAGTTAAATCAATTCCTGTCAATTTTTTCCACAGTGGAGATTTACATTTTGTGATTAAGACGGCTGCAAACCAGTCATAGTGATGTACCAGAGATAACACTGTAGGTTTAGTCCTGCTCATTAAACAAGCCTGTATCTGCATACACACGTTATTATGTATTATAATTATTCTCTGTATTAACTTACCAAAATGAAAGACTGAAGTGTTTTGGATGAGGGTACTTCATCAGCAGGTTGTGCCTGATGCTCTGATCTTGGTCCTCATCAGTGACACAGCCTCTTCTCTTCCTCTTAATTATATCAAACACAGACAAACCTGCTCGGCGTAATTAGACGTAGGCCGAGGGGCGCAGAGGTCTTCCTCCTGCCGCCTAAATAATTACATCTGATATTCACTCCCTAGCAAGATTTTACTCACCTTCTAGTGACATTTAGACCATAAAGTTTGTGATGGGAGGACAGGAGCAGCAGAGCGCAGCCGGCCTGTTCAACCTGCTAAAGCTCAAGCAGCTGGAGGTAACATCCTGTCTTCACTGCAGTATCAATGAAGCCTCTGCGTTTACTCTTCAGCCGTGTCATCAGTGATAGGGGGTTATCAAGTGAAATGCCCCTTTCATGATCTCCATGACATCCTATGATAGGATTGTCTGAATATTATTCATAAGTCTGTCCATTACTTCTTTTGATCAATTTCATAGAAGAGAACGTTGTAATAGTTTGATTGTATTCAGTGACGTCTTTTCCAGAGCAGCTGGTCGCAGCCACCTGTTCTACCAACCCTGTCTCCTAGAAGTGACACTTATGTAATCTGCAGCAACAAGAAATGTAAAATGGCCCAAAATAGTTTAAGATAACAAGAAGATTTGAGATGTAAATGAACAAACCTGTAAGAACTCATACTGAACATATCTGCAGAATTCACTGTCAATATATTCCATTTGTTTTTCTTCTGTTTGATTCTGGCAGCATACGTGACCAGTGTTTTTAGGGTTGTTTATACAGAACTCAGATCAATTGGTTAAGTTTTGGGAAAGATGCAAATGATGCATCAACAGTGATTTAGGGCAGGATTAGATTATCAAACAATCTTACCTGAAGGTCCCTTTGTTTGCTCTTCTCAAGGTTTTAATGATGAACCTTTTGGTTAGATTCTTAACTCGCTGTTTCCAGAGTTTGACTTATTTTTACAGATTTAATTTACAACTATAGATTGTTGTTACTTTACAAATTAAAGTCTCTGCGTGCGCGCGTGCACACACACACACGCACACGCACACACACACACACACACACACACACACACACACAAACAATTTTTCAGTCAGGCTACGCTGGGATCCATGTAACATCATCAAAGTGGAAATTGACACAACAGAAGAGTGTACGATTTGTTACTCGGGTGCATTTTGTATATTCACCAGTGTCGATAGTAACATTTCAACTGCAGGATTTTAACAGTAGTGTTTTACACATTGCTTTTGCTACTTTTACTTAAATACTAAATCTAAATGCTTCCTCCAGGACTGTCTTTCAATTACGATCAACCTACTTTTTGGGACATGAACTGTGGCCACCTGCACTTTGTAAATGTTTCCTCCAAAACATATCACACCGAACTATGCAGAGATGTACATGCTTTTTGGAGACAGGGTTCATTACAAATACCATAATCAATCAAAAACAGCTCATATTATTATTATATGAGATTATCATGGAATTTAGAGTTTCCAAAAGTTATGAAACATCATGAAATTTGACCATTTGTTGTTTCTACTTCATTCTTTTGATCTATTCCTTCATGTCTTATCACCTCCAGGTCCCTTCCTTTGGCTTCTATCCACCTCTTTATCACTGTAATTCATGAATCTGAAATGTATAAGGCAACTACCTCTCACTTCATCTTACATACCAACCAGTACTCCATTAGCAATATCAATTTTCCTGGTTCTGCTTTCCCTCTGCTTGTTTATACACGGAGTGACAAACTTACAAAGAAATTCCCAAAAAAGTGCGGTCCACCGCGATCACCAGGCTACAACCCTTACGTCACTCGCAATCAAAATTGAGCATAATTAGCTTTACAAATGTCATATTCATTGCAGGGCTATTTTTGTGGATTGCATTAAATCGTACTGGTGTTCAGCAATAACCATAACAAGCTCCCATTTAGCTACAACACCAGTTTGGTCCACGCACAGATGGCAAACAAATAGCCAGATGTTGAGTGGTACTTGATCGTAGGAGATTTATTCAGCTTCTGTTTGGTGAGCTCTGAGACCTTGTCATACTTTTGTTTTGCATTTATCCAGGACTGTGATCTAGAAAAGAGTATGTTGAAGTTTCAACATTAAGGACACGAGGGTCCGCTGCACTGCTGTATAATACATGTTCAGATTAACCTTGGGATTTATTCATTTATCATCAGTCCTTCATCACCCAATCGAGGAAAGCACATTGAATGTTGAACAGATTCGACTGCAGTTTGGCCTCTTTTCACTTCAATTAACTGAGTAACCACATAGAACTGTAAATACACCCCAGAGAGTCATTTGGATTCTCAGTTCATTTGAAAATATCTAAACTGACGGTAGAACGGCTAAAGTTACACTACAATTACAATCATAGTGTTACTTTTCTCTCAAGATACCAATGTTTGGTAGGAGCACCAAGAGAAGAGGTTGATTACAGAACATTCACTGTATTCTTTAAAAGTATAATGAGTGAGTCCAGGTTGATTTAGCATCATCTGGTTGTAACAGCATTTGATGTCTAATACTAAGAAATAATGGGTTTGAATTAGCAATAGGTTCTGTATCTGTAATGAAATGAACCATCACACTGGATTAAATGCCACACTATTTTCTGTGAATACTTAACCACATATCTGCAACACAGCAGTCAGTCCACTAGAGGTCTTAAATCTGTGTCACGTTCTTTCTCGATAAGTATGGAAAGTAAGGTGCCTTAGGTTTAGGAACCAAAACCCGCATTGGTAGGTGTAGGAAAAGATTATGGTTTGGGTTAAAATCATAGACTGTATATAAAATTGGACGTAACTTTCCCGGTCTAAAGAATGAGACCAATGCAGAAGTGCCTTAAGCTGCAATACCACTGAGTGCCACAAGAGGTCCCAGCTCCAAAAAGCCTCCATAGACTCCCATTCCACTAGTCTCATAAAATATGAAGTCAGTTAGCTAAAGTCACTCCTCATTAGTTTTCTGGCAGTCCATCTGAAAATAATCACATCATTAATTCGAAAATACGCCTAAAAAAAACTGTGTTTTTGGGCGCATGTCTGTTTGATTGACAGGCCTGTGGAACAGTCAGGTTAGGGCTATCAGTATGGGGAACGTAATGTTGTCGGGTTTCCAATCAGATTGAGTCAGATCCACGGCTCGCTCCCCCCAGCTCGTCCAAATATGGTAATTTACGCCTCCAAACCGCTCGGAACTAGCAAGATGGCGACGGCCAAAATCCAAACTCGAGACTTCATAACGGCCGTTCACAAACCGATTGGTGACGTCACTGCTGGTTGCCGCTTGGTTGAAATAAGTAATTTAACATGAGTAACATTACGTCCGTCACGGAAGTTACTTCATGTACGTTACAACTTTATGTCAGTGATATTCCATCCAGCCGTCCCCAACCTTCTCTATATGCGGACTTTATCAGTCTTCCGACGCCTTAGAATGAGAACAGGTTGGTTTGCATAAGTGTACTTTTTACGCTTAGGTAAAACGTGACACTGATACGTATGCGCTGGTGGACTTTTTTTTTTTTATTGCCGGCTGCTTTCTCTACACCACCGCCATAAAGTTCATAGTTGCAGTTTTGAGTGAAACATCTGCACACGGCGGGTGTATTACACTCTTTGGCATGATAACGGGCTTGGATAATAGTCTTATGCAGTTTGAATCTTGCACGAGTATGGAGGGCCTTGCCACTGACAGGAAAAACTTCTACATAGAGAATATTTACTGAATATAAGTAAGTTTGGTGAAACATTAAAGACCTACAATAGTATCAACATGTAGGTTTGATTTCATGAAAATCTTAAGGCTTATAACTTTAATCTCTCCAGTTAAAGATTTGATAAAACGTCCGTCACTAATTACTGAAGGTTGGATGGGTCCCAACATTGTGATGCCTGCGAGGGTCTCTTAAAGGTGCAGTTACATTTCACACTTCTCTGTTTAATCTCCAAAATTGGTCTTAAATTTCCACCCACTCATTTTTGAACAGACCATTTAGTTTCATCAAGAAGAAAAACTGCTGTATATTGTAGATCCTGGATCTGTTGTATCAACAGCATGATCTGCTGCTGTCGACTAATGCACCAGGCTGAACACTGTTGTGTGGCTCAGTCTGAGTCTCCTATTATCTCAGACATTTAATACACCCCTGGCTGTCTCTTGATGACCTTCTTGATGAACTGTGGAGCTATTTCACTTCACTTATCTGCTATAGAGATAATTGATAGCCCCAAGCATTCATTATTTTTTTCTACATTCACTTCTGATTATCATCTTTCTAACTATTTTAGCTATTTCATGTAAATACCCTCCTTTAATGTCTTATAATTGACGGTTTTATCACTTTCTATTGCCATTTAAACATAAAACAATAGCAATTCAATCCCCCTCCAGTTTTTTCTTCGTCTTGGCAAAATCAGGTGTAGGGGAAGTAATGTGTTTTAATTTTTCAACACCCACAGCGGGTTGTTCGGGGAGGCGCAGTACAAACATACCACCGCATTGAGCACTTGGCACCGGAGCTGTTGCAGAAAAAACTTGATTTTTGCAGCTTACTGCCCCACACAAATCAAATCGTATTTGTTCAGTTGAGTGGTCACCTCGAGCTCGTCTTCTATCTCCAAATCTTTTGCTTTTTTTTGTGTTTATTTTTAACACATTAACTTTTAAATGAAAACACACTCGGGTATTGCGTAACTACTTAAAAAAACGAATCACCGGATGTCAGCAAAGTCTAGGCCGCATTTAGAGGAGAATATAAATGGAAAGTAAAATGATGGATCGTTGTGATGGATCCAGCAGTGCTAATGAAGGAAGATTGATAGGAAGTGCTGAGATATAGGAAGACGGAGGAAGGGGGTTGAAGGGTCGGGGATAAAAACGAATGTGAACGAGTGGGAAGAAGGAATCAAGTTTGACTTGTGAAGATAGATGCGACGAGCAGAGTCCCACAACACTTAATGAGTGGGAATGATAGAGCTGAGAAGTGACAGTGTGAGAAATGGAGATGGAGTACAGTTGGTGGACAGGTATGCAGGACGCGAAGAGTTTCCCAGGCTGACTGAGTGATCTGGGAGAAGAAGAAGGGGAGACGCAGCCTGGACTGATGGAGTGAGTGTGTTTGGGTAGCTGCTTTAGGAGGGTGATTGATGGCGGTCGGGGTAGAGATATAACGCCGTTTAGGGTGATTTAATTTGGAGGCAAGGAACTTGGATTGCTTAGCATAGGCTAATTCTGTTTGACCTTCTGCAGGCTGTTTGAGAGATCTCACCTTCTTTCTCCATTAATCATGTTTAGTAAACTTTACTCCACTGAACTGAGAGCTGTCACTCCGTGTTGTGAACAAGACAACGCTGATAATGATCCCAATTAGTTGTTGCATCAGTTTGAGCAAAGCCCCCAGAAATATAGACTTCGATGGTACTTTTCCACTTCAAACATGGGGGCCAACCTCCCAATTTACCCCATAAATAATAAATAACACTGTTGACTGTGTTTCTTGGTTGTTTGTATATAATATATATAGATATATACTGTACTATATATACTGCGCATTTTACATTTATATTTATATTTTTTACTGCTATTTTTACTGCTATTTTATTGCTTTTCTATTGTTCTATTATTATCTTATTGCTTCTGTATGCTGCTGTAGCGAAAAAAAATTCCCCTCGGGGATTAATAAAGTAACTAACCTAACCTAAAATCTGACAAGATGAAACTGTTACCTGGTCAAGGTGCATCACAATCCAGTCTGTAGCTTTTGGCAAAGATGCTTTTTAAAGATTAAAATGTTTCATTCTTATGTATAAACACTCAGTGAAAGTCTGTTGTTTTTGCTCGAACACCAGTCTTCCTACCTCCATGGACTTTGTACTTCGTCATGACTTCCTTCTTTGATCCTGATCATACATGCGTGAACTTTTCTCAACTAGCCGAGGCAAAACATGACACTAACACGGTATCCTGTATTCCATGCTTTGATGTGATACCAAGCTAAGAATGCTAACCATATTATCTTAGATAAACAGTATATGTTATAACTCATTAATACTCCATGACATAGTTGAACACGATTATATGAAAATACATGTTGCCAAGTGCAGGTAAATTACAGAAAAAGAACATTTATACGTGTCAAAATATCTTTCTTCTTATTGATAGTTATTTCTATCACTTATTTTATATTATATATTAGATATAGCATTTACAGTAATTCTGCTGTAGTTGTCACTGTTTAGTCACAACTGTAGCAGAAGTGTCTTCAGTAGTCACAGAGCCACAACAGACTCAGTAATTGGACATAGCCAGGCCTCTGGGCTACAGGTTAAATGAATGTTGTCCATAAAAAGACGCACTAGTTGCCACATTTCAATTAAACTATTTCAAACATTTAACTAAAAAGATTTTCCTTTCAAGTAATTCCTAAGATTTACGTTGTATTATTCCTTTTACAAAATGGAAAACAAAAATAGTTGCGTGTCTAATAATTTAAATGTCAACTCTCGCATCATTTTATTTTGTATCACTCACCGGGTGGACACTTTGTTTGTTTATGTTGTTTTTTTGTCCTGTTTATACAGAGCAGTGACTCGCCAGTAAAGTGCAAATGGGACCGTTTGACTCGTTCCGAGGGGAACCTGTACATGCCGTCTGAAATCCTGCAGTGATTACAGTCCAACGGGTTTTTCTTGTGTAAGATCTACAATCTCTTCACTTTGAGTCGCACGTGATGCCAATCAGCGTTGTTTATAAGCCAGCTCGCAGTCTCACATCTGAAATTAGGGACATTCATCACCAGGGTGGTGCGAAGGGTAGTAATTAAAATGTGTTAGAATACAACTGTGCAGTCATTACAAGAGCTGCAGTGAAGCATTACTCGCTGATCACAAGAGACAAGGGCTCTGGGCAAACCTGGTCGTCTGATTTACCTCTGGGGGTTTCCAGAAGATGACATACACACAAATAATGATTCAATACCTTTTTAAAAAACCTTTGACGTCCGGCCTTGTCAAAGCTACATTCATTGTTGCCTTTTATTTGCTAGTAATGAGTGTTTTGTTTAAAACAATAAGAATCTCTGTGGATGAGAGTTGATGTGTTTAAGGGGGTGATGGTAGAGCATCTTTTTAATGAGAAGATTGTTCTTTTTATTGCATCAATCCTCGTTGAATCCTTGATGTCCCTGCAGGTGACTGAAATAACTTCTCTGAGACATTGATTGCCACTCATTCTGCGGAGGAAATAATAACCTCGCAGGTAGCTCTGCTGTCTATAGTGATTTGCCCCCCAACGCGATGCTGACAGCTCATTACCTCAGTGTTCCTGCTTCACACTGATAATTTACCCAGAAACTCATGCATGTCTCGCCACCTTTCTGTCTTTCCCTCTTGGAAATTATGCTTCATTCATGTGGTTGAATGTGATTGTCTCCCAGACTTAATTTTGTTTTTTAAATGTCTGTCAGAATAATAGTGATTAAGGACTTGTCTTCTCATCCGTGCAGATGTTGAGTGATTTTAACTGAAGGCCAGGTCAGATCTGCCTTTATAACAGTGGACCAAAATCTATTCACTCCAAAGGAATGAGTAAAGTCACCGGATTAACTCACAGAGGCAAAGTCAATCTGATTAAAGCTTTTAAAGCTATAATTCAGCTCTGTTGATCTTGAGAACTCGCATCACTGAGCAGCCATAAAAGGAGCTAACAGTGCTGACCAGAGAGGAAGTGACAGTCTGAAAAGGAGGGATGATACAGTGTGGTTTGCTGTTTATGACACAGGATTAGCTCACTAGCCACAATAGTTTGCCAATTCGTCACATACCTGAACACAAAGTCACGAAGCTCGGCCAGCTACACATTTCCATTTTTTTTTGTGACATTGTGACTGGTCTGGAAAGACAGTCAGGGAAATACAGAAAGCACCTTCAGGGCCCAGAAGAGCTTTTTATGTTCTGTGTCTTTATTCTTTTGATGGCTCACTGTGGTTCGACATTTGAGAACACATCAAAAGTACATGATACGTTGTCCTGATAATAGCCAACAACATTTTTCAAAAAGTGAACAAGGCAGCGTGAAGGCCAAGACCATTATGTCTGAGTACGTTAGCATTAGACTTTAGCTCAAAGCGCCACTGTGCTTTAGTGCACCCTGCAAGCCTTTTTAACTTCTAATAGCTTCATAATGAGCTTGTTTGTAGTCAGAGATTTTGTGAAACTGTTAGCAACTATTAACTTTATGCATAAATATAAACAGATACCTGCATACATGGGGGCCAACTGACATTGGCTAAGCTGATATATTTGCCAAAATGTTCCTATCCTAGAGGTGGATAACATGTCGGGCAATTGGGAAGAAATCGTAGTCCAGAAATGACAAAGATACAGTTTGTTTTGTTGTTAAAGAACATTGGTGCCATTTTAGTTTGTCCATCAGAAAAGCAAAAGTATATTTTCTCTGTAATATGTCTTTCTCTTAAAAAACAGAAAGAAAAGAAAATATAATTTAATAGATTCTTATAAAAAACTTAAAACACGATATATATAAACCAAAAACAAATACGCAGCGTAAAGAATATTTGCCAAAGTGTATTATCATAAAAAATAAAAAATAAATCACTTTTCATCATCTTTATTTTTCTAAATTCATTTTTATTACTTCTGTAAAAGAATCAGTAAAAGTATCATTTCAAAAAAATACCTTCCAACCAATCCGGAAAAAAAAAAACATCCAAGGGATACCATAATAAACTGAACAGCACATCCTCGTTACCTCTCTGACTCTGGCCCCTCTTTCCAGAAACAAAAATAAGTTGGTTACATAAACTTTCTGTACTGTGATTTTTTTTTTCTTTCCTCAACAATTTGTTGAAGCCTAAATAGATAGTGTAGGCACCCTGGGGTTTAATTTGTCCATGCCATAACTGCCACATAAAAGTACTGTACCCCACAGTGTGTCTGAGTGGAGCATTATCTGCTCACGGAACGAGCAGCAGCGAGAGCAACATCGTGCAGCGGCAGATTGTGTGTGGGTGAGCAGGCAGGGGATTTGTTGTTGTCCCCCCCCCCCTTTTTCTTTCTCTTTTATTTATTTATTTTTACAAAAGAAGACGACATTCCCTTCAGCAGCCACCCCCACCTCCCTCCTCCTTTAGGTTCATGCCTGGGAAATCCTCTTCTAGTCGCTGCTGTTTCTGCGTCATCAGGAGCAATTTTTACAGCTTTCAACCTCCCACATGATGGCAAGCCTGAAAAACACGGAGACAGGCCGAGTGGGAAACAGAGGTGCTTCCCCTGCCTTCTTTAAAAAGCTGCTCTTTCATCTTTAGCAGCTTCAGGTTTTTTTTGTTTCAACTGTTCTTTCAAGTGTCTCAAGGTAAAACTTCCTTAGACACATAGAAAGTTGTTGAGGTTATGAAATAAGATTTTTCCCTCTTGTTTTGACCGTCTTGCATTTCGCCGTGTAAGTATATAGTTTCAAGCAATGTCTTCTTTCAAAGATCAATCTCACGAAAGCTAACCATGTCTGTGGAGGTTTGGCCTCATTAGACAAAGATAAATGTGCATGTCAGCAGAACAACAGCAGCAGTTTCTCTCTTGTTTCCAACTGGCTGTGAGGAGCGGTGGTGGTAAGTAATCCCACCACCGTGCCCGAAGGCACCTCCACATGTTGGAGTTTTGCAGGTAAAGTGGATTCATTTGCATAATGAAGGTTGGAACATATTAAGAGAGGAGGCACGGCAGAGCAATGAGGCACGGAGACGGGGGTAAGTGTGCAGCGTGGCATGTGACAGCAGCCATGTGTAGACCCTCACTACAGTGGAGCTCTTAGGGGAGGCTCACTAATGACTTGTGATGATTTTTCTGGAGATGAGTCATAACAGTTGTCGCCTCCTCCTCCCAACTCTGAATCTGTCCTCCTCAAACAAGCACCTCCACCGCCTGTTGATGTTGTCGTTCCCGTGTGGATTTGGCTCAGCAGGCTATTGTACACTGGCCTTGTTTGGTTTTCCATTCTTGGATACGATGCCAGAGGAGGAGAAGGAGGGGATGCTTTACAGCGCTGTCCATCTCCTGCACTTGTGAGTGCCATACGATCCCAGTGAGCAAATATTTGATGGGGACATACTCCATTGAAAGCATTGTCAGGCAACGCAGCTCTCGTGTGTGCAGCGCTTCAGCTTGTTGTCGTGCTCCTCTGTTTGTCGCCTCATTATATTGTTCTTACATGACCAAAGCACTCAACTGCCCAGTATTGTCCGATGCCTCGTGTACTGTATGTTTGCATTGCCCTGGGACGAGCTTAGTTTACGCTATTATTTCATGCAGTATAAGAGACGATCAAACATTTTTTAGATTAGTAAATATTGTATTCCGATAATTAGCTTCCAGACAATTGTGTGCTGTTGAGCTCCCTGCAGACTGCTTGTCAGGCCAGTTGAAGTGTTGTAATATTTATCAAACCAAATGAGCCTTCACACACCCCGGGGATATCTGCAGTCTACTCCTACATCAATGAGCAAGATAGCACCCTATTAATTATAATGATCCATTCAAGAAATTCTCAAAAAAAGTTTAATCAGACGGGATGTGAACAGAGTTGTAATAACAGATATGGCAAAGAAGACAGTTACTGTATGTCACCGAGTTTGAAGTGCTTTACAAAATGAGTGGAGAGGAGAAATCAAAGTGCTCAACAGCGAGAGAGATGTGACTCCCAGTAGAGCTGCAGAAGATACCAGATTATCATAATGAAGGGCAGGTTATCCCGGGGTATGGTCTTCATTAGCCTCGTATGATTCCCATGGAAACGTACATCTCTTTTAAAGTGGTATGGTAAAGCAGTATAGGTTGACATTTCGGGGAATTCTTGCATCTCCAAAACATTACATTTTTACCACACTGATGATAGAAATCGGTCCGCTATAGCGAACTCATCTTCCGAACTCATCTGACTCAGGTCAAAGTTCGTTTCCCTTTTTGAACAGTGTTTCCTGCCTGAGAAGAAAGTTTCCGGCAGCGTCTCCCCTTGCGGTTAAATGGTAAATGTTCTGCACTTATAATCGTGTTTTATTACCTCAGCAGTCTCAGCGTTACGCTCCAGCATCTGAGCCACAGCCACACCTTGGTGTTAGCAGCCACAGTTAGAGTAGTTACATGTAGCGGTGTTAAAGTCGTTAGGCACCCGAGGTGTGCTGAATGAATGACACGAAAATGGTTAATACTTGCCAGCAAACATTTTGCATCAAAACTATTCATACAAGCAGTGATGTGAATCTGCCACAGTTGTTACAAAAAAAGGTCAAAATGGATTCATGTCTGGTCATTGAAAAAATATATATATAAAAAAACCTGATGTATTTAAGATGGAGAAAATATGTTTTTTTTTAAAAACTGCACAGCTGCTATCAGAGTACACCCTGCTTAGTCAAATCCACCTCCTGAAGGAAAAATACAACATAGCTTTTTTGCCCTGCAATATTTACGTTCTGTGGGAAAGTGCTCATGACAAAAACAACAGTTAAAAAAAATATATTAACATGCAAGTTAGTCACACAAAAAAAACGTCCGTTGTGTGTGAAGGTCTTCAGAAAAGACAGTCAGGTTCAGGTTGATGAAAAGGGGAAACACACATCAACAGGGAAACAATCTTGGATAAAACACCGGCAGCTAGCAGCGGTACTAATGCTAACATTCACTACAAAACATGAGCTCTGCAGTTAGTAACAGACGGACGGACCAAATGTCAAGCGGCACTGCAGGTTACTGGAGCTCTATCAGCTGAAACCAAGTGGCCCACTGAAACTCTGAAGTCACAAAGGGGTGAGTGAAGTATCGATCGCGAAAGCTGCACTTACAGTGGCGGCCTGAGTCACGCAGTGATCTTACCCTCATTTTTCCTGCAGTTTCAGAGTGAAACCACACGCAGAGATTGAGAATAAAAGTTGTTTTGTTACCTGTAAACAGAGTCGAGACAGCTGTGTGACACTGCAAGCAGCCTTAATGCTAAGCTAACTAGCACCTATGCCTCATATGAAGTGGACATATTTAGGCTGTCATCAAAGTTCATCCTAATTCTCTGCCAGAAAGCAAACTATTGTATTTCCCTATGTCAATGTCCAACTGTCTTATATGTAAATGTAAATGTGGATATTTTATTACTGGAGTCACCTCATGAATTGTCACAGTGACTCTATAATGAGGACCTTTTGTTAGAGAAATCTTATTGGTCAAATAAGGTAATCAGAGTGCAGAAACCGTCTAGTTTTTTTACAAAACATCATTTAAGAAGGATCTCTTTGAGTAGTGAGGACACAGTCCGTGTTGTGATGAGGTCACTGACTGAGAGAGTATCTGTTCTGCTTCTGTTTACATCAGGCTGCTGGATTATCAGATAGATGTATTTCAGCAGCTGTTTGTGTTTTTTACTGCTTCACACTCCTGCTATTGACGTCTGGCGGGGGAAGATAGGCCTAATTATTTCCCATCCACATGTGATTAACAGAGATTTGCCTTTAAATG
Source organism: Brachyistius frenatus (assembly GCF_029030835.1). Taxonomy (NCBI): domain Eukaryota; kingdom Metazoa; phylum Chordata; class Actinopteri; family Embiotocidae; genus Brachyistius; species Brachyistius frenatus. Next base: position 582,166 of record NW_027210645.1, read on the forward strand.
GCCTCATCTCCTGTCCAAATCTGCTCCAACATGGACCAGCAGATTCAGACCTGCTCCATGAGCTCGCTGCTCCGAGCCTCCATGGGAATATGAAAGTAGGAAATTGCATATTCTCCTTTACTAACCGTGTGTTTTTTAACATTCAGCAGAAATGTGTGTATTTCTTACAGGAAAAGTCAAATTTAGTGCCACTGTTGTCTCTATTTATCATGTGTGTGTGGTAAGGACCACTGCTACTTGACCTCTGTCCTCTTCTATGTATCGCAGTTATGTAATAGTTGTGCCTCAAGCCGGCAAAGAGCTGTGAACTTGATTAGACTTAATTAATTCTGAGTTTTCTGACATCAGTCCCAAACTGAAGTCGGCAATCAAGAGTTTTCTTTTCTTTTGCCAAATTGAGGCCAAGTGGCAGCAAATTACATTTGGAAAAGTAAAAAATTAGATCATGACAGCATTGTTGCTGTTTGGTTGCAGGTGAGTGTGTGTGGGAGGAAGCAGAGAGGAAACAAGGCCAAAACCCACAGCTCATATTTTGTTCTGAGGTTTACCAGGAAGGTCTGCAGAGTGTGGGATAAGAATTCAGAAAGTAATCGCACTACGTAGAACAATAGAACAATAAATCCACAGAATTAACCCTTTAACGCACTACTTTCAGGGGGATTTCACTACCTTCACTTTTAAGGTGATATCTTGGTCATTGTTGGGACTAATAATTCATGTTATATCTTGGGTTTTTTTTCAGGACAGTCTCGGCTATCCAAATCTATCGGGAAAAAAACATTAAAATTACAGTACATTGTGAATAGGATATGTGCCGCATGTCTCTGAATACTCACTGCGCTATTCAACCGAGAAGAAGGGATGGGAATTTGGACACAATTTGCATCCATCGGATTCAAAGGGTTAAAGCTGCACAAATTGGGATTTTAACAAAGAAAATATGCTGGTTTCCGTTTTTTAGTGTATCTGTCAACAACGATACAAGATAGACCACCACAAAATTTGGTACAAAAATTATTGTTCTCCTCCACATGATTTACAGCAACGTAGGTGACTCCTCTAAGCTGTCATCTCAGGCCATCATCAGGTCACATTGATGTCCAATACTTTGGTTTATTACCTATAAACAAATCGATACTCCAATAAACCTCAACTGTACTTTATCAGCATATTGACCTGTTAAACTAATTCATACTAAACAGCAGCATGTAAACTGTCAGCATGTTAGTATGCTAACATTAGCACGTGCTGTCATGGCTGTAGTCTACTGTGTAAGAGTTTTAGACGTGAGAGTAAAGTGAGGATGCCTTTGGAAGTTTATTCATCAGTTAACTTCATGCAAAGTGTAGTAAAGAAGTTGTTTGAGATTCTGGTTCGATACTGTCGGTGGTTCCAAACATCTTGGAGACCTTGTGTGGATTTAGTCTGTCTTCAATCTTATCTTCATGTGATCACGCACTGAATCCATGATGTTGAGATTTCATGGCTGTAGATGGTCCTTTAAGACTCTGTATGTTTGGACTCACTGTCCCGCTGCAGAATGAATTACGGACCAATCAGGTACCTCCCTGATGGTATTGTTAGATGTGGTCACTTTCACCAGAAGTAGCATATCAAAATCTAAGAGTAAAGAAAAGAAAAATCACAACTCACTGATAACAATGCACACACATATCCAGTAAACCATCTCTATCGGTGTCCAAATATTTAAACCTCAAAGTTGATGTGGAGGTTTTTATTTGAGATCTCATGGCTATTTTTAGTCTGTGACATAATGCTCTTGTACTGCAGCAGCCCTGGAGTCGTCCAGTTTATATATAAGCAGATGAGTACTGAGGAAAAGATCCACAATGGAACTGAACCATAAAACTCCAATACAACCATACAAACTGATGTTATAGAGTAAACACAGTAATTCCAAATGTAGTTTTGTTGTCAGTCTCTTTAGAATAAGTATTTTTTTGTGTGTGTGGTTGGTTGGTTGGTTTTGATTCGAATAGAACTCAGGAAGCAGCAAGCTCATATCTGTTCTCCACCCTTTATGCCCATTATTGGATGTGCGAAAGAACATTTAATGAATACTGTGAATGTGTCCAGTAGAGTGATGCATTAACATCATCTATAATGTATGCCACTGTAGAGCAGGCCTATTCAATCGAATAGGTCAGATACTGCTACTGATAATTTATCTATTGACCAGTATATGCAAGTGTGTGCCCTTTCATGTGCTAATATAACTACTAGCATTATGATGTAATAGGAGTAGTTATTCTGTGTATTTACAGTGATCATATGCGGCCATATTGCCCCATTGTACACTGGGATTTTGTTTGGTTTTACTGACAGCAAGTTGCTGCACAAATAGTTGAAAAGTCAGTACACAAATAAACTTGTGTATGTAGCCTCAGTTGGGACTTGGATTGCACACATGTAATAGCATAAGCAGGAAAATAAGCAGGAAACACAAACTGAGTTGTACATTGAAAGTACTTCAATTATTAATTTTGAATTAATGACGGGATTATTTTCAGATGGACCACCACAAAACTAATAAGGAGTGACTTTAGCTAACAACATCGAGATAACTCGTGATAAAAATGTACTGACTTCGAATTTTATGAGCTGGAGGCTTTTTGGAGCCAACCTCTAGTGGCACTTGGTGGTATTGCAGCTTAGGGCTCTTCCACATCGGCCTCATTTTTCAGATCTGGAAGATACATCCACTTTTATATACAGTCTGTGGTACTAAATGAAGGCAAAGGTGTCAAGTTACATCTTAACTCCTTTAAGGCACCAGGGCATTTTGTTCTTAGAAAAAACATAAAGTCTGTGTGGAGTCTGTGTGTGATGTGACTTGGGTTAGCATCGTTTGGGTCTGAAATTTGAAAATAAAAATAAAAAATTAGGTGTGTGGCGTTAAGAAAGAGCTTTCAGACCAGTTACTCATTCCTGCTGGAGGCTAACAGCCCGGGGCTACATTGGACACTACGAGCGTAACACACAAATCTGTACCGTCGAGTGATCTGAAAGTTTTATAAACTGTCCATCATGAATCTCAAAATATTTTCGAAGTTCACTGCTAAATGTGTGAAGTACTCTCTTAAAAACAAAGGACAATTTCCTCACACTCTCAAAATATGTATTTTATTTTTTGAGTCACACTTTGGTGAAAGAACAAGACAGAAACACAAACAGTGAGTTCACCTGCACAAATGTACTTCCTGTTCTTGACTTCATTCACCGTCATTCTGTGACTGCTCCGTGGTCAGTTTATGCGACGGTGACCTTGACTATTTTCTATTATCATAACTGGACGATAACACAATATTTGAGATTTGTGTAGCGTGATGTCAATTTAATTCCTGAGGATTAAATTGTGCTCTCGTTATTACAAGGGGCATCAGTCCAATATTGGACAAATTATCAATTTGCGGAGAGGCGGTGTCATGAGGAGGGGTGTCATGAGGAGGGGTGTCATGAGGAGGGGTGTCATGAGGAGGGGTGTCATGAGGAGGGGTGTCATGAGGCCCACGTTTAGCACGATTTGATTCAAACTATGTATAAAAGAAGTCCCTTATTTCACTTCACCAATGTAATGAGATATATTATTGCAACACAGATCACATTTTAATAAGGTCATTCTACCTAATTACTCAGATAGAGAGGTGAAGGAGGTTGAAGAAGAGTGAGAGAGAGGGGTGAGAGACAGAGGAGCAGAGAGAGAGAGAGTGTCTGCATAGTCACATAAAGTCATAGTTTGCGATACAGAACATGTGTGACTTTCTATCAATGTCATACTGTTAGCAGAATCATCAGAGTACATTATAGCAGGGTATCAGTTAGGAATCACAAAGTCCATATTTTGTTCCTATAGTTGGTGAGTTTTTGGTGACCTATGACCACGAGGGAGACGTGGCTCTTCGAGATGGTCAATACTGGCGTCTGGGGAGTATCGACTTTGGGGAGGTGGCGTATTGGAGCGGTTGTGACCCAAAAGGGATGAAAAGGGGTGTCCTGTGGTTTTCGGCCGGCAGGCTGTTGTCTCCAAAGTGGCATGTTTTATACACCTAAAAAGGTGTGGAATTCGTCACTTGTGGCAAAAGGGTTGAGTTTTTATGAGGAAAAAGGGTGATAGATTCTGTTGACCTAGGCCCGAAAGGGTTTAACAAAAGTTCACATCCTCCAGGGACGTGGGGGTGAAGGCAGCTTGATGGGTCCTTCTCAGGTCACGGGGATAACGGGTGAGGAGATGTGGTTCTGGCACTTTGTGAAGGATACTTCAAAGTGGGTTCGCTACATTTGGATGTAGATGCAGATTAGGATGAGGACGCTAAACGACAAACAACCAATAACCGCTTTCTACAGGTTTAAATGGCGAGACACAAATAGAATATTTGCATATGTTGTAAAGTATCCACTGCCCTCATATACAGCCTGATTTTTTTCAAAAAGCTGTTAAACACAATGTATTTGGGGAATTGAGTTAACTCTGCGGTGCGTTTGGTACACTTTTAGTAACTTTCTTGTATCTTGTAACTCTCAATGTAAAGCTTCTGTGGAGTCATCGGAGGGTTTCCCCCAGCTGTTCAGCTCTGATTTCTGCTTTTATGTTTGGATGTGCCGTGGAGGTCACACAACGGAGCTGCGGGCTGTTTCTTCATTCGGCTTCAGCCTCAGTCAGATCTGGCAGCAAGTCAACAACTTTGGGAGAATTTTATTTAAAAAAAGCCCAAATCAAGATTACCATCCCAGCATGGAGCCATTAAAGTGTGATGGCACGCAGCCAGCTCGCTAGTACTCTCCCACACTATTGATTTTTGTATTTTTTTGTATTTTAGGGCATTGCAATACCGCAAAATATACCTGTGGTGTCATTTCCTGATCAGACACACACAGTATAGCAGAAACTAAATTGTTGAGATATTAATAATAATCATCTTTATTTAAAGAGCTAACACTATGTAGCGCTTAAAAAGTAGAAAAAAAGAGCTAACAACCAAGTTAAACCAATACATAAAACAAGTACAGTATAAAACAACACACAAGAAATCCTTTAAAGAAAGAAAAAATTAAATTTAAAAATGCATTAATAAAAATGAAGTTTTAGAAAAAGGCTCTTTAGCAGTGTGTTTTTTTATGACGGTATTTAAAGGAGGTCAGTAACTCTGCTGACCTGATTTCCTCAGGCAGCTCATCCCACAGCTTCGGGGCTCCTTCGGTGCAGACGTCCTGTCACCTCTACAGTTTTCAGCCGCTCCTGGCGAACAGGTGAGGACTTCTCTGCCCGAGGAGCCCATGCTACAGGTTCATGTGCGATTAAAAGGTCAGATATGGAGCCCGGAGAGAGGCCATGAAGACCCTTTAATGTCAACACGACCTTAAGATCTTAAAATCAATTCTGCAGGATACTGGGAGTCAGTGCACCGCGGCTGCAACATGTGTGATGTGGTCATTTATCCGGGTTCACAGTTCTGTACAGTGTGGAGTCCATTAATGGATTTTTGATTGAGGCTAGTGAAGAGGCTGTTTCAGTAGTCGCAGCATGAGGGATAAAGGAAATGCTCTCTGTGGTTTTGAAAGATTAAAAAAAAAAGATTGTATCTTTGAAATATGATAAAAAAAACCTGTCTGCACAAGCTTTGTTAGCTACTGCTCAAAACTTAATTTGGTCAATCTTTGTCCATCTCAAGCTCCAACCAACAGTGGCGTCGCTGATTGGTTTGTGCATCACCATTATGAAGCCTCGAGTTTGGATTTTGGCCCTCGCCATCTTGGAGTGGTTTGAAGCCAGAAGTGATCATATTTGGACGAGCTAGGGGGGTGGAGATCTGACTCGATTTGATTGGAAAGCAAAAGATACTAAGTCCCGCCCACTGATAGCAGAAACAGGCCTGTCAATCAAACAGATATGCCCCCCAAAATACCACTTTTTGAGGTCACGTCTGGATTATTTTTAGACGGACTGCCAGAAAACCAATAAAAAGGAGTGACTTTAGCTAATGACATCATTATGACATGTGGAAAAGATTTGTTGACTTTGTATTTCATGAGAAGTCGAATGGGAGTCTACGGAGCCAGAGGCTTTTTGGAGTCAACCTCTAGTGGCCCTCGGTGGTATTGCAGTTTATGGCACTTCTGCATTGGCCTCATTTTTTAGACCCGGAAGCAACGTCCACTTTTGCATACAGTCAATGGTCCATCTACTGTCCCTGCCGGGATGACTCTCAAATGCATTTATCAGGATTTTAAACACATACATGTCCCTCTTTTGAATTGTGTTATTTAGTGTTAAACCAAAAGTATACGAGGTGTTTTCGTGTTGTCCCATGTTCTGTTTCCTACTGAGAATAACACACCAAGCAAACAAGGCAGCTATTAGTCCGACATGGAGAAGAAAGTCTTTCTGTTGACGCTTGTAAGGAGTTCTTAGTATCTATAGACCTCCTTGACACTGATTGTTAAAATTAGCTTTAACAACAAAAATAAGGTTTTTTTTTTGTTTTTTTACCAGCCGTAGCCACAGATTTGTATTCATTCATTACATATGTTCTCCCTTCTACAGGAGTCTCTTCAGATCTGTTGTGATCCTCTTTTGAAGCCCTACAGAGTGCACTCTCCGTCCCACTCATCGTCCGACACGCGGCAATAAGTTGCATCGTCGAGCGTCTCAATAAGTGCGTGTAAGCAGCTTCACCTGTGAATCCTCGCGATGCTCTCGGCCGACTGAAAGCGAAGGATGAGGACGCTAAACGACGATCATCTCGGGTGCTACCGTGCAAACAAAGCCGGCAGAGTACACTAATGTTCTCGAAGAGGGAAGCAGCCATCGAGCGCAGGGTGAACAAAGAGAGAGCGGGCTGTTATTTAAGTAAACAGAAGTCACACAGCCACCAGGAGCGAGTGAGAGCGCTGATGTTTTGGATGAGTAATGCTGGTCGTGGTGCTCACAGGGCAGCGATGAGTGTTTATTCAGTTAGTTCGCTGTTCTGTGTGAAGACCGAGCCAATATTATTCTACACTGTTGCTGCAACATAACCCTCCGGTTCTCTCTGCTGCTGTCTGAAGTCAGAGCACCCGAGCAGGTCTGCTTGTTTGGGGTGAATCGTCCTTAATATCTCTCTAACAGTTAAATAATTACACGCAGTGAGTGTTGGATTTCAACGAGTGACAGCTGGACAGCAATTACTCAGACCTTTCAGAAAAATGCCGCAGTGGGAGAATCTGCAAATTTATGATGGTTTATATCGCCTTCATCAATTTGATATTTATTAAGCAGCATATGTTGCTGCAGGGAAGGCTAAAATTAGCACAGTTCAAGATGTACGGGCCGCCTGTGTCCAATGGATAAATGTGGAAATGTTTCACCTCAAGCAAGCAGAACAATATCCGAACACGTTCCCCGCTCCTCCTCATCGGAGCAGATGGGATCTTTAAACGTCCGCTGGAGGAAAAGAAAACAGATATCAAGTGAGTGGTTGTTATGGCGATAATTCTAAAAGAGGCAGATGGCTGAGGGGGATATCGGAGTCTGGCGGGTTATTTTTAGACATACGGCAGCAGCACACCTCAACCTTTTAAAGCACATCCTCTGCCTCCACGGGCGCGTTCGTCACCGACCCTGCCTCACTCGCGGCCGCTGGTCGGGGATGAGCTGTTAAACCCCGCTGACCTGGTCAACTGGTCTTTGTTGATGCTCATCCTGGAGGAAAAAGTCACTGTCATTGTGTTTAACCTGGAGTTCTGCTTTAAACAGGGATTCGGATTCTCTTAATGCAAACAGTTTTGTTTCATGATATATATATATATTTTTTTTTTTTATTTATTTATTTTTTTTATTTGAGACAAGTTTTGTTTCTCTTCTGAGTTCTTCATCATGGTGATTTGTTGTATCACAGTACATTTAGATTTATTTTTTTTTAAACCAAATTAATACACATGTATTTTGTATTCAAGACTTGGCTGCCCTTCTCTATCCGACTGAGTCACTGCTATATTCTTCACCACACTGAAGCCATTGTGGTAAAACTGCTATGAAATATTTTTCTTTTCTCAGAATTGATAGCTTCGGGTTAAACCTGCATTCTGCTTTTACTGTAGCCCGGTGTTGTTTTATCTGTTATTTGTTGTTATTGGTGATGTCACTTTTAAAACATTTTCAACCTCAGTGGAGGTGTGATCAAAAAGTTCAGAGACTGTTCCTGTTGCGCGTGAACAGAGATTAGCACTGTAACGTGCACGGAGCGAAAGGAAGCTAAAACCCTCGTGAGCACATATTCCAAGTTTAGTCACTTGATCAACATCAAGTCAAGTTATTCGAGTATAATGCACTACACTCATTTTTCACATATCGAAGTCTTGTGTTGCATCATTTTTCAGGTAAAACAGCTGGCAGAATGTTCTTTTCTTTAAAAAATCAGCTTTGACTCCACACACACACACATTCACTCAGTCGGAGCTTATTGCTGATGTCATCAGTTTTGCTGCAGAGTTACCAGCCCTTTCGGTTTAATGAGCATTTCCTACAGAAATACAATATTTACTATTTACTATATTATTTTGTTGAACATGACATATATATTTATTCGGCTCTGATTTCTCAGCTTCCCCGTCTCGCCTCACAATATTTGTGAGTGAATCTTAATGAGCTGAGTCGACACCCGCTATGACGCACGGCATAATCTTATAAACATTGACACATCACCCGGCGTCGGTCATCATCTTTATCTTCACCTGCGCTCCAACTTCAAGGGCGACAGCGATACGGCGAGGGGAGGAGAGGCTTGTTTAATCTCTGAGTTGCAGTTTGATCTGTGGCTTTCATACTCACGCAGGAGGGAGGTGTCATCTCTCTCTCTCTTTCACTCTGTTTCCTTCCTGGTTGCTGTGGCGACGCCTGCTGCAGCGCTTCGCCTCTGCAGACTCCAGCAGCAGCATCTGGGCAGAAGAGTGTGTGTGTGTGTGTGTGTGTGTGTGTGTGTGTGTGTGTGTGCGTGTGCGTGTGAACATTAAAAGCCAGCTCCACATGTTACGTAACATGTTGTAAGCGCTCTACCTGCTCGTTAGCGCAGGAAAGAAATTAATAAACAGATCAATTGCTCTCGTTGCTGAGGCTTGAATAATGAACCTGTCACAGCCCAACAAATCGATGCATTGAAATTGAGCTGAGTGGAGTCCCGGGCCACTTCGTAGCGAACAGCGCGTACACACGCACTCCTTTACCCCCACACACTCACCCGGTGATGGACCTGTTGCTCAAGCAGCACTTGTTGGAGCAGCAAACTGAGCTGTGTTTTTGTCGCAGTGATATTTCTGCCTCCAAATCCTCATCTTTGCTTCACGCTGACATTTACCCATCCTGTGCTTTGTGGCCTGTTTTATTGGTACAATTCTTCTAACGGCCCAAACTCCTCTGCAGCTCACTTACCCCCTTCATTTTCTATTCTGCTCCTCCTCCCTCCTGCTCATCAGGCTGTGAAGAAAATTTCATCTCTTTGCTAAAGCCTGTGAAAGCAGCGCTCCTTCAAAATGCAGGATTTGAGGTTTTTCTCGGGCTGAGCTGTTGTTAGGTTTTAAGCTTGCTGGTTTCTGCACAAACCACCATTTTAATTATGGGTTTCTTATTTAAAAATGGTGTAACACAAAATTATGTGAGTCTAATGAGAATGAAAAGAAGGGTTTTGTGAAAGAAGACGTATTTTTGATGTTTAAAAAAACATTTTCCACACTTTGTGTTTCTGTTGTGTATAAAAGAGAAAGAGAGATGTGTGTTTTTTCTGTTTAAACTGTGAAGTGACCCTCTTACATCAGGCAGCTGCTGAATCTAAATGACAGACTGCTGGTGAACAGAGTTGTTGGGAAAAAACAGTTTTAAGAACATCATATTATATCATTGTTTTCTGCTTTTCACCTTGAAGTATCTGAATGGAAAGCTCCTGGACTTTAATAAGCCAATGTTAGCTTAAGTAGCTCAAATCGCACCAGCAGTAAAGCAGAGCTGGGCAAATTTTCAAGTCAATGAATTAAACTTTTCCTTAAATGTAAATACATTTTGTCAAATGCAAATACATTACAAACAATAGAAAAACTGTTTCATTTACAAAATAAAGTAGCCGAGTTCGGTTTACTTTGTTGACTTGTCGCCAGAGAACAGAGAACATTTTTAATCACAGTATTGGTTGAAGAAAATCGCATTTTGATGTTTTCCTCAAATCGCTCGGCCCTAAATATCGCTCCCCTTCAGTCTGAGGGTCGTAACCTTTGCTCATTCGGCCTCCTGGCCCGCTGCATCCTTTGACGCAGGTATAACACAAGGCTGTGGAGGTGAACTACAGAGCTTTCAGTACACTCAGAGGAAACATAGCAGATGCTTTAAAAATCAGTGGTTTGTCATGACCTTTGGAGTCATCTCTGGAGAGATGCAAAGATGTGGTGCAAACTGTGAATACTACCTAGTTTCATTCCTCACATCAGTGCTGATTTTACACTATTTTAGTTCAAACTTTTTTTTTTTGTTAGTAATTGGATGTATTTTGAACACAGTTGGCCTCTGTGTCGTTCCACTGCTTGTTGGTTTATCTAAGTCAGTTGATTGCCTGTGTAGTTATATTCAAACCAGGACAGCAGAGTAGAGAAACTCTGGAGCAAGTGTTCATGCTGTGGGCGTGTGTGACTGAGCTGCATGTGTGTGGGTGTTCATCAGCTCATTACAGACTAACCATCTTCTTTTGTTTGCTTTTAATGTGAAAGAATTTATTTCTAATTTTAGAGCCAATGTAGGCTACCTATAATTTGCACATCTCCTAGCAACAAGACTTTGAACAAATTAAATATAACTACTTGCCAAGGTGTCACTATAGGTTGAGTGCTACTGATCATGAAAGGATTGTGTTGTATGCATGTGCATGTTTCCAAATGCACCATCAGCACACAGTTGGTCCTCCGTATGAACTTCACAGCAACGAGAGGTAATTGAAAGGAGGTTTGGGCAGCACAACTAGTTTTGTATTTTACATCATCAACGGTTGAGGGAACCGTGGTTATACGTCTCCGTTTACCTTTCGCACAATGAAAGACGTCGATTTTCTGAACGTGTCCTTTATATAGACGATAACTATATTGCAGCTTCTAAGTGATCTCATGTACTGGAAAAGACAATGTGATGAGTGGACAGGACTTATACCAAAGTGTGGGGGGGGGGGATGATGGATCTGAATCGATCTGATTGGAAACCGGAAGGTACTACGTCGCTCACCCATAGCAATCAATCAATAAGACACGCCTCCAAAAACACAGCTTTTTGGAGCTTATTTTCTAATAAGTAAACGGGATTATTTTCAGATGGATCTCCAGAAAACTAATAAGGGGTGACTTTAGTCCGTGAAACCGTGATAACTTGTAGAAAAACTTTACTGACTTTGAATTTTATGAGACTAGTTGAATAAGAGTCGATCGAGCCTTCTTTGGAGCCAAGCTCTAGTGGCGCTCGGTGGTATTGCAGCTTCCGCATTGGCCTCATCTTTCAGACCTGGAAGCTACGTCCACTTTTATATACAGTCTGTGACTAACACCAGTCTTATCCAAACACAATTTTCATAAATGTATTTGGTCGCCCAGTTTAGTACAAAATCCAAACCAAAACCGGATGTGTTATCTGTAGAAAGAAAAATGGATGTTCATACAGATGTAAATGCATGCAGATTTCATTGAGATCAGATTTCACCTGCATCAACAGCCCGACTGTGTCTGGATTCGGTACGGATCACGATTAATGCAGTCTGTACACTTCAGCCACTTCTTCGGAGAGAAATCTGTCAAAACCCGGCGTAACGCCACCTCTTTCCAAGGAAGCCTGACAAAACAAAACAGATTCTGCACTGTTTCCATCATGCGGAGGATTCTGACCCGGCTGTCAGCCTCGGATTTGAACACTTTGTGTGTTTCTTACTTTTGTGTTCTTTTTGATGTCTTGATGAATACATCTTCTTCTTCGTCTGTATTGTTTAAAAGCATTATTTTATCTGAATTAACAAAAGCAAGCAATGAAATGCTGAACGACTTCAATGTTGATCGACATTTTGCTTTGTGTTTTTTTTAGAGTGGGTTAAAAGTGGATCAAACAAAATACAATAAGAACTGAAAAATCCAGAATATTCTGAAAGACACAAGATAGACATGATATTCGGCTAAATTAAATGTGACAGTCGAGTTACTTTAAACACACTTCACATACTTCAATATCTGATGTACTGTGAAATAGATTTTGATGCCTTTATTTCGAAAGCATCCTCACATTACTTTCAGTGCCCCGTATGTTTTCACAGCACTGTACAAAAGTATTGTAATATTTTATTAACTTCACAGAGTTCGTATTAAAATGGAAAACGTCAACTGTAAAGTTGTCTCTTCTTTGAAATTATGTGTACATATTAACTGTAGATAGAAATGACTTCACAACCGATGAATGGCAGGATATCATTAAATTACTCCTACTTAACTGTTGTAACTTTAAGTTGTGTCTTAAGTTGTGACTTAAAATGTAAAAATTTTGTCAGTACTCAAAAACAAACTAAGGTTTGAAACCAGCATTTACAAAACAAAAAGAGAAAAACACCGATATATTAGCTGATTCTCAACCTAAAAGTGATGACATCAAATTATGATACTATCAATGTGATTTTTGCATACATGTGTGGGATCAAAATATCACAGTGAAACCACGTTCCATGTTCTTCCCATGAATTCAATTCAATTCAATTCAACTTTATTTATATAGCGCCAAATCACAACATAGGTTATTTCATGGCACTTAACACATTAAAGTCCTTAAATCAAGACTTTACAATATTATACAGAGAAACCAACAATTCAACAATTCCCACATAATCTAGGAGGGAAAAACTCCTTTAAGGGAGAAAAACCTCCAACAGAGGGAAGGAAAAACTCCCTCTTAAGAGGAAGAAACCTCCGACAGAACCATGCTCAGAGGTGGAGAAAACATCTGCCTCGACCGGTTGGCGTGAGAGGAGAGCAGAGAGAGAAAAGGACAGCATAGAAATAGAAGAGAAGAACTGTCGACCCGGTATCACCCCAAGGCGTGTAACACACCTATCAGTCCTCTAGAACCGAGTCTATATCCTTTTTTTTTCCCTCCCAGAGCTATTTTGACAAAATGAAAGTTTCTGAGAGCTACTAATTTGTTTAGTAACGTTTATACACATAGCTGAGTTGTGTGTTTTACAAAGGGTGGAGCTCAGAATCCGCTGCACCGACACAGTGCGGAGCAGACGGGCAAAAATGAGCGAGGGGAGATTAGCCACTCGTTAATCGACCGCGTTGATACCGTCTTTGTCTTGGACAGCTTCAAAAATAAATACAAAAATTAGATCATGTTGAAATGGGTCGCTCGTATATCTGGGCGGCCGCCCGTGGAAGTCTGGATAGGAAACATCGCATTTTGATGGAACCTTCAGCGAGCGACTCAGAAACTGTTAACGAGTTGTAATGTGTTGGAGACTCCTACTCTTCAGGACACCGTGTCAGTGTCACGTGTTGCCTCACCTGGGGGAGAAAAAACACGTAGTTATGGTTCGGAAAATATTTCTTTCAAGAAATCCACGTCTCTGTCTCAAAGACTTCAACTTAAACTCCTGGTTAAAAATGACCACAATTTGATGCATCCACTTCCTCACGTGACCTCCTTCCTCGACCCATGTCATATATGCGTGTAGTTATCACGCTTGGGCGAAGCAAAACATGACACTGACACGGTATCCTGTAGTAGACTGACAGCGATCATACACGCTTTGGGCTGATGCTAAGCTGCAAAAATAGCGGTGTGATTTGAAATGTATGAAAGACGTCTGAAGAAGGAAAAAACCCTCTTCTGAGTGCTCGCTGCTTCTGCCTGTCTGTGTTGAGTGAAGTGTGCTTTTAATACAGACGTCGAGCTGAATGTCACCCTCCTGTAGCTGCAGCCTCCCGGGCCTCACTGACAGACAGCAGGGCACGGGACCCCCCCCCCCCACCGTCTCTATATTCATACCCCCCTCCTCGACCCCCGCCCCCTCTCCTCGACCCCCCCCCCCCCCTCCTCGACCCCCGCCCCTCCCTCGCCACACGCAACAGATCGGCACACCAGCGGCACCGAACGCAGCCCGGCTCTTCCATCAGGCTGTCACAGGCTCAGCCGCTCTGACTCAGTGTTTATCACAGCCGCGGGCGCGACACCACAAAGTGTATGACAACCGCTTTGCGCGTGCGTGTGTGTGTGTGTGTGTGTGTGTGTGTGTGTGTGTGTGTGTGTGTGTGTGTGTGTGTGTGTGTTGTTATTCTCAGAGGAGTCGTTCCTCAGGTGATCTTTTCGGGGGACCCTGAATTCCACGTGTTCGGAGTCGGCCTCCTCCTCGGCCCGTCAGCAGTGTGCCGGCGCTCAGTTCACCGAGATAGTTGTTCAGAACAAATCAGAGTGTCTCCCTCTGTGCCAAATGGAGGCCACATCAGGAGTCAGCGGACGCACATTAACAGAATTGAATTGAATCCACTCGTTGTCTCTCGGTTGGATTTGACCGCAAAGGAGGGTGGTGTGTGTGTGTGTGTGTGTGTGTGTGTGTGTGTGTGTGTGTGTGTGTGTGTGTGTGTGTGTGTGTGTGTGTGTGGTGGAAGGGGTGGTGGGGGGCGGGGGGGGTAGAGCCATGTGAGCAGAGAGAAATGTACTTCTAAGTGGTGGACGTGGTCGGTGGGGTTGTTTCAACTATCTCATTCGTCCCTAAAAGCATGAGATTAACAGGAGGGAATTCAGTTTAATACCCACGGCTCCGGCACTCTGCACCGATGTCAATAAAATATATTTTAGGACAAACAAAAAGCCTATTGATCCTCCACAGGATGCAGTATGATAGGCCGGTAATGGTCGGCTTCTGATGAATACAAATGAAGTGGAGATTGGATGGAAGTGCTGTGAATGGGCCAGATTTAAACCTTTCTTGGAAAGGTCTTTGTTCTCGTTTCAGCCGAATTCCTGAGTTCCATTTTTTTTTTTTTTTTTTTTCCTACAAACTGTTCAACAAAAGAAAACGTCCCAATGCTATAATCCTCTCCTGTCTTTTTCTTCTCGTTCCAGATGTGCTGGTGAACGGGAAGCCGTGTGACTGCGATGTCATTGCTGACTGTAAAGTGGGCGACGCTGTGACGCTGGAGGTGAAGCTGACCAATCTGAGCAAGAACTCGGTGGGGCCCCTGGCTCTGACCGTGGTGCCGTATCAGGACTACCAGAACGGGGTCCAGAACTACGATCTGGAGGACACGGTCACCTTCATCGGCTCCAACACTTTCTACATCGACACGGTCAGTCGGGGCTTCGGTACCATATCGGTGTAAATTCCCAGAGATCCATTTAATCCATTAATGATGTACTCACCTTAGTTAATGCTTTCATTAATGTGTTGTGCGTGCGTGAGCTCACGAACGACAGACTTTGAACTCATGTTACTTCCTGATCGTTCATGAGGTACTAATGCATGAAGTAATGCTTAAATCATGCATGAATTCATGCTAATTCATGCACCCTTAACCGTAAAGTTGTTACCCGCTTGTTGAACCAGATCTTGTCATGGAGATACGATCAAGTTATAAGTTAGTTTTGAGCTTTTTATGTTTCAGCTAAACTGTTCAAACACAGAACATTCAGCATGTTGGACGTGATAAAGAACAGAGCTAGAAGCACTAACCGTGGACTGGAAGGAGAAGAAAAAGTGGGCTCAGATCATCACTCCTTAAACTGGGGTCACTGAAAGAGTACTAAAAGGACTGATGAAATATTTTCCAAGTAAATATATTTTGAGTCTGAGACAACAGCGGCAGCAACATTGGTAACAACTGAGTTTGTCCCCGTTTAGCATTTGTACTACAAACTACAGTGAAGTTGGATGCAGCTACGAGGATGTTTTTAAGTGTTTACTGTTGTGCAGGGTTCAACAATTATAACTTGTCATGAAAATATCATTATTGCAACTGTGATTACCTTTGTTTTCATTGATTACCTACAAAGATATAAACGCAACCTTTATGTTGTCAATTAGAAGTAAAAGATTTAACTTTTTTTCCTGTTTATTTCTCGTAAATTGTGTTCGCCAAACGTGATGTGCCACCCGTCAGATGGATGGATTATCTCAGCAGGGGGAAGTGTTAAAATATACTTAAATAAACTGACTTTTTGTGCATAAAAGCAAAATGGGAGTAAAAACAAAAGTGTTGCATTTGTTTTTGTTGACTTTATTTCTTGGGTCCCCACAGGAGAAGTTATGGTTGACAAGTACATTAACAAACACTTGCTGTATCTCTGCTTACAATTACATTATGGTGTGTTAATTATCACAAGTTTAGCTGCTTGTGAATATTAAATAAGTCAAATTAAGTGTTGCTGCCACATTACCACGACTGGTAATAGCAGTTATTATCATACTGATGTTCCATAAATATTTAAAAATGAAAGAAAACACATTATAAGGTGCATGAAATTGATTAAACAAAATCAAAAATAATATGCTCTTATCCGGAAAAGCGCAACGTCATGCTTTTATATTATCATTTCCTTCCAGGCAGCCGTTGGTTTATGTTCACTTTCAGTCAGTGTGATATTTTACCTGCAGAGAGTTTGAATTTTCTTGAATACATAATAATGCCTGCTTTTAGTTGAGAAAGTATGTTAATGTTGTGTATTACTGCAATGCTCTACCCTACCCTATCATACACATTAACAACCCGTACTTTTGGGAGCACTAGTGGCAGAAATGACTTTTATTTTGATGAATTGCTTATTGAAAATTCTCCCTCCTTTGAATGTTGAACAAGCTGCAGGCGATTAAAAAAAATAAATAAATAAAAAAAGACCCGGTTGGTGCCCGATTAAAGAGTTTACAGTCTTGAAAAGCAGATAAAAGACTGAAAGTGTATCTGAATTTTTTTTTGAATTGTTCTCAGCTGAAGGAGAAGCAGGTAGTCTTCGTCCTCTGCTGCCTTCACAATGGCTGACAGTGTACCAGGCACATTTAGAAATCATTGAAAGGTGCTCGCGGTTCTGACTGCTGTTTGTTTTTGTCGGCAGGTTAAACCCAAACAAAGTTCGGTCTGCGAGGGCGCCCTGCTTTTCCTCTACACCGGAGACTTGTACCTTAATATCAAGTTCCAGGATGACAGCGCTGGACGAGAGCTTCCTTTAGCCTGGTTCACTCTGCCCAGCGTCCACATCAGAGCCCTGCACACGCCGCTGCAGGCCGGGGCCTAGGACCGCACAGCCCCGGACCCCCGGAGCCCCGGGAACCTTATCCGCATAGGTCTGAAGGAAGGATAAAGCTTTTTGTTGTTGATGATGAATGTAAATACAAAAACTTTATGATTTGATTTACATGTAAATATCATTTTGGACTGCATTTGTACAGTTAATACATTGGTTGTTTGAGGATAAAAACAGACGACACAAACTGTCCTGCAAATTTGCACAAGCGAAGTTATCTGTGTGAGAGTTTAGTACCTCAAACTTTTACAACAACAAAATCAGTTCATTTCAGCAGAATCACTGCAGTCACTAACTTGCCAACTGCTTTCAGGTTGAGTTTTACTGGACACACCAGTTTGCACCAGTGACCATAAGCACACTTACAATGCTGATCATTGAAGGAATGAAACTATACTCCAAAATGGACTAAGTTATCTTGTTAGTTGTGTTGCATCATCCGCTTTGATATAATCCTGATCTGTCAGTGTAAACGTCTTCATAAAAGACATACAGTACAGTTTGTAGTCAGACTGCTGTGTGTCTTATATAAATATGTAACATTGAATTAATCAGGTTTACCTACAACTGAGGCAGTGAGCTTGTGTCTCCATAACTTAGATAACAGTCTACGTCTCAGTCTACGTCTGAGGACAATGTTGATCATCCCAACAGCCTCATGTTTTGCCTTTGCACTCCCAGCCTTACGTTACCCCCCCCACTCCCCCGTTAGTTTGATAAACTGTGAGCCTCTGTGGCTTCTAGACGCCATCCAGATTGCCGTTGCTAAGCAACAGTGTTTTTACGACTTTACCACTGGAACGCTGAGCATACGGTGCACACGACTAACCGTGTTGTAAACAAGAGCTAAACTAGCCGCAACAGTGACTCCCTTTTTTTGAGTGTTGCGTGACTCCTCAACTCGCCTGCACGTCACCAAGCCAGTCAGACACATGTTCAGGTTAAATGATGTCCTCTGCTGTATGGACTTTTTCATCGCCTCTGAGCCAGAACACTGAAATTTGGGTGAGTTCACCGTTTTAGATTAGCCTAATTTTGTGTGACATATAATTGCTGTAAATAAATGTTAAAAGAAATCAATTCTGACATCACTCCAGTTATTTTTCTTTGTCTGTCCGAGTCGCTGCAGATCTGCTTCATCTTCATCCTTCCTGCCGGATGGGATGACCTTCACCACTGCAGCTTTTTGGGAACCTCAAGTCTGACATTTAGATTCTTCAAAATCCATAAACTGTGATTACTTACAAAAATATTGCTGACTAATAATCACTTGTAACATTGAATTTATACCGTGAAGGATGACTGAACGTCATGTTGTTGACCAGTGATACCTTGCAGGTAAATGTTCACAGCATATTTACAGCCTGGAATTGAGTAGCGTCGACTCAGACATTGATTATAAGAGCAGAAAAAGTCCCTTTACGACTGTGTACCTCTCTGAGTGGCAGTTTTAGGACTTGCTGATGCACTGGGAGTTAAGCAGTAAACACACAGCACATGGACGTAGAGTAGGGGAAGACCAGCTTGTATCCCTCCTTCTGTCCGGGACTTAGTGCAAATTCAGGAAATACTTTCTCCTTATTGATCCACCATGAGTGAGTTTGTATTTATATAAAGCAATCTCATCGACAATATGCTAAAAAAGCTGTTTTTGTAAATCGATTTCTATGTAACTCTTTGTGTTCTTCAAAGCATCAGGATTAAACAGCATAATAAATCACACTTTTTGTTTTTTTCTAACTCCCATGAAGGTCACATTTAAAGTTCAGTGTGACAAACAGCTTTTCCACTCATAGTAAATGTGTTGGTAAATCCATTCTGCACACAACACAAACAGTTCCAAAGTCATGCCCTCCATGCCTATTAGTTTGTTTATCTATTTATTCATTTGATTAATAATAAATTGTCTGCGTAAGTGTGTGCAGCGGCTTCGAAAACTCATTCAGTCCCTTAAGAATTAGCATCAGGTGAGTAAACTCCCGCATACAATGATAAAACATGGCTGGTAGGATCGAGCAGACCCTGAGCAGCTGGCCAACAAAGAGTCTCACTTTTATATGCAAATCAAATCTTCTGCAGAATATTTTCTGAACCTTACAGTAACCTTTTTCAGCAAATGTAACTCCATCTTATCGTCTTAAATTACAAAGCACGGGAGCAATTAAAATGTTCTATCATCACAAATTGGAGCGTAGATTCTACTTATTGTCACTAATTAAATTCTGAGGTCTGCCATGGGCGCCTGTCAATGTTCAGGAAGTAAAGAATTGAACCTGAAGAGCAAAAAAACAACAACATTAAGCAGCAAGTGGGACTTCTGTCCCCAGCAAGCAGGATTCACAGACACACTTGTTTCTTGTAGTTCTGGTTTCTGTACCCTGTTGGTAGTTCATCCCATCAGCATCCTTCAGGCTTTTTGCCGTTGTTTGTTTGACACAAGTAAATGAAGAGCGATGCCTTGTTTTTCCCTCAAGGGTGCGTGCAACTTAATTGCACTCTGTATCCTTGGCTTGCATGCGCCTCTACACAGTCTACGAAAATCAGGAGAATATATATATTTTTTGTAGGATGCCAAATAATATCCCGCTTTGATGGAGGGACTAAATAAGCTCGCAGACACTTGTTAGGTTGTTACGTTGTGTGAGGGTTACGATCATTGCTAGAAATTAGGGTCAGGGACCAGTGAATTAGTTAAGGCAACAAATTCCGTGCCCATCCTTGGAAAAGCAGGCTCGGTGGACAGGTTGCACACATGCACATAAGAAATACATGATTATGATCATAGTTAAACTTCAGCACTTCAGAGAACCCCGAGCTGCTTCTGTTACAGCTTGAAGTTTAAGGCAACGCGTAAGTAGCCTAAATTGTAATCCCACCAAATGCAACTTGCAGCTCCGATTCAAAAAGCATCCACTTATTTCTCTTGAGATGTTAAGTCTGTTGTCTTTTTACGGTCCGTCGGTAAATTCAGGACCTCTAACAAATGTGCTGGTAGTCATTTGGAAAACTACCGTCTGTTGCTCTCCTCTGCTCCCTCCTGAACTCGCCATGTCTTGGACTTTTGGAGCTTCTATTTGACGAATAAATTGACTTTGCTACAGACCTGCAGTTTTTTCTATGTTTGTGGGAACAAACTTACACAAGATCCTCCTCGGATGCTGGCATGCAATATTTCATTAACTTGAATTCTTCTATTTGATTACAACATCTGTGCTGTGAGCACAAAGTAGCATGAAGCCATGGGATGACCGGTCTGTGTTTCCCTCGCTGGGCCTGCATACAATTTGATTAGTTGACTACGTTGTGGAAGGGTTACGATCATTGTTAGGATGAGGGAACTGTTGCCTGACTGTAGAGTTTAGACTGGCATGCTGGGTAAGCAGGCCCCGTAAGGTCAAAATATATGTTCCTATGGTGGCAACGGACTGTCCCACCTTGAGGAAGAGCCTTAATGCCCTTGCTGGGCCTGCAAACCCCTGTGATTGGTTGTAACCGTACACTGTATATAAAAGTGGACGTAGCTTTAGTGCCATGAGAGGTCGGCTCCAAAAAGCCTCCGGCTCCATAGACTCCCATTCAACTAGCCTCATAAAAGTGAACCGAGTTGTCTCGGTGTTGCTGGCTAAAGGCGTGTTTTAGGGGTGTGTCTGTTTGATTGACAGGCCTGTGGTGCGGTCAGGTTATGGCTATCGGTGGGCGGGACATAGTATCATCGGGTTTTCAATCAGATCAAGTCAAATCCCCAGCTCGCCCAAATATGTTCACCACCAGCTCCAAACCGCTCTGAACAAGCAAAATGGCGCCGGCCAAATTCTGAACTTGAGGCTTTCATAACAGGCGACGTCACTGTTGGTTGTAACGTTGTGGGAGGCTGCAGGTTTGGGTTAGGGACCGAGGAAATTAGAGTGTTGTCAGGGCAACCAAGTCCATCGCCATCCGATGAAAAAACAAATATTTTTCAGGAAACTAGCTTCAGGCCGAGGAAGTGAGTGTTTCCAGCGTGTTAAAGGCTACAAACAGAAGAAATGGCTCCAACTAGAAGCTGCACCACCTACATCCGTCTGTACAGTCTGTGGAAACACCACACAATGTCAAGAACAAGTATTAAAACTTGATTTGATCAAATATTTGCCTTTTCATAACCTTTCATCATCAAACAGTGAGCCGACCTTCCCGGCACTACAGAGGACACCCAGAACAGACCCGGAGCATCTCGCCTTTGAGTTTAAATGAGGTTTCTTATCAAACATCAGCGCGGCGTTATTAGCCACCGAGCTTCATTACCTCGCAGCGCACCTGTAATTCTGATCGTAATCAGCCCAACAACCATCCATCAATCCATACGATGCACCTTCTCCCTGCCTCATATTCAATGGTAACAAGAATGAGGAAAATCTGTTGGCAAACAGTAGACTTTCATGAAGAAACCCCCCGGAGCTCGGCTGAAGACAATACGGTGTCACAGTGTGTGAAAACATTCATGCAAATGACTCTCAGAGAAGCCAGGGTCAAATGAAATCTCTTTCTCCTCTCTTTCAGCTCCGAGCGGTAAATCACGTCCATTCACATATATCTGCAGCCTTGATATGTAAATGATCGGAGGAGCGGAGCGATGATGGGGTCGCTGGGGTGGATTAAGGTGTGTGCCGGAGAAAGAGGAGCGCTTTGACACCTGCACCGCTCGTTCACGCTCACGCCTCGAGCACTGCGGAGAGAAAAACCTGGCACAGGAATCCTCATCCGCTGCATATTTACTGATCCTCTGTGACTTTCTGACTTAATTAATACGCTATCTGCCGCAGCACACAGGCTGGTAAATATGAAATAAACCGAACCTGAACTCTAAAGTGTGGACGTGTGACTGCAGCTTATGGAAGAACTTCTCCCAGTTAAAGTCCCCATGAAATGAAAGAGGACTTCTTCTCCTTGTTCACTAACCTTCCATGTCAGATTATTCACCTTTATTACAGCAAAGCCCAAAATGGTACAAAAGTGTGTTTTTAACTTAAAATGAACCCCATTTAAGGAAATGATAAGTGAGCCATGTTCAGTACAAGTGAACAAACTCAGCCCACCGATGCCAAGTTCAGACTGCACATTTATTGTCTGATAAGTTGGTCATTGTGTCAGGTTTAAGCAATATTACACTCGAGGGTGAGCTCTAACGTTATTATTGCCTTATTGGCTGACTGACAGCATCACTGTTGTGCCAATAATCACATTAAAGCTCACCCTCGAGTGTAATATTGCGATTTTACAAGTTATCAACTAAATAAAATATGCAATCAAAATATATTCATTGTGGAGCAATTCACTCTCAAAATATAATTTTTTTTTTTTTTTTAGTGTGATCTCCGTTTCCATGGCAACACACGGGGTTTGATTGTCAAGTGGAAAACAATCAGTTGCGTCAGTAGAAGTGAATGTAACGTATGCGATGTTTACTACTCAAGGAAGTAGTCCGAGCCTCAGCAACGACATAGCAACAGAGCCAAGTAGTCTGTTGTATTGCTTTAAAAAAATTTCCCCTCGGGGATTAATAAAGTATATACCTACCTACCTACCTACCTTTCTAGAGATCTTATCCTAAACTGAATAACTACAGCACAGAAACACTAAACTGCTTACTGATTTTCAGTCCCAGTGAAGCTGGCCGCCGCTGGGATTTAAAGTGTGTACGGGTGGTACGGGTGCTCGGAGCGACAAAAATGGACCAAAGGCATTTTGCCAAATGGGTCACATTTAATAGACCTATAACAAGTAAAAACAACAATAATTTCGTTGATATGAATTCAATATTATCCATCCATCATCTACATCCTGAACAGGGTCACGGGGGGCTGGAGCCCATCCCAGCTCACTGTGGGCGAAGGCAGGATGACAGTCCATCACAGGGCCAACACATAGAAACAAAGACTAATTCAACTGACATGCACGTTTTTTCCAGATGGTGGGAGAAAGCTGGAGCACCTGGAGGGAAGACACAGGGAGAACATGCAAACTCCACACAGGAAGGCCTGGATTTGAACCTGGAACCTTTTGGGTGTGAGGTGACAACGCTAACCACTGCACCACTGTGCTGTCAATAGATAGTAATAAATAATAAATATGATATGAAATTAAATTCTAATCATATATTCCCATTGAGGAGGCGGAGTGATATTTCTAGTGATGAGCAGGGTGTGATGTCATGATGATGTGAGCACGTTCCAAATGTTCAGTTGACCAATCAGATCGCTGGGTAGGAACTACTTGTTGTATAATAGACCATTATAGAGTCATACATTTATGGCATGAGCTGGCCAAGACACAACACAGTGGAATATATGTTTTTCTCCAACTGACCTTTCATTATCCACAACCTGTGTGAAGTCATTGAAGAGCAGGTGTCACTTCCAGAAACAAGACAGAACTCAAACCAACAAATCACATACAACCAATTAGCTTGTTGGCGAAGACCTGAAGACGTTTTTGTTTGCTGCTGTCTTTCATTGAACACAATTTGAGGTTCTTGATTCATTTCTTGCACTGCAACGTGTTTCTGTATTTTATGTCTTCCACTGAACTCTTAACTTTATACCCTATTTGAGCTTGTTTTGTTTCTTCTATTTTGATGTTTTGATAACTGTTTTTGATTGTTTTTAAATGTGCTTTTCTTTTACTTGATGTTTTAATGCTTTTGATGTTTTTATTTAAAACACTTTGAATTGCCTTGTTGTTGAAATGTGATATTAAAAAAAAAATTCCCTGCCTTGTCTTGTCTTTCACATTTTTTATGACAATTTGGACCACATGCTATGCTGTGACTTTTTTTTGTTGATATTTTGGACCACATAATATCAGCTGTGAGGTAATATGTCATAAATACCTGGTTAGTGCTGCTGGTATTGATTTGATTTGTAGCGTCTTGCAGCGCAGCACAAATCAGTAAAAAGACAACAACGTATCTCCAGACTGTGTTCAGTGTTTCCAGCCCGGCCGAGTGCAGCACTGAGCTGTCGGTCCGGCTCGGTTCAATCTTCAACTTCTCTTCTTCATCACTCCGAACTCTTCCTGTCTGACGTCTCTGCTGTCAATTTGGATCAGATGTAGAGAAACTCTGACCTCACAGAGCCTTCACAACGAATTCCTTGGGGTGTGTGTGTGTGCGTGCGTGCGTGCGTGCGTGTGTGTGTGTGTGTGTGTGTGTGTGGCCCGTATGATGAGCTGAGCGATCGCACTTTAAGTTGGGTGTCATTACCATGGAGACTAATCTGAGCAGTTGCCATTATTAAACTTTCCTCTCGGAGCTTCTCCAGAAATGCATCAGGAGTTCTGTAGGTGGCTGAGCGAGGACCGGAGATGTGAGAACGTGGAGTTAAATATAGCGTGACCACAGATCCAGACGGCGCTGATTAGTGGAGCTGTTTAGACTCTCAAACGGCTCCATTTATGAAACGTGGTTCGAGGCCTCGGCCGCAGCGTGCAATCAGCTTCTTCCTTTGTGTTTTTACGGAGGAGATGGGCAATTTGCAGCGTTGTATTTCACACCTAAAATTAGTCAGATGAGGGGGAAAAAAAATCCTTAATGCCTGTTGTGGCAAACCTTTAAAAGTCTTACAGAACAGGAAATGACATCAGTATATTGAAAATAAAGCAGCAATAAACTAAATATAACACAACATTAGTGGTTCAGAAGTTCAGAAAAGCTTTTATGTTTGTTTTTTAAATCACACAGCTCACATGAACAAATGCTTATACATTTCACACATTGAAAGGAAAGTTAAGATGAAATATAACAACAAAGAAGCAAGAAAATCAGTCAAGTGATTGAGGGGACATCAAACCTCACATAAAAAACATCTTTAATGCTATTTCCTCTAATGTCAGCCTGAGATACCACGACTGTCAGAATATAGGAGCGGTACCTGAGAGGTACAAAACTGACTTTGTAAGTGAAATGGAAACACAGAATATTACACATAACAGCATGTAATATACCCATCAGTCCACTACAGAAAACTGTGTCAGTGTCATGTGTTGCTTTAAGCGGCCGTAGGTTGAAGCACCAAACACCACACGACTAAGTTCAGGAGAAAAAGACTTGGTTAGGTTTATTAAAACATTGTGGTTTCAGTTGAAATACGTAAGTTTACTTAAGTAACATTGGATAGATCGCATGTGCATTACATAAGTTAAATACATTACATTATGTCAGTAACTTCAAATATATCCACGTTGGTTTGTGCTCTCACCATCTTGCTATTTTGGAGACAGAAGTGACCATATTTGGACGAGTTGGGGAGGAGCTAGCGGTGGATCTAACGCGGTCTAACGTGATCTGATTGGAAAGCCAAGGACACCAAGCCGCGCCCACCTAAGGTGGAAACCTGACTGCACCACAGGCCTGTCAATCAGACAGACACCCCCCCTCCTCCCCAAACATACTGATTCATGAGGCCTAATATCTCATTAATGACAGGATTATTTTCAGACGGGCCGCCAGAAAACTAATAAGGAGTGAATTCAGAAAATGACACCATGATGACTTGTGGAAAAAAGTTATTGACTTAGTATTTCATGAGAGAAGTTGAATGAGAGTCATTGGTCCTGGAGCCTTTTTGAAGCCAACCTCTAGTGGCACTTACCGCGGTATTGCAGTTGAAGACACTTCCACATCGGCCTCATTTTTCAAACCCGGAAGCGCTTCCCTTTTATATACAGCGATGCCCCTGACTTCCACCCTCGTCGGACTTTATTACTCTCTACTTCATCACACGACCTCCTTCTTCAACCCTGCTCATACATACGTGCACTTTTCATGCCGAGGTGAGGCAAGACGTAACACTCACACGGTATCCTCACTGACAGGTGTTTTACATGCTTTAACTGTGATACTGGGCTGAATGAACATAACGGATAAAGCCTTTTAAAACAGGAGATATTTTAGCACAGGCTCTTTACAGTATGTAGCAATCAGGAAGGAAGCAGTTCAGAAATGTACTCTCTAATGATCTCCCAGTAAAAAGGAGAGAAGCAGCAGAACATTTTCATCAGGCTGAAGGGACCATGGAGCGCATTAAAAATGAGCAGGTTAGGATTGTTCTATAGGTGGCTGTTATTTCAGTTTAAATTGCTGCTTGACATAACAAGTGTAGAAACTTTTTCCCGTGTTCTCGGTTATTCTCTAATTTTGAATTTTGGTCACTTAAAATCCATCAAGAGGATTTTCTCAACTCTTTCCACATTCAGTTTTGTCTGAATGTGTCCGTCATATATTTTCAATAAATTAGATTTTAGAGTGACATTCTTCTTTTTGTCCATCTTCACTTGATCTTCAGTAGCATCTGGTCTAAAAAAACTAAAGCATTCAGAGGTGAGTAAAGAAAGGAGGGCAGACTCAATCTCCAAAATGTATTAAGTAGATTTATTACTAAATATGATGAGTCATGATGGCTGTTTAAACATCACATGACTCCACCTGTAAACTGCAGCTTCAGCAGAAATAAGCACCCCTCCTCACGTCTCTGTTGAACACTGAGCACCGTGACGTCGTCCTGTGTTGACGCCCGGAGACAAACACGGCTGTCAGGATCGTGTGTCTGTTATGTAACAGCGCTCCTGTAGCTGAAAGAGAAGAGCTGCCTTGCTCAACAGCACTTTGAGCGGCAGCCGTGGCCTGGAGGTTGAGAAGCAGGGCTTGTGACTAAAGGGTTTCCGGCTCGATTCCATGCAAGCAGTAGGAGTGCCCTTGAGCAAGGCACCGATTTAGAGTCTGGAATGTGTGTGAACATTGATTATAACTAATAATTTAACATGAATTAAGCACAATATGTACTAAAACTCTTAAACTTCAGACAACTTTAAAGTAAGAAGAAAGAACGAAAAGTAAATTTAGGATTTCAAGACAACAAACATCAATAAATTGAGTTGGGAATTTCAGTTTAATTTATTTAGTTGGTCAAACTTAAGTAGTAATGAAAAGGTGAGATTAACCAACTTTACATGACCACAATTCAGAAAGTTTACTTTACTACAGTTTTAACGTCGCTGCATTGACTACCTGTCTGCTTCAGAATCGTTTTTTAAATTCCTTTTACTATTTTTTAAAGCTCCTGATGGTCTTTGTCCATTTTATTCATCAGATTTGCTTTTATTGTAAGAGTCTCAGTAACTGGCTTTTTAAATACAACAAGAGTGAAAAGTAAAACCTACGCTGAGACATTATTTCGTCTCTGGAACAGCCTCCCTGAAGACCTGAGGACCGAACAAAGTGCTGATCATTTTAAGAGCAAATTAAAGACCCTTTATGGTCTGGCCTTTAACTGGATTTCATTTATTTTATGAATTCATTCGATTATCTTTTTATACATTATAGCTGGTTTTACCTCTTGGTATATTTATCTGTTTTATTTAAAATGTTATTTAATTTAAATTATTTATATATATATATATATTAGTAATTAAATTAAAATGTCAATAAAATACAAGATACAGAGTATTTGTTTTACATTTTAGTTGGGTTTATTAGTTGGCATCACTGTATACTTTAACTTAGTTAACTTTAAAAACTCAGGTGTTTCCTCATGAGTGTTTCCTGACTTCCTCTGTACCAGGAGTTATCTAGTAGTAGGGATGGTAAGGAGGGTGTTGTTTATTGTTCTATTGTTCTTATTGTAAAGTCCTTTGTACTACAAGACATTTGTATAAAAAGTACAACACGAATAATGTCTAATTGTTTGATTGATTGTCTTCACAGACTTGTACATAGTGAACATATATCAGATTCATGTGCTGAACTTAAAGAGTATATTGTTTCTTTCCTTTGTTTATATTTTTTTCACTATTTGACTCCTACTCTGTCTCTCTTGACAGATTTGGCTGCTGCTGCTCTGCTCTCAGTCCAGAGGATTTCTGTTCCACAGCGTGACTCATGGCTACAGTACTTTACGTAAGAAGCGTGCAGGAAGTGTGCAGAGGAACACAGAGCGTCTTCGTCACGGTTTGTATTGTTTTGATGTCGATCAGATAACATCGGGTTATTTTGTTCATGGGATAAAAAATGATTTCTGGTGAATCTCAGCCTGTATGCAGGGCATGCTGGGAAGTATATGCAAATAGGATGACGGTGTTTCTAAATAAATTCATTTTAATGAGTGAGTAAATTATCTTTGGGACATTTAGTCAAATTAAGTCGTGATTTGAAGTTCTGATTGTGAACCAGAAAGAGATAAATCGACTTATTGCAAAGTTTAAACATCTTATTTAATCTAATTATACAGTTAAAGGAAAAAGATGATCACTGATTAAGTTGGTGCTCAAACAGGAACTTCGTAATGATTCTCGGATGAAGATCCAAAGTGAGAGATGAGTTTGACTTTAATTTTTTTTGTCTGAAATCTTGATCCTTTAAATTTCTATGGCTCAGTGCTTTCAGGTAGTTACAGTTTATACCATAACATCAGTTCAATGCCAAATCCCACCTCTTGTTTCTCTCCCTTGTCTCCTCTCAGGTCATAAAACACCCAGAAACACTTTACAGAAGACAACAGACTGACTTTTGGCACCGAGTCCTGGAACAAAAGTGAATCCCTCCGATGAACCCGAGTCAGCGAGCAACACTCTGCATCATTCATGCTCTAACATGCTCTAACAATGGAATCCGTACAAACACTGGAGATCAATGGAAAACAACAGAAACACAAATGGAGGAACAAATGTGACCTGTTCATTAGTCTGGTGCCGTTGCCTTCAGCACCATGGACAGCGCACCGACATGTGCAGCTGCATCCCGGCTTGCAAAGTTGATTTTTCCCTGCAGTTGTAATGCTATATATATATATATATATATATATATATATATATATATATATACACACACACACACACACACACACACACACACACACACACACACACACACACACACACACACACACACACATATATATATATGTATATATGTGTGTATGTGTGTACACAGCACTAATATGAGTCCAAGTGAACCCTCTGTGTCCATATCATGAGCACAAGTGGTTACTGTGGGAAGGGTCGCGCGTGTGTGGAGAGATGAGGTGTGGAGGAAAGAGGGTGGGGGTTGAGGGGGGGGGGGGGTTCGCCCGGAGAGAAAAGGCTTCAGGGAGTCAGGCAGCTTCTCAGGCCACAACTCGGATGATTCGTGACACTTGGAAAACAGAGAAAAAGAAGAAGAGACGGGAGGAGCAACGCCCACCGATTTAGAGTCTGGAGTGTGAGGAGACATACAAATGTGGAGACTTCAAAATACGAGCAGCTCGTGACACGCATGGTTAACTCCGAGGCCCCCGCGCGCGACGAGGAAAACCACATGTGTGCGTGTCTTTTTTCTTTTTTTTTTTTTTTTTTTACAGCCTCCAAATCAGCTCAAAGGGATCCGCAGACAGTTCGGGAGAGGAGCTGTGGAGTGCGCTTGGATGTGCGCAACGGAGCATGAGTGCCACTGCGGGCACAGAGCGCGTGCTAACCTTTAGAGAATATCTCTTATTCCTGCTCTAAAGTGTTTTTATTTCGTCCCTCAGATTCATCCCTAAAATTCATCCGAGGAAACTCATCTGTACGATGGAACCTGTTGTTGTTTCGTGCTTGGAATATTTTTTTGTTCTTCTTTTAACAAGTGGTGAGTTGAAGCAGGAATAGAGCAACAGATCAGGGAAATAAGGCTGTGATATTTTCTTTCATGTCAAGTAACATTTCCTGACTTAATGTTCCTCTGTGACCCTCTCGTCTGGTGGACGACTCAGCACATTTCTGCTGAGGATGCTGCCTGTTGTTTGTGAGGAAGATTTGAGGATTTCACGGACAGTAAATAGATTTTTTTTTTCCTGTCTTTCCTGTCTAAGCAGAATGGCTTCTAAAAATAGCCTGAATGCTGATCAGGTTCCAGTGACCGGGGAGCTGTTTGGCTAAAACTTAAGAGACGTGCGAAAAGATGCCCGGTTGTAGGACATTTTAATTCCCATCACAGACTAACTTAGAGTGGAGCATCAAAGAAAGGAGGGAAAAAGAAAAGAGGATCTGTTGCCGCTGATTAATTCGGTTGGAAGCCTTTATTCAGATCAGTGTAGGGTCGAGGAGAAAAGAGACCAACAGGCGTTCTTGGAAGCAGCTTGTTGATGGCACTGCGCACCGGGAGGACTTGGTTTGGGCAGGTCTTGCGCAGGGTCTCTCGGCTGCAGGGCTCCTGGTCCAGGCGATCCAGCAGTCTCTTGTGTCTCTCTGCGAACCAGGAGCAGGATCTGGGGGTCTGTCACCGGGATCACTACAAGGCGGCGGATATCCACCGGTGCTCCGACTCCGGCGTCCGCCGCGGCCACCGTAACCGGAGTGCACCTTACTGCGCCTCCGCCTCCAGGCGCTGTCCACACGGCTTCCCTCACGCTTGCTGCGCCTTCCCGGGGAACCCGAGGGGACATGAGCCCCTCGGTCGCCGGTTCCTGTTGGCCATGAAGCGGCAAAACGTGCGGACCTTGTCCCTGATCATTTGCACGTTTACATACCTGCTGGTCGGGGCCGCCGTCTTTGACGCCCTGGAGTCCGACTTCGAGATGCGCGAGAAAGAGCAGCTGGAAGCGGAGGAGAAGCGTCTCCAGGGGAAATATAACATCAGCGAGGATGATTACCGCAAACTGGAGAGCATCATCATGGAGGCTGAGCCCCACAGAGCCGGGGTGCAGTGGAAATTCGCAGGCTCCTTTTACTTTGCCATCACTGTTATAACCACCATAGGTAAGCATCAGTCTGTTTGGTGAGTCCCGGACTCTAACGTGTGTGTAACCGACTTCTTATTACAGGCAGCGCAACAGGATGGCTTTGTTTTTTTTGTGTGAGGAAAACTACAATTTCAAAGCGATAAAAGGGTTTGTCGGCGCAGCACGTGTTCATCTTCAGAGCAGTCACACAGAATCAGACCTGAGCAGATTAATCGCTCACCGAGTGTTTAGATAAAGTTTTTAAGCAACATGTTGCAGCACTCACGCTGTGCTCCTAAAGGGAGCTGCGCTGCGAGGACGCGTCACTGTGTCACCATCACATGACACTAGTTGGATTTAGGCTTCCTAAAAAAAAATTTTTTTTGAAAAAAAAAAAAAAAAAGAAATCACATAGGATCCATAACGCTAAGGGATCACGAAGCGTGACGGACTCGCGTGCTCAGCTGATGCACACACACATCATTTCTTCTCGTGCAGCTGCAGAATTTGAACTTTTGTGCGTCACCAGGAAAAGTGTGAGAGAGCAGAGGGGGAGTGGAGGGTGGAAGACATGCCGAGGTTATTATTGTGAAAGGGCTGCAGAAAGGAGACACACGGAGCTGTGCTGCTCTGTGAAAGCGGCCCTGACGGAGCAGCAGGCGGTGTAGTGGTGCTGAAAGGACAGCTCCTCCGAGTTCAGCCGCAGGCAAGAGAAAAGTTCAGCAGCCTGACGTCACTTCAACTCATCCTACTCACTTTCTTTTATGTTGTTCTCTAATATAACATTTTCAGGCTTATTTCTGAGGTTAGATTCACATTTTGAAGTTTTTTTCCCCAAAAATAAGAGAATAAAACCCAACCTGGATGAAAACAGCTGCTCACGCCTGGCTGAAATCACAAATCAATCTGCTTTACATTTGTTTTTCTGATCCCCCCTCAAAATGCAACATACATTACATCAGTTTGACTCTGCTCCCTCTGATGCATTTGCGTCATAAAGGTTTATTTCAGGCTGGAAAGGAGGGGGTAAATCTGAGTGTCTCTTTGTTTACACTCCACAATCCAGCCACACTGCTTTTTGCATTTTAATCAGCATGCGTGCCGAGAGAAGCTTTGTTGAATTGACTTGGACTAAATTGGATTAATTTAAAGCGTGCGTGGCCATGTTACAAAAAAAACTAAAAACTAACAAGTTTAAATCCAGTCTCTCAATCAGCTGAGTTTAGAAGACGGGCCAGACTTTTTGTAAAAATGAACGCAGGTCACAAAGACGCGCTTTCTCCATTTACAGGAGTCAGACTCTGTTATTCAAGATGAGGACTTTTTAACTTCAGTAGGGGGAAGAGCAGGGGGAGGGGTAGGAGAAAGGGGGGGTACTAATGCACCACAAGGCCTGTCCTCCAGTTTGCCAGGCAACACTTAAAAGGGACAACTGCGCCGCACTGTGAAGCTGGATCTGCTGCTGTCTCTAGGCTACAGCAAAGAGAGCCATTGTAATATTCATGTTTCTGTGAAGTGGTTCCATTTACTGCGGCCTCCTCTGTAGGAAACACACCCGCTCTCTCTCTCTCTGTGTGTGTGTGTGTGTGTGTGTGTGTGTGTGTGTGTGTGTGTGTGTGTGTGTGTGTGTGTGTGTGTGTGTGTGTGTAAACGAGGAGTTTGAACATTTCAGGGGACATGCAGACTTTTTTTTATTTTCCCACTGCAACATGTGCAGGACTGACCTTTATTTGACTTCTCCGAGTGATGCAGGAAGCAGCGACAGTTGTTCAGAATGATTTCACAGCAGTGGCTGCTTTCATTAAGTTCTAGAGAGAAAAGATGTGCGGCCAGAGAAGTTATTGATTGCCAGAGTTTCATTTCATCGCTTTAGGTCCACCAAAGATTCTGATGACATAGTAAAACCATTCTGCAAAGTGGGGTGGAAATTAGTTTGATGCGCTTCCAGAAGAATTCAGAGAAAACTGTCACTAAAAATAAACAAATATAGCTCTTTAAGGGTTCCTTTTTACTGATCATAAAACATCAGCAGAACACAGTTCAATGCACTGACCGTCAGTTTGATGATTTTCCATTTCGACTGCCAGATGAAAACAAGAAAAAAACATGTGATATTGACCAAATTTCCTTCACACAGCATCAATAAAATCTCATCATACCTGATCTTAATGAATAAGTCTGGACACTATTGTCACCAAAACACACGAGAAACCTCAAACCAAAAAACTGATCCTACTAACATGTATTTTCTGTAAACCTGAAAATTGTTATATCACAATCCTCTGTGACGTAGAGCTCCACTGTTGCGCTGACTGGTTCGTTTTACACCCTTATATGCTTACTTTTTTATGAACTGTGTCTCAATCTGCAGGCAAAGATAGTCCCTGACAGACACAGAATTCCCTCCTGGTTCAGTGTCCAGCTGCTTTAAGAAATAATTCAGTCTGTTTTGAATGAATCCAATCATCTGAAGATTTCAATATTTACATCTCCATCAGGAACCAGTGAGTTTGAGACCAACACGCAGGCTAAACCGCCGTTAGAGATAAACACAATTTGACAGAAGTGTTAGACGTACTCTGTTTAAATGGCCAACTGTCCGTATTCAGCCCAGCAACACAGCCGTCAGTGTGCCAGAGGGCACCATGTCAGTGTCACGTTTTGTCTCGCCTAAAGGTGAAAAGTGATTGGAGGGATCAATGATCAAGAACATCTTTATGATCCCCGTTTTGTTGTACAGTCAGCGGTAACAAGACAGGTAAACAATTATAATGTAAAAAAAAAAACATACAGTTGTAAAATATAAAACCAAAAACCATATAAAAATCACAAGAATCAAATAGAAAATAAATACAGGCTAAAAATAACATTGAATTATTTAAAAGGCCAACAGCAGCTGGGACTAAAGAGTCTATTTGTCTTGCATGTTGGCAACTTGCACTGGCAGCCAGACGGACACAACACGAACTCTTTGGACAGGAGACGGCTGAGATCAGCCGAGAAGTCTTGTACAGCTGAGTGAGGTCGTTCAAGGTCGTGCCAGCACACTTCAGCATTACTCTGTAGTCTATTCTTATGTTTAATGTGACCCGTGACCCGTACCAGGAGATAAAGGAGAAAGTGATGACAGATTCAATAAAACATTTTCATAAACGTCTTGTCAGCAGTAAAACTTCAGATTAAACCGGAGCTTTAACCCAGGAGATCAGGGTTCGAGTCTGTTAGACAGCATCGTGGATTTAGTCAAAGAAATCTTTGCCTAAACCGAATCAAGCAGTTTTTGTGCCTGAACCAAACCACGTGTTTTTTTTTTTTCTTGACTCTAACCACATGGGTTTTTTTTTGCTACTAGGGTGAAGCTGACACTGACACAGTAAGCATAGTGGACTGATGGGTGTTACACCAGGATGACATGCAACGCCTGTCTACTAAAGCAAAATGTGTTATTCTCACGCCTCGACGCCACGTAGCTATTGCACGTTTTGCTTTTTTCTATGGGCGTATCTATTACATGGGCGCTTTATAGGAAAATTAAACCTAGTGCTAACCCATGTGGTTATTGGTCCAGGAAAAAAAACACGTGGTTAGAAGGAACAAAAACGAGACAAAAAATAAACAAAAAAACATATTGTGACTGCCTGGATTCATCCCACCAAGCTACCTCTCTTATATCACACAAAAAATGTACTTTTCATTTTGTCTCAAGTCCTTTGTTGTGACATGACTGTCACATTACCTTTGTCAGGTGATATATTTACGTGCGTGTTATTCTCATGCCTAGACACCGGTGTGTCTATTACACGCTTTGCCGTGATACCGGGCTGTGACATATTCGGACGTGGCCAGCAGTATGTCTGGTTTTCTATAAAAGAAGAGATGACTTTCTTTAAGGTAAAAAAGAGAGGCTGTGAATGGACGAAATTGAGCGCCATCATTAGATGAAGCAGTCATCGAGTGCGATATGTTCAGCGCTCTCAATGATATTACTGTAGGCTTTGGACAGATAGAATTTTCTCGCTGCCTCGGGGACGATATAAGACTAGAAAGTTAAGACAATCACAGGAAAGTGTCCTGATGTCAGTTTGATATCTCTTTTGTGATTTGCCAGCCATTTCATCCGGCCCTTTGAGTAGGTTAAACCCAAACCCAGAGAATTATTTGCAGGTAGTTTTTGCCGCAGCCATCCGTGTCTTTAGGCAGCCAATCTTTGATTTTTTTTTTTGTAAAGTTTTGATGAGTTCACCCGGTGATTGAAAGGCCGTACTCCAACACACCATTTAGCTGACAGAATAAGATTCATACTCTCACCTGTTAATACCTTGGAAGGGAATTTTCCTCTTAGAAATAATGAAACTAGATTTGTCCTCCTGCACTTTATCAAAAGATTTTCTAATCATTATTTGGGCCACTAAAAGTGAAAGTAGCTTTGTGTGAAATGAAACTCTGCCGCAAAGATAAGGAAACAATTTGGGCTGTGTCAACTGTGAGCTGTTTGTGGAAACTAATTAAATTCAGTGTCATCATGTGGGACTGTAAAAATAAGGTACAAAGATGCCCATTAAGATATGTGGTGCTACATGCTGCGCTGCTGGATGTGAACATTTAGAGCTGAATGAATCGCACAAAACATCAAATATCCCGGGACAGTTTCCACAATGCAGTCCACCACGGTGCGGTTAAAGCTGTCATCATTCAGCCAAACACGTTTCTCATCTGTTTAACATAAATGTGAGGAGATATTTCCATTGACATCACAGCATCTTCCATCATTATAATAAGATGGGGATACCAGAGTCTTTAATTACTCATTAGCGACAAATGAAAGGAAAAACCTGAATAGTTTAATGAATATGAACGATTTAAATCATTTTCAGATCTCACCTGAACCAAAGATCTGCTGTGTGAGAGCCAGATAAGTTAAACACACTTGTAGAGTCTGTGATAAAGAGCGCTGTACTGCAGATATGTATATACTGCAGATATGTTGGCTTGGTCTAGTAGTGTTTGTGACAGCATTAATGGTAATAATAACAATAATAGTGGTGGTAGTAGTTGTAATAGTAGAAACAACATAGAACATAGCTACAGGAGCAGGAGTATTAGCAGGTTTAGTGCTAGCAGCAGGAGTAATAAAAACCCTGAGCAGAAGCTGCCATAGTAGCTTTAGCAACAGTACGAATAGTGGCAGCCTGTTTTGTTCATTTTCAAGAAATAGTAATCCAACTGTAAAGAAAAATACAATAACATGGGAGCAATTTTATGGAAAACTGATACTCCTCATGTCATCTTAGTTTTTGGAGTACAAAAGAAAATAGTTCTCACTTTCCATTTATTTCAAATCCCACCGCTGACCCAATCGGTTTCTTCCTCCAATTCTTAACAAATCTGCCTGAATCCCTCAGCAGCCTGAGGAAGAAAGGACAAAGCTGTGTACTCAGCAATCATCACTTCTATATACACAAGATATAATACATGTTTTTATTAGTTTGGATTGATAATATTCTTTTAGACAAAGAACATGTGAGTCTTAATACAGTACAATCCAAATGTGGATAAAACATAGCAGCTGTACTGTAATATTAGCAGTATAAACAGCAGTTGAAGTAGTAGCTGTGGTAATAATCGAGGAAGTCACAGTATAAAAATGCTGAATCTCAGACCTGCACTTTAAATGGAAGCTGCGAGGCTGAGCACTCGCGGAGGATTAAAACATCTGTCATCTACAGCTGGAGTCCTCAGCTCCCTGTTAGCAGACCAAACAAAGCAACATCAGTAACAAGTTCGAGTGAGAGTCAGTGATCAGGTGCTCAAACTCACTGTCACCATACCGCCATAAACTGAGGGGAAGAAAAATGTCCCAAGGTCCAGCTGTGATAATGTTAGCACATGTCCGACCAGATGTCTGGAGGGGCCCATGACGGCTGCCAGGATGAGTGTCTCTCCACCCCCCCCCACACACACACACACACACAAACATCCACACCGACCTGCGAGTTGACTCTATTTATTCCCGGTGATTAATTGCACCAAATGTGACACTTAGTGATGGCAGCATGTGGCGAGGTGTTCTTGCTGGAACTAACCCCTGGGGGGGGGAGGGTGGCGTGCTACAGTGTGTATATGTATATATGTATATCTACACCTGCCTGTTGTTGCGTGTTGCCGGGAGACCGCAGACGGCTTAAGAGGTGAAAGTCATCTGTGCTAAATGTCTGGAAATATCAATATGTGTTGTACACACATGCAGATATGTGGAGTTCAGGGAATGACGACTGACACCGGGGAGGTTTCTCAACTCAAGTTGTAGCAAAAATGATTGTCGATAGAAGAATTCAGTGTTTCCTTTCTTATACCAAAACACCATCACAACTCTCCCTGAAACTAATACAGCTTAATCAGGGCAAGCAGCACTTTCAGGCCGTACTAAATGGCAGACAAAAACATAATTACTTTTTAATCAACAATACATTTGCCGCTAACAATTGAAGATTAAAAATACTTTGTTTTTAATTCAAATGAATCGGAGATTTGTTTCCTGCTGTTGGAACGTTCATTTCTTTGAATGTCACAACTGACAATTACTGTATATGTAATTTCTAATAAAAAGCAAATATCATCCAAACGTAATGGAAAATAATGATGTAGTCCCAGTAATATATTAGCATAACAGTGTTTGCTTAGTATGAGCGTTAGTTTCTGAGAAAGGCAACGAAAAGACGCCAAAGTGATGAGCCTTTTCACTTCGCTGCATTTTATATTGAAAATAAAAATAAAAAATAAAGTCCTGATAATGACAATGAGCACTGAATATATTTTAATAAAAGTGTGAACCTAGTACACTAAAGCTGCATTAAAGGGGCATGAATGATTTTTTTTTCTACTTTTTTCTACAGCTAGTAAAGTTGAAGAGTATCAAAACAGGACAGACAGACGTGATCATCATCAGCGGTCATTTTTGGTGTTTCTGGTGACCTGACAAATCTAAATACATCATTTACCTTCACTTTAGCTCTGGTTTGGTCTCCACCTACTCCAAAGTAGAGTCCAACGATGTTGCATTTTTGAGGCTGATACCAAAATTATGTACTCAGAGTTCTGATATATTTATATTTATATTTATATTAATATTTCACAGTAATCCCTCAATTGTTGTCAAGTGCAAACATGCTTGACACTTGTGACAATGGAGGGAGATATTTTACAGTTTATGGTCCAAACTGACATCAGTGCACTGAAATAATGAAGTAAACTGGGAATTTATTCATTATAAATAAATATAAAAAAGAAAAAAAACACAAATGGAACAATTTCTAAATTGCTACAAGCATCTTTTCCTGCACTAGGTTCTGTTAAAAAAAAAGAAGAAAAAGTACAACACCCGTACAAATATCTTTTGTTGGCCAATACAATCATCCGGTGTATCGATCGAGCTCTACTCTTCAGGAAATTATTTGTCAGTTTTGCCTCTTAAAAGCTCATTTATATCCTCCAGCTAGCTGCTGATGAACTTCATCTATC
The DNA here is from genome assembly GCF_029030835.1 of Brachyistius frenatus. Lineage (NCBI taxonomy): Eukaryota > Metazoa > Chordata > Actinopteri > Embiotocidae > Brachyistius > Brachyistius frenatus. The sequence continues at coordinate 620,680 of NW_027210645.1, forward strand.
AGCTGTTTTGTGCTGGGAAGGTAGAGCACCATGTGTTTATTTCCTCCAGAAAACAGCTGTCAGCCGGGAACAGGTTGATGCAAACAGTTTGTGGGCCAGGACAAAACACAATTAGCTAAAAATACAACAATATCATCATCAACAACAACAACAACAAGCTCCATCGAGCTAAGATATGCTGCAGAGTGTGAAGATAATTATACGTGGGTTTGTCACTAGAGCTAACCATTGTGGCCATTGTTAACATTAAAATATTGATTATTGCAGTGTTAAAGCTCTACATAGTAACATATTACTTTTGAGTGGTGGTTATAAAACACTGCTTTTAAGCCCAGTGAGACAACAATTTAAGGAAACCCCTGATAAATGTTCAAAATGTCAACAGCCTGAAAATGAAATGCTTTTATTTTGTAGTGCTCCACAAGTGAACAGCGTCCTTGCCGATAAATGAATCAGCCGTCCCTGCTAATGAAAGCGCTTTGTGAAGATGAGTCAGGCGCCGTGTCTTTGTTGGACCTGTTGTGGCGGCCACAGTTTCCGTTACGCCGCACAGCGGCTGTCCCTTCCAGCTCAGGTCTGTCTGCAGGCTTTCTTAACCCGCACTCATTAAATTCAGTCCATATCAATTTTACAGAATTAAGTATGTGGCTTTTAATAATATCTAGAAATAATATCATGGCAGATAAACAGGGGAAAACTCTGTATTCCAGTTAATGATAGTTATTATAAAATCAAGAAAGAGCCACCCTCTGCTTTTTGGTGTTATGTTGCAAATTATTTTTATTCATGTATTCCACAAAAGATCAAAAGAAAGGTGTGTGTCCAGAAGCACATAAAAGCATCTCATATGTGAATTAAATTCTATAGAGACGGTGTCTGCAGGGCTGGGCGTGCAGAGAACTTTTCGTCAGGCCCTTTGCATAGAGCAGATGCACTCTGTGATTAGTCTGACGCTCCACGCAGGCCAGAGGCTGCTAAAAGCTGCACTTTGCCCCCGGTCAGCTGTCGTCCCCTGCTTCGACAATAAACATTGTAATCTTGCCAGGGATTGTTCGGTGTGAAGACGGTGATTGCCGTGTGTTTACATGTGTGTGTGTGTGTGTGTGTGTGTGTGTGTGTGTGTGTGTGTGTGTGTGTGTGTGTGTGTGTGTGTGTGTGTGTGTGTGTGTGTGTGTGTGTGTGTGTGTGTGTGTGTGTGTGTGTGTGAGAGGCTCTGAGTGGAGGAATACACAGATTCTCCATCTCTATGCTTCCTCTCGACAAGGACTGATTGGAGAGCTGTGCGTACAACATCAACACAGTTTTTGTGCCACAGCTGTAACACCCCCATGTTCGTTAGTATGGATTATGTGAATCTCCACTACATCGAGGCCACGGGAGGCCATGATGTCTCTTCTCAAGCATCAGTCGATAAAATGATTGAGCATTTTTTAATCCAGGTGATTTGCTCATTCATAATGCATGACACTGAGTTGCGTAACAGGTGTGTATATATGATGATTAAAAGCTTACTTCATGTTTTTTTTTATGGTCCGATTAAAGCGGCTTTGATTAACGGAGCAATTAGTAAATGCTATGGACGAGGTTTGTACTGATTGGACAAGACTTTAGTTTTAATCAAGCAACACAAATGTAGAATAATAAATAGATAATGTGACAGCGAAAAGCACACTCAGATCATTTTATCTTCTTCTGTGAAAGTGTGAAACTGAACCTTCACAGTCTCAGGATTGATCGCTGAGAAGCTTCTTTGGGGGATATTTCAGAAACATATTTTATTTCTATGCCAAACCATGTTGTTCACATAACCATGTTCACAACAGTACAAAAAAAAATCACCAGATTTTGAGAAATATCTCAAAAACTTCTAGATGGATTGAATTAGTACAACAATGACTACCGCCTGACAACACAAAATATTTGTAGAATGTTTTTAGAGAACGTTATCCCATCTTTAAGAAAAACGTTCTAGGAACGAAAAAACAACAACAACAACAACAACTTCCAGCTGAAGAAATAACTGGAACATTGAATAATATTTATATTCAACATTTTTAGAACAAAAATATTATAGCTGGCAGTCACTTTCTTGCTTAGAATTAGATGTGAAGGTTTATACCACTCTCATGTTTGTGAGAAATTGTCTGTAACTTGCATCTGGAATTTTGAGTAACAATGGAGAGACATCCATTAAAACAAGTTTATTAAACAGATGAAGATTGGCGCCAGCGTTCTATTAGCTGTACCTCTCTCTATGTATCCAGCATCTATGATTCAGTGGTTTTAAGTTTTTATGTTCATGTCCCCAGTTTCTAAATTCAAATCTGTGCTGTAATTTGACACCTTCCTGTTTGGCAGCTGTTACTACCCTACTTCATCACGATGGCTGAATTTGTATTCACCTCTCTTCTGAAAACAAGAGAGTTGTTAATATACTGTCTGACTGCTTATTGAAAAATTATTCGAGGCGTTCACCCCAGTTGCACTTTTCAGCGGGTAGATTATTTTCACTTTGCTGGAGCGTCCTACCGGGAGCCTGATGGAGGTCTCCACACAGATCGATGGGAGTGTGTTCCTGCGGTGCTGATGCTCTCTGTGGGAGTCGCTGGCTCTGGAGCTGGCGAGTCTGTTTTCACTGCTCAAAGGGTAAACTGTGCACACAAGGTCCCTGTGTGCAGCACAGTTCGGCCCTGCAGCTTTATCCTAAAAAAAAAAAAATGACGTGAAGTATTGTTAGTGAAAAAGACAGATTTAAAGGACTCTGGTATGTCAAACTATCTTCATCTTAAAGGGCGCTCTTCCTCTTTTCTAAATCAAAGGCAGTGTATTCGTTGTAAGAAGTGCCACTCAGCCTCTACAGACAGCTGTATCATTGAGTCTGGGGCTCTGTAGACAGATTTTCCAAGGTCTATGAAAATAACCTGATGATGTCATCAATAATTCTGATGATATCATCAGGGTTATTGTTTTGGCTTTGAGGCAACAGAATGCCTTTGATACACACTGCAGATGTGGTGTATGAATTAATTACAAGGAACAGGGTTTTACAAGAACAACAAATCATTTTTTATTACTTTTAAAAAATGAGTTTATGACTACTGAATAAAAGAGGTCTGGTGGATTAAAATAGTGAAGGTTGATCTGGAAGAGAAAACAAAGCTGAGCAGTAAAAATAAATACCCAAACTGTCGATTGCAAACATTTATTTTCCCTGTGCAAATTGACAGAGGCACTTATGTTAGGATTGTTTGATTCAAGATTTAAAGTTGTGTTTATTTCATGCTTGTGTTTTGGGCTGTAACATGCAGAAAGGTACGCTCTGTAAGGCTTGTGTGCAATGGCCACTTGTATGAATAAAACTAAACTAGGAAAAAAAAGATATGGAGGCAAAATAAAATAATAGAGATATTAAATGTAATATATGTATTCAAATGCTCATGTGTTGCTTGGCCCACTGTGTAGATTCGCTGTGCAATTAAATACTTTAAGTTTGCACAAAAAAGGAGAGCAATGTTGTTACTCTCAAGTCAGACACTACGACAACTGTGCTGAGAAGCTTGAATGACATCAGAAAAGTATCATCTGTAGCAGCCAAGCGAAGCCACACAAAGAGACAAGACCCTTAAAGCTACAGTAGCTGACTCCTCTTCACCTTTATGCAACACGTGTTTCTAAAGTTTTGCTGTATACTCGCCTCTCATCCGTCTAAATCCTGGTTCAGAGCTTTTATCAGTCGTCTCGAAGAGCTACCAACCTCGGAGCAGCAACTATCCTGAGGTTAAAGAAAGCAGCATCCATTGGGCTACAGTAAGAGGCGAGGGTTAATGTAAAATAAACAAGGGGAACAGATTCTATTTGCAGCTCATTTAGCTTCAAAGGACTCTGCTGTTCTTACTGCTCACCTCCAGTTCCGGTGGTACGACTTTGCTGCATCGTGTCTCTGATTTGATCCCTGACAGCTATGTTAGTTGTTGCATGTGAAGAGAGACGCCTCTGCCACAGAGATAAACGTGTCCCAATGCCCACAGGGCAGCAGGGATGGAGGCTTCCTCTCTCCCTTTGAGTTTCATAGAGGACTCAAGTGGTGGATGTTCCACTTCAGCATGGATGAAGCAGCAGCAAGCACAGTGGGCTCATCCAGGCTCGAGTGGGCTGGTGGGAGTGGAGAGTGAGCTGTTGCTTGATGAACTGCAGTGCCTCTTTGTTGTTGGCTGTGGAAAAAAAATGGGAGGATGAAGCAGGAAAAAAAGAAGATAAATGGAGAAATCCAGACAAATTAGGGGTCACAGTATGTAAAGATTAACAAGAAGAATTTTGATTGTCTTCTTTCAGAATTAAATGGTGACAAAAGGGCTCCAATATTTGGCTTTGGGAATCTTTGTTAGAAAACAAAAATCATAATAATAGCCTATATATAAGTGTTCGTAGCTTCTGGGTCTGAAAAATGAGGCCGATAAGCTGTAATACCACTGAGGGCCACTAGATGTTTGCTCCAAAAAGGCTCCGGCTCCGTAGACTCCCATTTAACTTCCATCACGAAATATGAAGTCAATAAATTCTTTCCATGAGTAATTTTGGTGTTGCTAGCTATAGTTGCTCCTTTTTATTAGTTTTTATCTAAAACTGATTAATCAGTCATTAATTAAAAAATAAGCTTCAAAAAGCAACATTTTGGGGGCTATCAGTTTGATTGACAGGCCTGTGGTGCAGTCAGGTTGTGGCTATCGGTGGGCGGGACGTTGTGTCGAGTTTCCAATCACATCGAGTCAGATCCACCGCTCGCTCCCCCGCAGCTCGACCAAATATGGTCACTTCCTGCTCCAAACTGCTCCAAACTAGCAAGATGGTGAAAATCCGAACTCGAGGCTTCATAACAGCCGTTCACAAACCAACGGGTGACCTCACGGCTGGTTGCCGCTTGGTCCAAATACAGTACAAGCAATCCGATGTCCAACACACCTGCTCCACCGACTTTACAGTCCATATAACAGGCACACCTTTTGCCACCTGTCATAAGGTAGCAGCACTGGTTGACAATATGAATGTGATATTTGACAGAAATAGTGATGCTGGAAGAGAGAAGTTTGCGCCAGTAACCTCTTATGGCCTGCATGATGGGCTACGTCATGCACGGTATGTAACGAGATTATATCAGACTAAAGTTTTGAACTCAGATACAACACTTGACACAAGCACACAGTAAAACATTTCAATACATTTTTTTCATGCTGTTTGATATATGATGAACTTAATAGATAATTTCAATTTTTTTACGACCATAAGGACCAGACACAAGAGACCCTATAATTTACATGTTTACATTTCAAGGTCTCACTTTCTAAAGGTTTCAGCGGTAAGTCATCATGTTTATCTGTCTTAACAACAGTATTTTCACCAAGTTAATTGCTGCAATATTACTAAAAGGAGTCAGATGGTGGAAGAAACACAAGCAGCATGAAGAGCAGGTGAATAAACAAACCTCCAAGTTGGACAGACTAATTTGGAGGAAGAAACAGAAGCAAATGATAAAATTATTACCCAAACCGGTTGTTTAAACATCCGTTAATTACACATTCTAACCGACATTTCGGGTGCCCTCACTTTCAGTTTGACCTCCTAATAAAGTGATCTATAAGACCTGTTGGCTTTTTTGTAAATAGTCATCAGACCGCTCACTTTTCTTGCCTCGTTGGACTCATCAGCATCATGGCTGTAAGCAAACAGAAACATCTCAACATCGACAGAAAATATAGACATGAAATGTTGTACGTTTCATCCAGCCTGAACACTCCCTTCAGTGACTCAATGCAATCTCTCCTTCAGCTGGTTTTAAAAAATACTTTCCTTATTGTAAGACAAATGTGCATCCACGAAATAAGTACTGTATTTGTCTTTGTTTTCTGCTTCTGCAGTGCGTTTTTGGTTGTGGTGTTTTAAGTTGCCCTGTGCTGAGCTCTCAGGTATTCATATTGGTTCATTTTTGAGAGTGCCAGCTGTTTGCTCCAGCCTCTCCAGTCTCTATTATAATATGGTTCTTGCTCCATACATAACGGACAGATAAGAGAGTGGTATCGATCTCGTCATCTAACTCTTGGCATGAAAGCGAAGACGCTTATTTACCAAAAAAAAGTCTTCAGTAGCAACAAATAGGATTGGATAGGAAGTCCAAAACTTTTTGGAGACAAACTAGTATGTTGTTGCTTTTCTTTATTTTTACTTGATATGCAAACAAAAAGAATACACAGAATATAACCCTTTTTTTTTTTTTTTTTTTAAGTATCTTACATTGTGAGGATTTCTAATGCAGCCATGTAAATGTAGCAAAGCGTGTAATACAGGCGCCGGTCCACTAGAGGGTAGCGTGTCTGTGTGACTGCGTCGTCCTAACATGAGAAGATGTATGTTACCCATAGACTGTATATAAAAGTGGACAAAGCTGGGTCTGAAAATTGAGGCCAAAGCGGAAGTGCAATACTACCATGGGCAGCTAGAGGTTGGATCCAAAAACCCTCTGGTTCCATAGACTCCCATTCAACTTCAACAATCAAAAAATACAAAGTCAATACATTTTTTCCACAAGTCAGAATGGTGTCTTTGGCTGAAGACACTCCTTCTTATTAGTTTTCTGTTGGTCCTTCTGAAAATAAACCTATCATTAAATATATTTTAGGCTTCAAAAAGCGGTATGTGGTGCTGTCAGGTTTCCGCTACAGGTGGGCGGGGCCTAGTGTCCTAGGCCTCCCTATCAGATCAAGTTGGATTCACTGTTCGCTTCTTCCTTCCTTCCCTGTCCAGTAGTGGACTTTCATTCAGAGGGGAGGAATTTGAATCCCTGAGAACGTGAAACAGATTTCTTTAAAGCATCATCATTTTGATGTGCAAGTCTAACCATGTGTTTTTTGACACCACATGAGGCAAAGCTGTGTCTTCCAGTGAACTGGTGAGTGTATTACATGCTATGACCTTATACCAGGTTGTCTAATGTGTAATACCTGAAGACCTTTGAACTTCTACTCCTGAATCTAACTCCTATTTCCCAGCAGTCTGGGAGTCAAGTGGGCTCTGCAACATAAGATCTGACATTTACATGACGTCATCCTTTGGCTGCTAGTTGCATTTTGATCCGCTGTGGCCGCCCCAGGCTGTGAGTCAGCATGACACAGTACCCAAACTTCTGGGTCTTCCTGCCCGGACACAAGAAGGATCTGCATTTTGTCCCGTTGTTCCGGTCCTGGAGCCATACATTGGGCTCATTTTCCCACTCCGATATGTTATTCCCTGAAAGAACCTGCGTGCCAGATGATTTTATGTAATTTGTCAGCAGATAGAGAAAGAGTGCAGATGAACAATGCTACTCCATCACTACCACCTGCTGTTAATTCTGTCCTGCTGGACCCTGACAATCATCTTCCCTCTGTAGCTCTGCACTGTAATACACTCCCACACGGTCTTATCGCAACCACTTTATTCCATCTGTAGAAGGAGTGGGAGTGTGTGGTCTCCTGTATGAGTTATTGCCACGGAACAGCAGCATGAAATCCGCGTAGGCGGTTTGTGCACAGTGTGTGGTCCGCTAGCATTTTTTGATACAAGAGTAGTGTCTCTGATACTAAATGCGGGAGCCCTGGAGGGTGGAAAACAAATACAGTATGGTAGCACAGTGACAAGAGAATTACATTGGTTGAAAAAAAACAAATAAACCAGCGTAATATGGGCAATAATTTTTCCTGCATCACCTGCTATTTGCATTATAAAATGACAATAGTGCAGGTGAATAAAGTTGGTTCTTAGTTGCAGGATTACTTCAGAAGAGGAATATGAACTGCTGCTTAATAATCATACTGAAAAATATGCATCGTGTGCTTTCTGCTGCAATATTACGCATGCAGGTGTTTGTCATTTTGTGCTGTGATATACAGCCCTGTGAAAAAATATGTACATCTCATATAAATTATTGGCTTTTTTGATGTGTTTGGAGAAGCAACCATTTGATCCTCTTTGAAATGAAACAGTGCCTACAGATAAAGGTGGTATACTTGAATAACACCAAAAGGAAAACCTTTCTTTGTCCTTTATTCAACAAGAATATCAGTAGATGTACTTTTTCTGTGTAAAAGTAACTCCACCCCCGGCTTCAGAAGCTGCTACTGCCCCCTGCAGCAGAAACTTCCACTTACTGAAATTTCCTTCCATACGTGCAAAATCCCTTCATTTAAAAGATATTTGAGGGATCTCTTGCATGTGGACTACTCCCCGTTTCAAATCCCACCATAACATTTCAATTGGATTGAAATCGGGGCTTTTTTTTTTCTTGACTGGTCATTCCATAACCCTCAATTATTTATATTTGAGTCATTCCATGGTGGATTTGTTCGTATTCTTATAATCATTATGTTGTTCAAAGGTCCACCTCCGGTTCAACTTCAACTTTCAGATAGATAGACTTTCACATTATTTTAAAGCAGTCTTTAATATGCTGCATTTGTAGATGAATCAGTGACTGTGAGCTGCCCAGTCCCTGAGGCAGCGAAGCAACCCCGAACCATAACACTCCCACCACCGTGCTTCACAGTTGGTGTGGGGTGTTCTCCTGAAAAGCTGACTTGTCGGCTGTTACTATGGCCAAGCTAACTCTATGTTCGATCCATCGTTCCAGACATTACTCTAAAAGGCCTGTTCTCTGTGTTCATTGGCAAACTAATTTCACTCTAATGTTTTTTTCTGGACAGCAGAGGCTTTTCCTATTCAGGTCAACTTTCTTTAATGTCTTTCTGACTGTAAACACTGCACTTTGACGCCAACGGATGAAAGAATTACCTGCAAATCTGTGATGACATTTTAGGGTTCTTTGAGATTTCTTTATACATCAGTCAGTCTGCTTTAGGGCTGAATTTTCTGGGCAGCCAGTCCTGTTGGCAGTTGTTTGAAATCTACATCACTTGAAGATGATTTTCCTTCCAGTGGAATGATTTATTTCAAATAATTTGGAGATCTGTTTAAATCCCTTGCCAGACTCAGAAGCATCCACAACTTTTCCAAAGGCCGTAGAGAGCTCTTAAGATCTTAGGTATGATGACTTCACACACTTCAACAGCGCAGGGAACAGTGGAGCCTGCATGTGAATAAATAGGTTCCACTATATCCCTCGTGAAGAAGGTTATAATCAGTCGCTCCTAATCTGGAACATCTGATTCTAAAATTATAGATTTGAAGGTGAGATAAATGTACTTACTTTTTCCATGTGGCTGATCTGGTTTAGGATGAAAATGACAAAATGTCAATTGTACAGTATGCGTTGTTTGTTCGAGTATATCACAATTACCCGTAGGAGCAGTTTCGAAGAGGATCAAGTGTTTGCTTCTTTAGATATGTTGAAAAGGTCAACAATGTATAACAAGGCACTTTAGATGTTTACCTTTGGCCTCCTATGTGTTTGTTTACTCTCTTCTTCTCTAGTTTTTCCTTGACATTTGTATTTCATTATGCTGTTTTCCTAGTCTGCGAGGTGTATTGGGATGGTGTTACATGGTGATACTACACTCTATATAAAATAAAATAGAAAAACAAAATGATGATAGAGTATCACACAAACATTTTAGCCGCTAAATGTAAAGTGAGGATGGTTTAAAAAAATTAAAATGTATCAATTAATTTCATTCAAATCAAAAAGAAAAAAGTGCTTTGCCTTTAAAACAGTACCAGTTCCCCTCGATCCACCTGCACCTAGTTTTACGAGGTCGGCTTTTATAGTGTCTCTGAGAACTTGCCACAGTTCTTCTGTGGATTCAGGCTGTTTCGGTGTCTTCTGTCTCTTCATGCAAACGCAGACGGACTCCATCATGTTGCGAGAAAGGTTCTGTTGCTGAAGAAAGTTCTTTAAGGTTCTGGTGTTTGGGCTCGTTGTCATACTACAGAATGTGAGACTGATCAGACTCCTCCCTGACGGATACAAATCGATACATTTCGATGTAAATAAAAAGTTTGATTCACTTCATGTGTGTGTGCTAAACATGCACATCTGCCATTAAAGTCCCAGAAAAGCAGTTTGAAGTATAAATACAAAAGTGAAGGTGGTGACCTGGAAAGCCAGTTTGCATCCTCGTCTTTCAGCCATGTGACAGACGAGCTGTAATCTGGAGCCATGAGGCGACTCGCCGACCATTCGTGAAGGCCGCACTGCTGCTGCACTTACACATAATCACAGACCTGTGATGAACATCGCATGTCTCCGTCTTACAAAAAAATACCACAGCAGACATCCGTTTGAGATGACCTTCTGACTACGGCCAAACACACCCCTGTTCCAGGTCTGTGGTCAGGGAGGCAGCAGGGCCACGCCAGGCCAAGTGGTGTCAGCTTCTCCAGAGAGGCGATTTTAGTGAGAACAGCACGAGTGCTTGTTGCTTAGCAGCACTCAGTGGCCATGTTCCCGATGCCGGACAATGAGCTTCATTAGGTAAAGTCTAACAAGAGGATTGAGAGTGACACCTGGGACAGCTCAGAGTCCTGCGAACACAACGCAACTTTAAATATGTGAAGAAAATGTAATGGTTCTGCACTGGGAGGATTTGTGATGACCACACTGCTGCAGCACGTGTTCAGCGTAATCTTCCCTCCAGAGGTTGTAGGAAGCACAAGGAGATTATACTTTGAAGTTAATGACGGTTATCAGCAGCGAGCAGAGCGGATGCTCCAGGTTTCCCTTCTCGAGTTCAGCTGGTAGAACGTAACACGACAATTAATCTCGCCTGAAGCTCATTCAGAGCAGTTTGTAAGAGAAAAACACCCATTTTCATATGATGCACTTTTACAAACAGACATAATTCAAGTAAAAGATGGAAAATGGATCCGTGTTACAGGACATTCAGTTTGTCAAGTTTTAGTTAAGCAATATTACACAAGAGAGTAACCTGACCGCATCACTTGTACAAATAACGACGTTAAAGCTCACCCAGGAGTGTAATATTGCGATTATACAAGTTGCCAACTAAATATCATACGTAATCAAAGAGTATTTATATTGTGGAGCATTTCGCTCTCAAAATATAAAACTTTTTGTTAGTGTGATCTCCGTTTCCATGGCAGTAGTCCGACCCTAGCAACAGAGACCATCTGTAGTTCGTTTTATTGCTTTCTAGAGATCTTTTCTCAAACTGAATAACTACAGCACATAGAAACACTCAATTTCTTAGTTTAGATTTAGCACCGTGTCCTGTGTTAAACCAAACCGGTCCAGCTAGCCGTCGCTAGGATTTTAAGTGTGCGACTGTTGGTGGTGTTACGGTACGGGTGCTCGGAGTGACACAAAAGGAAAAAGAAAGACCTGATTTTGCCAAATGGGACACATTTAATAGAACTATAACAAGTAAAAACAACATAATATTGCATATTATATAAAATTAAATTCCAATTATATATTTGCCTTGGAGATGGCGGAGTGATATTCAGCTCTCATTCTGATTTGAGCCCGTTCCAATGATCAGTATCAGATGTCTTGGTCGGAACTACTTGATGCATGATTTAAAATCAGTTTAGAACAACAACTGTATTATCAGTATGGAGGATGTAGTTTGTGGTGCTGTCTGTAAACACAGAGGTGTTTCTGTTATTAAGCTTAGCTTCACTGATTTAAATCGGGTGGTCAGAATAAGAGAAACACCTGTCAGTATACATCTTCTTTCGGCTCTTCCCATTAAGACTCGCCACACTGGATCATCTGTTTCCTGTCCTCTGCATCTTCCTCCATCATGCAGGCGCCAACCGCCTGCATTTTCTCCCTCACCACATCAATAAACCTCCACTTTGCCCTTCTTCTTTTCCTCCTCTTTGCCTGCCAGCTCCATCTTCAGCATCCGTCTCCTGATGTACCGAGCATCTCTACTCAGCACATGTCCAAACCATCTCAATCTTGATGATCTCACTTTGCCATCAAATCCTGAGCTGTCCCTCTAATATACTCCTTTTTTAATCCTGTTTGTCCTCGTCACTCCCAATGAAAACATTTTGCATCTTTAGCTCTATTTCTAGGGCCATCTCCTGTCTTTTTGTCAGTCCCACCGCCTCTAAACCAAAGCTGGTCTCACTACCTTCCCTTCACCGTACCTGCATTCCTCGCTCCACCTCCTCGTTACTTTGGACCGTATTTAAACTCATCCCAACCATTAGGCTGCTCTCCCTCTCCTTCACACACATGTATTTCCTTTTAATCCTACAGCCTATCATTCCTCTTCTCTCTAGTACAAACCTCCACCTCTCCGGCCTCTCCTCAACTCGTTCCCGAATCTCTCTACACATCACACTGTCATCCGCGAGCATTTTAGTCCACGTAGACTCCTGTCTGGTCTCGTCCATCGACCTGTCCGTCACCACTGCAAACAGGAGAGAGCTTAGGCCTGATCCCACCTCCATCTCGAACCCATGCGTCACTCCGACTGCACACCTCTCCACTGTCCCACATCCACATCCTGCACCACCCTTACTTTCTTATCTGCTACCCGTGACTTCCTCAGACAATACCACACCTCCTCTCCGATCACCGTGACATGTACTTTCTCTGAATTGACAAAACGTTCCAGGCAGCTCCCTTTGATTTTCTCTATTCTTCTTCATTGACATTCTTAATCTCATCCTTAGTGCACCATGAAAACATACTTCTGCTCACTACCTTCCTCTTAACCCAACTTCCTCTTTTCCATAACTTCCTGCTGTGGCCGTTTTACCTCCGTAGTGACTACATATCGGATTTATGATCCGCATATTTGATTTGGCACGGGCATGCCCTTCCTCATGCAACCCTCCCCATTTAGTATATACTGACCATATGAAAATAACATAATACGATAAATGAACTGAACACAATAACATGATTGAAAATGCGGTCACAATAATAAAAAAAAAAATTGCAATTTATGGCAAACTCATTATGTATTTAGAATTATGAGAATCAACTCAAAAGGTAGTTTAAAATAGATAATATCCATATTTCTTCCACTAAATAATACAATACATGACTATATGTATGCAAAAGTGTTGTTTATAGTGACAAACATATCCCAAATGTTGGAAGAACTTGACCCCTTTAGATTCTAAGATTGCATTGATTCGTATGAGAATAATGTGTTTCCTTTCCTTCATACCAGACAAACATTAGTGATATAAAGTAATTTGTTAAATTATCTTTTTATATTTTAAACAATGCTCTGGTTTTAAAATGTGCTGCCTGATCCATCTGCTTAATGCTTACATGTGCTCAAATTAAAGGTAATATTCTTACAAATATCATGTACAGCAAGTACTGAGCAGCTGTGTTCCAGTGACTGAGAGAATAACCACAAATTGAGTTTCAAGCTGTTAAATCAGGTGCAAACTGTGTGCTGCAACACGGTGCAGAAGCTCGCTCTTCAACGATGAGGAAGAAATCCATACGGCTCGTGCCCATTATTGTCAGGTAAGAACAAGTAAGCCTCCCTGCACAGCACTAATTACTGACCTTTAATTTATTGACAGTGTATCGACATTTTCCTTGACTGTTATTGGTGAAATAACTTTAACGTCTGAGTATCTATTTCTTAAAATAGCTTTCGTTTTCGACTGCCTCTATAATCTGGCAGCTCTCTTTCTGCTAAATGCCATTTAAGAAGGTGATATCTTTTGCTGTAAACTAAAACGATGCAATAGGAAAGTATGTGGAGTGGTGTTGATTACATGAGTTCCAGAAACTATATCATCCTGAAGTGTGTAATACACCCGTCAGTCCACTAGATGATACCGTGTCAGTGTCACGTTTTGCCTTGGCGTGAAAAGTTTGGGCACCAAAAACCATGTGGTTAGGTTCACGAAAAGATCATAGTCAGAGTTAAATGAGACAGAAGCAATTGGATTAAGTTACCCGAACCCTGGTACCTAAACTATTGGGTGGGAAGAGATCATGGTTTAGGTTAAAATACAAAATAATATATCTTATTTCAATGCAACTTTCTGAACTCTCATTATATGTAAAGGAGGGAAGCTAAAGTTTCACGGTAAATGGTCTTATGCGGTTGCTATAGCTAACTAGCACTTTCTGCTGACCTGCAGGTTGGGAGGGCTGCACACTGTGGTAAACAAGTTATTTCAGCTACAGACGATGTCCTTGTCTGTCTGGCAATCTTTGGGTTTTAGAGGGAATTTCTTCGTTGTAGCTGCATCTCCAGATATTCAAAAAGAGCCAATTAAATATTGGGACAATGTCTCATTGATATGGACAAAGGACAGGACAAAGGATAAAAATGATGTGAAGTCCCATATAAAATGAGACACCTGGTAACCCTGCTGACCAACTAACTAAATAAGTTAGTTTGAATGCTGTAGTAACCGAGTATTACATGTAGTCATTTAATTGAAATAATATGTAGTAAACACAAATTATGCTTTAAAGCTCTCTTGGACAACTTGACAGGTTGGCAGAGGCAAAAAGCAGTGAAAGGTGACTTCAACTTCTTTAAGTTTGGATGCTCAGTAATGGTGCGAAGTTTTAGTGTGCGTTCAGGCACTCGACTAAGCTGCTCTGCTCTACATCATGTGACGAGCCTTGTGCTCCATAATCATCAAACATACGCATCCTTCCAATTTGGCGGTCTGTTTAAACTGCTAAAATTTCCCATCTCTCCCCATAACAACTGTTTGGCCAACTGTTAACTCTGCTGCCCGGTGTCAGTACTGCTGCCTGAACTTTCAGCCCCAGCATCCACCTGCAGGCTCCAGGAGGTTAAAGATACTTGTTCGTCACTCCTGAATATCTCTATGTAATCACGTCAGCGGGGACTGATGAGTCTGGAGCCGAGAAGCAGACCTCTATTCACGTCCTGCTGCTGGAATAAACCATCGAAACTCGAGTTCTCTGACTGAAACCCAGTAAGCGGACATCTCAACTGCACACTGCATAGTTAACTTTTACCACTCAGGCTTGTCGGTGGTCGTTTTTATATCAAAGAGAAAGTTTCATTGCAATCGACCCTGAAAACGCAGCATTTCATCTAGTGTGGCTTTAATATCATGAGTTCTAATGTAGCAGACATAAAAGTCTTGACAGCCAAACGTCAGTCCAAAAAGAGTCCCAGGTTAAAGAAGGTTTCACTCACACTTCAGAACAAATCATACTTTTTTTGACCTGCATAATGACTCCAAAACCGATTTGGTCGCCCGCTGTGAATTTCAAATGATCACTTCGGCGTGCCGCTGACAGCTCAGCATCTCATAGTGAACCCCTCCGCAGCAGCTTTGTTTACAGTCTGAGATCGTTGGCGGCACACAGACACAAACAGTCCTCAGAAGGGAGACTTCAAAGACAGCTCCCAGCATGCATTCAAAAAGGAGAAAATTAGTAAAACATTCCCTCAAATGAAATATGGAATTGTGATTTGCCTTGAAGGTTGCAGAAGCACGAGTCACCTTTGTTAATGCTCGTCTCACCCGTGGTGTTTTATCACTGAAATTACTCGCAGGCGGCGCTGCGCTGGGAGCTGAGGTGGGAAACAGAAGATTGAAGAGCTGTGCTACGGCGATTATCTGATAAGATGTTGGGTGACTCATTGTTGATTGGTAGTTTCAGGAGATAGCTTGGCCTCCGAGTCCCCTTTGTGAAACTATGTGTGTATGACTGAATGCATATGAAAGCAACAGTGTCAGGAAGATAAACAGAATTGCAGATGTGAACCTGAGAATAAGCAGATTTAGTCGTTCTAATATCACAGCTGTAATAAACACTACAACTTTATGAAAGCCAAGCCAATCTGCCAAGGCTGTCTGCCAGGTCAAAACTGAACAAAGGCAGGTAAGAAACACCTACCTGATGGAGGATGAAAGTGACGATGCCGAGCTAATCTCCCTTCATCCTTCAGCATGTGTCTGCTCAGTATGTTTAAAGTGGGATTTACCCACATGACCGTGCGCATACCTGAGACAGCTGGGGTATTTTGGGCCTCTGCCGCAGCTTGCCTGAGACATCATGAGCGCAGACAACAACAAAACACAACAAAGGAGAGGACGATAAATAATTCAGCCAGAGTTTGAAGCTGCGCACCAGAACTGAGGTGGTGAGGAAGCATGGGTGTGATGAGGACGCTCTGTGGATGTGGGTTACATCCTTCAGCAGCAGTAAGAATGTAGCCCGAGTCTGTGTCTTCTTGAGGCTGCTAATCGATCGGAGGACGTTGCTATGATGTCATGGTCTCACTGGTCAGGCTGACCAGGCAGAGATGCTGTTTGCAGCGGTATTGTAGAAATGGGTTGCCAATGACTGCATTGCTTTCCAGCATGAAAATATGTTGTCTGTTGAAGCAATGAAATCAAACGGCGCCCGCTTGTCTTGTCAACACGACTGGTGTCACTACACTCCATCATACAGGGTGAATGTGTATCATAAATATTTCTTGTTTCAAACAGTCCCAGCAGAAGCTCTTCAGTGTGGAGTATGTTGTATGAATCTGGAGTCAACAGTACGTAGACTCAGCCAGAGTTGAATGAGAGTTCAGATCCTATATTTACAAGGAAATACGAATATCGCAGGGTAAAACTACTCCACAAGGAAAATACATAATAAAATATTCTGCAAATGACCCATAGAGCATTGACATGGTCCTTAACTTGCACTTGTCCATAAAATATCTGCTCTGCACACTGGTTTATAAACTGCCATGTATTAACAGAAGGTAGACCAAAAGTTTCAGTTTCAGTTCTATTTAAACTGATCACATCAAGCATGATTTTGGCCATTTACAGCACAAATCATGTCTTGACATGCAACTTAAAACTGAAAAGTTGTTAAATGCGTGAGTTACATGTTACCATTGTTTCAGCAGCATCTCAATAACGGTATTCAAACCATGGATTAAAAATGGCTGTAGCCTCCATGATGTCACTCATAACTTTGAAACTCACTTCCTGGTGTTTCGGGTCATTGCCATCTTGGCAGTGTGAGACTCCACTTTACTCCTGGCTGATCCAAAAATTTGCGAAAAGAAGGTTCATGGGTTGAGCTGAGGTAGGCCGAATGAAGCCTGGTGCAGAAACCTGCAGGCAGCGAGCCAACTGTGACGACAATGGTCAACAACAGTGTTTTCACGCCGGCAAGTGCGTACAAAGGTCCAAACCAAAGTTACTTTTTAATTTTTTTTAATTTTTTACATTGGCCACGAAATTTTATGAACTTGTTAAAAAAAAAAATAAATGTTTGCATGACATTCCTACATCCTGTCAACACCACTTATGTAGGCAGTGTCTCCCTCCACTTGACATTTATTGGTTTGTAGAGGAGCGTGCATCTGACATCAGCATGCTGTCAGTTCGGCCGGTAGCCTCGTCCATTTCATTGGAGAGCAATGAACACACACATCGATTTTGTTTCCACGTGTCATTTTCCTCCCAGGAAATAAGTAATATTTTTCGAGAATTGTATGCGTTTTCCTACCGTGGACCACTTTTACATGTGTTCCACTTCTTTTTACTCTTCTGTTGTTTAATGACGGTAGCCGGCCTCAACTTCCTGCAATTGGTCCGACATAAGAGTGTTGCCGTAAACCAAACAATAGGTCAGTTTTATTTGGACCGAGACCTCCTCCTTTATTCTGGTCCTTTGGTCCGGACCCTTTTCATGTGTGCTGTTTTAGTTCAAACCAAACGGAAAAGTTCAAAGGTTCGGACCACACAGAATAGGATTGAAAAGCACCTTGAGAAAATGAGATGTACTTCTGACAATGTCAGTAACATTCATGATGCCATCGTTCAGGTCTAACTCCTGCTTGTTGCTCCTGCCTGCTACACATTTCTGTTTCTCCCTATGCCACACCGACTTCTTCTTTTCTACCGTCTCATTACCATACTTGGCGATGGCATCTCCCGCCTTGTGCGTTCAGTGTATCCCGTATCTCGTTGACATGTGTCTGCTGGCTTCTGTTGTATACAGCCTCAGGGGGTTGTTTGTTGCGCTTCCTGCTGCATCCTGCACTGCTGCGCGGATTCATCAGGGAACATCCTCATGAGAGGAGACTGTCTCACAAAATAAGGGTGTAACCATTCATGGAATACATGGAGCTACGTCCTCTGATGCTAGTGTCACAGAGAGAATTACAGTCAGGAGAGACATAACAGGACTTACTTATGAGATGGATTACATACCCAGTATACATCGGCTCTACCTCAAGGTTTAAGAAATCTTCAATTCTCTGAGGAGCTGCAGCATCGAACTTCCACAGGCAATACTGAGGATTACCAGCTTTACTGTTCACGCTGCTCAGCTTGTAGCTCACACTCCCTTTCTATATACCGTCTACCTTGTCTCCACAAGAAAAAATATATAAAATTGAACTCGCCAGAGCAAACAGACGATTCAGGGACAACACATTTGAGGCAGGACTGTCCTATTTGTAAGTTGACTCTGCAAGGGTACACTTGCATTTCTTAATCCATCTGGCTTTATATTTTATGCTTGACGGACAAAAACCTAATGACCCCACACGCTCAGAATTCAGTCTTGTATATTTATCCTTAATTGCTGGAGCAGGCGGTCTGACACTTGCTCATGCTGTGACCTTGAGAACTTCTCTACCATCACTCCCAGACAGGAAATGATTAAATAAGAATGCGTACTGTGTGAGGTTGTTGATACGGTGGGGTAAGAGCACCTTCATTGCATACTGTTTCAGTCACGTGATCTGTCTGTTGTTGGTGTTTGACATCACCTACTATGACTGATTTATCAAATTTATAAGGATGTTGTATTTGGGTGTACTCCACACTGCCATCTCAATAAATTCAGACATTTATCGGAATTCTTCTCCTCTACCTGTTACAGTAATTATTGTCCTCCTCAAGTCTAAAAGGCAGGAACACTGGATTGTAATAGGAGTAGTATGGCACAAAATAAATCACGGGAACGAGGTCCGGTTGGGTCGTCAAAACTTTGACACTAGACTGTAGTTCTTGTGTAGTTTAATACCATCAGCAAAAATGGTTTCTTTTAAATATGATGGCAATGTTTTCCTAATATGTTCATTATGTGGCATGAAACATTACTTTAAATGAATGCTAATAATACTTTACGTGTGGTTCAAATGTGTAAATAGTCATGTCTCAGTGTTGTGTTACAACTCGTTTCATATTTTCAAATATTGTAGTTTTACCATCATCTAGACACATGTTATAAAACCTAAACTGATTGTTGAAAAAGGTTTGACATGAAGCAGCAAGTTGGGTGTACAGTATTCAGTAAAACTGCATCTTGCTGTAGTTGGATGTGATAACATGGAGATGAGTGACTGAAGGCCCTTTTCACCATCTTTCCCCCCCTTTTTCTCTTAGACATCCTGCCGCTCACAATAAATGGAAAATCTATAGTTTTGGTTGAAGTAAGCAGCAAAAATTGATTTGCTTATTATTATTTTATGAAGCATTCTGTATGTTAAATGCTGACTTTAAGGTGAATCTGCTTTTTGTGTGTACGTTTTATGTTACTCTATGCCATTCTGTGCTCATTGTAATTCCTGAATAAGAGCTTCAGACAAAACACTTAAAATGTAAATGTGATCTTTCTAAGCTGCTGGCAGGCATCTCTGATGTCGGTGGAATTGACTCTTCGTCGTCATAGAATTTTACATTTGACATTTTTCCCTTAACAATAGAGTTAAGGTGACTAGCAGCTGAAAGACCATAACCGTTCTCGTGCCATAACAAAGTGGAATTGCAGGGAGACTTAGTGTTTTACAAAACATTGAAAGTGAAAGGTTCCCAGCACGTAGTAGGTAACCATGGAGTCATCACTTCCCAGACACATTAAGCTCTTGTCGGTGACGTGGTGGAGACTCAGGCGCAGAGATGAACAAGGTGTTTTCACCTCTGTGCCCCCTGCTCTTCTTGGCCTTCATTAAAATGCCATGGCCCGCAGCAATTAATGCCACCGGGGCATCTGAAATAATACGAGGCAGATTAACCTGTGGTTCAAACGAGCCAAAGGCGTTGGTTTAAGCAACTGCTCGACACTTGTAGAGTAACAATCCAGCCTGTGAGTGTGTGCTAATGAGGGACTACCTTGCTGGCATTATGAATTATGGATGAAACATATTGTATAACCAGCTATGTGTGAAAATAAATCTAAACCATATGGAGATATCCACTTCTCTATTTCAGTGTCAGCTAAAATTACTGTGTTTAGAGGATCACATCCTTAGCAGGTATGATTCATTTATGGTTTTGTTGTATTACTTGTATTGTATTTCTATTGCATACTGTGTTCTACATGGATAACTTGTGCTCTCAATGCAATATATGCATAGTTAGAGTACAACAAAGCAAAGTGATATATTTACAGCTGTCTGATAAAGAATATAAATGGCATGAAAGTCAAACTTAAATTTCAAATCCCTACAACTGTTAGCCTGATGCCTGTTTTTGGTAACACAAAGATTACAGAAGAACAACACAAAACAAACAAAAATGAAAGCTGCTTTAATCAATATTTTTTATTACAACAGATCAAATGTAAAAAGTGAAATGGGTTAATTGTAGTGACAAATCTAAAGTTTATCTTCATCATTGTAGTTTCTCTCAGCCGTGCTAAGGTGTTTAGCATCTTTCAGCTAATTGTTTTGGTTTTCAGGTGTTGCCGTTTTGATTCATGGGCCTCGTTTATGGCCACAGGAGGAAACTGTTTTATGTAAACAAGACCAGTTAAAAGCTTAGTATATGGCTGCACCATGTATGACACGCTATAGGGATTTTAATTTGAAACGGATGGAAGAAGTTGTGGGATTCAGCTGACCATTGGTGATGGTGTAACTTACAGACACTCACCTTCATAGTGATGGCTATGCTGTTGCAGTCCTGCCAAAAAGCTCAGGTAAACCTCTGGTATGCGACCTGCCCACCACCTAACGGCTTTAATCTGCAAAGGAGCATCACATTGTTTTTCTCAGAAATCAGTGGAACCCAAAACAAAGCTCAAAGGAAAGTAAATATGGTACATTTATGAGATGGACAAAAAATTAACTCAAAATGAATGCCAGAGCTAAAATGTATGCTACATATGTAAATAAGCAACGACTATCAACTATCAATCTAATAAACTAATATTAGGCTAATCTTGTGTTGTCGCTTCTCCACCGTCTCCAAGTGACTGACAAAAATCTATTAATGCAGCTTTAAAAAAAAAAAAACGAATCAAAGACAGTTCACAGGTGACTGTATTATTTACATGAACAATGTTTTTATGTTTTTGACTTTACTCTCCTCACTGATCTCACCCAGACATTTCCATGCCCCACTCAAGATTTAGCATGAATATTTAATGATTTCAGTTGCTGTAAGGATTAATGTTGAATCACCAGGTAGGAGATGAGATGCAACTGGGTCTTTGCATCTGTCCTTTCACAAGAACCCGTACTCTTTCAAGGTGTCGGCTGTTGGTTAATTCATTAAGCCACTCGATGACCGTGGAATGTTCCCTTTTCTTCGAGTAGAGGATAAATTCAATATTTATGAAATAATACTAGAATGATATAATAATTGGACTGAGGCTGCCAGCTGTGTCAATTTTGAGTTTGAAAAACAATGACTCACGCTCACTCACACAGACCTATAGAGCTCACATTGTGGGTGTGGGCAGACATTCAAAATAAGTCATAGTAAAGTGGATTGCAGCCAAACAAAGGTTGAGTCATGCAATCTATGATGAAAGCTGCTTTGGTATGTTCATTAATGTGTAAAACACAAGAAGCACTTTGGATGCGACTGGATAGCCACAGGGGATGAATACATGGATTCAGTTATGGATTGAATTTAGTGATAGCTGCATATGTGCATTTTGTTTGAGGGAATATATCATTCTGTTCACATATGTGGGTTTGAAGTGTTGATGTAGTATTTGTCTAATGTTATCCTGTTTAGTTTTCAACAGTGATCATCTTGGTCATAATCATATTAAGTTAGTCCACTATGTTGGTTCATATGAAAAATCCCCACCACTGACTGCCATGACATATCCTACAGCTATTTAAGGTCCTCAGAGGATCGATTCACAGTACCTTTAGCAAATATATTTAGAGTCCCCAGAGGATTGATTCACCGTAACTTTGGTACATATATACAGTATATATATATATATGGTCCCCAGAGGATAGATTACAGTAACTCTTGTGATGATGGTGATGATGAACAATGAGGATGATCTTTTTGGCTTTTAGTAACATTCCTTGCGGTCAAATGTCCACCATTAGATGGACTGCCATTACCAACATATACAGATATTTATAGTGCCCAGAGGATGAATCCTACTAACTCTGGTAATTCCTTGAGTTTGAATCCAGCATCAGCAGCCGGTTACAGTTTTCAGTTATCCAGTTAAACAATTTTTGGACGAGTTGGAATACAATTTGTTTAGATTTTCTTGGTTCTCAGATTGTGTTCTTTTGACTTTTCCTCTATCGTTGAATTGAAGTTTCTATTCAAATGTTATTCATTTTTAAACCAAATTTTGTGAAACTCAGCAAAAGAGTTCATGCCAATTTACATCCACAACTCTTTTGCATATTAGGAGTTGATTCATCGAGATCAACAGCTGGTGGCCGTAATTCTCCAGGCAGCTGCAATTAAACCACAAAACACCATTCACACAGGGCACTTAAAATGCTTTATAGAGGCATGGAAATGCATCAGAAACAAGATATTAAACATAAACTAAAGTTGTAATTGTAATTTAAAGACAATAAACACAGGACAATTCAAAGTGCTTTAAAGAGGCATAGAAATGCAAGTCATTGAAATTACATATTTATTCATGGTAGCCACAAAACAATAATGCTTTAAGACCTGATTAAATGAGCTGCCCATTTTAGCAGACCTCAGGTGTTCAGGAAGATTGTTCCACGGGGGGGGGGGGGTGCTTCACATTACTTGGTTCTGATTCTGGGAACCCTGAGTAAACTGTCCTAGATGACTTGAGGGGTCTGGATACTTCACAACGAGCAAATAAAGTGGATATTCTTGGTTCTGTATTTTGCAGACGATGAGGGTGTGTACCTGAAAGACCACTAATCAAACTTCAAACTGTGAAAAGGTATGTAGAGAACATGATGGAAATAGGACATTTGTGTTTGTGTTATGTATTACTTTGAGGAAGGTCCACACAGATCTGATGCTTTCGTCTGCAGATGTTTATTCTCTCTGGATTTTGAAGTCACATCCTTCATATGTGTCAGAATTTAGTTGCCGAGTCTGTTGTTGTTGCATTCTGGCGTTTCCACTAAAACATGGTGGTTTTGGATAAAATGTATTTTTTTCATAGCTAGTACACTGATTGTGTTTGCATCCTGGGTTTGAAGCACATTTACTCAAGTACTGTAACTAATTACAATTTAGAGATACTTGTACTGTTCGAGTATTTCCATTTGATACTATTTTATACTTTCATTGGACTACATTTCAGAGGAAAATATTGTACTTTATACTTCACTGCTCCATTTATTTCACCGCTTTAGTTATGTGTTACTTCTCAGATCAATATCTTACAAATAAACCGCATGATCAGTTTGTTATACACGTAATGTTATCTGTAGATTAGACAATTCAGCAGCATCACGTGTTAAAATTAGCTTTAGCTATAAATTAAAATGTTGCTCAATATTCCAATAATTTAAATTCAATAAATGTAACAATCTAAATTGAGCCATTTTGAATAATAAGTACTTTTAATTTTGATACTTGGATTGATGAACTGAGTATTACTATTACCACTACTTAGTATACAGACATCGATGTTCCCCTGTGTTCATCCCCTGACATTTTGTCTTGTGTCATCATGATGTAAAATTTGTATTTGTCTAATGTTGACTAATGACATTCCATCAGCCTGAGCAGCAGTGTTAATTAGCAAATATTAATATGCTAAACTAAGATGTCCACCACAGTAAACATCGTGCCTACCAAACATCTGCATGGTAGCATATTGACCTGTTGATCAGCACAGCCTCACACAGACTAATTTGATTGAAGGGTTGTAGAAAAAAGAGCGGGACATGAAAGTGTATCGAGCTGCAGCTTTCTACCTCCTCCTACTCCAAATTGATAATCGCACTATTTTCAGGAGGCACCTTTGTGTAGACATGTTATCACACTTCCCACTCTGGCTTGTTCAAAGATTGGTAGAGTGACTCAACAGATGTGCAGTGATACAGAAAACTTGTTAAAACTGAAATGTTTCTGTGGGAGAAGCTGCAGCGCTAAATTTAAGCTCATGAAGATGCACAGAAAAATTTGATTATCACTTCATTTCTTTTCTGTTTACTCTTTAATAGATGTCCTGGGGATTTATTTTTTAATTCACTTTTGAATGCCAGGTTTATGCAGCAAATTACACAATGTTTCTCTTTTATTAAAGCAATCAATTATTGTATTGTTTTTTATAATCCTACTACCTTGCATATTAATATGTTCAAAAAGGAAGTACCAAAAACATTTCTGCCGAAGGAAAATCTGCTTCGGAGATCATTTTTTTCTGAGCTTCCCCACATCAGATTGACATTTGAGCATACACAGCAAATTTACAGCATCTCAATTAATGGATTGGGAGCTGTTCTCTGTTGCAGCCTCACTTTGTGGTTGCGGCTGATAAGACTGGTGTGTTTTTACAAACACATCTTGTCTGCCGCAGCTTGTTGGAGAATACAAATTAAAACACATTACGTCTTCTTCCTCCACCTTCAGGAGGCCTGCAGAATATAACCCCTCCATTTTTAAGATGAGCCTTATTATGTAATATTTGAGTGACCCCACCCCCTTTGTGCTTTTATCCGTCACTAAACAGTGTGATTCTCTTTCTGCCGTACACAAACGTTCACCTGTGCACACATGAGCACAAAAGCACCTGTGCATGGCAGTGCTCGGTGTGCGGCAGGGCAAATATGTCTGTTCCCAAGACGACAGCAGATAACAGAGTCGTTATAACAGGACAAACAGATTACACAGCGCAGGGCTGCAGCAGAAACTGCACATCCCATCAATGACATCAAAGAAATTCTTTAAGAGACATAATCACTAAAAAGGCCATTTTTTTCTTCTCTGTTGTTTCAGGCTTTGTAATGCCTTTTTGACTGTTTCTGATTTAAAGAGACCACATTTGAGAAATGCATCAGAAGTTACGCAGTTGAGGATATTTTTCTCAGAGTCCCTTGACAAAATGTATTAATGTATCATCTTATTACCTCATATCAATCGATGACAGACAGTACCCATGTGGACAGTATCTGATTCAATAAATGTCAGATGATTACTTTTACAAATTAATATGCACTCTGTGGGTCCCTTTAAATCCATGTTAATCATATTGTATTTATTGCCCAGGAAATGTGAGGACACTAATGAATGTTGGGGCAGGAGACCTCAGACTGACAAGAGGGGGCCTTTTGTTTTATTTGTTTACTTTTAATGCACTATTTTCATGATTCCTTAGAAGTCCAGACTTTGGACAAGGCAATGCTATCAACCATCATCACACACACTTTGTCGTCCAGCTTTAAACTTCAAAAGAGCATTATAAATCAAATAGGGCAGTGATTTCCAAAATGGGGTACTTGCACCACCAGTGGTACGCGAGGCTCCAACTAGTGGCAGGCAAGAGAATTGCTGAGAGGCCTTAACAACTCCACTCCAACTTGCCCAAGTCCCAAAAAATGTTCTTTAACTTTATTTTATTACTCATGGCTTTTATATATACACATCACTCTTCAATAATATAAACATTTATGGTTAAACATTTAGATATTTAAGAAACAAAATTAGCCTGCGCGTAGTCACATCGGATCCAAGATCACGCAACGCTAACGTGAGCTCGACAGAGCTGGGTTTTAACACCTTGGTTGTTGATTTTAGCCAGTAGGATGAGCGGTATTTCCAAATGGTTACGAGGTACAACAAACAGTCGAGAGGCAAGTTAACAACACTGGACCTGATGGGTCAAAAAACAAACAAATGGCAACCCCACTGTAGCGCCCCCTATTGGTTTATGAACTATGGTTTTGAAGCCAGGAGTTTGGCATTTTGGCCATCGCCACTTTGATTTTTCATGGCTAAAAGTGTCCATATTTGTACGAATTAGGAAGGCGCGAGGGGTGGATCTGACCCCGAGTACACTCTGCTACACCCACCTATACAAGAAACCTGACTGCACATCAGACATGTCAATCAAACCAGACACGCACCAAAGAATACCTCTCTTTGAGGCCTATTATTTAATCAATTTGAAAAACATTTTGAGAAGGACCAGCAAAACACTTATCAGAAGTAGTGAATGTAGCTAATGAGACCATAATGTATTTACTTTGCATTTCATTAAAGAATGTGAGTCTTATGGAGTTTTTTTTAGGAGCCAGTCCCTAGTGGCCCTCAGTGGTATTGCAGTTTAAGACTGACATTACCTTCACTCTTCAGCCCGGGTGCCTACATTTATTTGTAGAAACAGTCTGTGAACGAACCTTTCACTGATGAAGAAGCTTCGGTAGTTGAGCCACTGAGTGGTGCCACTTCTCTGTTTTTGAAACAGTATCGTTACGTCGTTGTTATATAACCTTTCTGAGGATTTTGCATTGTGAAATCAGTGAATTTTATTTTATGAAAAAACCTTTGGTATTTGCAGTAGGAAGTGGAACTTGGGTCATTCAGTTTGGTTCATGGTCTGAAACGTTTGGGAACCTCTGAAATACAAAATATATATTTTGTATAACAGATATATATCTATTTTGTATTTCAGAGTTTCTCTTGAATGTATAGCTATTACACTGTGTGATTGCAGCATGGAGAGCCTGCTGAGAAAAAAAAACTTAAATGACCACACAGAAAGAGTATTTAGTCGGTATGACGTCTCCCAGTGTAAAATATAACGTTGAAAGATTATCTGCGGACTAGATTTGTGGTAATCTGCCGGCATAGTCGAGTTGGAGCGCGAATCAAATGAAAGCTGTCACTTCTTCACAGCTGCCACTGTACTTCATTATGTCATAATTACTTGCCGAGAACAAATTTAAGCAATAAAAATCAATATCAATTAATTTGCTAATTTCGAGCAAGATGGGTAGAAGACAGATGGCTGGGTATACAAATCTGTCCTCAGATGCAATTATAATTGTGTAATACTTTTAGGATGCAACAAGCATGTTTTGCTGCCTCGTGTAGATGATATTTACTTTGTCCATTCCATTTTTTGTTCTCCTACATTACTGGAATAAATTATGTTGGAACAATGAAAATGAATTGTCTATGAATTGTTAATATCTGTTGTGAGTTACAGATTTGCTTAATATCTTTCTTGGTCATCTTATATTCACAAAGCGCATTACCATTAATATTCTATCTGTGCCACAAGCGAGAGCAACAGAGAGTTATGTATTTGGGATATTTTCAGTGAAGTTGTTTTGTTGATAGAAGCGACTCTCCCTTGGCTGCATGTAGAAGTAGCGTGCACCTCGCTGCTGATTGGTCAGGGAATGTAATCAGTCCATTTATTGTCAGCACGCACCAGCAAAACCTCCTGCATACACATCAAACTTCAAATATTTTCAAATCAGTAATGCGGCATGTTTCTTTGCATTTAAAGGCAAACACTTTGTTAAGATTTGTGCTGATTATTTTCCAGAACCAGCCACAGTGATGTCAGGGATTTATTTTTAAGGTCCAATCAGCCCCCTAAATTCTAAACACCAAACTCTCACCGACTTAACTGACATCACACGTGTTCGCAGCTGGAGAAAAGAGTATTATATCATATATATACATGTACTATAAATATATATAATGTATGTGCCTGTCTAACACATTTTAACAAATTACTAATAACATACACGCAATGCAGCTGTTTGACTTAAAATAGAAACAACTTTACAAACCATAACCACAGCGGCAAGTAGCCAGGTGCTCTTATACTTCTTAGTGGATTTCCTCCCGACACCATCCATGCTTGGTTTGTTTACATTTTGTGTCGGGACAGGACAACCACGTTTTATAGGCTACATTACCAATTTCGCTATGAACTAAGGGAAAGTCCCTCAGGAAAGTCTGTGGATTGCAGACTCACAGAATGTGTCAGAAAGTGCACATCAGTGCCTTCATGGATTTAACAGTTTGACATTGGGAAAGCCCGAGGCCCTTGTGGACTTACAAGGAACTTGTTTTAAAGTCTGTAAATTAGCGGATTGGGCCGTTGACTGACATCAGCTTAAAACACTGCAGAACTATTTAGGTAGAATTATTGCTGGCTTCATTTGGAGATTTCAGCTGTGTTTTCTGTCCTCATTAGCAAGTGAAGTTCGATCAGTTGATATGTGATTTTAGTGTGGAAATTCAGTCACAGATAATAACAGGTGGTCGTAGAGCACAAACTGAATGAGGCAGATTGTAACATACGTTAATGTTTAAGGTTTCTTGTTTTAATAAGTGAACCGTATGTTAAGAGCATTCTGTTTCCAAGGTAAAAATGATCGATCAGCCTCGAACATTATTCTCAGTCGATACTGTACTGCACTTTTCTTATTTTCATCAAGTTCATTTTCATTAAGTTGATTTCCACTGTGTTTTGAAATAACAGAAGCCAATAGTAAGTGGAAGGTGTGCAGAATAAGGAAAGTACATTCTGAAACTAATAAATACAGTAAACTGTACAAGATTGTTAGGTAAAATGTAACTTCACATTAACTTTGAAAGTAGTAATATCATAGCTGAGCTGGCCTACAGTGACATCACGACTGCCTATCGTACTTCTCTAGCTCGGTACTGTGGTGGCACGACACATCGGATTATTAGACTGCCTGCAGTTACCGTTGATGGCCATTAACATTTCAGATAGATGGATGGATGCTGGCGTGTTTATTCATGGAGAAAAGGCTCTCACTTTTCTTATATTCCCATTTGTCATCTCAGAAGTGAACAAGTGTCAGATCTCTACATCAGATGTTGCTGTGAATTAGGCAGCCAGTCCTCGGCCGGATATATGATCTACAATTGTTCTTTTCCTGCAGATACCAACAAGGCTGAGGAGGAGACTCATCCTCAAATTGGCTCCCATTGCTGTCATTGTATCGTAGAAAAGTTCTGTCACTGCCACTGGTTGCACTTGTAAAATGTACTGTCAGTGTGCTTAATGTAATTTTAGAAAGACAATAGAACAGCAGGAGACTACAGTGCATGCTGGGAAGTTAAATATTTGAGGGTTTTTTTTGGTTAACATAATTAATAGGAAGCTGAAAGTTGCAGGATCAATATATATATATATATATGTATATGTATACATATATATATAGTGTTGGCTTTTTTTTGCAGGAGAACATGCTGGAAAACAATTGCTTGTTTACACGTTACTGTTTATCTGCATTTTTTATATTTTTTTGCCATGTTTTGTTCTCCACCTCCTCCTGAGGGAAATATCTCGATGTTTAGTTGTTAAATGCTCCACTTTGTTAATCTGCTAAAGTTTGTCTGTTTGCTGTTGGCTGTCACAATTGTGAAATGTTGGTTGACGATTGTCATACAAATAATCGGGATTTCATTGTGTTTTTTCTTTCATTTTACGCAACAATTTTAGTAGAAACCTAATCATTATTATAATAATACACATAAACCTTGTGAATAAGAAGAGCAGATTTTAAGCTGTGGTATTCAGCTTTGCAGCTAAATCCATGAGGTTAATATTGAATGCTCATTAAAATACAGTCATTTTGAGATAAACAGCTGCTGGTGCTAATTGTACACTTATGTGCCATTTACCATAGAAGAAGAAGAGGGGCGTGACGAGATGACTTCCTTAAGGGAAAATAACAGTCCAACCTCAAATGTTGGGAAACAATGTGGCGATACTGATGGATTTCTGCTAGTTTCATCCAACTGTAATGAGAAATAATTGATGCCAGTTTAAATACTTGTGATCAGTCGATTATGTAATACTTGTGAGATGCCAAGTGAGGAGCAGGTATAGTAGACCTGTGATGATGATGATGATGATGATAATGATGATTATTCATTATGGGTTTATCAGTACCAATACACCCTTTCACATTATGCAAAGTCATTTAGCTAATTGTTAATATGAAAAATAATGAATGCGTCTCTAAATTTATTTAAAATATAAAGTTAATTGTGCTCTGAGTAAAGATGAAGAAAAAATGGCTCAAAATTTAATAAAAATATGTAAACCTGCATTTTAATCCATTGAATTGCAATGCTTACTGTATAATAAAAACAGTGTGTTGCTTTAAAGTCCACTTTTCAAACTTCAGGTCAATAACATGCAAATATCAGCTTTCTGCTTGTTGCTGCAAATCAGAATGCTCGAGCCAAGATTATTATTTTTTTAAGTGCATAACTAAACACATGCCCGTGTGGGTGGAAACCATATGGAAAAAAAGACAGAATCAATATTTGAGAGTTCAAAAACACAGAACTTGTTCAGGACATGTAAATAAATAAATAAATAAAATGTTAAAAATTGCTGTACAGCACACCAAAAATATGTTGTCTCCTGTTGGAAGGCAGTTGTTGAAATGGTCCACATGCCAACTGATGGTGGGTGTTTCTTGGCTCTGAAGTTGGTGTTTAATACTCACAGTTGGAGGCTGTGAGGGAGGAGAGCTAATCAATAAGACACTGCTTTTGAAAGCCTGCATATTCAGGAGCTCCATTCATGCTGTAATCCCTGAAGTAACTTCGTGAAGAGCCCGCCACTCACGTAAATTCATTAATACTGCATTTAGAAATTAAAGTGAATATAGTGTATGAATCCTATTGTTGGCCGTACAGGTTGATTTCCAAAAAGTCTATTTGTGTGTGAGTCAGCAGCTTGTGGTCTAAAGATAAAGTCTAATTAAGCTAAAAGCTTCACTGGCTCTCCCATGACTCCCTTTTCCGATCCCTCCTCCAACTTCTTTTTACCTCACCGGAAACTTCTGACTAATTGGACGCCCCTCCCGTCATCTTTGAGCCCAAATAAGATTAATGAGCAGACACATTTCCGTGCCGTGCACCTATTCAATACCTCTTTTGGCAGCGCTCGCACACTCTTAGGCAGATTTCTTGCTTGCTCATGTTTGTAAACAAAAGCTGATCCGGAGGTTGTTTTTTTTTTTTTTTAGAGTAGCAGTCGAGGCCGCCTCAACCACCCGGCACTTTCACCAAATTTGTTTCCGCATCACTAATTGCTACTGTCTGTCTTGTCTTCTTCTCAGGCTACGGGCACGCAGCGCCGGGGACCGATGCAGGGAAGGCTTTCTGCATGTTTTATGCCGTCCTGGGAATCCCTTTGACTCTTGTCATGTTCCAAAGTCTGGGCGAGAGGATGAACACTTTTGTCAAGTACCTCCTGAAACGCATCAAGAAGTGCTGCGGCATGAACATCACCGACGTATCCATGGAGAACATGGTGACCGTGGGCTTCTTCTCCTGCATCGGCACGCTGTGCATCGGCGCCGCCGCCTTCTCCCATTACGAGGACTGGAGCTTCTTCCAGTCGTACTATTACTGCTTCATCACATTAACAACTATAGGCTTTGGGGACTTTGTGGCCCTGCAAAAGAACCGGGCCCTCCAGAAGAAGCCCCTTTACGTGGCCTTTAGCTTCATGTATATCCTGGTAGGCCTGACTGTCATCGGGGCCTTCCTCAACCTGGTGGTGCTCCGGTTCCTGACTATGAACAGCGAGGACGAGCGGCGGGACGCCGAGGAGCGGGCCTCGCTCGCTGGCAATCGGAACAGCATGATCATCCACATCCAGGACGAGTCGCTGCAGCGGGGCCGGCGACGGCGCGAGCCCTACCGTGCAGAAGTGACTGACTTGCAGTCGGTGTGCTCCTGTATGCATTACCATTCGCATGACTTCGGCAGCTCTGGGGGAGGGATGGGAGGCCTGGGCTGTGCCTTCTCCCATCAGAACTCATTCAGCTCGCAGCTGAACCCCAATCAGTACTTTCACTCGGTTTCCTACAGGATCGAGGAGATCTCGCCCAGCACCTTGAAAAACAGCTTCTTCCCGTCGCCCATCAGCTCGGTGTCTCCGGGCCTTCACAGCTTCACAGACAATCACCAGCTCATGAGGAGAAGGAAATCTATCTGAACGCTCACAGGACAAATGAGTTTCCATGTTTTATACACAAGGTCAAACATTTCCAATGCTGCTCCTTACCAAATCTTATTTCAGCACTTTTTTTCCCCGGTTTGGTTGTATGTAATATACGTATTCTTGGGATCAGATAAAGGACACTACGCAGAACAGCAAGCGTGGACACAATGGGATGCAAAGCATGAAGCATGGATGTCTATTTTTTCAAGAGATTGCACCATTTAAAAGACACTCAACACAAACTGCAAAACCTTCCTTATGACAGATTTACACGACTAAATTGATATATTAACTTTGGTTTCATACCAAATGATGCACACTGGGGAAATGCTATTTTTCCAAGGGGAGTATGCTTGTTTCACCTTAACTTGAAGAAACATTTCTGTACTTATTCCATGGCCTCACTGCAGACATAGAATTTAAAATGACTTAAAGCATCAGGTATTGTTTTCTATAAGCAATCATATATTTCAATGGTTTCGTCACACATCAAGCCAAAATATTGTTGCCAATATTAGCATGTGCATTAGATGTCATTTAATAGTATGCCATGGTTTTGTGACATTGTTTAGTCTGTTTTCAGAGCAGCTGTGTGTGAAGGGTGTGTGTTTGTCTTGGATTCAAAGGATCATGCTGCTGTTATTGATATTTCCCTCTCATACTGAACGATCCAATCTGGACACAACAGCTCTAATTTCACCACGCAGCCCTTTTAAGTTAATAGCGGCCTAAAAGAAAAAAGAAAAAAAAAACACCTTCCACGCCATTCTGTTGAACAGATTTTCCCATTTTTGGGTTCAACCAACCAAAAGGTTGATTGTGTGTCTTTCGCCCACCGAGCTTCACACTAAATATGAGTTCAGTTAAAGTGCCCGTGCTCCGCTCTACGATTATTATTTTACAAAGATATTAAACAGTCCTATAGGGATACAGCCTGGTATCAAACCAAAGTGTGTAATACACGTGCCAGTCCACTAGAGGGCATCATGTCAGTGTTTCATTTTGCACCGCTTCTGCATGAAAAGTATCACATGTATTAGCAGGGTTAAAAATTGATGTTTTGTGACAGAGGTAACGTGAGGAAGTACAAAGAGTTATAAAGTCTAAGTATACAGGAAAAAGGATAGGGGTGGTTGGTTGGAACAAACAGGGCTTTCACTCCGCAGATCATTTGAGTTCGAGCGAAAGATAAAGTTAAGGTGTATTTTTTTTTAGGAAAATATTAAAGTTACATATATAAGTATGCTAAGTAACTTATGTGACATACATT
This sequence comes from Brachyistius frenatus, assembly GCF_029030835.1. Taxonomy (NCBI): domain Eukaryota; kingdom Metazoa; phylum Chordata; class Actinopteri; family Embiotocidae; genus Brachyistius; species Brachyistius frenatus. The sequence continues at coordinate 654,069 of NW_027210645.1, forward strand.
ATGCTAGTTACATAAAATAATTTATAATAATTTAAACCCAAACCATGATCTTTTCCTAATCCTAACCACGTGTTTTTGGTGCCCCAACCTAAAGCACTTTAGCTTTCATGCTTAGGAGAGGCAAAAACATGACACTGACACAGTGCCCTCCAGTGGACTAATGGGCGTATTACACGCTTTGCAGTGATAGCAGATTGATTTTATAAAAGAGACACCAGGTTTTTTTTTTAAATTAAAAGTTGCCTTAATGGACCAGCATGCAATGCAACCAAGATCTTTCAGGGATTTAATATTCAGCTAATTTGGGAGACACACAAAGAATGCATGTAAAAAAAAATAATGATTAATATGGATGTAGCATAGAATTTTAGTCTTTAGTACAGATTAATCCCTATGAACAACGGGATCCTACAATTCCCATGATGCAACCCAAGAGCATTTTTCATTCAACCCTCACTGTCTCCTAAATGACAACATTTGACAAATTCTACAACTGTAGAGTCACACAAGCTTTCTGTTTCAAAATTTAAGTTTCAAGCAAGTCTGATGACATCACTATGACTTCACCTGGGTTATTTCTTACCAATAGCGTCTTAAAGAGCCACATTATACACCTGTTATCACAGACAGTACTGTTCATGACAAGTACATTTAATGTCATCAGAAACATAAACTGAAGCATTATGGGAGTTTGTAGTCCATGACTCAGGCTGAGGGAAGTTAATTTACGGGTTCTTGGAAAATCCTCGAATGAAGATCAATGAAGAGAGCATTGCCGAGTCATGATGTAAAACAGTGTAAGAGGATCAGAAGGTGGGTTTTCTCTTTAACCTGCAGCTACAAAGTGCAATTAAATGACTCCAGCTGAGTTTAAAAGCAGTACATATTTGAATCAAAGGACATGCATGGTCATGGCTCCGGAGCACTGCACTTCATAACGTGATGCTTGCCTGCAGCAACTGACCCCCGAGTCTGCTGCTGAGACCTAACCACAGAAGTGTTCGCCGGGACCGGGAAGCATGCAGATCTAAACTGACAACTCTTGAGGTTTGCATGCACTTTGGAACCATTAGGGAAAAACAACCTGATAAACATGCCAACACGGAAATAAGCTGAATTAGTTAGTATGAGTTTATGTGAGGGTACAGCGGAAGATCCCAGATAAGGAAAGCTTAATAACATCAGGATGATCCTTTCAGTGTCTGTAAAATATCTGAAGAAGAATAAGAGATGTGGATGATTACTTATATGTTGGAAAGAGCTGATAAGTGCATGAACTTTATATGATGAATGGGGAAATTATTTCATATAACAATGTATCTTAATGGCAAATAGTTAAGAATGATTTACAACATGAGCTGTTCCTTTTTTTTTTTTTGCCTATGTCCGGCGGTTGTTTACCTGCTTCCTGATTTCCCCATTCAAACGAGCTGTACAATGATGTTTGTTCTCAGGTTTGAATGAATCACCGTTTCCTTTGGTTTGCTCCTGTAACCAACACGATCCCAGAAGTGCATCAGCCAGAGATTTTTCTGAGAAACGTGACTGAGATGCATCATCTCGCTGTGTCTAATGCAGATGTGTACACACCAGGAGTCACTTTGCATTATAGATTTTGTTTGGGATAGCTACAGGGCTGGGAAAATATTTGATACGACTTGGGATGTTTATGTTAATTGCAGGCTTGTGTTAAAGTCCGGTCCGCTTTATGTGGTCACAACTGTTGAAATTTTCACCATTTAAATGAATCAGGATTAAATGACTTCTCAATACATTTAACCTGTCAATTTAAATATTGTTTGTAAAGACTGAATTAGGAGGGGAGCTTTTTTAAGTTAGCTTGGACCTCTTTTGTTCCCATAGCGATTTATAGCCTTCAAAATTAATGAATACTTCTACAAACCAACAATTTTTAGGATGTAAACTTTCAAGCTAAACTGTTACCTTTAGTATTTTTTTTTTTTTTTTTTTTCCAGCCTAGTGTTTAACAAGCTTCTTATTCATTTCCTGGCTAGCTGAGCATGCCTCACAAGCTGAATGCTGCTCTGTTTGGGCGCATGGTAAAATGCCATGGACCCTATTCATTTGTGATAAATGTGACCAGGCGTGGAGTCCGAGATAAGCCCGCAACACATTGTTTCATTATTGGAACTATACCGGCTTATCTAAAATATCCTGTACAATATGTTTATAACAACCTTTGGAATAAAAAGGCCTTTTCGTGGCTGATATGCATATGTATTTTTACACATTAGCATATGTGCCTTGAAGAAACAGCGGTCAGTGTTTCTGTTGAAGTGGGCACATCGGAATACGACGGCTGCAGATCTGTTTGTGCTTTTGCAAGCCTGTTGGACGACTGTGGGGGTCTGGCTTTAAGGCTAACAATAGAGCAGAGGAGGTTAATGTACAGACAGATCTAAGCCCTGATATACAATACAAGCTCATATGACGAGATGAAAACCAACAGATGATCTTATACTTCTAGAACTTAGTACACACCCAGCGGCAAAGCAGACTGAATCACTTCTTTACCTTTTTAAAAGGCATAATCGTCTTATAATGGCTTAAAAGATAATTCCGGGTTTATAGCAACTTGGGTCTCCTTCTCATAGTTTTGGCCATCACTCCTCTCTGTAATAATAACACTGTGCTTGCAGAGGTAATTGCTAGGCTTTGGGAATACGGCAACCTCGCTCACAATGCAGGCAGATGGTGCAAGAAACACGAGCAGTGAGATGATTAGACAGATTTAAAGGATAAAGCTGGTAATATTCTGGCAGCAAATCCCATGAAAAGACCAAAACCAAACAAAAAGTAAAGTGTGTTTGTGCAAAGCCTGACATATCTTATTATAATCTTATATTTTTTATCAATAAATCATGTGTGTATTAATCCACATTTGAAAATACTTAACAAATGTTTCGTTTTTTTCCTGCTTGAGTAACATTTTCTAGAAGCTACACTCCTCAGCTGTGCAGTCTGTGCTTTTTTTTTTTTTTAAAGCTGCATCACTTGATTTTGTGGCCACTAGGCGGCAGCAGTGCAAGCCAAAAAGAAGATGGACCCATTATTGCCTTTTAAAAATGATTAAGACTGACCACTGAGAAGTTTATTTACACAACCAACAGTCATATAAACATTACATTTTATTTTGGCTACAGACGCCTGATGAATTCATGTACAAGATGAACCCTTTTTTTAAGTACTGAGGAAAATATCTGGCTCCTTATCTTGTTAGTTGCTATGCTACGTTCACCAACAGGTCAATACCTTTGTCTGCCTGCTGTTTGGTACTGAGCAGAGTTTTTTTTTTTTTTAATTAGAATTGTTTCACTGAAAAAAGTTGCCTTCTAAACCTCAGAACAAAAATGTTGAGGTCGGCCCCGGAAAACCAAAACAATCATCTACAATAGAACATATAGAACTTGTAGCAAATCCACATTCAAGTGATAATTCTCTGTGGGCATGTCACTCCAAGTAACTGTTTTTTTTGTCATATGATCCATGTTCACACAAAAATATTTACGAGTGCAGCTTTAAATGTTTAGGGAACCAACGGTGTCACAAACAGTGTGGGTAAGTCTGAGAACACTGACAGACCGATTAATGCATCGGTGGTTTTGATCTCTTCATGGCATTTGTTCATAATATGAAACACCTTATCTGTGAACCAACTTAAAGGACAAACTTGGAAGAGAAAATTGAGAAAAACAGGAAAAGGGAGACCCAAACTGTTTTTGTTAAACATTCATAGGTTTCCATTCAGTGTTTTTCTGTGCAGTGAGGGATTCCCACCAACAGTTTGGGTGCTCACACTTTGAACTCCAAATAAAGTGGTTTAGATCTGAACCATTGGCTTATTCAGATATTGTTGTTCCATCGACTGAATATAAAAATAGATGTAGTCTCCGGGACTGAAACGTGAAGCCAATGCAGAAGTGCCTTAAAGTGTAATACCACTGAGGCTCCGATATTCCTCCGGCTCCAATACACTCCCATTTAAAAAGTGTCAACTTCTCTCATGAAATACAAAGTCTATACATTTTCTAAACAAGTCATTATGGTGTCATTAGCTTCATCCACTCCTTCTGATCAGTGTTGAGGTGGTCAGTCTGGAAATAATTCAATCATTAATTATATATTAGGCCTCAAAGACAGGTATGTTTGAGGGCAAACTGGTTTGATTTACATGGCTGGGGTGCAGTCAGCCTTCCTAGTGTCTTTCTCAATCCAAATATGGTCATTTTTAGTGCAAAAAAACACGATGGCAACAGCCAAAATTCCTGACTCAAGGCTTCAAAACTGTTGCTTAGGAACGAGCGAGTGACAGCAGAGTGGATTGCCAGTTGTGCTGTTCATTTCTTGGCTTTCTGGACTTTGCTGTAGTGATGTTCCAGTTTTCCCAGATCTGACATATTACTTTGATGATTACAGTGTTAAGAATGATGTACCAAGTTGTGATGAACCAGAATTATAATTTACGACACTGATAGGGTTGAAGGATTATGTACCTGCAGTAGGTGATTAGTTTCATCTGCTTTGCATTCACTTCACAGTTCAACTTTTCCAAGCAGAATTTTTTGGGGGAATGTATCAGCCATAATAGATTTTTTTTTTTTTTAAATTTTTAAAGGAAGAAGCAAACAAATGAACTCATTTGCTCTTCATGAGCTGCGAGTTATGCCGTTTTTCACCCACCCCTTCTCTCCCACACGCTCGCGTATTACTCAGATTTGTCTGCCATCGTGCCACATGTCACACTGATGGTCCTCGACTGAATGTTACTCTATAACACAGATGGCGTGGAGAAAACCGCCACACACACACGTCATTGCTCTCAACAGACAAACACACGCGCTACATTTTGTCTTCTGCTACGTGGCGTCAAACAATGCTGAGGTGAATTGATTCCTGGTGGTTTTTTAGCTGTCGTTTGTTTTTTGCTGCATTTCATGCTCGGCTTCCAGGCGTCATTTACTGCATAGGTAGGCGCGGGCCATTTCTCTGTCAACAGTGCCATGTTTTCCTCTAACAGGGACAAAGAGACACAAATTGCACTATCTGTGTAATACGATACAGTAGAAAGGCTGTTTTCCACAACCTCTATTTGTGAGCTATCCTTTGCAATAGGTTCTTCTGTAGGTCTAATGAACAAATAATACCACGTACCATATTCCTCGCTGGAGATTTATATCCTGTCTCGTTGGCATCCATGTGGTTTGACGGTCATGTTAAACCGATTTTACGTCTTATGTCGCAAGTTTGAAACTGATGTCTGTACAGTCCACTCCAGTATGAGTCCCCTCTCTTTTCAACACGCAGAGAAGAGATTGTTGAGATTTGTTCAGAGTGAAATGAACATTTTACATAACATTTTACATTTGTATGTTTCCTTTATTTTTTTCTTTCTTTGACAGATTTTTTTTTTTTTTTTTTTTTTTTGGTGAGTGTGTGTGCATGATTTGGTGTGGATGACTCACCAGGTTGAACGGCCCAGGTGAAGCCATAACGCACTTGAATAAAAATGATGAGCCTCCTTCTGAAACCTTTTGTCTTTTTTGTAAGTGCCTAACATCTCAAGCCGCTGGACTTTGAAGTCCAATTACAAATTCAAAAGCGATTTTTATTTTTTATTGTTGTTGTTTCGGTTAAAATCTGTAAAAATGCACTCATTAAAAGAAACGTTTCATTAATTTCTAAATGTCCGTTTTTTAAAGCCAAACTAAAACAATTTAGTATTTCAATATCAACTTTAATAATTCATTAAAAAAACGCTTTTTGGGATACTTAATCTACAAAGTTTAAACAAATGTCCTTTAGATGTTGTTGATTTTATTTGTACTGTTTTTTTTTGTAGAAGGTTGACCTTCTAACATCTAAGCCAGAAGTTTCTGAACCCCGAAAGTATCTGCCGATGAATAAAAAGAGACACCTTGACCTTAACTGCCTCACTGTTACATATTCAGGCAGTCAGGCAAGGATCAGATCAGATCAGAAAATCTTAGCTGCAAGTAAAAAAAAAAGAAGAGGTATTATCATATGCAAACCCAATCGCCTCTGCTTTAAATATTTAACTTTTACTTTATTTCCATAAATGGCAGTGTTAAAGGAATAATTTTAACCTTATGGGAAATAGACTTATTTTCTTTCTTGCTGAGAGTAAGATGTTAAGATTAACATTCGCAGGTTTTTTTCCCAGCAAAGTTAAACTTAGCAAATAAAACTGGACAGCTATGGCTCCATCCAAAGGTCACAAAATCTGCAAACCAACACCTTTAAAACTCAATAAATAACTATTCATTTCTTTTATTTTGTAAAAATTTGTACAAACCCAAAGTGTAAAAACAATATACATAATAAAATAATTAGACATGAGTTATTTTGTGAGCTTTAAAGCTGCCTTTAGGTGGCTTTTGTTTCGAGCTGTTTAAGCTAACCAGCTGTTGGCTAAAACTTTAATTTAATCGAACTAATCAATAAAGTAAATTTTGTGTTGTTTTAATGCAAGCATAAAAAAACCAGTTTGAAGTGCAAATTTCTTAAACAAGTTGTTGTTTCTCTTTTAGCTGGCTAGCTATCAATGTTGAGGATGAGAATCTTTAGCTTTTTCTCATACATTCTTGTAGAAATCACTACCATAGTCATAATCTTTTCAACTTCATACTTCAGTAGCAGAAAACAATGTGTTGCACATGAGGAGCTAACCAAACCTAACAATCTGACAAAGTGTGTAACGTCAGCCAACAGAGGTGTTTCACGTGAAGATGGCAGCCATCTATCTCGTGCTTTGAAAAAGAGACTCTATGACATTGACAGCATGAAATAGAAATATAATATAAAAGTTTATAATTGTGCAATGCTACAAAAGAGCAGTACAATGTCAAGTGACCTCAATGTAGTTCCATACACTGTCCTTTCCTGTCGAATCTTTACAGTGGGAGCGATGGGATTGTGTATGTTTAGCAATACTGTGCAAGTCAAATCCACCAATGGAAACTTGTCTCTCCTCCATCAGTGTAGATCGGTTTTTAAGTCCAATTCAATGTGCAAGCAAATCAAGGTTTTTGTGTCATAATAAAGTCTCGCTTCATGAGCAAGATTTTCTCTGTGATCAAAACCAACAAAACTGTAAGTCATGATTTGTTTGAAATCCACATAATTTAACTGTCAGTTCATATTCTTTTGACTTACAATTATTTGTCATTATTGTGCAAGGAATTTTCTATCAATGCTGTTTTTTATGCTTGGATTAAAATGACAAAAACATCTTCATAATATCCGATCATGGAATTCTTGTCAAGTAAGTAAATAAGTGTATTTTTAAAAAAATGTTGAACTGAATCCTTTCAGGAACATTGTGTCAGATTTACATCCATCAGTGAGTACAAAATATTTGAAACAATTCACACAAATTGTGAATTCATTTAATTGTTTTTAAACTCTTGTAATTGTAACATTTGGTCTGAAAGTAAGTCGAGTGACATTGACTTTGCAGAACAGCTTGTAAGTGTTGGCGCATTTGCCTGATAAAAGGATCCCTGCCATGCAGTCGTCTTGTCCTTCCGTCCGAGCGGCCCGTGCAGTGCAGCTGGATGTTCAGTAGGTGGGAGAGTGGGGGGAGCACACAACATCCATTTTTATCCCTTCCCACACCGCGGTAATTATACTGTCAGCCACGAACGTCAGGCAACGCAGACGGCGACACAATAAGAACAGTGGCAGAGGGGCGGCAAGGCCTTCTCTTGGCGATAAGCCTGTAATTTTACATCTCAAATGATCATGCAAGCAGAGCCAAGTGGTGTTGCAGGGGGACCGTCTCACACCGTACCAATGATATGATGAAGCCTTGCAAAATGCAGGTGCTGACGTGCTTTTTTTAGGGACAGTGTGTGTGTGTGTGTGTGTGTGTGTGTGTGTGTGTGTGTGTGCGTGCGTGCGTGTGTGTGTGTGTGTGTGTGTGTGTGTGTGTGTGTGTGTGTGTGTGTGTGTGTGTGTGTGTGTGTGTGTGTGTGAAGGGTGTGTGTGTGTGTGTGTGTGTGTGTGTGTGTGTGTGTGTGTGTGTGTGTGTGTGTGTGTGTGTGTGTGTGTGTGGGGGTGTGCGGGTCTATGTCTGTGTGTGTGTGTGTGTGTGTGTGTGTGTGTGTGTGTGTGTGTGTGTGTGTGTGTGTGTGTGTGTGTGTGTGTGTGTGTGTGTGTGTGTGTGTGTGTGTGTGTGTGTGTGTGTGTGTGTGTGTGTGTGCGTGCGTGTGTGTGTGTGTGTGTGTGTGTGTGTGTGCATGTGTGTGTGTGTGTGTGTGTGTGTGTGTGTGTGTGTGTGTGTGTGTGTGTGTGTGTGTGTGTGTGTGTGTGTGTGTGTGTGCATGTGTGTGTGTGTGTGTGCATGTGTGTGTGTGCAGTAGAGGAGATTTTCAACGATGATTGAGTTTGTCTGCCTGATGAAACATGGATCTACTGTCTGAAGCACAAACTGCACACTAACACCAGTCCCATCCATCCCGGCAAAACTCTGCGACAGTCTGCCTCTAAATACAATAAATGAGGCTGACGTCGGAGCGGCGGAGCTCACATTTAAAACAAGCCGCTGTCAGAGGGTGATTATGATCAGCGGATAATCCTGCAGGCAACACACACACAACATCATTGTCTTATCTTGCCTGTCTGAGGATATTTAGAATGAAAAACTATTACCAGCACTGCAGCTTGGAAGAGAATTTGATCAAAGTAAACTCCAGTGAATGTAGATAATATTAAGGACATCGCTCTGATTATGCACCTTCATCCTCTATTCAGTTGGTTTGAAGGTTACAAATCCCTCTGTAACACTTCTGCTTTTCCTTCATATTAACTTTTTGTGGCTTGTTTAAATCTCTAAGTGAAGTCGATAAGCTATAAAAGCCTTTACCCGAATACATCGGGAACATCCGCTGTTTAAATGACTATAAAAGGCTATAAAGTTATTGTATTTTATAGATGAACATAACACAGCACGGTGATGTACATGGAGAACGGGGGAACTAAAACCTTCTTAAGTAAGCACTCCAAGTTACATCACGTGATCAACGTCAAAACCTGCGCTACACATGTTTTTCTGACGACTGGTACATGCGCATTTGCGATTTAAACTCAGACCAGAAGGATGAGCTGAGAGCATGCAAAACATTTTGTGTCAAAGTCCCAAAGTCCCAGGGAGCTAAATCTGGAGAGTAGTGCCATCGTGCCACAGTTCAGTGTTTTCCATCAGACGCGTCATAACATCAGAGTAGAACTTCTTGTTGACAGTCTGAAACTGGGGAATGAATTCACAATGCACAACTCAGCAGCTGTTGAAGAAAACCCTCCTGAGCTGACGTGCCTTTTTCAGACTTGGACAGTGATGTTCTGCCCCACTTGACACACAAATGTCACTTGAAATACCTCGACTGGCTCATTGCTACATTGCCACAGGCTTCTGAACCATTTCAAGGGTCTTCATTGGCGATTTCCTGAGTTTGACATAAGATCTGACATGCGCTCTCTGCAAAAGTCCCGGGTGAAATTGCAAATGCTCACAAAAACGTGTAACTCAGCCTCCCCCTGCTCTGTTCACGTCCCTGTGCTGCCCTCTGTTCTCGTGCAACAGGAACAGTCTTGGAATATTTTGATTGCCCCTCATATAAGTTGAAATCCTCAAAATGTTGTATTTTTGGCCACAACCCAATCTTTGATGTCACAAGGGATGGTTTCCATTCAGTACTGGGAGCAAACAAATGGCATTAACCACCTCATACCCCTTAATACTGTACTGTCTAAGAGCTGTGGGCAAACTGATTTGATTCACTGATTTGAGTGATGTCAGTCACTTCAGTCCCTGACTGTAAATAAAGTAGATATCGGTTTCTGGGTCGGAAAAATGAGGCCGAAGCGGAAGTAACTTTAGCTGCAATACCAACGAGTGACACTAGAGGTTGGATCTGAAAAGCCTCCGGCTCCATAGACTTCTATTCAACTTGTTTCATGAAATACGTAGACAGTCAATTTTTTCCACAAGTTATTTTGGTTTTGCTCTGCAAAGTCACGCGTCTTTGGGGAACGTGTCTGTTTGATTGACAGGCCTGTGGGGCAGTCAGGTTACAGCTATCTGTAGGCGGGATGTCGTATCATTGGGTTTCCAATCAGATCGAGTCAGATCCCCTCCAGCTCGTCCAAATATGGTCACTACCGGCTCCAAACCGCTCCGAACTGGCAAGATGGCGCCGGGTGGAATCTGAACTCGAGGCTTCATAACGGCCGTTCACAAACTTGGCTACCGCTTGGTTCTGTCATAAATTCATTGTTAGTCAGAGCTGTTTAATTCAGATTGACTCTATGATGTGGAGACCAGACCATCTGTTGCAGAGGTTCTCGTTCTCTTGTCGCTGATGATCGTTCTTTATGACTCCGGCTGAATGTTTGGGTTCAATGTCTTGCTGCAGAGGGAACGTAGGACCAATCAGACGCTTCCTTGGTGGTACTGTGTGATGGATTAGAATCTAAACATGTAAGGCTCCTAAAAGCAGCTTGTAAGTTTAATGTGACACGTGAAGAAGGAAGTGGAAATTGTACATAACTGTACTTTTGCAAAACCAGCTTTAGATACTGTGTATAAATATTTGAGGATAAAACAAACAGATTCATCACAAGGCTCTGCTGTGCTCCCTTTCCTGCAGCTCACTGACAGCTGGCCGTGCTTTTACAGGAAAAGAATATGAGGTCACAAAACTCCACTGTCGATGCTAATATGCAAAGGAGGTCTCTGGCACCATCTAGTGGCCAATTAAATACATCATTATCATTTGAACAGCATGGGCGCCACTCCTTTTATATTAGTATGAAATCCGACTGGAGAGGGTAATGAAATCCAACTGTAGTTAACAAGGCCCTACCGTGAGTGTGTCCAGCACTAAGCAGGAGATCATTAGAGATCACTGTGACCCTAATCTGCCTAATGACACTGCTAAGACCCAATGGAGCTATAGTGTCAGTGCCTTTGGCCAGGTGGCACAAACCAAACAACAACAAGGAAAACAACACCAGCGTTCCTCTTCGCGGCTCGATAGGAATCAACAAAAATTCAAGCAAGAGCTGTTCGCCAAACCGGTGAGTATGCTGTGGTAGATTCTCATCTGTCACCATTAGAGGAGGTTAAAGTGCATCTGGACATGTAGCAGTAGTCTCCTGCTGTGTTCGAACTGTCTACTCGTCCACGAAACAGCGGGAAATAAAGTGGACAATCTGAACACACCAGCTGTCTTAGAGAAGTCACGGTACCACCTTCTGAAAAGGCTTCATTTATAACTAATGACTACAGTCTACAGTAGTAATTACAGTAATGTCGTTCATTAGGAACAACTGTTTGGTCTCCTGGGAAGTCAGAAAAATCTCCCCTTTGCTTCTGATGAAGATTATATTTTGATAAGCAGCTATTTTTTATGTTCTCTTGAGTTAGATTTAAAAAAAAAAAAAATCATATATGACAGTAAATTACATGTCTCGTAGTTTTAGACCGTTAGTGGGACAAAACAAAGAAACCGCCGACATCACTGCAACCTCTGATAACCATGATTACCATTTTTTTCCCCTTTCATTTAATGGACTAAACTAGTAAATACTTAATTAAGAAAATAATTGGTGGGTTATTTGATATAAAAATAAATATTGCAGCTTCTGTTCAGAGCATTTTAATCAAAGGCTGATATTTGATTTAATTATTTTAGAGTTCAAACTAAAATATTTCAAAACAGGAAAGATGAAAAATAAATCTAATAAAACAATTTCTCTGAGCGTGTCAGAGTTTTTCTGAATATTAATATCTCGACCCATTAGAGTCGTCTTGTGGCCCTGGGTAGGGGTCCTGACCTCCAGCTTGAGAACCGCTGTTCTACAAAGGAGTTGCAAAGCATCTGGTTGAAAAATATATCGTTTAACAACTTATGAGCATCTACATGTCACGACTCAAAGATTATCACAGGGAAAGAACCATTTAGTAATGACCTCATATACATTTCTGACTGCAGCCAAAGCTTACTGCAACTTATGATAATAAAATCCCATATTTATACAGCACTTTTCCTAAAAAAAAAAAAGGTACAAAGGGTAAAACAAAACAATAAAATAAATAAAGTTGATTAAATTAAATTATTTAAAGTCACTGAAATTACAGCTTTTTTATATGTGAAGACCAATTTAAGAAGATTTCAATTAAAATACAATTGTAGGATTCTTTATCAATGGCTCACTATTTAACAAAAAAAAAAGCTGTTACGTAAGTTTGTTAAACCAGAGTTTCTCAGTTTCTGAGAGACCTTCAGGTCAGCAGCTGTAAATATTCTACAGAAGGATTCCTTTAAAAGGTTCTACTGATGAGCTGTAAGAGCTTTAAAAAGATAAAGCAACTAAGGGGATTTTCTATGACTAAACTCATCCTGATTAATGGCTTGTCGAGTGATTTGTTTTCATTAACAGAGACCATAATCAGCGTAAGGGTTGACCCTTTCATAGAACGTGTCTTAGTTAGAAAGTGGAGGACATTATTCAACTTCCTGATAGTATTGCTTGTTACTACATTGGAGTGTTGAGTTGAAACCTGTCTCTGTTTATTGGATGATGAAAGTAGTCATTTCAGCTATATGACTGATGTCTTCTTTGTTCAGGACCCTCAGCAGCAAGAAGACATGTTGACCATCCAAGTTAAAAATAACATGTTGCAACTCAACGGTCAAAACCTCCGACTGGCAGCTAAAAATGGCCGCAATTCAAAAGCACCTGGCCTCCATCTGTCAGCCACACATGGGAAGGAGGCAGTGGCTCGATTTACAGCCTCCTCGCCGACCCAGGAGGGCACGGCACAGTTGGACTCGTTGGTGCTGAAGTCACCCAAGCCTGACTCAGAGAGGCTGGCTGAGAATCAATCGGCGAGGCGCCCCCTGAAGCTCACCCCGCTGGGGCTGGACCTGCCGGAGGAGGTGAGTGAGGCTCAGAGGCAGAAACTCAAGTTTATCCAGCAAGAACCTGCCTCCTGTAAGCTGGATGGGGCGCTGAGTGAGCCCCGAACAAGGAAGGTGAAGTCCTGCGTGAAGCAGAGGCTGGTTAAAGCGGCAGCGTGTCCTTCAGCTTCCACTGAGTCATTTAAATCCCAAAACAGATCCTCCAGGCCCCAGCTGACCCGCTCCAACCCCATGGAGCAGAATGGAGACAGGCATCTGGACGCCGTGGTGTGTCGAGGTACCCCGGCAGCTCTGCACAGCAAACCTGCCCCTCCTTCACTGTCACCCCGAATTAAAGCTCAGTCCCCACGGGCGTGCAGCAGCCCCGGCACCCTGCCGCACGAGACGGGGAGGAGGCGACTGAGGCTGACCAGAGAGCAGTGCCTCGAAGAGGATCAGTGCAATTCAAACACGTCAACCGGGGGATTATCTGCAGATGAAGGCAAGCTGGCCCAAGTTGTTCAAGGCAAAGGGCAGAGGATTCGGAGAGGTCGGCCGCACGCTGGAAAAGGAAACAAAGAGCCCGCTGCACCCGCGGTCTCCTGGGAGAAAGGAGGTACCGCGAAGGGCCGTCAAGAAGATGGCGGACAGCAGTCTGCATGGTGCACTCTGAACCGACAGTCGGCCAAAGGAGGAAGCAGTGAACACGCGCTCGATTGTGTTCAGACAAGTGCTTCCACCTGCAGACCGAAGAGGAAAAAACCCTTGATCACAAAGCGTTAACAGCGCAGTCCCTCTGAAATAGACCTGCATTCCAGTTTGGAGGCTGATTTATAATCTACAAAACAGACATAAATGAACCAAAACATTTTCTATGAAGGTAGTTTTGGATCTTTTTAATGCAAACATGAAAGACAGTTTCGAGAGAAAATTTCTAGCACTGAAAAATCAAGTTTGTAAGTAAAACTTATGAACTGAGAATACATTTAACAATTAATTTGTTATTGTTCTCATAGTTTTGTTGTTAGACTTGAAAATGTTGCTCTTAAAACGTTCTTTTATTCTTGCAAAAAAAGGAGACAAAACAACCTTTATAATTTTCCTCAGCAGGTGAATCTCAGCGTAGTAATCTGATCATGCTTTCTGAAGCTGTACCATCATAAACTGCTTTTCAAAGTTATTGCTTTTCATGAGCTCAAATATGCAAAAGAAACTTCTAATGACAACATCAGCAACTAAAGCCAACTCTAGAAATGACACCATGAAATCTCTGCGGTGTATTTCAACAACATATTGATGGCTCAAAGCCTCAATGGCTGGGCACAGTTTCTCTTGTGCTCCCAAAATAGAAAAAAACATTTTTAAAAAATTTAACAGAACACTTTTTCTTAATAAAAGCGGACGCCAGGTTGCTCTAAGTTCTGGACTGTCCCATTTCCAAAAGCTATTCCCTGGATCACAGTGTGCACTGATTCAATTAGGAGAAGCAGCCATGGCACAGACCGAAGCTCCTGGCACATCACAAGAGCCCCGAGACTACTGCAGTTGATCCAAGATAATGAAACAACACAGATATTTTTTAAAGGGAGAAAAATCATGTGGACTGTGAGCAGAAGTTTAGAGGAGTGTTTGATGTTTACCTAGTCATTTTAAATGGCGGTCATGAAAAAAAGAGCTCCTTTCCATCAGTTTAAAACTGTGTTTAATAATGAAGATGATACAGTATGTACAGTACAATTAATCAATGACTAGTTTTCTCCTTTATCTATGAATCATACACTGTAACATTGAAAATGTCACTTTCTCTTCCTGCAGGAATTTATTCAGAGTATTTCTGCTTTTCTTATTAAAAGATGACCTCTAAGTAGGAGCAGGAGTTTCTGAATGCCAGCCGTGTTTTTGTTGTTTTTGCTCGATGGTCCTCTTCCACACTGGAAGTGCTTAATGTGGCCTTTGGCTATTAGCCAGACAGGTAACATTAGTGATATATAACTCAGCCTAAAAGAGGAACTGACGATGTCACCATCTGCTGTCAGGATACATCGTATGGTTCATTCTTTAATCTATCTTTGCTAAATGAAGGAAACACCACCACGGCCAAAACATCCACTGAAATCTACTTCAGGAGTAGAGTTGTCCCAATACCAACATTTTGGTTAATTGGTATAAATTCCCCCTAAACTCTAATTTCTCAATACCAGGGCAAAAAAATGAATCAATGAAATCTTTTTTTTAAATTGAACAGCACATTCAAGGCACAAGACCGGGGTGGAGCCTTCAAGTTATAAAGAGGACATTACTGTTATGTCAAACAAATATACGATCCAGCTTGAGCGGGCTTCGGTTGCTTAATGCAGATAAACAATCCGCGTGGAGAATAAAATATTATCTGTTGCCCCCAGAACCAAAATCTTATCAGACTGATGGTCAATGGGTTTCCCCATTTCCAAATGGTGTTATGGAAAAATGGTAAATGGTTATATTGTGTTTTATCACCTTAGCGGTGTCAAAGGGCTTAACACCATTTCCCATTCACACACTAATGTGACAAGGTGCTCACTTGCCTTCAGGAGCAATTCAGAGTTCAGTGCCTTGCCCAAAGACACATCAGTATGCGAACAGGAGGAGCAGAGGATAAAACCGCCAACTTTTCAATTAGTGGGCAACCCGCTCAACTGATCCCCAATCTTACTAAACACATTAGTCTTACTAAGTTTGCTGTGGTTAAGTACAGGCCATGATAAATGACAGTGTAGGAGGGAGGTTCAGTGGGGCTGAGTGTCAAACTTCTTTTATGGCACTGACCGAGTTGCTTCAACACTCTGTGGTATTAAAAAATGTCCTGTGATTCGGTACCATATGCTGTTGCCTCTGCTCGTCACTAACACCCACAGTTTTGTTTCAAATGTATATCTTTTGATGTGTTTAAGCAGGAGTAAATCTAATCAGCGTTATTGAGCTAAAGGGTTTACCAAACACAGCTCCACAGCTGTCCCTGGACAAACCACCCACACAGATAGAATCCATCAGTTTTAACATCGGTAACTTAGTCTCACACTAAAAATGCCTTATTTCACTCTTTTCAAACAAATGTTTGGCTACAAACCTGTCTGAGTCGTGTGCGCTGTAGTAACTGAGGACCGGATGCTTGTCTGTGTGGAGCAGTTGAGGAAACATCTACCGATAAACGACATGTGGGATGTTTCGGAAATATTCGTAAATTATAGTGTCTGCCAATAGCTTGCATATGAGGCATTCAAGGGACTTCTGTAAATTGTAGCAAGAGAAAATAACCTGGGTCATACTCTCCCCCAAAAAAGAACATAAATATAAAGATTTATACTGCAATGTGTACTGTGACTTTCAAGGTATTAGTACCAGTAGAAGTATCGAACATTTTTGAACGATACCCAGCCCCAGAGGGCAGGAGAGACTATTCAAAAATGTCTTTGTCTTTTTTTTTTTTTTAATAATAATCATACAAATGAAATGGACGAGGTAATTACTGTGTTTAGGTGGTAAAATATGGTTATTTCCCAAAAAGTGTTCTGCTTCACCACTAATTTACACATTAATATAATATTTAACACATTTGATTTTGGAAGGACAGTCACCGCCTGTGATGTGGGAGGTTGAAAGCTGGCTGTCAGGCAGATGACAGATGGCTTTCTCCGCCACTACACGGTGCTCGCAGCCTCTCATTCACCCAACGCACCGGCTACCTCTTTAGCCCACTCAACCACGGCGACAGACGCTTCCTCAGACTGACACCATCGCTCATAACGTGCATCTGCCCCGAATCATCAGCCCACTTCCCTTCGGCTCCACACGGAGCCTAAACATAGCCTGTCCCGCGCACACGTTCCTTGGCTACAAAGGCACCGTAAATAGGCCTGTGTGTAATGGCCAGCTTGTTTGTTGTCCGTGACATTCAAATATTGACACTGTGTTTCAGAGCGTTTTGGAGGCCTCGAGAGCTCCGCACATGATTCGGGTGTGTTTCCGAGTCCAGCAGCAGCATGTGGGGGACAGCTGGAGGAGCACTTTAAAAAAAGGGAAAGTTCAACCGAGAGCCGTGTGATGAACGGGAGAAACAGAACGTCTGAGCAGATGGGGACTGAGACGGGGCAGCTGTGTTTCACTGCAGCTTCCTCTCCATGACCACACATGATAAGGACATCACCGTGCACCCAAATGTGAATCCCACTCATCCTGTAGGCGTCTAAATCAAATCAGAACAAATGTAGAGCTACAGGTTCACAAGGAAGCTGGTACGGGGAGTAAAAAACGTTGCATGTTGCATGTGTGTGTGTGCGTGCGTGCGTGCGTGCGTGCGTGTGTGTGTGTGTGTGTGTGTGTGTGTGTGTGTGTGTGTGTGTGTGTGTGTGTGTGTGTGTGTGTGTGTGTGTGTGTGTGTGTGTGTGTGTGTGTGTGTGTGTGTGTGTGTGTGTGTGTGTGTGTGTGTGTGTGTTTGTGTGCTTGTTGTAAATAAAAGATCAAATACATCTTTCACCATCTCTGAGGAACTTTGGATACCACAAAAAGGAAACAGTAAAATGTCTCGATACAAGAAAAAAAAAAAGACCAAAGAAATAGAATAGGAAACATATTATTACCTCCAAGAAATAATTATGGCAAATTCAGGCACTATTTAGGATACTTGCAATTTTCAAAATTCCTGCGATTTTTCCGCAACAAAAGCTGAAACTATAACAGCAGAGTAATACTTTGAAAGTAGTCTTTCCAAACAAAACTCGCTTTATTAACAAAAATAACTCCTCATTTAAAATCAGTGTGGGTCTGCTCCCTCTCCTCATCAGTAAAACAAACTTGCTAATAAAAAAAAAACGGCATGATGGGCGTTGTGGGAAATGCGGTTTTATCAAAATGAGGAATGCTGGATGTTAAATTTGTTTCATAGACACTTTAAGTTGTAAGAGAATGCACTTTGTTTTTGTGCATAAAGTACAGTGTGTGTTGACTTGATAATCATTAAACAGCATCTAAAGCTCTTATTTTGACAGAGATGTAGCTGTTGTTTTCTTTGCTGCAGTCACAGACTTTCATGAATTTTTTGTACAATAATTTAAAAAAAAAGATGATAACTACAATGTCCCTGTGATATGCAGCAGGAAGCAATTACATGACTCTTTATTAGATAGTCATAAATTAAGTCATAGATACATTTTTTTTCCTCGACATGCGTGAGTCTTGGAGGGACTGCTATATGACAAACCGCGGCGGGAAAAATAAGGAGTACATGGAAATATATGTATATATATGAAAATGTATTCTGAAAAAGTGAAAGATGTACGGTCTGACAGGAACTTAAACTTGTCAAAACAGCACCACAGGAGTAACATAGATCACAGAGCTTTTACTGTAAGTCAGTGCAAGGACAGATATTCAACCCAAAGCTGTGAGCACGAGTGTTCTGTAATCATTTCCCAAACTTAAATACAGCCCTTTCCATAAGTGTGCGGCTGCTTGAAGCCAACGTGGCCCGGCCCACCACCAGCCTCAGGGCGGCTCCGCTGTGGCTATCGCAGAGGCAAAGGCCGGACAGTTGAGGAGGTTGCCAAAAAAGCTGTGCCTTTTTCTTCTTGAGGGTACCACACGACTTCACGGAGGAGAGGGTGGGGACAGGAGGGGGTGTAGGGAGGTGGACAAAAATATCCAGAAAGTTGAGTCTATAATTGGCTGCGCCTCGCAGCCTGTTTTTATGTGTGCACAACCCAAGTCAAGAGCAGCAGAAAGCCACCTCGTCCCCCAGTGAAACCCTACACTTTCCCCTTCGGCTGCTCCCTCCCACTCCCTCCAACCATCCACCAGGGTGCTGGAGCTCACCTCAGCTCACTTTTTAAAAACACTGTACACTGGATTGTCACCCTGGATTATATAATAACCTCATCTTGATTTCTGGGTGCCTTCAGGGGAGACGTTTTGGGATTATTATCACCTGATAATGATGCTGCCCCGCTGCTGATTCAGGGTGTGAGAGCTGGAGGCAGAGAGAGAAAGACACCTCCAGTAATACTGACTGAGTGACAGGACAGGTGAGAAAAAACAATCATCCACGTGTTACTGCTGTTTTCTTCTAAAAATCAGTGCTTATTTATTCTTTAGTTCTTCTGAATTGTTTTTTGTTTGTTTGTTACTGTTGTATTCATGTTGCTCAGACACTATCAACAAACAACACCTCCTCTTTTTTTTTCTTCTTCTTCTTCTTCTTGGGTTGCAAATGGAAAATAAAAACCCCTCTGTTTTTTCCATTTTGGGAATGATAAACGCGCTGCTTCTGTTATAGACATCTACTGTATGTTGCAGTCCCAGGTCTACCATTGAGAGAGGAAGTGGAAACAGGCCTGATGATGCAGACCTGCACTTTGTGAGGTGTCTGGCTTCAGATTCAGATGTTGAAAGAGGCGAACCAGCTCGTTTTCAGCTTTACAGCTGATACTGTATCGTAAAGCTGCAGATTTATTCAACGCAGCACTGGAAGAGCCATACGGTGTGTTTAAATGTAATCAGTGATGAAAGGGAGACAAATTGGAATATGTTAGACTTGTACAAAGTTGGGTAAAGAGGATTAGGAGCATGAATCCAAATCTTGTTCAGTTGCTTTTATAGGAAGGCTGAGATATTTCTTTTTTTATTCATCAAAGTCTTGCTGGGCTGAATTTCTCTGATTTTAAATGCACACTAATGGGGGCAATTAGAGCACGTCAACTAGCGTGCCTACTCTGCTCATTAATAGCAACAGTGAATGCAAGTAGCAGAAATAGCCCAGTGGAGAATCAGATAAGGAAAATAGTGCCTGGAAACCAAAGCACTTTGCTTTACCCACGGTAAATAATGCACTCTCTATTTCACAACCCACTCAGGCTAAACCACAATCAACAGGCTGCTGTTCTTAAACATATCCACAACATTTCCTGGAGTCACTTCCTGCTCAAATTACTTTGTATTTCTAAATGAGACATCCATATATTTACTGTAATTACATTCATTACTTCTTCATTTCTATTCATTATCCACTAAAAAACGTCTATTCAAGATTTAGTTTGATAAATTGGGTAACACTTTAGATAGTGTTAGATAGAAACTGTCACCAACAGTGTATGTTTGTTGAATACAAGCATACAGCCTGGACAGCTTAGCTGATCTTATTTTAATGGCTGGAAATGGGGGTAGGAGGGTGTGTGTGTGGGGGGGGGAGGGGGGGTGATCTACCCACCATCATTTATTTACTCATTACACTTAAGCTCACTTATATATGTGATCTCTTGTTCATGTAAAAGTGAAAAAAAAAAAGAAGACAAATTGTGGTTTTATGGATGTATTAAAGACATCCTGGACACTGTGTTGGGACTCTATTGACTCCTTTATGAAAGATGCTAACTTAGGCCATGTGCTGAAACAATTCAGTATGACGCTAAAGCCTGTAATACACCCATCAGTCCACTAGAGGATGACGTGTCTCGCCTGGCTGAAGGCACTGAAAGCCACGTGGTTAGGTTTAGGAGAAGATCTCCGTTTGAGTACAAATAAGTCACTTTACATAATTAACGTTACGTACATCACATAAATCTAGTGGACTGACGGGTGTATTACAGCATCCTTTCCATTAAGTCCATTAAGCACGCTCAACAGAGTCCTTCTCCAGCTGGACTTCCTGTTGAGGGATAATGTAATTGATTTAAATGATTGATTACCAAGTCACATGGCTCTTCTACTCTTTTTAAAAGTTTTGGTCCAAATTTTATGAGGTTTGTGAAACTAAAGTCATTACTTTTTCAAGGACTTTGATGAAGGTGGAAGTTGAAAAACCTGTCCATCACAGCAAAATGGCTTCAGAGCCTAGCTGTGTTTCTGAAGGCCTTGAGCCATTGCACTACGCTTATATTTTGTACGAATTAGACATGATTAAATGCGTTAATTAGTAGGCTTCAGATACTCAATTTACCTTGGACCTTGCTAAGCTACCCTAACTAAGAGATACGCAAGTGGTTTTGACCCTCTCACATTATTCTTAACAAGAGTAAATGAATTACCCAAAATGAAGCACATACTCAAATCCGGCCTGCAGATTTCAATGCCTCTCACTTGTGGAAAACAAATACATTAACAGCATAATTTGGTAGAAATATCAGAGCGCACTGAGCGGTGGTGAAGGATGGTGAAGAACTTTTCAGTTCCTGATGTATGATTGCTTTTCAAGTTGTGCATAACTCAGACTTTCCTCATCCTCCCCCGGCGACCCCCCACAATGAGATGCTCTTCCAGTCAGGACAAGCCCATGTTATGGCTACGGTCAGTCACACATCGGTCCTAATAGCAGGCTGCTCAGCCTATATTGTACAACAAGTGCAGGAATAATTTTGTGTTTATATGACAGGATCCTGTCAGCGCCACCAGGGCTAAACAGAGACTGACTGATTGGTCCTTTGCAATACGATCAAACTTGTGTAAATTTCACTCCAGCAGCTGCAAATATCTAGAAATACCTGAGTGAACTTTAAAGAAATCACAGTAAAGAAATCAGGCAGTGAAAACTGCACACTCCTGATGTTATTCTTTTACTGTCTTGTGGGAAGAGGCGGCAGAAAAAAAATAGTTTGGCAGCAAGTTCCAACAGTCTTTGGTGAGTCCAGATTTCTCTGGATGAAGCCTTCACTCGCTGCTGTAGAGAAATGTGTATTTCAATCTTAGGTTTCAATTATCACATCCTGAGAATGGAGAACATTTCCTGCCAGCTTCCATACCAAAGAGAGGACAATAGAGACACTAGACAATAGTGGGGATGAGATAGAGAATTATTTTTCTATGTTGGAGACCAAGTTTCTTTATAAATATAAAGTGCCAAATGCAATTTAAAATCAGCTTTGCACCAGGCCCCTGTCAAAGACAAGATGTGGCAGGAGCCTTTGTGAGAAGCCTGCGTTTCACAGCAATCTCTCTGCACTACAGGACGTGTTTCATCTGCTTTGGTTTCTGTATTGGAGGTAGCTAGTTGAAAATTATGTTTGTCTTTCATTGATAAAAAAAAAAAAAAAGGTGTGAGGGACAGCTTTATATTCCAGGTTGTACATTTACAAAGCAAGGTAACTGCAGTGGTGAATTGTTGATGTTTTCCGCTGACTTTTCCGCAGACTGGACAGTTTGATGGTGGTAATAAACTAAACAAAACAGACACAAGCCGAAGCCGAGATGGAATTACGAGTGGGATTTAGGATCACCCTGGTCTTTGTCATCCTGGTCTTGACTTTTTCCAGAGAGGGAGTAGAAGCACAGAGGGCAGGTAAGACCATTATAATCAGTAGTCGTAGAGCTTTTATTGACTGTATGTGACTTAAACTGACTGTATCTGCCTACTGCAGGGTGTAAAAATGTCCACTATGACTTGGCATTTATCCTGGATACCTCATCCAGTGTGGGGAAGGAGAACTTTGAGAAAATCAGGCAATGGGTGGCCAACCTGGTGGAGTCTTTCGACGTTTCACCTGACAAGACGAGAGTAGCCGTGGTGCGCTACAGTGACCGACCCACCACGGAGTTCAACCTGGGCCGACACCAGACCCTGGAGGACGTGAAGCGAGCCGCCCGTAACATACGCTACCTGGGTGGAAATACAATGACCGGGGATGCTATCAGCTACACCACCACCAACATCTTCACGGAGCGCAGCGGAGCGAGGCCGATCGCCAGAGGCATTCAGAGGGTGGCCATCCTTCTCACAGATGGCCGAAGCCAGGATTACGTTCTGGAGCCCTCGAAGGCGGCTGCCAAAGCTGGCATCAGGATGTTTGCCGTTGGCATCGGCGAGGCTCTGAAGGAGGAGCTGGAGGAGATCGCGGCCGAGCCAAAGAATGCCCACGTCTTCCATGTGACCGACTTTAACGCCATTGACAAGATCAGGGGCCGGCTGAGGAGGCGGCTCTGCGAGAGTAAGTCAGCGATCGGGTTCATTGCCAACACATCATTCACACTGCACGCCGCATGGCTTCTCTTTCAAGTTTCACTTTAAAGAGCCTGCCTCACCCTCAACGTGCACTTCATCCATTTAGACGCTTATTTTAACCTTTAGCCACTATTGCGGAGGAAAAGACCCCACCCGCAAAAACCCCACCCCAACCACAAAGAGCTGCACATGTTCACTGTGCTATCCTGGCTGTCTTTGATCACTTATGAAGCGTGAGGGGGCTGCTGCTGCAAAAAAATTGGCTCGTAAATGGCGGTTTCCTAACCAAGACATATCTGTGGTGGAGCTGCCTTTTTGACTGCTGCTTTGGTGCAGAGGTGTTTAGCACTGGAAAGACGGTCTTATGCTAACCTCGATGGTTTTTCCACTGGTGTGCTGAGAACATCTTTCAACACAGGCACACGCAGGCTTAGAAAGTAGTTAACATAGCCAAATAGATTAGCTAAACTAGGCTTGAAAATAAAACATTTAACAGCTTTGCCTTGTCGGTTCGGAGAAGTGTAGAGGGGGTTGTCAGAGTGTTTTCATGGAGAAGATGGATGCTTTGCACTCCAGCGCTTGAAATTCCTGCCTAAAATTAGCCAGACAGGAAAGAAAAGGATGCCATGAGCCTTAGCCACAAACAATAATGCAAAAATGGGAATGACATGATTACATGGTTTGCTTAAAGATGAACAAACTCTCAATGTTAACGTGGCTTTTAGTTGTCAAGTTTGACAAGGCAAAAGAAGAGATTTCTGAGGAAAGTGATGATTCAGACTACAATGCCTAAATTCTTTTTTTTTTTAAACCAAATCACTTCGCACAAGTTACACACCACTTGTGCTTTAGAGGCAGCTCAGAGATTCATTTTAAAGTCACTGATCTCTGACCTTGCTCCTTGGCTCCATAGACTTTCAGTCTGGCAACCAATAATGATGTATATTATGAAGCGTTAAAGCAATACAAGTTTGTAGGCTTGAACAAACCAAAGGCTAAATTTACAATGAAAGAAAAAAGCTCCAAAGTCCTCTGTCTGTAATCTCTAAAATCGCCATGACTGAGCCTCCAAGTATATCAGTGGTCAGCACAACTGGCTCACTGAGTGATGCGAGTTATTTTCACCCAGAAAATTACAGCTCTAATGTTTCAAGTGGGTCCAGCGCAGCCGCTCAAATGCCCATGTCGAATGTTTTCACCTTTTAATCTATAGGTTTAAAAATGGACACTGCGCTGATTCATTAGAGCATGTGTGGCCTCGCCTCTGAATACAAACTCATAAGATCCCACACTTGACCTCACACGACCTGCGTGACCGAGAACCAGCACCTGCACATCCGAGCGACAATTAAAAGTTTACCAATCTGCGCTGGCAAAATATATTGCTTGTAGTAACGCTCAAGCCTCTGCTGATAACTTTGAACCTGTCTGAGACATTCACTTCCAAAGGCAGGTTTTACGTTTCTTTCCATTTAACTCGCAGCCGGATCCCTAAATTATAGCTTAAGGGCCACAAGTGCAGGGAGTAGCTCGGATATCTAGCATGCTACGTCTCAGGACCGGGCAACAACACCTTCTTTAAAAGACTGACGCATTTCCATTCATTCACAGAATGGTAATTTGTTTTTGGTAGACTCGCTGGCCTTATAAACAATATAAAACCAAGTATTCTTTCCGAGATCTTCCATTATCACTTTAAAAAAAGACTTTTAGACAGAAGAAAGACAACTGCTTCAGTTTTGACTGCTAAACAAACCCAAAGCAGACGCAAACAAGAGCAAAGTATACGACTGAAATTAGAAATAAAGCATGAGAAATGGAGATAGCTCCGCCGCATGTGGAGTGATGAAAAAGTATACAAATGCTGACAGTTAAATTAGCGCCTTTGATTTTTCTCATTAGGCATGCTCTGGGCTATGCATGGAGCAGAAAAACAAGCCATGTCAACAGAGCCGTCCTCACAATCAACGACGCAAAAGTTAAAAGCCTCTCTGATGTGATGTTTTTTTTTTTTTTTCTTACAGCTGTGATTTTCAGAAAATTGCAGTGTTTCACAGGAGATCTTTGCCAAATATTTGATCCGTGAGGCAAGCTGCAGTGTCTCACTGGGATATTTTCAGTCACAGATAACATTCAGGACTGACAGTCAGGATGCCGACAAATTGTTGGGCTAATAAAAGTCTTAATGAGAAGTTCTTCTGTACAGATTGTTTACAAACTGCTGACGGGGTCGTGAGTGGGGTGGGTGAGTGTACGGTCATATTGTAAAGGTGATTTTTATCGACGAGTCCACATATATAATGACTGAAGTGGGATTTAATTTGGGCAAATAGTGGAGAATTTATTCTGTCAGTAGAGTTTCTTCTCATCTGAAACGTGCGCAGTTTTAAAGGGTCAGTTCACCCAAATGTGAAAGAAAACATTATCACTTGTCCCTTCTGATATTTTGTCATTCAGATAGTTTCAGGTTTCAGGTTTTTGCCCAACCTGAATATAATGAGTTTGGTTTATTGTGCTCACAGCATTCACTATTTTTGTTTAGAGTGTTAGCATGCTAATGAGCATGAATTACTTTGGGGGCTACTTTAGTGCCACTGAATATGGTGCTTGATGGAATTAAGTATTTACAATGAAGCAGAGACTTCATGTTAATCCTTCCAACAGTTCACCTCTCGCCACCTACTGCTCACAGCTTTAGTCTTAGCTATGATTACCGTCTGTAAACCCTGTTGGCATTAAGATTTGTCAGATTCAGCCACTCTGTCGACCGTACCAGTCAGCAACCAATCAGAGCGGCTGAGTGTGTTGACGTCGAATTAGTTTCAACAATGGGGGCAGTGGTATAATTTCAGCACACAGCGACACTACAATTGGTGGTCAATGCCAATTGTTTAAAAACTTCAAAATGAACCTGAGTTTTCTGCCCATTAGAATGCAATGGTGACGTTGAAAGAGTCGGAGGATCCCCAGAGTCGCTAGGATTCATCCTCTAGCAACCGTGAATGTCTGCACAAACATATAAAGCATACCATGTAGTGGTTGTTGAGCTATGGGAGCCTGGAAGAAATGATTTGGACCCAGTGATCAACCAAGAGACTGATATTGCAGCAGAACAATAATGTTGTTTTTACTTTACTGGGGGAATCCAGACTCACTGGTTGACAACGAGACATTGCTGTAGAAATATAATTCATTTATTCCAGAAACTTCCAGAGTCTTGATTTCTCCATAAAATCTCCAGACTTCATTACAAACAGTTTCCAGGAGGTTTTCTTTTTCTATTTTTACTGCTGTGAGAACCATAAACACCTCTAAGTGAGATTTTTCTTTTTGGAACGCACCCTTTGAAAAAAAAAAAAAAAAAAAAGTCACTCAAATTAAGCCAACATTCACATCTATTAAACCAAACAGCATCCCTCTCTGCGTTCATCGGTAGCGAAGCTGGCATCTCGACAGAAATAGAAAACAGCCCTCCTGCCAACACAAACTCAACCTGAAGGTGTTGCCTTTCCCACTGTCACCACCAGCACTGAAATACACGTGTGTGGAAATATAAAACTCTGACTGCTTCTCGGGTGTGTGGATATTCCCCCGTCTGGTCGTGATTGTAGATCCACCTCAGCCCTCACTCACCCATCAGCACACTTCAGTGCCCCAGACTTCAGACAGAAGGGATGGAGGGCAATTCGTCTGCTCGTCAGATCACATATCAGACTGTGTTCCAGTGAGATCACCGCTTCCTAAAACAATCCGCCACTTTTTCATCTAAATTCCTTGTAAAGTTTCTGACTGACTGCTTCTTCAAATAAAACAATAACACACGATAAGATTTCAGGAAGTGTTTGAACATTTCTCTGCCCCTGTGCTCCAATAAGAGCATTACTTTTAGCCTTACAGCGTGTCTAACCCAACGATTGTCTTTCTCCTCAGATGTCCTGTGTCCCAACATGAAGGTTCAACCTGATCGCTTTAAGCCCGACAGCACCAGTTATGGTCTTGAAGAGGTTCCTGGTATGTGCAAACTGCTGCTTTCCTCATGGCAACACGTAGTGCTGGCAATACTTGTCAACCACAAAGTCAGCTCTCTTTTCTTTCAAAACATTTCCTACATCCACACTACATATTTAACTTGTTTTTTTTTTTTTCACACAAAGGGAGACAAAAAGATTATTTCTTATGTGCAAAGATTTAGACAGTTTTGACTCATACTTTCTCTCTTTCCAGCTCATCTGAAAATGAATTGGTTTTATTTTTGGCTTTTCTGACACACTAATTTTCTGTCTTATTTTAGGCTGCCATCATAAAAACTCAATATATTTGCAAAAACAAAATGCTGTCGCTTTATATCAAACCAATTTGAAAATCAAGTTTCTGTGTTTCGGGGGAGCTGTTAGCTTCCATCCATTTCCATAAAACTTCAATACGTGGGCTAGACTATTTAATCTTGTATGAGCAATCCCTGCAGCAGCATAATGAAAAGTTGTCATCATTTATAGTAAAAAGAAAATGTTTGGGAAATACTTTCTTTCACTATCTTGCTAAGAGCTGGATGCCTCCACAGTAATATGAAGCTGCTGCCAGCAGCCAGTCAGCCTATCTTAGCATAAAGACTGCAAACAGGGCTCGGTGCACACAAGTTCTGCTAAAAGTCACTAAGAAGTGAGATCTTGTTTTTCTTTAAACATCTTAACCTTTGGATGTAGCCAAGCTATATGTTAACCCCTGCCTCCATTCTTTACACTAAGCTAAGCTAACAGTCTGCTGCTGAGAGCATCATATTTACCGCACAACTACACATGACATTGGTGTCGTCTTGTCTGGTAACTTTAAGCAAAAAAGCCAATTTCCAAATATGTCATTATTTCATTTAGTAGGTACAACTTGCAATCAAACCAGAAACATTAATGGGGTCTTTTAACTACACAGCATGTAATTGCTTCCACTTGAGTATCTCACTAAAAACAATAAGAAAAGGCTGAGTTTGATGACATACTGAAATAGCACAGGCTCAGGGTTGCACTCTCCCCCTCTAAAATACATGAGAGCTAATGTCGTTTTCTTTCTCTTACAATGGATTTGATAAAATTGGTATCACAAAAAGTACCAGTATTAAAGACAAGGTATCAGTAACAGTATCGAACATTTTTGAACGATGTCAAGCCGTAGTTCGGCCTGTCTTACATTTGGTTATTCCTCTTTTGAAATGTTGCTTATTTGCGATGTTGCAGGCGAGGCTAAGAGAGTTAGAAATGTGCCTTTGGGTGTTAAAAGCCATTACCAGTAGTTCGTCTGCTTTCAGGAGCCAGTGTGAGCCGACCCGTTGTAGTTAGTAGTCTGTATGATATATAACATAGGTTTGGTTGTTTTGTATATTTTAGTGTATAAAAGTTACATATCAAACCCTTAAATGCAGCTGTTATTTTCAAGATTGGCAATTAAAGAAGTCTTTTACCAAGTGAGGAGAATTACTAGTCCTCCATCATTTTATGTTTTTAGTTCATACATTCCAAGCTGCTGTGTTAGAGGTTGTTTTTTTTCCTCAGAAATCTTGAATAGCGTTTATCCAGAAAGGTCGGATGTTGTTACAAGAGTGTCTTTTGGGGGATCTGAGTTCCTGTCTGTGTCTTCCACCCACATCCATCTCACTAAGAGAAAAAGCAGATGCAGTAGCAGGACTGTTTGGACTCCTGCTTTGTTCAAGTTCAAGTAGAAAGCGATGTCAGCGCAATGAGCTATGTTTCAGAAATGTTGACTGTGAACACGCTTGGCTGGCACAGTGGAAACTGATCATTTGGTCAACTGATACGTGTTTTTGAGGGCAAATTACTGCAGTAACACGTGTTCTTGTTAGACTCTTTTGTGCCAGTATTTATTTGCTATTTTCTAGTTGTATACAAAGTGGTTCAAGTAGTCTGTTTGGCCTCTAAGACTGTGTTCTTCTTAATAAAACCATCATAGGCCACTAAAATAACAGTTTTATTGGTCTGCATTTAAAACATTTTAGAACCTTTTAAAAGAGAAAAATAATGCTGTATATATTTAAAATAACCAATAGCTGAACGATTGAACACCCTTGCATTGATCTATTTTGCATAATCTATGGTCGGCGTCATAATGGCGGTGGAGCCTACACTGCAGCACACATAGGGCAAGAGACAGGAAGCTCGTCAAACAGGTCCACACGTGGACAAACAAACACATCGCTCCTACGGTCCGTTTAGAGTCTCCAGCTCAGCGAAGCTGTGTCTTTGGACTCTGGGAGGAAACCAGAGCCGATGGAGGAAACCCACTTAGACATAACATGTGTACTCTACACAGAAAGACCCCAGCTGGAAAGTGAATTCAAAACCAAGAACTCTGCTATAATGCTACCGTGGTAACCACTGAGTCGAAAAATGAAAAAAACAACAACAAAAAAACAACATTTTGGAAAGGAAATGAAATGTCTGTACAAGTTTCATAGCCTGTTGTTCTGGCTGTAGATGTGAGGAAAGCACTATCATATCAGTGACGGATGACACACTGGCAGATATTTGATGTGTCATATTGGTTCTGTATCTTCCTGAGCGCCTGACTGAAACCCAGACATCCTCTTCTAGACTGCTGCTTCATATATAGTAATGATGCAGCCATGCTGAGCTCATGTGATTGTTTCAATCAATGGTCAAAATACTTTTTTTACATCTTTCACTTCAGTAAAAGTGTATTTTCTAATTACAAGATAAGATTTCATAATTACAAGAAAAGATTTCGCAATTCAAAGATCAAGATCTCGTAATTATAAGAAAAGGTTGAGGGGATTATCAGTCATCGCTAACCTTGAAAGGACAGGGACCGTAGTGCTCCCTGATCTAATGTGATGAATGTGAGCTTGACGATAAACATACGTGGGATTTCACTTTTCAAAGAATTTCAAAGGATTTATTAATGATGGAATTATTTTCTGACACACCAACAGAACAACATAAGCAGGAGTGAATATAATTAAAAAAAATTTAGAGGATTTTTTTTAAAACTCAGTGGTATTGCACTTTAAGGCACTTTCCACACTGGCTTAATTCTTCAATTCTTCAGACCGGGAGACTAAGTATATATATATATATATATATATATATGTCAGTGTATTCATCACTTTACAGATGTAAAGTTTTACCAGAAACAAGAATCATGATGTTGCCATGGACACTGACAGTTGAACTATGGGCTGTAATAGGGGCCTCATTGTACAGCCTTTATTTGTTTACACTGTGGAAAATGAAGTATGACGGTTCAGCTATTAACTGTTCTTTCTTGTGATGTCCCATCGGATGTACTGGCGTTTTAATTCCTGCTTAATTAGTCAAACTTTTATGAGATATAATGAGATAATTAGCCAAACTTAAGTCCTGAACCATCTTTTTCTTTTGTGAATGGAATGCACTTGGCACTTAGCAAAATGGTCGTTTCCCTATGTATTATATTATCAGATGTTTCTATCTATAACAAGGCCTTATACTGATCATACATTATTCACATACAGTCTAACTACTTATTTCCACCACGCAAGAGGAAGCATTAAGTTTGATGTCATGTTCCTACACGTTAAAGATACTTTTTGATCCAAGTTAGGTAAAGACCATCCAATCAGCAGTGATTAGACAGGACACAGTGGAAGACTGTGTGTTCATGATCACAGACGACAGCAGCACTTCGCACTGTCGAGACACATTATCACATCCTCGTTACAGGGCCGGCGCAAATTACGTGGTTTTGCTTTTCCTCTCAGCCACAAAAACAAATTAGAAGAAACTTTTTGATAAATCACTGAGAACTGCAGATGTTTGCTTAGGCACTGGGATTGAAGTAAATCCTCCGGAGCTGTGTTTTTTTTTGTCTTTCTTTGTCAGATCCAAAATCTAAATGTTGTTCCACTGGAAAATTATATGAGTTATTGTGGACCTGTCCATAAATACACTCCACTGATTTATATTTCTTTTACATTTAGCTACCAGCACCACAAATGAAATGGTGCTCCTTAAGAGCTTTGACCCACTATAATTTAAATACTTAGGTGCTGTCATGATACAAGTTTACCTATCTAAAAATGTACTTCTATACTTAATCGGTTCCCACAGTATGGTGCAGGGACCACCAGGAGTACACGAGGAAGCCAAAGCAGGTCGAGTGAATTTTACTTTAGATGTTGTCACAGTGAGAGAAAGTAGAAGGATGGTTATTGGCTTTCTCCTGAGGGAAGCACAGACAGTTGTGTCATAATCAGATCTACTCGAAGAGCCAAAACCTGCTGTGGGGGCCAACTTGGGGCAAAATGTTATCGAACAGGCGGTCTGAGGTCTGAAGCTCCCTGACACGACAAAGATGTCCGGGGATTTCCAAAGTCTATAACTGCAGCCTAACTCTGAGACGAACACTGTCAAACTTGCTTGAGTAAAGAACTTTTTTTTAAAGTTTTTTTCAGTTTGTGGCAAAGCACATGAGAGATGTTCTGTTCATGCAGTGAAGAACTAGACAGACAGTATTTATCGTCACTACCCCGGCAGCTCCCACTTATAATTATACAACAAATGCGTGAGTGCAGTTCTCCGGGAGAAATGTCAGGACTATTTGCCACTGATTATGATTTGACAGCCAAGAGACCTGCGGTTTGAGTAAGACTCGTATTTATCACGGGCTGTCTAGTCTGACCCCTCGGGCTGCTGAGCAAACACAAGAGTGCTGCACAGTGTCTTTGCGGCTCCGCGCTCGCTATCTGCTGCACAAATGTTGCCATCTGCTCCGATCAAATGAATGCTGTGTGCAGCGCGCTGGCCTCTCCCAGTCGGTGCACTCATCTGGCTCTCACCGCAGATCACCCTATTGGTCGCTTTTTTTTTTTTTTTTTTTGGCAGTCCAAAATAACTTTTTCGGGCTGATTATAGGCTATCCGCTGCCAGTCCAAATTACAGCTCTGCGCTCGGATGGCCCCCAAAACAGCCACACAGAAACGGAGCAGTGAGCGAATGTGCGCGATGCACAAGAGCGCTGTGACAAGGAGAGCAGAGCACAGCTGCAGGGCTTCCTCCAGCAACCCATAACCAGAAAAAAACAGCACTTCTGGTGCAGAAACACATCACCAGGGCTCAAAAGATCTGAAGAGCTGAAACATTTGCAGTTTCACCTGCTCATTTAGTTATTAAGCTGAAGTGTTTTTTTTTTAATTTTTTTTTTTTTTTTATACAAGAACTCGCTGATTCTTGATTTCTGTTCTGATTCAAAAGCAAGACAACAATTGCACCTCTCTCAGCACACTTCATTAACATCTTTAAAATACTCTCCTTTGATTATAAACATGGGAAATGTCTGAACTTAAAGCCTCCACGGGTCACATCATGGAGGTACAGGCAGGGGTTGAAGGAGTACTCGGTTCTTTTAAGTAAAGGCAGCAATACCACAATGAATTTTATTTTTATTTTTAAGTAAAAGTCCTGCATTTAAAATTGAATTTAAGAACATCACTGTCGGCAAAATGTAGGCTACTTCAAGTATGAAAAGTAAAGGTACTCTTCATGCAAAATGTCACACTTTCCAGTGTTATATTTATCATATGTTGGAATATTGCTTCATTGACATGGAGATGCGAGAAGCATTTCATTTCAACACTGCTGAATAATTGTATAACAATGCAGATACAACAATCTAGTCATGTGTTGAGTCCAAGCATACAATTGAAAAACAAACTGCACAAGCATGAAACGTAGTAAGAGCAAGTAATGTATAGATGTATAAATGGCTCTAACAAAGATATTGATCTGAACAGTATATAGCTGTGAAATAAATACAGTGAGGTAGAAAGTACAAGATTTCCTGCTGAAATGTAGCAGAAAGGAAGTATAAAGTAACAGAAAATGGAAAAACTTGAGTAAAGTACAAGTACCTCTAAATGGTACTTTAATATAGTACTAGATTACATGTACTTAGTTACATTCCACCTATGGCTACAG
This sequence comes from Brachyistius frenatus, assembly GCF_029030835.1. Lineage (NCBI taxonomy): Eukaryota > Metazoa > Chordata > Actinopteri > Embiotocidae > Brachyistius > Brachyistius frenatus. Next base: position 686,954 of record NW_027210645.1, read on the forward strand.
GCTTTTCAGGTGAAGCAGTTTTAAAGTAAAGGGAACCCGTTCTGTGACAATTAAAATGTTATTCTGCGTTGGATAAAAGGTGAGCTATACCAAATACCTTGAAATAGATATTGTGGGATGAATATAAGTGTTTTCAAGGACATTTACGCAATAACATTTTTGATAAATAATCATCAGAAATATGGACATAATGTGAAAGCGGGTGAAGGCAAATAATTGAACTGCCAGAACAAACACATTACTATAATGCAGCCTTTAAAACCTGGAAAAGGCACTTATGCTCAAGGCTCTCACAATATTACAATATCCATATCACAATACCATGTAATATCAATATATCTCCCAGCCACACTCTGAACAGGAAGTTTCACACTCATAAATCACAGACAAGACTTGAACACAAGCAACACACACACAGGTGTGTTCGCATTTCAGCCTCAGATATCTCAAAGTCCTGCAGCCAGTTACAAACACCTGAATCCACAGACCTGATGCTACATGAACAAGCATCACGTTGAGATAATATGTGCCTTAATAACTGAATGCATTACATTTATACACACAGGCAACAGTAGGTAAATAAAGTCATGTACTGACCATTCGTCTCTGTTGAAGGCCAACAGTCAACAGCTGTTCAGAAACTGCTAATAAAACGCCGACAAGCGAAACAAACCGCTGCGTTTTCTGTCACACTGCATCTTATATATTATAAATCCAGGTGACTTCCGCTGATTCCTAAATGTCAGTGTGGCGTGTTTTTGAAGAACTGGGCCGTCCTGAATGCTAAGTTTTTGGCTAAGAGGAAGTGAAATTCAGGTTGAAAGTTCAACCAGGCGAATCAGGTCACCTGTCATGTTTTTTATTATTATTATTATTATTATCATTGGTTTTTAGTCTAAAAATATTTCATTTATTTCATGAATGTATCCATTCATTCAAAATACAAATACTGGTATAAAAACTAAAACTAAATATTATAAATAAACACATTTCTTTGGGGGTGCAGGGCGGGGAGAAGGGGGGTTGCTATGGTTATCTTACAGACATACACAGGTACAGGTAGCCTACACCTTTAGGGGAGATACACAAATTACTAACAAAGTTCAGCATTTAGCATCAGGCTTAACAGCTTTTGAGTGTAAATCTGGCAACAATTTAAACTATCAAGATTAAACTGTATTATAATACTCATAGTTCCCACAGGGACCCTATAGTGATGACAATATCACCAAAGAAGTCAAAGAAGACTTGATCAAAACCTGGTATGTGACTGGACTGTGTATGCAACGCTACAGGGCTTTTAATTTGAAACAAAGGCTTTTAATTTGACAACTAAGTCACACTGCAGTTGGCAGACAGGCGGTGTAACTTCATTACCCACTCACTCTGTGACAAACATTCAGGTATGAACTGGTGCTACATCGGAACAGCAGGAAGGACACTCTGCTTGTGATTGGCTGTTGCTTTGTTAGAGGGTTTAGGTTTGGGTTAGGATTAGGGATCAGCTGATTAAAAACAACCAATCACAGCAGCGTGAGTTTAGAACGAGAATCCTTCCGGCTGATCCAATCTACCACCAACCCTCAGTTAAGTAGTGCTTGCCCTATTGGTCCCGCCAATAACTGAAAAGCACCGATACAAATATATCTTTCTGCATTTTTAGCCAAAGAAAAAACAGCACCACCTTCTGGCCGGTACATATCAAAGCAAATACTTGGCATTCAAAATAAATTGTGGTGTAGAAGAAATGTCTCCTAAAAGGTTTTTCATATTGATAGAACTGGCACAGACACTGAGACACTTTACTGACAAACAGAGGAGCTGTCGGCCGGCGGACCGAGGATCCCCTCAGTTATTCAGTCTGTTATGACGGCTTTTGTTTTTAATGTTATTTTTTGCTCGGCTGCTAACGGCGCGGCGGCAGCGCATGTGTCTTACCACCTGTTTCCAGGCTATTTCTAATGACATCCTCTAAGCTTTTGCCAGACTCTCACATTACCACCTTCACGCCCCAGTTTCCTCTTTGAAAGATTAGTGCGCTGCTGTTAATATTCCCACCGGAAACCTCACATCTCACAGATTCTGCTGCATTACTGAGGCTGTGCAGGAAAATGTTGAGGCTGTCCTGCTTCTTGTTGACTCACTAATGGCACAGTCTGCTTTCAGAAGAGCTCAGTCCACACAACATAACCACCGGCTTTCAGTGGTATCTGCTGGACAAACTGGCAGCAATAGTGCTGTACAAGCTCTCACCCTGCTGGCATCGCCATAGCTACAGCACTTGTTTGTTGTACAAGGGAGTGTCCTTTTCTAAACCACCTAAATATGGTCTGTGGTTGCAACCACATCAATTCACAAGCTGCAGGGCAATGTACCCACACGTGCACACACTCTCAGACCCACACCAGGACCTTATGGCAACTACTTTATTCCACTTTGACTTTTAATGGCCCAAACAAATAGCTCTATTTTCCAGTTATTCAGTAATACGGTCATTTTAATCTCTTTCCAAAAAACCCACAAACACAGTGGCTGCAGGGTGTGGTGCGACTGACCCACTTAAACCTCAGTATACCCCGAGAAATCTGACATAACCGTAACTGAACCTCATGACTGGAGAGCCTGGCTGGCTCGTTTATGAGTGTGGGAGACTGTCCAGAGTCCAACTGGACTATTTTACTGTGTTGCTGCAGGGTTCGACCTGATGGACTACTTCAAAGTGAAAGATATCCTGGGAAGCAGAGATGACGACGGCCAAAGTCCCTACGTTCGTCTCGGCACCATGCCTATCGTGCAGCAAACTGGGTGAGTGACCAGCTCATACTGCAGACAAGTGTGTATAATGCACACTTGCTTCTGAATATTTGTAAATGTGGGACTTAAAAGCGAAGCCAGACTGAGCTGGTAGAGGAACAAACATGTCCATCTAAGGCCCTTCTGAATCTACTCACCCCCTTCCACTCACATGGATTGTTCTAAGAGTACTATTATGTTTCCTGTGGGTCAATTGTTTTGCAGTGATTTGACACCAAACAATTGCGTTAAGAATATTCATTAAAGAATTCAATTGACCTCATTCAAATCACTTCAGCTTTGTATCATTCAGTTCATTTCAAGTCAAGTCAATTGAATTGAATCAATTCAGCTCAATTCAGTTGTGTTGTATTCAATTCTAATCACTAATCTTAAACACTTTACAATCCCAAAACAACACACAGCAATGACACAAAATAACAACTGGACACATTAGAAACATTAATGTTTAAAAAATCAACCTTGGCCTGTAGCAGCATGACTATTGGTTCATGGTCACTTCAACCAGCCCGAACTATAAGATTTATCAAGTAGGATATGTAAGCCTGCTCTCTGCCTCCCGAACCCAAACTGGGAGGTGGTCCCACAGGAGAGGAGCCCGACAGCAAAGGCTCGGCCTGCCGATCAAAAAAGCAGAGTATTGCAAAAATATTTGATGGATCGGTTTAAAAGATAATATTTACAATAGGTAATGCTGCAGGGACTTCCTTCGGTAATATTGTACTTCAGTGATCCAAGTTTTCTAATAAAACAATGAATCAAAGTGCAGTGACATGCAGTGAATGTGTGGTTTCAGTTTTAGCCCAGGACAATTTCCAGCTATCTCAGACTTAGATGGAAATATTCATACCACTCTCATATCAGTAAGAGAAATATGAAGCTTCAGTCAACAGCCAGTTAGCTTAGCTTAGCACAAATACGTGAATACAAAGGGCAAGCCTGGTGCAGGCTAAAGGTAGAGATATCACACTTGCACTACTACAGCTCACTAATTAGCACGCTAAATCCTTGTCTAAAAAAAAAAAAAGAACAAAGTGTAAAAATGACAAATCTGGTCTTAAACTGGAAGGCAGATTTTGTGCTGTTTCCACCTCATTTCCTTAAAGCTAAGCTAAGCTAACCGGCAGAGCTGATAGCTTTCCGATATAGAAATGACAGTGGCATTGATCATACCATGTAACTTCCAGGAAGAAAGTAAATTAGCACACTTCCCAAAGTTTAGAATTATTCCTTAAGAAAAGAATGAAAAATTAACCACAAATTTAGAAATATTTTTTGGGACTTTCTCCAATTAGGCTTTTTAAATATTTTAATAAAAAAAGAGGTCTTCAAAGGTAACACACTTTTTATTTTTTTATTTTTTTTTTTTTTTAACACAAATAGCTCAAAATCATCTGAAATAATACATACAAAGTGTATATAATACATGTGTAGTGCATGTAAGATGGGTTTGATTTGCCACAATTAACAAAATAATGTCAAAGCAATTTAACATCATCTTACCTCCTCTTAGATATTAAATATCAGTGTCAGTCTGCTGAGGACAGCAGGATCAGTAGCTATAAAACAGAGTGGTTGTTAGGTAAAACATAGACAATGTCTATACATAGGCAAAAATAGACATATTTAAACAGTCACTGCAACAGTGTGTTTGTCACGTCCGCTACACGGAATAACAATGTGCTTTTATTCCCGCAGAGACGTGTTTCCTCAAGGTCTGCCAGATGAGTACGCCTTTGTGACGACATTCAAATTCAGGAAAACCTCAAGACGTGAAGATTGGTACCTGTGGCAGGTTTTTGATAAATATGGAATCCCACAGGTGAGTCAGCCAAATGTAAACAGTAATAAACGTGACTGCATGTGGCCCAATTTGGAACAACTTAGAATAGACTCTGCTCGCTCATCATTCAGTTTCCTTTTTAGGTTACTGGGCTTAAAACATAAAAATAGTGTCATAAAAAGTTAAATTCAGACAAAGCTGAAATGTTCAGTAATGCAACCTACTGTATTATTGTCAAACTTTTTCTTCTCATCTGTTCCCAAAATCTGATATTGAAAAGCAGAATAACTAAACAGTACAGTAGGCCTCCCAAACATCAAGCGCCTGCATGCTTCCTCTCTGGTCGTTAACGTCGTCTTGCCTCTGACCCGTCAGGTGTCCATCCGTCTGGATGGCGAGAACAAGGCGGTGGAGTACAACGCCGTCGGGCTGACAAAAGATGCCGTCCGAGCTGTGTTCAAGAACGCCGAAGTCGACAACCTGTTTGACCGCAGCTGGCACAAGATTGCCCTCAGCGTGGAGGCCAAGTCCGTGTCCCTGTACCTGGACTGCAAACACATCCAGACGCTGCCCATCGAAGACCGGGAGGACATCGACATCCAGGGGAAGACGGTGATCGGGAAGAGGCTGTATGACAGTGTGCCGATCGATGTGAGTTTTTATCTCTGCTGTGAGGATATTCTCGCTATCCAAGGTTGTTTTCTTATGGTTTGATCTGTTCATCAACTGTGTGTCTGTGTTGGTGCAGTTTGACCTCCAGAGGATGATGATTTACTGCGACTCCAAGCATGCAGAGCTGGAAACCTGCTGTGATCTCCCCAATGGGCCTGTGAGTATTACAGTCTGTCGACTGTCCGCCTGCACCTTTCTACTGACTGTGAAACCGTGTACATGGTTGTCTACAAATAAACTAATGCATAGTTATTATGAAAATTACAACAGAGAAAAAGACTGGATGATGTTACTGTTCAAAGGAAATGTGGCATCCAAATAAGTCAATTTATTTGTAATTGCAAGTTGCTTTAAAACAGTAAAGTGTCTGCTCGTTGGCTTAACTCAGTCTCTAATTTGAAGATACTGAACCCGAAGTTGCTACCAATGGCAGGCGAGTGCCTTGCACGGTAGCTTTGCCAGCATAGGTGTGTGAATGTGTGTGTGAGTGTGTGAATTTGAGGCAAACTGTAAAGCGCTTTGTGAGACCACTAAGATGATAAAGTGCTGTTTAAGTAAAGACTATGTAACGTTTAATATTTGATTTCACCAAAAAACAATAATTGTTGAGTCACAGTAGTATAAATCTCATCAGACAGTCCTGCCACTCTGTTCACACAAGTATGCTGCAGTTTTTTTGAAAAGACATTGTTTTGTTGCAGTGCCCTAAGAAAGTGGTGACAGAGGCCCCCCCCGTGGAAATCCTCACTCCGACACCAACCGTGGTGGAGCAACAAAGAGGCCCTCAAGTGAACTGCTCCTGCCCTGCGGGAGAGAAGGTAAAGCCACCTAATTTTACCCCTCTCTTAATCCCCGTCTATTACCTCCACGGATGAGTGGGAATCCTTTCTTCAACGGCTTTCAATAGACGGCTGTGTTTTCATTTCCCGCAGGGAGACATCGGTGCACCCGGTGTTGCAGGTCCTAAGGGTGAAAAGGTCATCTACCATTGCCTTTCAGCACTAGTTTGTGTGTGACAAACTTCCATTATGTTGGTTCGGCTTTCTTTTTTTTTTTATTGTGTGAACATGCCTACCTTTTCAGGGTGACGGTGGCCCTAAGGGTGGCCTCGGATCGCCCGGCCTCAGAGGAGAGAAAGGAGAAACTGTATGAAACAGTCAACATTCACACTATTTATTTCTTCTAAGACGTAAAAATCAGCTAATTGCTAATGTATTGAATTTCACTTTACCATGTGATCATAGCTTCAAAGCATTTAGTTAAACAGACTGTCAGGCAAGTCATTACATACTGCATGCCTTCCAGCTCTCCTGCTTTTCCTCCTGCCTCGATAATAATTGATCCTTATCGATTAATTATTTGCAGGGCAAAGTAATCTCTGTCAAAGGTGACAGAGGTGAGAAGGTAAGTAAACTTGATCCTTCCCGACTCTGCATGAGCATCACCTTTAACCCAAAGACATGTTTTATGCATATTTTATATGCATGTAGACAAAAACCTCTAATCTGCTGCTTGAAATATATACTTCTTCTTTCCTATCTTGCTTGTTGTGTTTATCTTATTTATGTATTTCAACAATTTCTGGCAGGGAGTGTCTAGGAAAATGCTCATTCAGCTGTTATTGTCAGAATTACAGGACAGGTTACCACAGAGGATGTGTAGCGGAGAGGGCAGTGCTACGCAGACGCCCACCAAGCCTTTAGAAATCACAGCCTCTGCGCTGCCTGCCAGTGCCAGCTCGGAGTCTCACAGTATAATTTATTCCTTGAGACAAACTCCCCTGCATGCATCATTCATGTCCTGTCCTGAGAGGGACACTTAAAGCGGCCACAAGAGGTCTGGCAGACAGGACGTAGACCTCTGACTTGTCTTATGTGCTTCGGTTGTGTTGAGAGTGCGCCTGGAAATCCTTTTTGGATGAAACAGGTGCACTGCAGGAAGCAGTCAGGCACTTTTTCTTTCCTTTAACAATGCAGTCAGACAGACAGCAGAGCTCATTTCATGATAAATTTATTTTCATTTTGTTTTTCTCGCTGCGAGAAAACCCCCTGCCTGGTTTGGTAAAAGTGCATTAAATCAAACTTTAATGCACAGTATTCCCGCTGCTTTTTCCATTTCTTACTTTCTGCGAAAGCATCTGGCTTCACTTTTGTTTTTGTTTTTTTTATCCCTGAGAAGGCTGCAATTTGTTGCTGTAAACTTTTCTGAAGCTGATGCAAACACATGACGTAAGTTGACTTCAAGCTGCGGTCGAAAGTGGCTACGTCGGTCATCAAGTCGCACGGGGTGAAAGTGAATTCATCCCGCTTTGATGGCGTCTAATTGCATCTTTAACCAGCTCGAAAAGCGACAATTCCCCCACGTAGCTGTGTTGTTATACAGTTGATGATGTCTTTTTCTGTTAAGGGGTGCAGCAGAGCACCGTCTCCTAATCTCTGTGATGAAAGAAATGACATGCATTAATATGATAGAAGCCTTAAACTCAAATTAAAGGGCAACCTTCTGTGACTTGTAAAGTGGTTTATGAAGCAGAGGGAAGTCTTGCAGTGGGCAAGAGCTCGTGGTACTGTGTAATTTAACAGCCATTGCTTTTCTTTACTTTGAATTCCACGGGATTCTCTGGCACAGAAGATGACATCAGTGTACAAACCAAAAGTGCAACTCTTTGAGGACAATGGGAAGCCATTGTTCCTTGAGTCTTTGGTTTGAATGTGCGACCAGACCGTTGCGGCTCCTGGTGCAGCTGTCATCGTATTCTGGCTACCAAACCTTTACTCAAAAGTGTTTTGTTCATTCCGATCTCGTGTGACTCTTTGTGTTCCGTGTGTAACTCCTATGTGTGACGAATGTAGTCCAATAATACATCTCTAACCTTTGTACTTTGTTCTACATTAATCCACCACGTACTAAACCGTATTTTGTGATGCCACCAGGTTGACTTTCTGACACCATCACCGCCGTCCGTATCGGCCAACTTGCATGCCTGTGTTTGACAGATATATAAGAATAAACACTTGTTTTCCATTTACAGGGTGATAGTGGCAGGATAGGGTTGACAGGTGCTCCTGGACAAAAAGGAGAGAAGGTGTGAACCTGGAGATGTCGACTGTTTTCCTTTTTAATTTTGAGCCTTAAAATGTCAAATACTGGTATTCATTTTATGTTTCCAATCATCTTACAGGGACTTGGTGGCGTGCCAGGTATCGATGGCTTATCTGGCGACAAAGGAGACAACGTAAGAAACAGCATTTGTGTATTTCTGTGTAAAACACAATCTTTGTAACACTTCAGAAATGTATAAATGTGTATTTCTTTTGTAATTAGGGTGCAGCAGGAAAGAATGGTGATCCAGGCCGAGCAGGTCCAGCTGGACCAAAGGTGGGTGAAATGTGGTTCTTCCAGTATTAAATCCATTCACAAAACAGTGCACATGTATGTGGCTCAGCATTGAACGTTTTTTTTTAAAATAAATTTCAGGCAGTTAAAAAAAGAAGAAAAATAACACAGAATGTCTTAAGTTTTTCTGGTTTTGGCTCTGATCTCAGAGACAAACTTGTTCTCTTAAGTGGGCGTACATGCGTTTTTATGGACAATTACCTCTCAGCCTGGTATTGATTTCCTGTGAGAAGAAGTCAGAGGGGTGCAGTTTGGTTGACTTTCCTTTGGATGAAGCAGCAGCTGGTGGGAGAGGCAGCAGGGGAAGGGAGGAGGGTGGTGGGAGGAGGGAGGGGTGGTGGCTTGGGTTGGGGCAAGCGACTGTGACCAGCTGCCCAAGTCCATAAGGGAACAATTGCCCCCTTTTGTTCCAACATAGTGAATACTATCACAGAGCAATGGCTTACGGGAAGGAAACACAATCAGAACGTTGATCAGCTCCTAATCTCAAGCTGTGACCTGTTGTGAACAGTAGTAAAACCATTTCAGTCTAAAATTAGACGCAGAATAAATAAAGTGACTAAAATATACACTCAACTACTCAAATAGCAGCCTCTGAGATCATTTTTCCTAACCCCTGTTTTGCAAATGTGCTAATCTGCAGCATTTACAATCATATTTTTAATGTTGTGTGTCATGAAGTTTTATTGAAACTACTAATTAAAAATAAAATGTTATGAAGTGAAAGGGATCAGTCCCAAGGTTAAAGTCGCAGATAATTATTGCAGGCTTATTCAGTCTAATAGGCCAGATATGACATAGCCAATATATCTACATTAGTGTACATAAATGTAAGAGTTATTCATAGCCATTCATTGACAAAATATTTTGTGTATTCCCAGGGATTTTCCTGTGGCCATCTTGCTTTGAAATTGAATAGCCATAGTGGATTATCTTATGTTATGTTTCAACCCAGTATCACACCAAGGCGTATGGTACACCCAACAGTCCACTACAGGATACCGTGTCAATGTCACATTTGGCCTTGGTTAGGTGTGAAATGGAAGAAACCTCTGGTTTATGCACCAAAAAAACACTTAAATTTAGAAAAAGAAGTTATATTTTGTAAATAATGCTATGTATTTAACGTATTTAAGTTCAATGTAAGTACATGACGCTATATATGTATGTATGTTACATTAAGTGGAGTCCATTTTGACAGTGGTTTTCTCACTGACTTGATCACCGATTTCCTTGGTGAAATTCCTGTGTTTGTTCCATCCAACTACCCATGACCTTCTTCCTCAGTTGACGTTTGTACCACTGGGAATGAGAGCAGTCATGCATGAGTGTACTTTTCATGCCTAGGTGAGGCAAACAATTACACTGACGACGTATCTTCTGGTGGACTGACACAGGTATATTATATGCTTTTGGGGGATGCTTTAGTTCGTGCTGCGTCCATTTCTAATAGTAAGACAAATCTCTGATAAACCAGCTTTATTCTAACTACAAACACAGACTACCTAGACAGAAAAGGTTACCCAGGTTATCTAATGAAAACAGACATTAAGCAGCTAAAGAGAAAGACATTATTTAGCAGCTGGTGGAGACCAAAATAGAGCTTAAACAAGAATGAATATTGGACTTGTTGTTAAATTATCATTATAAACTCATTAATATCTGATGCTGCACATGTTGTGTAGAGCCATTTTCATGTAGAGCTTTGAAAAGGGGCTGATTCACACATCAATATCATCATATTCTTTGAAGCAAATCTTATGTTTTCATTAATTCAGCCTTTAAAGCCAGGTGCCAGGTTATAAAGTTAAAAGTTACTGCTTTAAATATCAGTCAGACAAACTAGTGCGGTATGCTGTGCAATGAGACAACAACCCAATTCAGGGACGTTTCCACCAACATAAAACCCATACTATTCTGGTTTGTGAACTTAAATTTGAACTGTTCCACCAGAAAAAGAGACAAGTTGGGTCAGACTGGGAATCAGAAAATAGTAGGGCCTGACAAATGAACCGTGGCGACATCACCTGTTTGCTTTTATTTAAAGGGAAAATAGTCAATTGTAACAGTGACGCATTGGTTTCTCTACAAATTGATGGAAATCCACAGTTTGGTCCTGGATTTGGAGTTGAAAACTTTCAAAGAGAGAGAGTAAACTACCTTACTACTGAATGTCTGAAAGAACATTTCTTTGTTTCTCTGCTGACAAAAGAATGAAAGTGAGGTCAGAGTTCAAGTTTCTCCTCTGTGAGGGGGTCTTGTCACTGACAGCTGCTGTTTGTTTTGGGGGGTTTCAGGTTCCTTAGTTGGTCAGTTGCATTTTCTACATTGATTCAGCTCTGACTCAGCAGCCCCGAGTTGGCCTGTAGTTTATCACTGAGTCAGCATTGCTGACACTTTGGTGAGAGTCCCGAGTCGATAACTAATACACTCATACAATTGTTGTTCATTTTCTTTTGTACAGGGGATTCAAGGGGATGCGGGAATCCCTGGGACACCTGGGCCAAACGGTGTCACTGTGAGTATAATCTGAATGCATTTCATTAGTTAAAGCCTGATGGTGGTTAATTAAACTTTGTAAATGATAATATGATGTTGCTTTGTGTTGTTTTAGGGTGATTCAGGTATTAAAGGTGAAAAAGGAACACCTGGAGCCACGGTACGTTATACTGTAACCGTTTTGTGATCTAACATCTCCATCTAATGATGATGTTTTAAGCAGTTGCTCCACATATTCATCCAGGGGGGGCTGCCTGCTACAGCCATTTGTTTTTTGGCGACTCCGCTCCATTGCAGCAGATACGTGCTCTGCATTTGGCTCGAGAGCACTTGATCAAAACAGTTGTTGCTGAGGGACAAAGAGAGAGATACTCATTTGCGTTCGCTGTCCGTGTTTACCCAGCATGCCCTGGGAGTTGAACCTTGAGTTTGAACCTGTACAGAAAAACGGGGTTAACTTCTGTGAGAGAGAGAGACCATTCATCTCACAGGACCAAAGAACTGAGGTGCATAATTGTGCAAACAGATGTGGCTTCCTTGATTCACTCTCCACATTTCCTGTCTGGAACTCTGTGGGGGCGTTTGGGGTTATAATGCACCTCATTCAGGCCTGTTGAAGCTTCGTCGATGTCTGAAGTTTCCTCTAAACCTCTAACATTACATTGATGTTAGAAAGTAATTTGGATTCAGTGAGAGGTTATTGCTCTGCATCGACTGTGGTTTCCAAATATGGTCATTAGATTTGTTGATGCTTTAGATGTCAAGATGTTCTTGTGACACCAGAAAGATTAAGTTAAGTCGAGTTAGAAGACTTCAGCAGGCAGTTTGTGTAAGGCACCTGAAACGGAACCAGTACATTGATTACTTTGCCATATGGCATGAGGATGTGTAGCAGGCTAACACTGTAGCTCCATTCAGACATGCTGATGCCAGATTTAAAGCTGTCTGTCAGCCAGTCACTCAGTCAGTAAGCAATTTCCTGTAGGTGCTGGAAAAGTACTTGAGTCAGTGGAGTGATAAAAGGAATAGGTGGTTGAGGAGGGACGTGGGGTTGAAGGCATCAGGACAGTGTTTGTTGACTAAAAAGTCAGAGCTGTTTTTTGGGTTACAAAGCATTCTTCACCGCAAGAAAAAAAATAGTCTTTATTAGGCATGCGAGTTGCACTGCTCTAGGGATGGCATGTTGGTTGGCTGATCCACCACTTTGGTCCAGATTAATATGTCTGAGCCACCATGAAATTTAGTAACGATACCCTACAAAGCCATCGGATGAATTCTAATGGTTTTGCTGAACCCCTTTTACTCTCGCATCACCAGGAACACTTGTGAGTGAAATTCCTTGACTGGATTGCGTTGAAATTTGCTCCAGATATTCAGGTTTCCCTCCAATTGAATTGTAATAACTTTTGTAAACCTTTAACTCTTTATCATACTAATAATGTTGTAATGTTTAAAAAATTTCCCCTCGGGGATTAATAAAGTATATACCTACCTACCTACCTACCTACTTATTAATACATTCTTGGCTGAAGTTTCTGAAGTGAAGAAGGATGCGCAGTTTGATACGACTGTTTGGTCAGCCATGTTTTGTAGTTTGAAATAATTTACCCAGCATTCAGTGAATTAGCCATAAGACAGTCCATTTCTGTATTTTGAAGTCTGACCATTAGTTCAATTTAAACCACAGCAAAAATCGATATTTGTGAAAATGGCTCCACTATTGTTGCACATTGTTCCCTATTGTGAACAGTTTAGCATGCTAAAGTTAGCATTTAGCTGCCAGCATGTCTGGAAACCACAGTCTTGTTTTTTGATGTATCCTCCATTTCACTTCGACCTTTGGCCCAAGCAAGCCCAGTGATAGAGCCTCAAATTAGGACATTATACAAACATGAATGCCATATTTCAATCTTGCTTTCCACTGCCGGTTGCTTCCCCTTTTATCACATTACAATGTTGTTGTTTATTAATGGTTTAATGTTTCCACCTGAAGAATGACCCCGAAACGTCTATTTGTATTACAGTAGTGGATAGAAATAAGTATTGTTATGGATTTTCTTTTGCCAGTTTTCAGAAATGAAATTCTGTTTATCTTATTTTATAAATTTGTTTTGATATATTATGGAAAGCTGATTGTCGTCTTCAGTTAGGAATACTTTGGTTTCCATTTTAGGGTGGTGCAGGACAGGATGGATTCCCTGGAAAACCTGGTGTTCCTGGGAAAGATGTAAGTTGTGATTCTCCGTTTAAAATGCTGCAGTTGCAAACGGATACCGATATTAAAATGTGACACATTTGGTGAGAATTATTTATCAATCTTTCGTCTAAAATTGTTTAGGGGTTGAGAGGACTAGCTGGAGCACCTGGTCCCATTGGAATCAGAGGTGACAAGGTACAGTCACCCCGCTGCTGTTCTGTATGCAAAACAGCCTGATCACTTGATTAGAAACAATTCATAGAAGATACACTGTGCTGATATGAATCATTTTCAAAGAGGTATCATCAGAGGTTTCCCAGCTGTTGTCTGCCCTCTCCAGACATTCCTCCGTCTCTTCCGTGCATCATCAAATCCAGCCCACTCATTTGTCTGAGTAAATAAAATGCAGACATCATTTGTCTGTCTGTAATTACGGACTTTGATGATTCTTCCAGCGGTGCACACACATGCTTACGCCACACCCATACGCATGCACACAGATCCACAAAGAGCTGCAGTGGTACTTCACCCACAAGTTTCACTTTCCTTCAGCCTACAAGGAGCACATGCAATCTTTAACATGACTAATCTCATGAATTATGGTCGTAGCTGTGTCATTTCTAAACTGCCCGAGGGGCTTCACCCGGCAAGCCTCTGGAGTCTAATGACGGGGTGTTTATCCTTGTTGTGTGAACTGTGTCACAGGGCGAGAGAGGCCTTCCCGGATTACCTGGGGATGTGGTGAGTACCACAAATACACCAAAGGGATATAAGAGTTGTGTTCATAAGAATTACAAGGTTGAAATGAAGAACGTAGTGAAGTTATAGAGTTAAAAATATGAGCAGCATTTTAAAATATACATGTAAGAAATTCAGTTTGTACATTTAATTGTACATGTTACCTTGATTTTTATGGTTATTGCTAAACACAGACCAGGTAATCATGGACAAGAGTAACCTATTGATCTCGTTTTTTTAACTGAAGCCCATAACTTTATAAACTAAATAATTGTGTCTCCTGTATTTATGAAGTATAGGACAAGAGATGAAACAGTTAAACAAATAAAAGGAATTAAAAAAAAGAAAAAAAAAAAAGGCAATGTTGAGGACTGATTCATTATTTAGGTTGTTTTAAATACATTTCTTTGGATTTTGGTCTTTTAGTCAGATAAAACCGCAATTTTAATATTTCTCATCATATTAAAATTGCAATGCGGGCATTTTCTTTTACAGTAAACAGATTCATTAATAAAGAAAACAAATGTCAGTTGCAACCCTTTGGCAGACAAAGGAACATGTCCTTCCACTCTTTATTTTCTTTTGTAACAAAAAAAATGGGGGATAATCTGACATAAAAAGCAACATTTTCTTTCATGACACCATAAAGGAGTTTTGTGACAAATGAAGTGTAAAACACATTTTTAGATGAGTATGGTTATCTTGCCCATTGCTATTTCATCACAGTAATTAGGAGTAATGAATTTGACAATGACACACTCATATGGAAACTGCATCATGTAATGATTTCTTCGTTGTTTTAATTGCAGGCACAAAGAGAAGGCTCATGGGGTGGAAAGGTGAGTAAAACAAAACAACATTTATCATGTTTAGTTCATTGACAGATAAGCACACTAAATAATACCTGGTAGTATTGAACATCAAGTATATGTTAGTTAACCACTGTATATTAGGACGAGAGATAAACAGCAGGTGCAGCGTTCGTCAAAACATACAGTATCAAAATGTATACAAACATTTGTGTGTAAAATATTTTATAAACAATTTCACAATGTATAGTTGTCTCAAATACTCGCACAATAAAAATCATTTTATGATTGGAAACTGTTGCCTTACAAATTTGAGTTGACTGCTCTTAGGTTGATGAATTAGTTCAAAGTCATTTTGAGTTGAAGTTGTAAAACAAGCTAACAAAATTACTTATCTTGAAAAAGAAGTTCAGTAAACTTGAGATATTAAGTTGAATCAACAGATTTTGTTCTCAGTTTAAAGAGGGAACTTGCAGATACAGCTGTTTCAGTTCTTTTGTATCAGAGCCAGTAAAGACAACAGGTGATGCTGCTCACAGTCATTTTGATTTATTATAAGTGTATACAGGTGGGACTGAATTAATCTTTGCCATGGTTTGAATTATTTTCATTGTTATGGAAAGAAACAAGCATGACTTAATTAATTAACACATATTTACATTAAATCCATCATGCCATTGTTTTTTTTTCACTCTGCAAATAATAGAGTCCCTCGGGAGCTTTAACTCTCAGCACTGCATTCTGGGAAGTCTATTGAAATGCCACTTTTGTTTCTTATAAACGTAATTTAAAATTATGTAAATTTGGAGCAGTTCATTCATTCAACTCCTCATTTCAAGTCAAAGAAGCTCAAATTCGAACTCATGTTTTTTAATTCTCAAGTGGTCGAAATTTTCGAGAAAATACGACTCTTCTATATTTACATAAAGTCAGTTTGAAAAGATTAACATGAAGTTTGATCATACGGAATATATTGTCTGTATTAATAGGATATATTGATATGTCTGATATATACTCACATGCTCATCTGTTTGACCTGTTTCCAGGGAGAAGCTGGACCTCCTGGTCTTCCGGGTGCCGAGGGCCCTCCAGGGCCTTCGGTAAGATTCCTGATTTATTACTTCCTTCCTACCCGCTTCCTTCTTCCTGCTGTTTTGCTTTTGATATTCAGCTGTTGTGGGAAGGCCACCTGTCCACATGTGATGACAGTTTATTAAAATACCAGTCATGCTGCATGGATTCTTTCTAACGGCGACGGTTCATTCCTCAGGGTCCTCCTGGTGTACAAGGTCTACCTGGTGAACCCGGAGAGTTTGGCCAAAGGGTAAGCATCTCATTTCCATTGAACATAGCTGACCTGATTGTACCAGCAAATCTTAAAGAAGTGCGTCATTTACCTGAGATCTGTATCAACACACGCTGGAAGTGATGTTTTCATGGTGTTTCTGGGTTCCCATCACAGTCTGGCTGACTCAGTATGGCCGGTTTAAACTCTGAAAAAAGTATTGATTTAAATGGGAAACTTCAGTCTTCAAACACTTCACACCAACAATGGGCTCATCCCAAATACTTGCCCCGCAGCTCAACCCAGGCGATGTGCCGAGCTGCTGCTGAGGTCAGGTTTAACAAGAGTTTAGCAACTTATTATCCTTGTTAAGCATACGGTGTCTTTAGAAAACCTGAGAAGATGGTTCCGCCTAGAAGGCTCAGTTCAGGGCACAACATTCCCGGTCATATTAGCTTCCTCCTGTCTTAACCTCCTCCTGTATGGAGTACCTGACCAGTCAATACTACTCACTTTGTCACACTGTAAAAAATGTAAATATATATGTTCTCATCTCAACAAAATGCAAGAAAATGCCCAAAAATATTTGAAAAAATGTACTTTAAAAATATTTTAAAAGCTAAACATGTTTTGCCTTCACTTTAATGTTCAAATCACAAAACAAGAATTTTGCTCTAATAATATATATTTTTTTAAATAAAGCAGAAAGAAGCCTACTTGACCAAACTGGAATTAATCTGCAATAACGGGATGCTTAATGTCCAAAAACAGAAAATTATCATATTCCAGCCACATTATTTTGATTTTGAAAACCCCAATGTTTACTCCTCATGCTAATCAGCGCTAATACTGTAGTTGGTATTTGTGCTTTGTAAAATTATCTACAAAAACTGCCCCTTGTTTTACATGTTCCCTCTGTCTCTCTCCACATTGGTCCCATTACACAGCAGTATGAGATGAAAAACAGATGCAGAGGTCCAACATAATTTGCTCCCCTAAAACATTAACAATGATGCTGAACCACCACCACCCTCTCTCACACACACACACACACACACACACACACACACACACACACACACACACACACACACACACACACACACACACACACACACACACACACACACACACACACACACACACACACACACACACACACACACACACCACCCCAATCCACGTCTCAGCAGTGTGTTGGAATCAACATTTGCAGCTGCTCAATTGGACAGCAGAGTCAAAGCAAACCTCCTCTGACCACGAATCAAAGTCATCTCTACCACCAGAGCTTCTCAGAGACCCAGCATGGATTTATAGTTTATTAACATGAATAAAGCGATTACTCTAGACCTATTTATGCTAGTACATTCACTGCACACAGGGGCATATAGAAAATGCCCCTGTGTGCAGTGTTGTTTTTATTTTGTAGTATCACTGGAGGTCTTGCTGAAGCATTTTGCTGCTTCTTGGGAGGCTTTCCAGGATGATCCTTAAATAAAGAAACAGATTTTGAGGAGCTTGACCCATTTTCTTGAGGTTTAGGGTTGTTATGCCTGAGTTGAAGATGCACAGGGAGAAAGTGTGTGTGTGTGTGTGTGTGTGTGTGTGTGTGTGTGTGGCAGTGGAGGAGAGGCGGGCGAAGGCAGGCTGTTACCTGTGATAATGGGGTCTCCTCTACTGCCAGTGCTGATAGAGTTGGCTGGATGGTTGACTTGCTGTAGATTGAGCTGCTCTCACCTGCACTGCTGCGAAGCTCTCGTTACTCATCCGGTGTCACCTATCTATTCACCTTTATCCTGATATGACAGCTGAGGGAAGCCTGGGCTGTGGACAGACTGTCTTAAAGGACTGCTGAGGATGGCATCAGCAAACGTACAGAAAAATTACGGGAGAAAATAGATGAAGGGCCTTTGCCAATATTTTTTTGGGGGACTTGAATGGAACGAAAAGGGAAAACAGTATCAACACAAATATGTTCTTTTAGCTTCCTGTCCATTCTAATAAAATAAAATAGTTTGACTACTCAGACTTAATGGGGATAAAATGGTTTTGTTTTGAAATATAAACTCTATAAACATATACTGTATATCATTTAGATTTAGCTTGACCAAACTAAATCACCTGAATTCCACTGGAGTTGAAAGCTGAGGTCAAAATTACTGCTGTTAGCTTCAGCATCAGTTTATTTCTTATTTATTTCTCCACAAACCTGGATTTAGTTGGTGCCTTTTTAGCTGAAAAAAACAAAGTACATGAGCAAGTTTTAGCTCCCCAAAGTGGATATTATTTAATTACCATTAAAAGTTAGTGAGTGGCTATCTCCCCAGTTAGTATGCTGCCTCGATGTTATCTCCCTCATTATGTAGTTATCCGTTTCTGTGAAGAGTGCATGTCACAGTTTCTCGAGTCTACAGAAATGTTTACAGAAACTGAACAAATTTATTGTGAAATGTTTTTTTATGTCTTTGCTCCATTTTGATCAAATGACCTATGTTTTGGCTTGCAGGATAGAACTTGAACTTAGTATCACCACCAACACCTTATTAAACTTAACAAAAAGCGATTGTCTCAGAAGATTCTGTTTTCACTGTTATATGAACCTAGTTATAGTTACGTAGTTCTTTTCAGGAAGATTCCTAGAGAAATAAATTACGCAGCCATAAATGAAGGCTCATTTCTCAGCTTTGAGGTATGAATATTGTTCTAAAACCTGACATGGTGGAGAAGTACTGAATACAAAGACACAGGGTCTAAAATTAGCCGACTGAAGAAAATTTTAACTGCAGAATCTAAATTCTTCCAAATTGACTAAACTCCCTGAATGTACAGAAACCTCACTTTTCTCAATGGTTACTACAACCCTGAAAAATGCTCACATTATGTCCGTACTGTTTTTTATATTATATTATTCCGTTTTTAATTCCACACTGTTGTCTTTCAGGGAAAGAAAGGTGAAAGCGGACTGCCTGGAGTCGATGGTCTTCCTGGACCTCCTGTAAGAAGAATTTGAATTTGCTAATAAAGAATGGGTTATTGTTTGTTTGGTTGTTTGTGGGCACATTATAGACAACACAGGTTAAACGAATATATACATACTAGAATCACGACAAATGTGCAGACAGCATCCCTGTATCCATTTGTAGCCACCAGAATCTACAATATTGTTCAAAATAAGGTACTGAGTTTTCCAAATGACTGGAAATTGAATTCCAAATATGAGGATCTGTTTTCTAAAAAACGGATTTTCTGCGGTTCCTCCTACATTATGCATGTTGCAGTAACTTTCATAGATTTTTAAAGCAACATGAAAACCAAACAATAATTTATTCTGTTTAAAAAATAAAAAAAAATTGTAACAGTGCCTACCTTTAAAACGGGGCAGAGTGTAGGCACTTTAGCTACAACTATGTTGTTACGTCATTGCCCTCTGCTGGACAGCACATGGTAATGGCTAATCTTGGAGTAATGGATAAATAATGTCCTAAAAGGCTACCATACTATTCGGCCAGGTGTGAATAGTTTTTAGGTGAAGAGTGCCCTTAGGGCTTTCTGCTCGGGTCCGGGTTAAAGAAAGAAGAAAAGAGTTGGATTTCTGTTAGAAAGAAAACCCTGAGGGCAAAACGGCTCCTGCCTGCGGGAAGAATGTGGAAAAGGTGAATAAAGTTGGAGCTCAAAGTACAGCGATGTGTCGCCTCCTGTTGATATCACAAATATTCAAAATTTATTTCTCCAAAATAAAGATTCCAAATGCAGGGTTGCCATTTTGTAAATGCTGCTTGTTAATGACCTTTTGGGCTGGAAACAACACCTGTTCAACAAGCACAAAATAAACTTTAAAAGATGACATCTTAGGCTGCTATTCCTGCAGTCACTCCTTATTCACAGCAGAGCTGTACTAATAACAACTTTAAAGAAGTAACCAAAATATAATGCTAATTGTAGGTAACAGCTGAGCCTAATTATGCATCTTAAACGGAATCGAATGCTTGTAAACTTTAAAGGCTGAGACCGACCAGCACACATCCTGCCAACCAGCACCTGTCACATCAGCAGCACAGTAGTGGAGTCCAACGACTTAACCATTAATTAGTCTGAGAGTATGTGAAGTTATTCTAACAGTAAAGTCTCTTTTGAACTCCTTGAGGTTTTTTTAAAAAAAATTTTTAGCTTTTTTTATGGTAGGAACAATTAAAGCTCTTTAAACATTTATGTTGTTTTTGAAAAGTAAATGTCCCCTTTAATCAAAAGATTCATTATTATTTAAACTGACCTCTTGTTTATGCGCTGCTCTCATCAGTGCTTCTTCCAGCACCTTAGTGACCTCTCAAGGAGAGCTGAGGAGAATTAATGTGGTGCTTTAATTGTGCGGGCAGCTCATTATTTGATGTGACCCACAGAGCACAAAATTACTACTCTCTCAAAGGTGTCCTCATTGTGGGTTTTAATAGAAGGAAAATAAACAGCCTGGATTCAAACCAACAGGTTATGTCAATTAATTTTACAAATTGCTCCCTTGAGCAAAATAGAAATCCACCCGTATTCGAGTGGAATTGGAGGTTTAACGAGCTCTAAACGGTGCTACAATACCTCCCTCTAGTGGCTGCTCTGGAGAATAGACATGTAGTATCTTGTGGACAATATACAAATCTGAATATTTGGTTTGAACAACAATTAAGAAAATGAGAATGAAATAAAATATTTCCACATGATCAACTTGTTGTTGTTTTGCAGGGTCCTCAGGGTCCTCCTGGACCACCAGGAAACCAGGGACACACTGGACCTCCTGTAAGTGACCAGAAAGGCAGTCGTCATTAAATATGTTCATTTGCGTTGGCATCGAATGAACGTCTGCTGTTGAACATGTTGACACGCCTCTTCTTTCTATTTCAAGGGTCTGCCGGGTGAAATTGGATTTTCAGGCAAACCCGGAGAGTCTGGAAAGCCAGTGAGTTGACCTTTTATATTCTCAGATAAAAATAAACATAATTTTCTGTTAACGCTACTTTTCGTCCTGGGAGTTCAGTGTGTGTTGCTGTTCTTCTGTTCGTGTCACTAAATGTCAGCGTTTTGTCCCTGATCTTCAAAGGGTCTTCCTGGTAAAGATGGTCTGGATGGTCTTCCTGGAAACGACGGCGCCATGGTCAGTATGACCTTTACATTTCCATGAACAAACACTTTTAAAGCACTAAAATTTGATATGAACAAAGGTTTGAATGACTGTGTAATGTTTAAGGGGTCTTATGTACACACAAAAACAGAGAATTATGCCCCACATTTTCAGTTTTGCTCCAGGATGTGGAGGTTCTTTAGTGTCCTTTAGCTCATTGTTTTGTTTTATGAACCCTAAATGTACTGTATTGCTATACTCTCCCTGTTTTCATCAACCTTGTTTCTCGCTGCAGCAGGTGGACATTTTCAGTCAAACAGCTCTGATAAGCTCACTGATAACTGATGAAGTTATAGCAAGTAGCTGGTGTGGAAAGTTTATCATCGAGCAGATTGATAGCCACGTGTATTTGTGAGGGGTTAGAAAAACCAAAAACCAAGGCAAAGGATCAGTGAGTGTTTGTCAAGAGTCAAAATTCAATCGGCGGGTACTGATGTAGCTTTCCGCCGGTTATAAAATAGGCAGCTGATTACTAACATGTTAGCCATGGCAAATTTACAGGTCCAGAATATGTCAGTGTTGTTCAGGATCTGGAGTTTTTATACAAAGTGGATCAAAATATACACGCACCCTTAAATTGGTTCACTGTCGGCCCTTCAGTAGACCTTTTTCACAGCAGGCATGGTAGGGAAAGTACAAGTGTTTGAATGATGGCGGGGACCTCCCCTACGTGAAAAGCAGCCATCGTTAATACACCTGCGCTTCCCCGAGAATGACAAGACCACATTTTTTTTATATTTATATATAACGTTAGGAAGGTTACTGTGAAATGTACAGATTACTTGTTACCTTATGAAAGATGTATTTAGTAAGATAACTGTTAATAAGGAGAGGAGAGGAGAGGAGGTGCAAATTCAAACAAGAGAACCAATCAAAACAAGGCTCAAACATTGAGCACATCCTGCTAAATGAATGGAGCCTGCCTGGACGATTAACTTACTGATTACGATCACATTTATTTTGTAATTTATATTATGTAACTACATTACATGTGATTAGTTACTCCCCAACACTGTTTATACATGAACTACTTGTGATTCCTTTATTCATTTTTTAGATTTATTTTTGAAAAACCTTTTGTTTTAAACATTAACTTTTGACTGACGTATGTAAATGTAACACTGGGACTAAACTGACTTGTAGGACATACACTTCCTGGCAGATTGTTTAAGCTGGTACAGGGTTTGAAGCGATGAACTCTGATTCGTAATCTTGTGTGTGAAGGGACCCAGGGGAGAACGGGGAACAGATGGTTTTCCTGGCAAGCCTGGACCGAAGGTACTTTGACTTAATCTCACTCAGAAACACACACCGCAATGAAATAAATACAGTATGCAGCTCAGGAGATAGCGTGTGTATTTTCCATATGTAAAGCTGACATTTTAATTTGTGTGTGTGTGTGTGCGTGCGCGTGTGTGTGTGTGTGTGTGTGTGTGTATGTGTGTGTCTTCTCCACAGAGTGACGACGGGCCTCCTGGACCAAGAGGACCTCCAGGGGAGAGAGTGAGTTCACAGCTGTCTTTTTTTGTGTCATTATTGGGATATATTGTGTGATAATGAAACCCATTTTATGACTTTGTTTTTATTTCTTTCTACAGGGAGAAGCTGGTTCTCGTGGACAACCAGGTGCTGACGGAACAAGAGGTGACAGGGGAGTGCCGGTAGGTGTGACTCGAAGCTTTAACAACACCAGAAATATATACGTTTACAGCTAGACTCATCATGTAACGCTCAATGTCTCATTTGCATCTGCAAACATGGATAGTTAAGAGATTGCACTTTTACACTTTATAGAACTGAAATCATTTCTGGAAAAATCAAACCTCTCAATCAACTTTGTAATTGGTTTGGGCCCCCTACTGGTACCCCTTAAGGGACTGCTGGGTGTCCCCAAATACCACTGTAGTTGATTTTCCAATTTAAAAAAAAAAAAAAAATCCCCATTTGCCTGTTTGTAATCGGTAAGAAATAAGTAAATTATGAAATATTAATTTTGGCTTCTTTTTTGTAGGGAGAGAGAGGACAGGAAGGGCCACTGGGGCCAACAGGTGAAAAAGGTGACAAGGTAAGTGATAGAAAAGGAATCTCTTTTGTGTGTTTGACAACTTTCTGAATTGAAATGAGCATCCTGCAGTGTTGGTGTAGTTACAGTGGTGGTCACCCTGCAGTGTTAGCTGTAACAAGGTCATTAGCATGCAGACTCTGTGAACATATTGTCTCATATTGCTTCAGGGTGAAGTGGGAGCTCGGGGACTGCCCGGCACTCCAGGAAATGTAAATACACTTTCTAAGAGTGCATGTTAACATAATACACAGTTACAGTCCTGCAGTATATTCTCAACCATTTATTATTCAGTGCAGATGTAATAAATTATCATCTGTCCTCCTCACAGGTTGCAAACGTCATCCCAGAGCCCGGCGAACCTGTAAGTAGCCGTCACCCACCAGACTTCATTGTAGGATTAGGCATTTTTAGAGTTCCTTCAAAAGCAGTATATCTGGTTTTGTGTGTAACCGCACGCTGTGTTTTTTTGTTACTCCTCTGCACACCAACTTCTTCTTCTTTGCCGACATCAAAACTTGTCATTCCTCTGCTTGTTCTTTCCTCCAGGGGACACCCGGACAGACGGGAGAGAAGGGGGATCAAGGGAAACCAGGAGAGATGGTGAGTCTTATTTCTTTCCTTCAACATAAAACCAAACTTCCTCTGGCAGTACGCTCAATGATCCACTAGATGTTAGCAGAGATTTGATACAAGTGAGGTCACAAAGAAAGCTCGGAGTAAATTAAACTGTTGCAGACAGTAATGCGCTGACCTGATTCTCCATTCACTTTTAGTTTATAGATGTATTAAATGGAGCAGAATAGAAATTATTGGTAAATTTAGCAGGATATACACTTCTACTTATACACTTACAATTACACTTACTTATACAGTTAAATGTATACATAGTCATACGTTTGATACACTACAAAAAGGCCAGCATATGTTTCTATGATGTTCTAGGATTACTTTTTCAGGTCAGCCAATGAAAGTGTTTCATTAATAATTAAGTCCCAGAATATTTTCTTAATGTGTGGGTGTTGTTTTACCTTTATTATATTTTACCTTCTCTTCTTTCTGGAATCATAAAAATCCTTTCAGAGTTCTATGAGAAATGTTAAAACACATATTTGAATAAATGTGTCTTCTCTAAAGGGTCCGAGAGGTTTACCTGGTGAACAAGGCTTTAAAGGACAACCTGGACTCCCGGTAAGCAGGTTCACTCTTTTACTGTCCACTCATTTTAATTGCAGTCCCTTTCATTAGCTGTGTTGATTTCAGGGTCCGCAGGGTGACACCGGACTTACAGGAGAGACCGGACGTGTTGGAGACCCGGTAAGTGGGTCCGTTTAATGGGATTCACCTTTTTTTTTTATACAAGATGTTCTTTACTGTACTGACTGTAATGCCTTATCTTCCAGGGTCCACCTGGCATAGCTGGCCTTCAGGGTGCTCGTGGATTACCAGGAAATGTGGTAGGTCTTAATTTAACGTTATTGATGGGCATAGGAATTTCCTGCTGTACATGCTTCAGTTTTAAAAGTAGCTGTCACCTGTTTTTAAGGGCATACCGGGGATCATCGGGCCTCCTGGTCCAGCCGGACAAAGAGGAGACAAGGTCAGTCACCTGTCCTGGGTATATTTGGTCGGATATGGTTTTTAAATAAGATTAAAGATCACGTTGAGAACGGCTTTGGCGGCGCAGAGAGAAAATCAGACTGCAGACAAGAGAGAGCGACCTCGTGTATCCTCCATTATTGTTTCCAGTCTTTGAATTAATTTCAGTCCTGCAGCAGCAGCGACATGGAGGAGGTTCACACCAGAAATTCAGAGCACTTTCCTCTGCCTCTTGTGGCTTTATCTTTTTTTCTATTGGCTTTTATCCACAGAAGGAGCTGCAGTGACATTTTTAACCGTGTCATTACTGCTCATTCTCTATTTTAGAGCAACTGGAAGCAGATCGTTTTCTCAATACGCAGGACATGATACGCATAATTTTCAATGGATATGATCCTGTGGTTGTAAAGTGCAGTGTTATCCTTAAAAATCGCCTAAAATTTGCAAAGTAGAAATCACACTGTTCCAAATTTGGAGCAATAAAGGTATGTAAGGCATCTGCTAGTGTGTCTGTTGGGAGGCAATACCAAGTCTCTGTATTTCTTGCTTTTTATTTTAGGGTGAACCAGGTAAAACAGGACAAGCAGGCCCCCAAGGCCCCCCCGGAGATCCCGGTTTGACTGGATCCCCTGGACCAACAGGGAAGGGGAAAGACGGCCAAAATGTAAGACATTTATTTGACCTGCCAGGCTATATTTAAAGTGGAGCATCCCTCAGACATACAGTATTGTAGATTTGTTTACCTAAATTCACGAGACAAACATCAGGGCTTTTTGAATGATTTAATGACAATGAAACAGATTTGTGTTTATATCACATATTATTTTCCTTTAGATGTTTTTTTTACTCATCACTGTGTTCCAATATTTAAATGATAGATTCAACATTTTTCAACCAAGCCACAGATATTAAAATGTTTCATATTATCAATAATTCAGTTTAACAAGAGAAGCTACAATTCTTCAATTAAATAACCTCTGTGCTGTTTAATTACATTATTATCACATATAATATATTCATATATATATATTATACCCCATGTATTGCCATGGAAACGGAGATCATACTAACAAAAAGTTATATGTTTTAAAGGCGAATTGCCGCACAATATGAATAGATTTTCATTACATGTTTTATTTAGACTTGTTGTTAATTGCAATTTTATACTCGAGGGTGAGCTTTCACTTCCTTATTGACACGACAGTGATGCAGAGCAGAGGGGCTTGCGCAGAGCATCCGTAAGCATCACCGAAGTCATTTGAAATGAGTCATTAACCATTAGCTGCACAGCAAAAAGGAATGAACAGTTTCTACCCCGAAGCCATCAGCATACTAAACTCTCCACCTAAATGCCCACAATCAAAACCACTGAATGAACCCCGATAGACAACACTTACACTGTGCATCACCACCTGTGTGCAATACCAGAACTGTGATGTGAAGTAACTCTGTATAATATGTAGCAATGTGTGTGTGTGTGTGTGTGTGTGTGTGTGTGTGTGTGTGTGTGTGTGTGTGTGTGTGTGTGTGTGTGTGTGTGTGTGTGTGTGTGTGCTTGTGTTAGGTTGTGTACCGACTTTTATATATATTTTTTATACTTTTATACTTCTGGTACATGTATAATATATATTCTTGTTTGATTTGTTGGAGCTACACTTGGGTGATGTGCTTGAAAAAGAATTTGTAGGCCAGGACAACGACAAATAAAGAAATTCTATTCTGATCTATCGACTGACACAGAAAACCAGAAGATTAAAAGCAATTGGAACCAACATTTCAATGCCTGGTTTAATATGCGGTTATTAGTATGAGGATCATTATATCTGATATGTTACTGAGCCTCCTGTATTCCACGTGTTGTGCTTGTAAACATCTCCCTTCCCCGTTGAACCGCAGCGTAATATGAGTATGGCAGAAAAGAAAAAAAAAAAAAAAAAACGAGCCTGAGTCGGCACTTTTTTGCGCTGCAGCTCAACATGTTTCTTCATAATTTTTCACCACCAACCAGACATGTGGCCGTCCTGCTGACGAGGCAGGCGCAAACAGGAAAGACATTGTTAAGACATATCACATTAAAGCAGCGCGGGGTCTCAACAGATTATTTTTTTTACAGCTGCCAGGTGCGGCCCCAGGGGCCCCCGGCTACAGTTATGTGCGTGGAGAACAGCGGCTCACTTTCAACCATAAATGATTTATTGAAAAAAAAAAAAAAAAATAAAAAAAAAAAGGTGTAATTCCAGTGTTTCCAGTGTTTGAGGAGCAAGCAATGATTTATGTCATTTATGATATTACAGGGAGATCCAGGACCACAGGGAATTCAAGGACCCTCTGGGCCAAAGGTAAGATCATTTCAGAAGTTTGCAACAACTTTCGAGGTCGCCTGAGGTGTTTTTTTTATTTTATTTTTCTCATGCACAGGTGCTCTTTTGTTGATGTGAAAAACATCATCTTTTTTTTTGTTTCTGGCACGGATGAGAAAAACAATTCATTTTTGTTGAAAGCAGCAAAAGCAATTTCTGTGCCCACTGCTCTGTGACCGTCGCTCTGATTATGACTGCCTGTTTGCCGTGAGGAGCTTGATGTCGGGGGCACAGAACGGGTGAGGCTGGACAGGCGCATTTGCTGGATTTATGGTGTCAAATCGCTCACCCTCATCACCAATACATTTTCTCTTCTGAGCACCAAAATGTCAACTCTAGATTGTTTTTTTTGTTGTGTTTTTTTCCATCACAGATTAAAAACAGTGGTATTTCTGGGATCAGCAGTCATTGCTGAATGGAGCAAGCCCAGACTCTTAGTCAAACATTAAAGCTGAATTGATATTACTTAAGAGGCAGGATGGTGAAGTAAACTTAGATTTTTTTTAAAATATTTCTTTGCCCTCCAGGGCCAACCGGGCTCCCGAGGAGAACCTGGGGTGCCAGGGGACAGAGGTTCTGCAGGAGAAGGCAAAGTGGGACCACAGGTATGAACACCGATACCAGTGTGTTAAACTGATCCTCTTCCAGTGTATTTACTCACACATATCTATATTGTCTTTCACAGGGGCCTTCAGGAAATAAGGGGGAACCTGGAGCTGCGGTAAATATCTGATAAAAATAACACTGAATATATTTACGCTCATAAATTGTGTTTCTTTGAAGGTATAATTATTAATCTTGTAATCTGACTTTGTACATTAGGGGGCGATGGTGAGTCACTGTAGCGTTCATGCTCCAAACTCTGTGACCCGTCAGATTAAGTGACCTGCAGTGTTGGTTGGGTTGGTTTAGTCATGAGGGTGAGAGCACCGGCAGGTCACAGAGTCTGACAGGAGACAGACTTCAGTGTAACACCAGTTTCATAGAAATTACATACTTCTGCCGTGAGTTGTTGTTTATTTTTTAACGGATGATTGTAAAGTCAGATTGTATGCACCCCCTAGTGGATAAACTAGGCTGAAAAATTTGGTTAATGCAAAAGCGCCTTAAACTGCAACACCACTGAGGGCCGCTGCTCCAAAAAGCCTCCAGTCAATGCATTTTTTCCACAAGTTATTTTAACTGTTGTTAGCCAAAGTCACTCCTTCTTATTAGCTGTTTTTTGGGGGACGTGTCTGTTTGATTGACAGGCCTGTGGTTACGGCTAGCAGTGGGATCCACCGCTCGCTCCCCCTCAACTCACCCAAATATGGTCCCTTCTGGCCCCAAACCGCTCGCCACTAGCAAGATGGCGACGGTCAATATCTGAACTCGAGGCTTCATCGCGGCTGTTCATTAACCAATGGGTGACATTACTGTTGGCTGCCACTTGGGATAAACAAAAAAATGGCGATCAGTTAAGCCTATAGTTTATATTATTGGTTTTTCATCTCCATTTTTAGATCATAGCATCAAGAAAACAGCCACACTTATTCTATATATTTTGCCAAAAGTTTCAGCAATAAACAGGTTAAAATAACCTTCTTCTTCCGCTCATGTTTGACTGAGAACAGACTCGACACTACAGCGACTCACTATCCCCTCTTGTGGTACAGAGTGGTATTATGAGATTAGCGTGCTCACTTTAGTAAACGTCTCTGCAACACAATAAATAGACTCCTTTGAAAAAAAACATCAACGCTTCGATTTCTTTTCATTCTGTGGATCATTTTAGTTCGTTTTTGAATGTTTTAAACTAAATAGCTTACATAATGCCCCTTTAATGTGTGTATCTGGGTTTCAGGGTTTGAGGGGTCAACCTGGAGTCCCTGGTCCTCAAGGCCCAGCAGGACACAACGTAAGTCCAAAAATGAATTAATTACACAAAAATCTGTTAATTAATGAAGTGAAAACGATCTGAAGAATTTAGTTACTAGCCTTGACTCTATTTGTATTCCCATTTACCATTTTAACTTTCCGTAAAAAAAAAATAATCAAAATTTTGTTGAATGACAATACATGCCTGTAAATTTCCATTCATGCTCAGCTAATCAAAAATGTAATTTTTTTCTTTTGCAACTGCAGGGTCTGCCAGGAAGACCAGGAGAGAAGGGGACACCAGGAGAGCCTGTGAGTAAAAAGCCAGAGACCAACCAGTGCTATCGGAGCTTTTGATTGAACTGACAGTAGGACATGAAAATAGTTATTTTTCCAGATGTTTCTCAGCTGAAGTCCACTGAATATTAAGTGGAGTATAAGGAGACTGTCTCCTTTGAAAAATAGTACACACGAGGCTTATCACTAAAGAACTTCCATCAGTGGCTAAAATGAAACCGTTTTCTTGTCCGAGCGCAGGTATTTTAAATAGTTTTAGATTTCTGACCCACAACTTTAACGTTCTGGTTCATGTTTCCACTGAAAGGGCACCAAAAAAACTGAACATAGCAGAGCATTTAGCAGCTAAATATGTTTCTCAGGAGTTGGTGCGGACCAAAATCAAGGTAAAAGGAGAGAGGATATCAAACAGGAAACTAAAAGAATAGCACGAGCTGCTAACATCAGAACATCTTTTTAAGGCTGTACTGTGTCTCATATTTGTGATGTTCAATTTATTGACGAGTTCTGGCGGAAAAAAACACACACTTTCAGTTTAGATCTGAGGAAACCAAATCATTTAGTGGATGCTACTAGATATAAAGAGGAGTCCACAGTCGTTCTCCTGATTGCGGTGACAACACTCTCTGTGACGTGGTTTGGCACCGTAGTACCACCTCACATCCCAACAACAACAGACCACAGCCAGTTGTGATTTAAAGGTTCAGTGTGTAGGATTTAGATTCATGTATAATCACCAAAAACTAAGAACCATTGAGTTTTAATTACCAAATGAGCTATATCTTCATAGTGTCCTCTTCCACAGGGCCCATCATATTAAACTGCTATGTTTCTACGGTAACCCAGAAGGCACAAACCAAGCACTGACTCTTAGAGAGTGTTTCGAGGTGACTATATTCTCCTACACGCATTTGAAAGGGAGGATGAAGGCGGAGGATAGCAATGAATTATATTTTGGGTAGTAGATTGGTTACTGGTTGGAGAGGGTCCCCTCCTGTCTTAAAGGTCCCATATTGTATGAATTCAGATTTCCATTCCTTGTTTGATTATAAAGCAGATATTGGTGCTATATAAATATTGTGACAGTGTCCAAACACTCAGTCCACAGAGAAATACACACAGTCCGTATTGACCAACTGTGGCATTTGGACTGTTGTAAGTTGGTGATGTCACAAACTCAGGCTCATGTCGTACGTCCGCCCTCCCCACGACCCACTGTCAAAACCTTTATGTGGAAGAAAACACTGAGTGGTCATTCTGTCATGAGCTAAAAGATTGAAGAAAACCTGTTGTTGGTCCGGGTGTGTGTTTGCCTGAAAAGAGTCAGCCAATCAGAAGAGAGGGTCATTAATATTAATGAGTCTTAAAGGCACTGACACACAACAGCCTGTTCTTGGTTGAGTTTTAGATTAAAGCACAACAAAGGGAGATATAAAACTATTTAGGTTTTTTTTTTTTTTTTTTTTACTTAAATCCAAGACGATTTCTTCTTATGTTCGGGCAACACGGATGTCCTCTTCAAGAAGGGCCAGAGTCGACTCCATCTGCTGAGAAGACTGAGGTCCTTCGGAGTCTGCAGGACTCTGCTGAGAACATTTTACAACACTGTGGTGGCGTCGGCCATCTTTTATGCAGCAGTCTGCTGGTGCTGTACAGGTACAGAGAGGGACAGGGGGAGAATAAACAAGCTGGTCAGTCCTGTCCTGGACAGTCCTCTGGGCTCCATAGAGGAGGCGGGTGAGAGGAGGATGTTAGCCAAGCTGACATCGATCATGGACAACACCTCTCACCCTCCATGAGACTGTAGGAGCTTTAAGCAGCTCCTTCAGCGGCAGACTGCTGCATCCTCAGTGCAGGAAAGAGTGCTACCGGATAAAATAATGTGGCACTATTCATATTCATTTCATTTCATTTTATTGCACTGGTCACTTTTTCCGTTCATCCCAAGCTGTATTTATTTGTTTTTTGTGTTTATATGGTCTGTGTGTGTGTGTGTGTGTGTGTGTGTGTGTGTGTGTGTGTGTGTGTGTGTGTGTGTGTGTGTGTGTGTGTGTGTGTGTGTGTGTGTGTGTGTGTGTGTGTGTGTGTGTGTGTGTGTGTGTGTATTTATTCATTGCTCTTTTTCATATTGTGTGCACCTTTTTGTTCTTTCTATGCTGCTGTGACGACCAAATTTCCCCACTGTGGGATCAATAAAATGCCCACATCCAAAAGTCTAGGTCCATACAAAAATCTGTGCTCAAAGCCCTGACCTCAAGTCCATCCAAAACCTCTGGGATGAACTGGAACACTGACTGTGATCAAGACCTCATCAAACAACATCATAGTATAGTTGGACTTTCACAATTCACTTGTGGCCAAATGGGAGCGAAATCTGGTGGAAATGTTGACTCCAGAGGAATGGAGGATATTAGAGCAGCTCTGGAGCAAATGTTCAGCAGTCACAGTCATGTGGCTTTAACCTACTTCGGCCATATACTAAACCTATTAAGACATCTTTGGACAGTTTATTCTGAACAGAGCCTCTAACGTTGCTTCTTTCATTTGCTGTCTCTCAGGGGAAGGCAGCTGACCTCTCTGATCTGAACCTGAAGGTAAGGACCATCTCCGCTTCAGTGAGGAATAACTTTACGTTTGGATCCTGGGACCAATTACTTTATCACCAACATGCCTGTGCTTTCTTTAGGATGTTTGCTCAGACTGCCCTGCAGGTCCAGCTGGACCTCCCGGACTCCCAGGAGTCCCAGGAGATAAAGGACACGCGGGACTTCCAGGGAAAAACGGCCAAGACGGATACCAAGTAGGACAAAGTCATTAACATCTCGATATTGTTGTTACTAAGCCTGCTTCTCCTGTGATGTGAAGGCAGTTATAATAACCCCGTTCATCTTTAAAGGACTAGTATAAAGTGCGTGTCTCTGTGTGAGGGATGAGTGCTGAGTTTCGTCATCATTAGTCACGGCCGCGGTGACGGATGGCGAGGCTCTGCCTGCATCATTAGCTCGGCTTCCTCTGGGGGCAGCAGTGAACGATTAGGACCCGGCGTTGTCCTCCCGGACAGAGACTGATGGTCCGCTGTGTCATTACAGGGCCCGCCGGGACCCGCCGGACCTCAAGGGCCCCCTGGAGCTGACGGCGGGAAGGCAAGTTTGCACACTAACTGCGCCTTAAATTGCTCCCATGGCCGAACGCTAATTAGTGGCTTCTGCCTACAGCTTTTAGTTTTGTTTTGCATCACAGAGTTCAGGTAAAAGTCTGAACAGGTGCTGAACCATATTTCAAAACCAACATTTTTTATTTTTTTTTCCATCCTCCTCCTCCTCGCTGATCTTTTGAACTCTTAAGGTTTTATTTTTTTCAGCTTTCCTCTTGAAATATAACATTTCACACAATCTTTCTTTTTTTCTCACCACAGGGTACAAAAGGGGATCGAGGGCCCGTGGGAGGCCCCGGGGACAAAGGAGACAAGGTATATTTGTCATTTCTGACTCATAAGTCTCCTCTCTGGCTTTTCCTGTCTTCTTTCTCTCCGTGCTTAAAGAAACAACCATTTGAATATTTGCTGCAAAATTATATTTCAATCACTATTGTCTGTATCAAACAGGGTCACCCGGGTCCCCCAGGACATCCGGGCCCTGCTGGACTCATGGGTATACCCGTAAGTAACTACTCTGGGCCGGTCTTTACATAAGATGGTCCAAATACTTAATTATGTTTAAATGGGGCTCATTTGTTTGGATATGGTCTCATGGTTGGCCTTTCTATTTCTGTTGTCCTCCACTGACTCTGCCCCTTTCTCTGCAGGGTACCGATGGACAGCCTGGCCCCGTGGGTCCCCCGGGGCCGCCTGGAGAAAAGGTCAGGCCGCTCTCCATGTACTTTCCCCTCAGAAAATGTATTACCCATGTGTCATTATTGTACAAACCTCTTCCCTCTAGCATGTAGGTCAGGCAGCCTGTGCGGTAATAGTGGCTATAAATCATTTCTTCTTTCTTTGTTGACGCTGACCTGTTTGTGTTTGTTTGTTTTCACCAGGGCAAAGAGGGTCTCAAAGGAATCCAGGGACCACCGGGTCTTCCTGGCCTGATAGTAAGAAGAATCATTTGATGTGCAGCATCATGAATATACGTGGAGCTCCTGCAGTGAGGTGTAACAGGCTTGTTTCTTTCATGTGCAGGGCCAGCCTGGAAAAATGGGGAAAGATGGCCGACCAGGTGAAACAGGAGACCCTGTGAGTAAATGATCCAAAGAGCATGCAGAGTTTGAACACCAACTGTAACACATCGTCTATATTTAGATGAATTTGATGGGTTAATGTGCACAGACTTGATGCTGTATTTGTTTCTGTTTTCTTTCCAGGGTAAACAAGGTGAACTTGGACCTGCAGGAAACCCTGGTCTCCGTGGACTCCCTGTAAGTAACCACTGGTAAACAGATGTGATGGAAGAAGCGGTGCAAATTACAGTGGCTGATTGTCTTCGTCTTGTCTTCCTGTTCAGGGATTTAAAGGCCACAGAGGAGAACCTGGAGCTCCAGGACCGAAGGTCAGTTTGGGTTTTCATGGATTGAATTTGAGCAGCCCTGTTTGTAACTAAGTTAAAAATTACTGTTAGCTAATCTTTGACACTGTTTTCCTGCCTAATGAGCTTCAGCATCGTAGGGGAACCGCATTGGTTTTCTGTCTGGAATATTTTTCACAAGGAGAAAAGGAACATATTTAACTGTAACTACAGGAATATCCTTCTTTACTTTGCGCTGTTAGACTCCTGAAGCACTTCCAACAAATTAAATTACGACCACAAATTAGTGTAATGCAACTGCAATGGACTTTGTCCGACTATGCAACAGAAAAAACACGAGTTTCCAACGTTTACCACATTTTGCAAGATAATATAATAATAATAACATTGGAATTTACATGGGCTTCACACATTACACCAGCAAATGTTCCAAAACCACATTTCCCATGAGCACAATCACAGGTGTATGTTGTCACGAGTTTTTGCACATGTGAAATTCATGTTGTGTTTTTTCTGTAAGGGATGACATTAAAAAAAACACATAACTGAAGACTTTGAGGGGCAACATTTCCTTTTATTTTGACAAGGCCATGTAGAGTTTAATTGTTGTAGTTTAATTACATTTTATTTAATTTAATTATTCTATTTTATTCTATTTATTGTATATACTGTGCATTTTTATATTTTCTATCTATCTATCTATCTATCTATCTATCTATCTATCTATCTATCTATCTATCTATCTATCTATCTATCTATCTATCTATCTATCTATCTATCTATCTATCTATCTATCTATCTATCTATCTATCTATCTATCTATCTATCTTCTTCGCTGAACGTTCTGGGTTTTTTGTGGTCGCTAAGAGTTGAAAAATGTGAAACGTTGCGCTCATCACTGTTAGTTGTTACCCAGCCATCCAATCACAGTGTAGGAGGGGCGGGACAAATGCCCAACGTCATGTCTTTTTCACCTCTGCACAACCTTAGACTAATGGAAAGACGTTCCTATGAGCTGATGGCTTCCTGGTAGTTTGTGTCTTTTCCTTGAAACTTAATTTACGGAGCAACACTTGAAACCGTGCCGTAGATATTTGGTGTCATAGCAACCGAAGCGTCTCAACTGAAATGAACGCTAGGACTTCCGAAGTGCTCCCAAGCACTCCGTGCTAGTCGTTTTGAGAGCGGCTGATGTTTTCAGCTGCTGAAAAACACTTAAAACAGTTTTGAGAATCCACTGCTGCATCAGTACAGTTCTGTTTATGTTGGTTGACAGTGTTTCGATGAGGTGTGCAGTTTCCCAGACAGCACAACAATGGAGTTGGATGCTGAAAAGAGCTTCTCAAAACAAGCTGTGTGTGTGTGTGCACGTCACAATCAATTCATGAAACGTCAGCAAAACACACAAATGGAATTGTTTACACTGCTGTCTCAGACTGGAAGCATCTTCATTTCTGGTGTGGCAGCTTCTTTTTTTTGGTATAACTGCACACAATAGTATTCAGCGTATATTTACATTGAGAAGAAGGTAATATCTTCTGCTCAGCAGCCCACAGTCTTCACAGCAGGAGGGCAGCGAGCAGCACGCAGACACACTCTGAGTTTGGCGTGCCGCACTGCGATGTCAGGATGTGTCTGACACCTGCAGTTTGTTTTGTTTTTTGTTTTTTTCCACACACCTTCTCTGAGAGAATCTGCCGCTCTGCCTCTCACACAGCACACACACCTGCAGGCGAGCTTTCGGCCGCAGCCCCGTGTCCAATCGCACGGCTCATTACAGGCGGCTCGGAAGGAGGCAGGCAGCCTCTCACGCGCTGCCACACTGCAGACAATTTACTACAGGAAGTGTGAAGTGTTGCCATAGACACAGAGATTTACCCTGCACTGCACTGCCTGTAATTACTGCCTGTAAGCGTCAGTCATATGGAAATGATATTCACTGTTATTGAGGAAAATTTAAATATGAATTAGCACGAGGCTTCAATTAAGTGTAGAAGTGTCCCAGATTATTTAACTGTGTGGAGATGCAGTAGTAAACTCTGTAAAACCAATGAAGACATAATGAAGCTTTTATTATGAGTCATCCGTATACTGCTGAAGTGACTCTGTATAAACTCTGGGCAAAAACATTTAAGGTAGTTCTGTTGAGCTAGTTAAGCTCAGTGACTTTTTGCTGAGTGTTTCAGTAAAACTTACTTCAACTCAGACCCTGAAGTTGCTCTTGCTGAGTCTGTATTTTTTTCATGCGCCATACAGGGAGAAGATGGAAAGTCTGGATCAACTGGACGTGACGGCAAACCTGGGAAAGAGGTACGTTCAACGTTAGCTGTTAGAGCATGTTTCCTAATTCAATGAATCATTTTTAGATTTCTTTTTAGATACCTCATACTTTCTGATAGATGGATACACAGAAAATGATGTATTTGTTTATTAACTACACAGATTAAAATAAGTACTTTTTGACTGATGTTTAATTAGCCTACATTTTTGGGGGGAATATTGGTGGTAAAATTATGATCATAGTTGCCATAGGTCATAGGTGTAGCGCTGCTAATTTTTTTCTCCAAGTGCGGAAATACAATTTTCAGTTCTCTTGACCCGCTTCAAATTTCTTTACATTTTTAATGTATTCTCTAAAACACATCATGCAAGAGAACCAATAAAAAACATATTAAATGGTCAAAGCTGTCATGAGGACATTTAATGTATTGATTAATTCACAGGGTCAACTCAAAGCCTTGTTTTTACCTGCTCATTTTTGCCCTGCTAACATTACTGCATGACACCTTAAATATAAACTCAAGACTTCCTGTATCCATTTCAAATGAAAAACACTCTAGTTTTTCAGTGGGCAAAAACCCCTTTATTTCATAACGAAGCTTTTATTGTGAAACATTTGCAGTAATGAATGAAATTGAACAATAACACTTTAGATGAGCAATCCAGATGAGCTGTTTAAAATCACATGATTTTACGGTTGATTTTATTGAATTAAAGCGAGAGAAATATACCTGAATCTGTATTGTATGTAAACTTGCCACTGTATGAACAGTAGCTACACAGACAGAGCAACGACTTCATCCTGCCTGTGTGTGCACGTCTCAGACTGCATAACAACCCACTGATCCTCACCAGTCCGACCGGGCAGCCTCTATGTGGCCGGATAAGCAATCAGTGGACAACAAGTGTTATGTGAAGCATCTGTTGTTGCTCGTTCAGGTCGTTACTTTGAGCACACAGCAATAAAACTTCTGTCCTCCAGACGATGGAGGACAACAGACGCTGCGGCAAGAAAACAGAGCTGAAACAATGAAAGCGAGGGCAACAGAAGGAGCATTTTGAAGTGGAAATTACCCCTTTATCCTTCTCATGCTTTACATTTGATTTTCACCCTTAAAAAGTACACAATAGAAGATAACTTTGAAAGCATGAAATGAGTGGAACAAAAAATATATCAATAAGTCTCTCTTGTAGCTTTTCTTAATGTTTTTTTAACCAATAATTTGTCCCCATGCAGGAAATCTGTTTGATTTCTTGTCAAATGTATTGTTCTCTGGCTCAGTCGCCCATAATTCTCGGGAGCAATCATTACGCTCGTCTGGAAGCAGCCGTACACTGACTGAGAGGAATGCAGATACTTCTCAGAAGATTAAAGAGAAGTTTTGGACAGAATGCAGAAATCTCCGTTTCGCCACCGACATCTTTAATCAGAAGAGTCGTGGTGCGGCGTTATGTCTTCTCACACCGTCTTCCATTCATCAAATGACAAAAACTTCCTCACACACACACACACACACACACACACACACACACACACACACACACACACACACACACACACACACACACACACACACACACACACACACACACACACACACACACACATTTAGAGGCACATTTGCAACACTTTTATTCCCCCGTTAGTCTAGGCGCTGGATGTGCAGTAAAAAAAACCTCTTTCACCAAACTCATCCTGAGGCTGAGACAGCCGTGGAGACAGAATGTTCTCAGGTAGAAATATATTTTCCACCTACTCCTTCAACAACCGATTTAACTCCCTACTACAGC
The DNA here is from genome assembly GCF_029030835.1 of Brachyistius frenatus. Classification (NCBI taxonomy): domain Eukaryota; kingdom Metazoa; phylum Chordata; class Actinopteri; family Embiotocidae; genus Brachyistius; species Brachyistius frenatus. The sequence continues at coordinate 725,080 of NW_027210645.1, forward strand.
CGAGCCCGGATTCAGACAAAGGGTAAAACAATCTGCCTTTTTATGGCCTGAAGATTACATATGTTGAATTATACAAATATATCCGACCCCAAGATCTGATTGGTCAACAGAACATTTGGAACGTGTTCAAATCAGCATGACTTCACACCCTGCTCATCACTAGAAATATCACTTCACCTTCAATGATAATATATAATTGGAATTTAATTTCATATAATATGCAGTATAATATTGTTTTTACTTGTTAGAGGTCTGTTAAATGTGACCCATTTTGGGAAATCGGATCTCTTTTGGACCTTATTTGTCGCTCCGAGCACCCGTAGAGTAACACCAGTCAGTTACGCATTTAAAATCGCATCACAAATCACATGACACGGTGCTAAAATCTTAAAAATACATGAGTCCATAGATTTATTTTTTTCAGCAGATATCTTTATTACTACCAGACTGAGGAAGCCAAGACGTTTAGTGTTTGTGCTGCATTTATTGAGTTTGAAAAACGATTTCTATAAAGCAATAAAACAGACTAGATCTTGTCTCTGTTGATATGTCGTTGCTAAGGGCCAACCTACTTCCTGGAGTAGTAAACATTGCAACGTTACATTCACTTCTACTGACGCAACTAATTGTTTTCCAGTTGTTAGTCATACTCCATGTATTGCCATGGAAACGGTGATCACGTTAACAAAAGGTTTTATATTTTGAGAGCAAATTGCTCCACAATATGAATACATTTTGATTACATATTTTGTTTACATAGTAACTTGTTTTATAATCACAACATTACACTCCAGGGTGAGCTTTAACATCATTATTGGCGTTTCAGTGATTTCCATGTGATAAAACTGTCTATGGTTTCTGTGTGTTTGCAGGGCCCGAAGGGACCGCCAGGCCTGGAAGGACTGATTGGACTAAGAGGAGAGTCGGTGAGTCATTTTCAATCACCAGCAGGGCTGCAGACACAGGACAGACGCAGGACAGTGTCAAGCAGATAGATAGATGTGGACATAAAGTGGCACTCAAGTCATTTCTCTTCCTGTCCTTCCCCATCAATTTTCTCATCCTTTTTGTTTGTTTGTCTGGTTTTGTGTGTCCCAGGGCAAACCAGGTGAACCGGGACCATCAGGGAAAGCAGGACTTCCAGGAACACCAGTGAGTCCTCACTACCAAACATAGAGTTTTTAAATTAGATTTTTTTTTTTACATCAGTTTAACAAAAAAAAAATGAAACAGGCTATTATAGCTTGATTTAAAAAAAGTATGTTTTGCAGAAAGTTTTACATTTTAGCAGAGGAAGAAGTGAGAGGTGGGAGGAACATTGTCAGCGATAATAGAGCCAGCAGTTCTTGTACGTGGGATGGAAATGAAGGCAGCAGGAGGATGTGAAGGATTTCTTGCAAGAAATAAGCTGTCAGATTGTGAAGGGAGATTGGAGTAAATGTTGTTCTGACTCGGGTTGAGGGAACATCACTTTCCTCCCCTCCCCGAGGGAGAGAGCTGGGAGTAAAAAAAAAAGAAAAAAGAAAGGCGTTGACCAGCTTGGTGCTGGTTGGAGCGTCGCTTTTTGACTTTGATAAGTGCATCCACAGACTGTTTGAGTCCCTGGTGACAAAAGCTCTGAATCCTCTGATGATGCAGAATGCAAAACAACATCGTGTGTGTATTTTGTTGCATGTATCAGGAAAAAAAACAAATTTGTCAAGGTCGTCGTAGAGCTTAAAGGACGTTAGCCTGTCACGCCAAGATGAACATCTGAAGCTGAACATCTGAAGCTGAGTGTGTAAACTGGGAGAAGAGTCAGCGATATATCGGTGTCCTTTGAAGGATACGTTCACGTTTATTTTCTCACATATGCCTTTTAATGCCCATTTGAATGTGAAACAGGTTGTTCTTGCTGGAATCATTCCTCTGTAACAGATTTCCTTCCTAAAATAACTGATGGGAGACTAAATCTCACATTATGAAGCTACTGAGGCCCCAGTTATATTTTTTACTTTCTAAGCTGCAGTAGAGATCAAAAAGGAATATGAAAAAGACTTTAGCGGAAACCCTCAAACTGTGACAATATATTAGTAATATACAATATCTCTAGATATAGGAAGGAGTGTGGATTTTGTCCCACGTCTCGTCCATCTGAACTGCATATGAAAGGGATCTCTCAATGGAGGAATAATTACAGCAACAAAACCTGTTTCAGTGTTGATAGAAAAACAATCCAGTGAAAATCGAGTTTTGGACTTTGTTCACCTGTTCTTAAGGTGTTTTTTTTATCTGGTCGAAGATATATCATGTCATAAATGTTATATCATAAATGGATTCAGGCAGCCAGGGTTTCATATGTCACAGACCTCAGCAGCCAATCCCGTCAACTTGGGGGCGGGGCTTACTATATCATCAAGCTGCAGGTGAGCAGCAGAGAGGTGGGTGCAGATAGAGGCGGGGACTATTAGCTCATTCATACATCCACGTGTACTGAATGAAGGCAAATCTGTAGAGTTTACATCAAAGTCATTTTCGGGCATTATGGTATTTTTTTCTTGGAAAAAAAACTTTGAAATATGTGATTTTGACAGAGTTGCGTTTTTAGAGGTTTAATCGATGCCTAAAGAGGGATTAAAAAAACCCCACATGAATTTATCCTTTAACATGAAATGCAATGAAATGCATCAAAGCTAAGGGTTCAATATACCAAAGTAATAATGTAGGTTTAATCAGTCGAACCAGCAGAGAGGAGCGGTGATCAATAAAATCCAATCCACTGTGGAAATGGCAGATTTTAATGTTTTGATCCCACCTTGACTCTACGTGTTAAAACCTTCATCTGAAGTTAAATGAAGAAGCAACTCTGTCACATGATCCCATTTTAAATACAATTTTTCATTTTGAAAAACAGAAGACTGTCCTTCATCCAATCCAATCAACCCTCAGTTCGATAATGAAACCTTCACTGACAGAACCATGGGCTCACACTCGTTGATTGAGCTGCTCATACAGTAATGACATGAGAGTGGGTGAATGAAAAGGTCGCCCACTGACGCTGCTCATGTGTGGGTGTAATTTGGTGCTCCGCCACTAGTGACAAAATGGGCACCATTTCTGTGCACCCACAGAGGTTCATGGTGACAAACAGGAAAATGCTTTGTGAACACGGTTGACATGTTGTGCGGTGGACTGTTACCGTGTAGGTGAGAGAAGCCCACTGGTCTGCGGATTCATGGGAGGAGGAGTAACTGTTGTTAACTGGAGAGCAGACGACACGCAGCCGGCCGTCAGAGAGGAGTCGATGATATCAGTCAGCAGAGGGAGCAGATCATCAGGAACAGCCGGGGGGGAGAGAGGGGAGGTTCAGAGAGGAGATGGAGAGTGATTTGAGAGAGTGCTGTAGGTATTAAGAGGCAGGGTCCGATACTGATAAAAACATGTTATCAGATGTCCAAATTTACCATGTAAAATAAGAAAGGAAGGTAGAGTGAGTGGAGAGAGGCAGAGCAGATGGAGGAGAAGATCTGCTTCTGGAATATAAAAAAGAGATAGTGAAGGGTTATCTGACTTCTAGAAGCATTAACAGATTCCTGCCGCTCTGTGCTCGTCACAGCCAGCTCATCTTCAGGCCCACATGTGTCCCCCTTGTAAATATTAATTTTAATCTCTTCAAGCTGGCGGGTCCCGCCACAAGAATGAGATTTTTTTTTATCCAGGCCACCGCTGCATGCTGAGCTGCAGCTCCATGTTAATCTGTCTGAATCCTGGGTAATGAGCGGGGCTTTTAGGAGCCGTGTACAGTGTGTGTGTGTGTGTGTGTGTGTGTGTGTGTGTGTGTGTGTGTGTGTGTGTGTGTGTGTGTGTGTGTGTGTGTGTGTGTGTGTGTGTGTGTGTGTGTGTGTGTGTGTGTGTGTGTGTGTGTGTCCTATATGTGATGGACGGTCTCTGATGTCTCACAGGGTCTGAGGGGAGACAAGGGAGAGGCCGGAAACCCCGGATTACCAGGCTTCAGTGGCCCTAAAGGCCCCGTGGTGAGTCATCCATGGATATTTTTTGTTTTTCACTTTTTTATATATATTGAATCACAACTCAAATATGAGCAGCTGTTGGTTATTTTAACCTTTTCTTTTATTTCCAGGGTCCTCCTGGTCCGATTGGCCCAGAAGGAAAACAGGTAAGAACTCCCGAAGATCAGTGATGACTGATATTATCTGATTATCTAATATCTGTACTGTACATTATGAGGATATTTCTCATTGACACACTCAATTGTCTGCGGTGTTTTGTAGGGGATGTCGGGCAGAGTTGGGGATCGTGGAAACAGAGGAGACAAGGTGAGAACGAGAGATGTAAACAAACATGTTATCAGCATCAGAGTCCGTTTTTATACAAGAAGTGTGACTTCCTGGCTCCCATGATGCACCTCAGGACGATATTTAGCTAAACAAGGTCAACTAAGATGAAGAAATTAGGCAAATTCTGTCCATATGACATTTTTTGACTTTATCATGATCTTAAAAAAATTGAAAACACCGTTTCAAAACTCAGCGTAATACTGAGGGTCTTGTGTCTTTTTATTATTATTAAAGACAGCTTTGAGAGGAAATCTATCATAGTCAGGACCTCTTTTGTCAATGTGGGCTTTTATTGCGTGAGCAGCAATTCTGTTCTGGGACCTCCCAGACCTTCCATGGAAAGCCTAAGACAGGAACAGCAGCAGCACCAAGAGACAGAACAGAGCAGGCATCAATAACAACAGAAACAACATTAAATCAGCATTGAAGGAGGAGCTGGAAGCAGGACGAGCAGGTAGGCTGAAGCAGTTTAAACAAGCTGCCATGTTTGAGATTGAAGGCATCACTGGGAAATCCGCTGAGCGTCAGCTGATGTGGGCCGAACTCAGGATCAGCTGTTGAGCTGTTGAGGGAGCTGAGCCTGCCTGAACCGATGCTCAATGTGAACTGAGAATAAAATTACAACTTTTTGTGACACAATATAGAAGCTGGTAGGTTTCATTAGTAAAATTCTCAAGTTTGTAACCAAAACCAACAAAAAAAAAGAAATAAATTGTTTTTTTCCTGGCATAAAAATTACACAAAACTACTTTCACAATCACAACTTTTTCTGTTCCACTTCCTCTGTAAAAAAAATGTGGAAGCCCTTCAGAATTTATCCAGAAATATAATTTGTTTATATATGGCCCATAGTCTTACGTTGAGCTCCATTAGTTTAATATATCTGGAAATGTCAGCAGAAAACAATTTAAGACAGAAAATATTTCAAACAACTTTCAGTCTAAACCAAAGAATAACACTCTGCTTCAGTCTCATGGAAACCGTCAAATGTTGTCGTCTAATCCAGGGAGACCCAGGCATGAAGGGAGATAAAGGACACGGCGGAGATCCAGGTATGCCCGGAAACCCCGGCCCCCCTGGCAGGAAGGGCCACACGGGCATGATGGGCATGTCGGGCCCACCGGGAGAATTAGGGGCGCCGGGGCCACAAGGACCTTCAGGAAACCCCGGACAGCCGGGACCGCGGGTGAGTCACACCTCAGAAATAAATAAAGTGAAGCAGCTGATTCAGACAGATCATTAACATCTCTGCTGCTTCAGGGGGAGTCGGTGTCACTGGAGCAGATGAGACGGCTCATCCAGGAGGAGCTGGCGAAACAGTTAGACGGTGAGGAGGCAAATTATGTTTTTGTTTTTTTTAAATTTGGGAGACAAGGTGTTCAGGATGACCTCTGGATGATACTTGGCCGACTTCGTGTTTATTTGCAGCCAAACTGGCCTACGTCATGGCTCAGATCCAGCCCGCCCACGTGAAGAGCACAGCGGGTCGCCCAGGACCTCCAGGCCTTCCGGGTAAGGATGGCAGCTCTGGACGTGCCGGCCCGCCCGGAGAACCGGGTATGCCTGGACAGAATGGAGGAGAAGGACCCAGGGGACCCATGGGCCCTAAAGGTAGGACCATGACTCAGAACAGGGTCACAATGTGGCTCTGTGTGTGTGTGTGTGTGTGTGTGTGTGTGTGTGTGTGTGTGTGTGTGTGTGTGTGTGTGTGTGTGTGTGTGTGTGTGTGTGTGTGTGTGTGTGTGTGTATCCTGTTACAAATGACCCAGCTTTCATGAAGTGTCCCGTTTCAACAGGCAAATTAAACGATGATTTGTGTTGAACTTTGTTGAACTTTTGTCACTGAAGTGATATTGTGATTTTGTGTATCGATCAGTAGCATTTAAAAAAAAAATGTTTTCAATCAGTAGCATTTCAAGGATGATCAGCATCAGAGGAAAGAAGAGAAATCTGTGGCAACATTTTAATTCTTAATAATCTCATTTATATTTAAGAGAGATTTGAGGGACTTCTGAGAGAAAACTAGAGAAATACATATGCTTATATGAGAGTAGTCAAACCATGTTATGATAGACATGGAGCTACTGTACTGCTGCTTAGTTTATCTTAGATTAGTTTAGATTATCTTAATTTAGTTTATTTTATCTTATTTTAGATTAGTTTTGCGTAAAGACTGTAAATGGGGATAAACAGTTCACCTGGCTTTGGGAAACAAAATTTGCCTTCAATCACCCCTAACACTAGCTGAGTAAAACATTTTCTACTTTTTTGTTTAAGCGTAAGAACAATAAACGAGGTCTGTGTTGGACTGATGTGACTATGAAGCTGCCAGGCAAGCAGAAGGAGTGAAGCATCCGTCCACGAGATGTTCACCTCCTGTGAAACGCTGTCATGTTTTACTCTGAACGCTAAACGCAGGTTGAAAATGCATGCAGGACCGGAGATGATGTTTTTAACTCCACTGATACGATCGCACACTTGACGAAGCGCCCGCAGGGCCTCGGGCGCTACTTTACCACTGATTTCACAGTTAGTGTTGAACTGCTGTAAACCAGTAGGTTGGCTTTGAAGTGAAATCAGTGGACTGGCCCTTTAAGTTCACTGAGTCACGCTGATGCGGCTGAGAGAAACAGCTGATATTCAAACAGTCAAAACGTTTATTTCACATCTGCAAGCATTGATTATCGACATTATGGATTCCTCTGCTGATCATTTTCTTTATAAACTAAACAATCATTTGTTCTGTAAGATGTCAGAAAATTATGCAAAATGTGCATCAGGTGAAAAGTACTAAGATATATATAAACTGTGAAAATTCTCTAATACAAGTTAAAGTCCTACATTTATAATCTTATCTCAATAAAAGTAAATATTATCAACAAAATGTACTTAAAATATTAAAACTGAAAGTACACACTGAGCGGTGGTAAATACTCCGTCTGTATTTTATTATTATATAAAATATGAAGTTTGGGATTAATAGTACTGCTGTATGAATGTGCAGCATTTTATTGCTGTAATTCCTTAAGTTTGAGCAAATTCTCACTAATTAATACCGCTGGTGTAATTTAATCTCGTGATTCATTACAATTCTATAAAATCGTATGTTTGTATTTTCACTGTGAAGAACTATGAATCTCCAAAGCTCAGGAAATATTCCTGTTTTTCAATAGTTTCATCAGCTTAAGAAAAAGGACAATGTTTTCCAACTCACATAAAGGAAGATTTCATTCTTAGTTTGTCACAAAAATACAAATTTAAAATCGTAAAATTTGGAGATACACTACTTTCACTGCACAGGAAGGGTATGAAAAATGTTCATCTCAAAAGTAAAGAAAGCTGTGATACAAATGCAGTGGAGTAAAAAGTAAGATTTGCCTCTGAGATGTAGTTAACTAGAACAGGTCAGGGAATTTCAGGGACTTTCATAAACTCGTTTCCAGTCGGGGGATTTGGTCATTTTTTGTGCCACATAATCTGAGAACAAAGTAAATTGCATGATTCAAAGGGGTTGTGCTCAGTCTCTTAATTAATCGCAGGTGTGTTTGAGGTGGAACAAGACGTCTCACAGCTGTGCAGAATTGTTGTTGTTAATTGCAGACGTCCTTGTGACTGTTTCCTTTCAGGTGAGAAAGGAACAACGGGAGAGAAGGGTGAGCCCGGTGTCGGCGACAGAGGAGAGCAGGGCCCTACTGGCCCCATAGGTAACAACCTCAGTCTTACTTCCTGTTCTGATTCTGAGGAGTACTGATCCACCTCAGACTCCCTGACTTTCCCTTCTCTCTGCTTTAAGGCCCAGCAGGTCTGCCCGGCTACGGCAAAGACGGGAGCCCAGGGATAGCCGGAGCCCAGGGAGAGCCCGGAAACCCCGGCCCCCACGGCCAGCCCGGACCCCCGGGTCCTACCGGTCAGTGCGACCCCAGCCAGTGCGCCTACTACGCCAGCCTGGCGCAAAGACCCCACACCAAAAACATGAAGGGGACTTAAAAAGAAGAGACACATGGAGTCGGAAAGTTCCGGCTGTATTTATGAACTTGGTCGTGTCAGTCTGAATCAAGAACTTTTCTTTTTCACGGTAAACCTCAGCGCGGCGGGCCCAAGCAGCGGGTGCTGCCGGTCCAATTCTTTGTTTTGTTTTTTTGGTACCAAGCTTGGGATGGAAGGGAATTTAAAGCAACATGGAACTTTTTTTTTTTTTTTTTTTTCCAGATGTATTATAGGGTGCAGAGGGCAGCTAAACACTATTTTACTCCCTTGCATGCTTCCTGTAAAACATATAGGGAGATACAGAGGAAGGTGCGACCCCTCCCCCCGTCAGGGGTGAAGATATTGTATTGATTATCTCTAAAGTGGAGCCGGGCATTTTCCCGCCTGCCTCACATGCGTTTACCATCCACAGCTCGCTCTCTGCTACACCAGCTACACCAGCGACTGCTCACTAAATCAATCTGCTCGGGATCTTCCACCGGTCCGACGGTAATTACTCAGTCAAGGGAATTATCTGTTTTACTGTCAATGTAGGAAAAAAAAGTGGGGGACAGACCGTGCGAGGCAAACACCAGCAGAGATCATTTTGTGAAGGCTGAGTGTTAATGAGTCGGTGTGGAGTGATGAATGGCCACATTTGTACACTTCTTGCCTCCGAGCCAGCAGTGGTGTTATTTTGTCGCCTTGTTTTTTGGGGCGGTGTTAGCTTCTCCAAAAGCAAGCAGAAAAAGAACTTCTAGAAAGAAAAAAAAAAATCCACCCTTAAACAAACTGCTTGATTTATAAAAAAATGAGCATGTCCGATTTATTTAGACAGGAAGGAAACAAGATTTGATTCTGGGGATAAATTTGAGGCGGCAGACCTCTCTTTCACAACCCATAGATTAAGTGTCTTTGAAGGATTTCATTTTAAAAATTATTGATGTTATAAAAACAAAACAAAAAATGCAAATCACGTGTCATTTAAAGGTGGAAATCTTTTGTTTAAAAAGGGAACAAAAATGATGTATAATTTGCTCACAAATCTGTCCAAAGTACCTTCCACGTAATGATTTGTTTCAGGCGTCGCCCACAGGGTTCGGTTCCAAAGACAGAGGTTGACACAGGAAGAAATGTCACAGCTAGATTTGTACTTTCCATGTTTAATGAAGTGGCTCCGGTCTGGTCTTCCCTCTCTCTGAGCCGTGCATAGACCTGACCAGCAAACAGCTCTGAGGAGGAGGTATAATTGCAGCCTTTGTTCACCTTGTCTTGAAAAGGCTGCCCGTTTCACACTGCTCTCTCTAAATGTGTCGCTTCCTCTCCGGTCGGCGAGGCCTTATTAAGTGGCTGCGCTGCGGCCGGACCCGGCCAGCTCAGCGCTGCTCGCAGAACACGTTGCTTTTCTTATTTGTCCCCCTAGGAGCTAAAATTGGAGAGCTGCTTTCTTGCATCTTGATGACCGCGCCATTGTGGTAACCACTTTGAAAGATGTTTTGCCTCATGTCCCTCATGGACCAATTACACTTCTCCCCAACCTCGGTCGTGCTGGTCATCTAGAACCTATTAACTAGCCTCCACACAAGGTATGGCATTCGTCTTCCTTTCAAAAACATGAAGAAACAGATCAATGCCCCAAAGAGCAAAACACAAGTGGGGGCCCCAATTTGTCTAAGAGAATATAAGGATCTTTAGAGCTCGCCAAAACGTACAATATGACCTGCTCTGATGGCCAGTCATACTTCTCATCTCTTGCTCAGGTTACCTAATGGAAGGTCATTTATGAAGAATGTGAAGGCGCAGCTCTGACACCATTTAGTTTTGAAGGTGTTGGTGAAGCAGACTGGAGTTTTCAGTTTGACTAATATTTCCTGAGGCTGCTCTAGAAGCACAAGTCATGTAAATTGTTGAGTTAAAGCAACATGGTTTTTAAAGACAATAAAGCACATCTTTTATCCTACAACTAAAAAGTTGAATTTATAAGCTACAAATCGCTGCCTTGATAAATTCACTACACTCAAGGAGCATTTTGTCCAAAGTAGACCCGGTACTGCTGTGGAACCGAAGTTTGAACCCTTCAGCGTGTTTCCACTTCAAAAAAAAAAAAGAAAAAAAAAAGGATCTCAAACAGTTGGCTCGCGTTGGGAACAGGAGGAACGTCATCAGTGTATGTATCTTATTTAAATGAAAACAAATATGGAAAAATAAATTCGAACATTTTACATACTGGGGATGAATCGTGATTTTCGAATTTCAGAATAGTCATTTAAAGATAAAATTAAAAAAAAAAAAAAAATCAAATAGCTTGCGCAACTATTGTCTCATCTTTATTTCTTAGTTTTAACTGGCATCTGATCGTAAAAACGCCACCACTGCCAGAAAGTTGCAGCCACGCACCTAGAAGCTGTTTTCTAACTGCAATTAAAGAATAACAGCAGAAAAAGGCTCCAGTAAAACGTGTGCCGCTGTGAGATTAGATGCTCGTACAAACAGCAGAAATATGCAAAGATGCCGACAGCCGTCAGAAAGCTGCGTGAGGAATAAACGAGTCTGGGGTGTTTTGTAAACTCCGCCAGGTAAAACTAGCATCGCGTAGCGGAGAACTTGACTCAAAGCTTGCAGGTAAACAATGAACAATAAGTTAATGGCGACACGTGTAAGCAAAAGTTTGAATCAAATTAAGACCATAGTGTTCATCGTCATTCTGACTTTTGGCTGCAGCTTCTGTTCAGTGAAGATCACTTTACTGTGGTGATGGAGGGTCATTTTTGAAAGACACATCTCAAATTAGGACTTCAAAATTAGTTTTAAATAATCTTTCATTAATTCCTGGTCAAGGTTCGACATTCAGCTATCTTGTGTTAACACCCAAAAATAGCTAGTTTAAAAGCATCCAAGCCTAGCGAGCCTATCAGTGTCGTTCACAACGCAATCCTTATATTTATGTTTTTCTTTTACCTCTTGACTTCTTCACTTCTTGACGTTACGTTATTTACCCAACAAAACGTTTGTCGTTACCTCTCAGGTTTAACTCAACAATTTGTATTGCCTTCAGAGCAGATCTTTAGCAAACAGTTCGCCGCAGTACATGATGGCTCCTTTCTTCAAAGCGGTTGAGAGCAGCTTTAAATGCAGTGAAATGTAAATGTACAGTATGCTCAGAATCAAGTTTGGTCCTAAACGGCCTGCTCTTTCTGCTATATAACACACCTGTCAGCTGCTTCTCTTTACTATTGAACAGCCAGTATTGCTATTTTGTGGTTTTGTAAATGCTCGTTGCGTTTCAGGGTGGGATGGTGAGTTGCTGCATAAAGCTTGAATTTTGTCATGCATAAAAGCCACACTTTAACTTTTTTTTTGTTTAAGTTATACAGCTAAATTATTCATGATTTGAACAAATACAAACATGTTTCAATTGCATTACCTAAACTGTATTAACCCTTTTCCCATTTTTTTCCTGATAAATTGGTGCTAAGATATTTTAAAATAGTAGCATATTGTAAGTATTGGAAAGACACCTGTACTGTACTGTATAATAAAGACTGGAACGGATTCATTTTATAATACAGCCTTCTGTTGTTGTTTTTTGAGTAGCCAGTGCTTGTCTCACTATTTTACATATTTCTGACATAAACTGTATATAAAAGCTGACGTAGCTTCCGGGTCTGAAAAATGAGGTCGAAGCTGAAGTGCCTTAACCTACAATACCACCGAGGGCCACTAGAGGTTGGCTCCAAAAAGCCTCCATAAACTCCCATTCAACTACTATCATGAAATTCAAATTCAATACATTTTTTTCTGCGACTTATTTCGGTGTTGTTAGCTAATGTCACTCCTTCTTATTAGTTTTCCGGCGGTCCATCTGAAAATAATCCCTTCATTAATTACAGAATAAGCCTCAAAAAGCTGTGTTTTTGGGGGTTTGTCTGTTTGATTGACAGGCCCGTGGTGCAGTCAGGTTACGGCTATCGGTGAGTATCTGAGTATTGACAGGTTTCCAATCAGATCGAGTCAGATCCATCGCTCGCTCCCCCCCAGCTCGTCCAAACCGCTCTGAACTAGCAAAATGGCGCCGGACAAAATCTGAACTCCGGGCTTCATAACGCGCGTTCACAATCCAACGGGTGACGGCAGCGTTGGTTGCCACTTGGGAGACCTTTCCATGAAATAAACATCAGCTTCATGTTTATTTAATGTATCTAAGAGCTTAGTTTTATCACTTTTAGAAAATGATCCATTTGAAGTATTATCTCTGCTAACATAAACTGAATATGTAAATCAGACACCAGTCTTTTACTGAATCCAATTTTATGAACCTTGAGCATCTTTTCACTTACAGCAGACAGCTTAAAATCCATTGTCTCTGAGCCGTGCTGAGATCTATTAAATCAACGGGATGTCCTTGGGCTGGCTGTGATGCTAACTCCTCTCCTGCAGTCCGATGAAGGTCATATTTGATCTGTGAATGTATTTGTGCTGTGCAGACAGAGGTGGGGATGATGTTGACTCTCTCCTTTGTAACCAGGCAACTGTGAAATGCTCCCCTGAATCAACATTATATCCATAACAACCTGGTCTTCAGCACAGAAGATTTACTGAGGAGACTATGGAATTTTACTGATCCTGTGCAAACCAATCTGCTCATTTCTCTCCGTTGTGTTGTCACACCAGAACAATAGAACATGTTTTAATTTCGATTCCCCCTGACAGAACATCACAGCACTGGGCAACACGTCCAAAACATAACGCTTTATTACAATGTTTGAAAAAGAACATTAATATAACAACAAAATCAGGCAAGCAAATGTATGATCTGAAATTATAGAGCACATTATTGGAAATGTCTGCTCAGGTCTGATGTCATGTGTCAAATAAATTTCCACATCACCAGATTTGGCTCCAAACTTAGTCAAAATGGCACCTAAGGTTCACGGTTGGACTATCTATCTTTAACTTGAGCTTACTCGAGGAATTAAAGAACATGCATGAGAGAAAATGAGTGAGATTTATAATGCTCTACAACCTCATTGCTGAGGGGCTGAATGCAGGAGGGTCAGCAGTTGCAATGGCTTATATTTGTATCAGACAGCTCGTGGGCCTGCGGGCGTGTCGTCAGCCGGAAGAAGCCGCTTCAGGAGCAGCGATAGCTCTCTCTAAAATCACATACAAGTTTAAAACGTCTTTACAGTACTCTACAAGTGTGCCTCGTCTCTTGTTTCCCTGTGCGTCTCTTCGATCCGTGGTTTCCGAATGGGGACTCCCGAAGATCACCACGCCCGGACTCGAGAGAAGCCCCCGGAACGTGGTCACTGGCAGGATGAGATCTGGAGCGTGTCAATGAGCCGGCGTGTCTCATTTGTTTTTGTAGCCGGTGGATTTCTTTCCGCTGACCATATAGAAGGGCGGAAGTCTGCCTATACAGGTTGAGGGGTCGCAAAGGCCTTGCGGTCCTGAGGGCCCCCGTGGACCGTTGGCACCCGGGACGCCGGGATTTCCCGTCTCACCACGCTCTCCGTTTTTGCCGTCCTTGCCGATGCCAGGAGCGCCAGGTGCACCTGAGGTGGACATAGAAAAGGTGGAGTACGTCAAAGTGATATTAAAATCTGGTTTACAACATGTCCCTAACATTTCAGCAAAGAATTTAAATTTGAAGGTCTGAATTTCCGTACGAGTGCTAAAATACTTTGCTATGTCCGTTCCAGCAGCCACAGAGGCGGTGGTGACCCAGCACAGCAGATGGGACGGCCAGCAAAGAGCTCACGACATCAAGCCTTAACTATCTGTCCCATCTGTGACTGAAGTTCCTCCATGGCTCTTAGTATGTATCTGGGTTGTGCTGAGGTTGTAAGTTTAGACGGTATGCTCCTGTCGCCACGGCCGCAGCTGAAGCCGTGAGAGAGCGAAGGCTACAGCTGAAAACGCACCGGACCCGTGCAGCAACACGTTAAGACCACACGCATGCTGTCTTGACAACTTATTTTTTTAACAGAAAGTAGCTAAAGTCATAGACTTCATACGAAAATGGACGTAGCCTCCAGGTCTGGAAAGAAATAGCCGATGCGGGATTGCATTTACGTGCAATACCACTGAGGGCCACCAGGGGCTAACTCCAAACGACATCTGAATCAACAGTAATCAACAATAATCACTAATAATATCATCTGCTTAATCTGCATATTAGTGATGTCAAACCATTACCACTGCCCTGGCATGCATGTATGATTAAAAAAAAAAAAAAAAAAATCCTTTTAAAAAAATGAAGTTATATTAAACTTAACTTTTACTAAAGTTAGCAGAGCCATTTCTTAAGCTGCTATCGTCTTTATAGAGACGGTTAAGACTGTGGAAGTATAATGAATGTCGAGGATCAGACAATGGAATTGACTCTATTAAACACAAGGTGCATTCAAAACTAAAATGAGTCACTGAAGAGGTCTGACTGGCTGCGAATGACTCAGCAAAGAGCTGAAATGACTTCAACAAAACAGTCACGAAGTAAAAAAAAATCAATGCTAACATCAGCAAGCCAGCTTAACTAACTTTTACTGTCCACTAGAAACTGGATAGCTTAACTTGTTTTGCGTTTACTTTCTGGGTTAAATTGAATAAAACTTTATTCTACAACAAGTAGTTCTGACCCAGCGATCTGATTGGTCAACTGAACATTTGGAACGTGCTCAGATTATGACATCACACCCTGCTCATCACTAGAAATATCCCTCCGCCTCTTCGACGGGAATATATGATTAGAATTGGATTTCATAGAATATGCAGCATATTGTTGTTTTTACTTTTTAGAGGTCTATTAAATGTGACCTGTTTGGTGAAATCTGGTCTCTTTTGGTCCTTTTTTGCCGCTCTGAGCACCCGTAGAGTAACACCACGGACAGTCGCGCTCTTAAAATCACATGACACGGTGCTAAAATCTTTAAAATCCATCCGTGTCTTTTTCCAGCAGATATCTTTATTCCAACGAGACTGAGCGAGCAAAGCAGTTTCGTGTTTCTACGTGCTGTATTTATTCAGCAATAGGACAGACTAGATTTCGTCTCTGTTGCTACGTCGTTACTAAGGGTCGGACTATTTCCTGGAGTAGTAAACGTTGCATACGTTACATTCGCTTCTACTGAGGCGTTTTCCAGTTTATAGTCATACCACATGTATTGCCATGGTAAAGAGTAAAGTGAGGAGAAGTTCTCCATATTTCAGTTTGACTATTATCAAATGACGACTACAGTAAATGTGGAGACATTTACAAGAGCCACGGTCCCCCGTCAGCGGTGTTGTGCTCTCACCTGGTGCGCCGGGTTCACCCGGGTTTCCTTTGATTCCCACACCGTTCTCTCCGTTGACTCCCGTGTCTCCCTTTACTCCGGCATCACCTGCAGAGCGGGGGGAGCACACAGAGGACACATTAACGCTGACATGTAACGGGGACGCATAATGTTTTCACAGTGAGGAGGACACAATTGGGAAACTTAATGACTCCACTATGACTCAGCCTTGTTTGGTGTATCATGTATTGTCTAATGTGATGCACGGCTGAATGTCCTCCGTCCGCAGAGCGCTCTGCATAACTTCATTCCTGCTGCGGTGTGAAGACAAAGGCGGTCTGTTGGGCTGACAGCTTTTGTTTTCTCTAAAAGCTTCTTTTAATTTCTTCTGTAGCTTCTGGACGCTCTCCAGGAAAATAGAAGAAAAGCAAAACGCTATCACAGCCTCACAGCTTATCTACCAAACGGGTGAAACAAATACAGTATCTGCAGACCACTTGCAGTTTTCTAAAAGCTGCTGAAGACAGCTGCTTTGGTTATTTTAGCTTTAATGGAGTTCATTAATGGGGAACGGCTTTGAAAGGCCGCACTGACCTTTCTTGCCCGGGATGCCTGGAAGTCCAAAGAATCCAGGATGGCCTTTGGGACCCATCGGCCCCGTAGCTCCTGCTGCCCCTGCATCTCCAGCTGGTCCAGGGGGCCCAGGAGGTCCTGCTGTCCCGGGGTTACCAGGGGCACCGATGGCTGCTGGTTTCTTCAAGAGCTCTTTCATGAACTCCGTTAATTGCTCTACGTGGGCAAAGAAGATATGAACTCAACACTTGATTATTCATTCATGTGAAGACAGATGGGTTCAAATTAAAGTGAACAAACTTCACCTTCAACAACAGCTGAGCACATTTCCCGAAGCTTCTCGTCGTTCACTTTTGGGCCCTGTGAATTCATGAATATTAGCACGGCATAGTAACTGATGGTCAATGCTACATTTGCACAGTTGCAGTTATCGTAGTTAGCATTCATCAGACATCTGGAAACATGATCTGAATCGGGTGCTTTGAAGGCAAAAACTTTTATAAAGGGTCTATAGTGAGCTAAATGCTAAAATGTTAGCATGCTAACATGCTAATGGTTTAGCAGGTATTTTTCTTAGATTAGCATTTAGCATGCTAACATTTGCTGCTTAATGCAAACTACAGCTGAGGCTAATGGGATTTTTAGTCTTGACGGTATTTGGTCATGAACAATAGTGCTGGAAAAATTGTAATTTTGACCTGATGGTAATGCTAAAAGTTGCGATTTATTAATGTCTGTTGAGACATGTGACTCCAAAACAATAGAAATAATTGGCTCATGATGGATAGAAAGCTTGGTAAAAAGTCAAGCAAAGTCATTGTGATACCTCGCATCGGCAACATGAATGTTTCATGTCAAAGCATCCAGCAGCTGTTCATATTAGTCAGAACCAAAGTGGTGTGTCAAAAGGCCAACGCTGCCACGGAAATGCTCAAATATTGCACAACACAACCAATTATTAATCAAACTGACAGAATATAGTATAAAACGTGTTCTCTGTTAATTCTCAGCTCAAGTACAATCTCGGCTGAACTGGCTGGAGTTCTTGACCATCACTCAAACATTCACTCACAGGTAGACCTCTGGGTCCTGGTGATCCAGGAAGGCCCGGTTCTCCCTCCAGTCCTCGAGCTCCCATCGGACCAGCCAAACCCTCGTGTCCCGTTTGGCCTGGCCTGCCATCAATTCCTGCAGCTCCTCTTTGGCCCTTCTCTCCCAGCTAAAGGTAAAAACATCAATCATTCAGAGGACTGGATTTCTAACAGTACCATATTGTGGTAGGACAGTTGGAGTGCCACTTCTCTTTGATCCTTTTCATTTCCTACCAGTTCTAATGTGTCTTTCTTTTGGTTTTTGTATACAGCACATTAAGGTGTATATAGCTACGTGTTTTCCTCAGTAGAGATATTATGTGTTGTTGAACAGTTTCTGTGTAAAAAAGGTCCTTAGGCATCAGTTTAAAGCAGACGGTAGTTTCTGAATACCTGTCCTCTGACTCCAGGAACACCAGGAGGGCCCTGAAACACACACAAAGATCAGTCAACTTCTTTTAAATCTAGAAACAGACATGTGTTTTGTTGCTTTCATAAAAGATATGCGACATTTGAGGACAGGAAAATACCTGATCTCCCTTGACCCCAATATCACCTGCCGCACCTATGTCCCCCTGTTTCACAAAGGTAACATTGTGAGTTTATAGCTATGACACTCTTGGACACTATTGAAATGGCGATGAAAGATTATTTACAGATGAAATTTGAAATGTTAATAATTCTTACTTGATTTCCTTTTGGTCCATCTGGTCCAATAGCTCCCTAAATGACACATATAGAATATGCATATACTTCATGGGATTCTCATTCTGGATGCTTCAAAGTAACATTGGTAAAACATGAGATTTGTCTCACCTGGTCACCTTTGTGCCCAGTGTAACCCTTCATTCCTTTAGCGCCAGTGGCCCCTTTATCTCCTTTATCACCCTGGAAACAGAACATTTATTTTACATCTATGCAATACGTTATGACATGTTTGTTTACGCCAGCAGAGTCGAGGAGATCAAGGTGGGAGTCCCCCACCAGTCCTAACATCTTTTGGGACAACTAATGAGAGGTATTTTGAAAATTGTGCAAGTCAGCATTTCTTTGTCATTTTCATTCTGTGCTTCTCCTTTTAAATAATCTGATTAATTTATGGTGTAAAAAACAATTTCCTCCAGCCTCAGGTACATCTTCATTTGCAGAGCCGTTGTCATCACTAACCTCGCCTATCGCTCACAGCATCAGTCTTTGCTGTGATTATAGTCTGGAAACCTTGTTCACACACTCTGAAAGGCGGACCAATCAGAGACCAGTGGGAGTGGCTAAGTGTGATGTTGTCAAAGTAGTTCCAACAATGGCTGCAGTGGTAGTTTCAGCGCATACATACAGTATATAGGTCAATACCGATTGGTTAAAGGCTGCTCCAATAATTTAAAAGTAATTTGAGTTCTACGGCCATCGTGACCAGATTTATATATTAATGCAGTGAAATTGGTTCTGGTAATAACAGGATAATAAATATACATTGATCAAATACAATGCTGTTCTTCATTAAACCTGTAACCCAGTTGCAGCACCATCTTGATACATTCACAATACGCTAAATAGACACACTTCTGTGTCATTATGTTTCGGTTTTCGAACTGTGACAGTGAGACACACTGCCACCATGAGGTCAAAGTGGAAATTACCACATATCCCTCTATAATTTGTAACCACCAGACTGTTACTAGATAGAAACATAAAAACAAAGATTCATGTAAGTTATGAAATCTTGACATGTGAATAAGGACCAATATATTGAGGTTTACCAGGAAGTTATGTGCTTAATTAAAAATAATATGAAGGAATTACATGGTGTGTAATAATTAAAAAATTTCCCCTCGGGGATTAATAAAGTATATACCTACCTACCTACCCTACCTAATATACCGTGTCTCACCTGGATTCCTGCTGAACCTGCAGGCCCCACTGGTCCTTGTTTTCCCGTTTCACCCTGTAAATCGAATTAAAGTTAATATGTGGAGCGTTAACACGAATCAACTCATCAATACTGATGTACCTTCACACGGAAACCATGAGACAAACATGAAGTCAGGTGAAAAGTAAACTCACAGTCGCTCCTTTAGCTCCTGGTTTTCCATCGCCTCCATCTTCTCCAGCCTCACCCTTCAGTGTATGAACACAAAGGAGTCCGGATGGGTTTGGAAATATGACATGCAGAATATGCATCAAAAATACAGATAAACGGACGAGTATGACCGGTAGTTTAATAGGAGAAATCTCACAGTTTTCCCAGGAAGCCCGACTGGCCCGACGAGCCCCTCGGCACCGGTGTTGCCCTAAATCCACAGCAGAAATGGCACCGAATTAATCAGAAACATTTCTACTTCTATCGGCTCAAACCTCAAAGAGGAAGCTCGACTGAAGTCGTCAGCAGCAATAACATTTTGGATATGCTATAAAGACACGGCTCATTAAACAGGAGAAGATTCCAATTACCTTTTCACCAGGGGGCCCGACTACTCCCTGCTTCCCCGGCAGCCCCTAGGAACAACAACAACAACAACATTTTAATATGAAGGGAAACTGAAAATGATCGTGTCATTGCTTCAGCCCTGTTTGTGTGGGAATTAACAGGAACAAGTTACATTAAAAACATCCATCCCTAACTGTGTGTGAGAAATGGTTCACTGAGAAAAAGTTCAAGGTGAGCAGTTAACTTCACACTGGAAATAAAACAGGAGGCAGCACATGGCTTATCTGAAGAAACTAAGATACGGGAATAAAATATACTGTCCTTTTTCTGCTGCGCTGTTTCTGAAGTCACTTTCAATATTCACGCCACCGCTGGAGCTTCTCACCTCAAAGCCTTACAACCAAAGCTTCATGTGCCCTTGGCTTGAGGATTTCCTTCCCGCTGGTTAGTTTGACTTTCATGTTTTATTTATCTGAGCCGCTCTGTGGCTTCAGAGAGGAGCTCATCCTCTGCTAGTTTTCCTCGCTTTGCAACGAAAACGTAACTCTTGAAAAGTCATTACGCACGTACACGATAATCGAGTTGTGGACCGTGGCAGACTCAGTGAATGAATGGAAATGAAGTCGAACTTACTGGTATACCCACAATCCCCCTGAGACCAGCAACTCCAGCAGTACCAGCCTCTCCCTGTTGAGTAGATACGCAAACAAGAATAATAAATCAATAGTGCTAGATCGATATACACAGTGTAAGTTCTATACTGGCTACATGACTTTTGTTGAACAATGGCCACTTCAACTTCAACTCCAGCGTGTGGCATTAAGTACAGAAGAGTACAAAACATTCAGTCATGTCAGTCACACTGTAGAGCCTCGCCTGTGCTAGCGTTAGCCACCATATGCTAACAGTCATATCAGACAAAGTGAGGCTGTCGGGGCGAAACCAGTGAGTGTACCGAGCTGAGCAAGTCCT
Source organism: Brachyistius frenatus (assembly GCF_029030835.1). Classification (NCBI taxonomy): domain Eukaryota; kingdom Metazoa; phylum Chordata; class Actinopteri; family Embiotocidae; genus Brachyistius; species Brachyistius frenatus. The sequence goes on from NW_027210645.1 coordinate 745,718, forward strand.
TGTTTTATCTCTTGAGACTCAAACTTTACATTTGTAATTGTAATATATCTTCTGATGCTACAGGACAGACACTTCCTGCCTGATATTAAGGACTTGGAAACATGATTTCATCTCAGGATATAATTGATGATTTTTTTTGTAAATTTAAAGTAACATCACATTGTTTCATGAGCAATACGTTCAATACACTTGTAGCTTATGCTAATACAACCGCTCTCTGTCTCATATGACCACTAACTTAATATGTGGAATATTGTCGTTAGCAGACTGAACACATTTTTGGGTAACTCTCCTAGTTTTATTTTCCATTTTGTATCCCTATTTCCATTTTTCCTTGAATAATATCTTGCACATAAAAACTTTGGACTTTCCTCGATAACGTAAGAACTCTAAGTTTATGTTGCGGCCGCTAGATTTAAATATTTCAATGTAGTTTCAACCACGTTTTGTCTGTAATTCTAGGAATGACAAAGTCTACATCCAACAACAAGGCCAGTCAGAGTTCAAAATGTCTCATTTCCATTGTAGAAACTTCCCCCCCATAATAGGAACCTTTTGGAGAACTCCGTTTCTTTATCTCCGCTGGAAGAACCAGGGTCTGAATGAAGTTCCTTAATTAAGGGATAGTTTTCTCAATGTTCAGAAACTTTTGGGCTGATTGTTCAAGTAGTATTTTTCACAATTACTATAAATGTAGCATTCTTAAAAACCTAAAACTACAAACTATCTGTGGTCACCTTGGTGCCGTCAACTCCAGGAAGTCCATCCAGTCCGTTTGCGCCGGCCTCTCCCTGTGATGTCACACAACCCGATTAAACAACGCCGTGCTAAACAGTGAATGAGCCATGAAAACATTGGCTCACAAACCAACCAACTTACAACTTCTCCTTTGTCGCCTTTCGGACCCTGCACTCCTTCTGGTCCCACAGCTCCCTAATCAACATCGAAGAACAGAATTTTTTATTTCACAATTGTTTTTCAAATGTTGTGTAATTTTACCTCAAATCTAAGTTTAATTGTTGGACTTACATCGTCACCCTTCGGCCCCTCCAAACCCTGACGTCCACGGATTCCCTCCACACCCTGAGACAAAATGACTCATCAATTACGTCCTATCCTTTTTAATCTAAGAGCAAAAGCAATTAAGGACATCGAATATTCAAACTAAGACAGATTACAGGAGCTCCAGGTGGGCCTGTGGGTCCAGGGACGCCGTTGAAGCCAGGAGGACCCTGTGAACAGAGGAGTCAGCTTTTACCTACAAAATACGATGTTAGAAATGTGTGTGTTATCATGGCGACACCCACTCTGTCTCCCTTCTCTCCGTGGGAGCCGGGGAATCCGATGGGCCCTCTTTGTCCCTGAAATGACAGAAGAGCATTTTAAAAAATAATCCATCACTTCTTTTAAAAGACACATACATTCAGTAACATTGATACTTTGTAATAAAGGAATCAGTTTTCCTACATCATCTCCCATGCGACCAGGAGCCCCCTGAGAACCGGCTTCTCCAGCGTCTCCCTGTGGGGAAAAAACAAACACGAACAAAGTGATTCAATTATGAGAAGAATGTTCAAGCTGTTTGTAGGCGGTAATCAAATTAATTATGTTCAGGTTGCTCCTGGTATCAATATCTTTCCAAGGTAAAAGATGGATATTAAGAAGATGGATGGATGGATGGATAGATACCTTCTCTCCAGGCAGTCCATCTTTTCCAGGCTCACCTGCCAAACCTGTATGTCCCTGAAGGCAACAATTAATTTGATCAATCATTTTGTATTACTTGATACTCTTGATACTCCGTGCGACTTATTGTTGCTACACAGCTTAAGGTTTCCTTTTTTGGGAAAATATTTTAACTTTAAAAAAAAAATTGTTTCTACAGACTTTCAACAGGTTTTAAAACACATATGTATGCCAGTAACAACAACAAAAACCCAACAACACTGATACGCAAACAGATCCAACTTTCCGTACAGATGATTTCAAAGGTTTCCAGAGTCTCCTGAGTGTATCTGATTTCTGGACGGACATTTTTAGTCAGCAAAAGCCATTTTTGGTGGATTTTCATAACTTCAGGTACCTCTTTTGTTATTAATTTGCAGTCTTCGTTATATTGAAGAATGGAAAAGGACTACTAATGTGCTCACAATACTGTGATGTTAACAATGTTCATCATCTTAGTGCTAATATATGCTAATGAGCAATAGAAATTGGCTATCGGTGCGCGGGACGCAGCATCGTCGGGTTTCCAATCAGATCAGTCAGATCCACCGCTCCCTCCCTCCTTCCCCCAGCTCGTCCAAATATGGTCACTTCTGGCTCCAAACCGCTCCCAACTAGCAAGATGGCACCGGGCGAAATCAGGCTTCATAACGTCCGTTCACAAACCAACTGCTGGTTACCGAGTGACTTTTTCATCCTTCGCATGGTTTCAGAGAAGTTGTTGTTGTCCTCACACAGACTCTCACTGTGAACATTACATCACCTTTAATATGATGAAAATGTTTGTGCAAGTACAGCAAGTTAGAAATGACAGCAACTGCTTAAATTTTGGAATCTACAAGACGAACATGATCTATTTCATGGTATATATGTTTGCGTGGTATCTATTGTCTAAGACTGATCGTCAACGAGTCCTTGATATTTATATCCTATTGAAAATTGTAACTGTGACTGTAGAGCTGCTACTTAGGTTCTTTGAAGAGTTTTCCACCCTTTCAGAATGAAATTGGACAGATATAAATGGAGATTTTTCCAGTCCCTTGACAATCATAATGGTTCAAAACATTTCCCAACTTGACAAGAAAAGTAAGTTTAGTGTTTTTCAACCGGCTCAGCTTTAAATTAGCCGAATCACTCAGCATCCTCCATTAGCATTCCTCACCTTCATCCCTGGTAGCCCGGCCACTCCCTGAGGTCCAGCTGGGCAGGCGGCAGGACACTGCAAACGCACACACACACACACACACACACACACACACACACACACACACACACACACACACACACACACACACACACACACACACACACACACACACACACACACACACACACACACACACACACACACAGTCAGACACTCAACTGCACAGCCTCTCAAACTTCAGTGACTCATCCTGTTTAGATATTCACTGTCACCACTCCAATTACCATGCATCCAGGAAACATTTGGCAGAGTAAGACAGTAAAACACTCACCGCTTCCCCACTTCCCTCATTGCTGGCACCAGGCGGACCCTAAAACACAGCAGTGACATCTAAAAACAGCCATGGGCAGGGGGTGTAGATGTCCACATAAATCCACCACAGAAGAAGCTCCAAGTGTGAACGTGTGAATATGTGAAGAGAGACCGCAGCATGCAACACCGTCTCACACTCGTGATTTCACACAGAAATCTGAGCTGAGGACGGAGTGTGACCGTGTCCGAATAGAGAGGACAGATCACGATGAGGGATGTCAGGGTGAAACCGGTGAAGCAGACGGTCAATATGCAGCATCTGGCTCATATTGAGTTTTGACTAAAAGGCATGCAGATCCTGATCATACGGTTAGTTTGATCCTGGAGTATGTTTAGATGTGAACAGGTGTACGTGATGGAGGTCTATGAGAAGCTTCTGATGACACTCCAAAAAAAGAAAGTGTGGGGTAAATTTGCGTCTCAATGTCAAAACTCTTGAGCAGAGACTTTTTTATTTTTTCAAATGATAAATGAATAAGAAATATGGGACAAACCTAATTTAAGTAGGTTTTGGCATGACATTTGTGTACTTCAAACACAGTGCTACAAGGAACACACAAACCACGTGGATTTCACATGTTCAAAGCATGTGGTTTTGGGACACTTTCATGGCGTAATGTCTGAAGTCCATGTAGATTCAAATGTGAAAACTTTCCCTATATTTCGCCCATGTTGTCATATGTTCCTGCACGTGGAGGAAATCATGAGAAATGTGTGATTTTCCTGAAGGGGACAATCAGGGACTCCAAAATGCAACAAACTATAATATGTGTATTTGTGTATTCATGCTATTATTAGATTACATGAAAAGATGAATAAGTAGATGCAAGAAAATGTTTAGATCTGGTTCTTACCAATGGCCCTGGTGGACCAGGAGGACCTGGAGGCCCTGGGGTGCCAGCCCCCCCTCTAGATCCAGGTGGACCCTGCAATTTTATGACAACATTTTATATCAAACACATATCAGAAAAATCACAAACTCTTCATATGGAACACTTTTAAGATGGTGAAAATAGTCTTATTTGGAGATTCTTTGGAAACTAGAATGAAATGTATGGTAACATATAATTAAAGCGTATGAAGCCGTCTTAACTTGTCAACATGTTTACAACCATCAGAAAAAAACACTATTACAGCTATGTAAAAATATTCCATTCCATCCAAGCAGTATCATAAAATAATATCAGGAAAATTTACTGAAATTGTTAGACATTCAAATGTCCTCTGTGACTGCTACATCAGTATTCATGACACGATCAGGTTTCCAGTACAGAAATGGAGAAACTCTTTTACTGACATAGTTGGTTGATGGTGTGTCGTGGTTCTCTCATCTAGTTTTTTGTATTTTCTGTTTTACTTTTTAAACATTCATCTACTGTCTTGGTTTACTTCACTTCCTGCCCTTGTTTGTTCACCCCTTGTCATTATCTACCCCACCCTGGTTAGTTTCAGCTGTCCCTTGTTGTACTCCTCTCTCCTTTGTGTTTACTTTGTGTTCTCCCTTATTTTGTTCTCAGTTCATCTTTTACATTTCCATGCCTGTTCTTATTGCATTTTTGGACCCTACCTTATGGATTTAGCCTTCATTGGCTCCCATGATTACTGAAGGTCTCTATAGCTATAGGTTGTAATAAGCTGCTTGCACACACGACATGTGGGATCGACTGGTTTCACATTGATGCAAATAAACAATTTTCTGACCTCAGGTCCAATGTTTCCTTCATCTCCTGGGGTTCCTGGTTTCCCTGGAGGTCCCTGTCAGACACAGACACACATCAGGAAATACAGCAGCACGTTTCCTCGTAAGTCATATATCCGCATTTTTGAATGAGGTTTTGGGAGAGAACAAAACAAAAAGACACGTACAGCAGGTCCTTCACTTGCTGGGCCCTGTGAGAGAAGAGACAGAATGAGAAATTCATCATATAAACTTAGTGTCATTTCCAAACATGCATGTCGTTTCAACAAAATACTTTTTCACTTACAGGAGGACCTGCAGGTCCAGGAAAGCCAGGAAGTCCCTGCAACCAGAGGGAGGGAGAATCAACAACATTTGCCATGTTTGAAATAAAAAAGTTATACTTATTATAACTGGATTATTTTAAAGTAAATGTTGACTGACTCTTTCTCCAACAGGCCCTCTGGCAGCCATCTGACCAGGCAAACCCTGCAGACAGCAAACGCACACGTCAGATCAGCATTACATCCATTCTGTCACCACACTGTCACACATTCACACACTGCACACACACCTTTGTGACAACCTCCAGTGACAACTCTAGAAAACCTGCTCATCGTTTGGGATTTTGCTTGTTTGTGTGTGTTTTTTCATGTAAATAGGACCCAGGAGAACACATGCACACACACACAATCACACTAGCAGCAGTGACAGATATTATAAAGAGTGTGTGTCAGGCGGTGTGTCATACAGCAGATCCTGGAAGACCAGGCAGGCCTCTCTGTCCAGGGAGACCGATCTCGCCCTGCTCCCCTTTGCTGCCCTGGGAAACAGACACAACAAGAATATAACAGCTTTATCTCCTTCCTGCATCTCTCCGCGCTGTTGCTAAGATACGCAGAGGCAGAAGCCGGTCAGAGCTTAATCAATGAAAGGTGGGCTGCTCTATGTTTCTTAGATTAACTGCAAGACAGATTGTGTGAGGCTATGCAGATAACAAATGGAAAGGAGATAACAAATGGAAAGGAAAACAACGGCAGTAAATTACTGAAGCACCTGTAAACATGTATCTTCAGTCAACCCCTCCAGTTTAATCAGTAAAGGTTGTCTATAATTCAGGTGGGTTATTTGGGTAGTCACCTGCCTAGCTCCATTGTACGAGGTGTAGACCTCAGGTTAATTTGAACCAATCAGCATTCGCCAAAACCAACTCTACACCACCACTGCTACTACCTATCGTGTCCACCAAAGCTTTTTTTCCTGGGTACAGCATTTTTTTTTCCAGTTGTTTTAATGAACGCCAGCAGCTTGACAAGGTGCCGACCGTTTTTTCTGCGTTTTTTTTTCCAGTTAACGAGAGTTGAAAAGTATTAGCACTGTGCTCGTTACTGTCACCAGCCGTCTAATCACAGGGAAGCAGCCAGGCTAGTCTAAACTACTTAACAGTGTGGCTCCACTGGAAGCAAATAAGTAGAATGACACTCCTACTTCTTGGGGATAATACGTATCTTTGTTGATTAGTTCATTAGCAGATATTGTTGATGTAAGTAATCTTTCTTGAGGAACTGAATGTGATTTTGTACCAAGCACAACTTTTGTAAACTTGTAAAAATGGGTATCTTTATAAGCTACATAATCGGGTTATAGTTTTCGATGTGTCCAATGTTTTGTTGACTCATTGATAAACTTTGACCTCCTTCCTTTGTGCATTTTTTTTAATGTTCTCTACCTATATCACTTCGCTTCCTTCTTAGCTCTTCTTGTTACATTATTACAGCCACTAGAGGGCACAGCCACAATGAAATGTGAGTATGGGTCTTATGCGGGACTGCACAGCATACAAATAATGAGACGTGACCCGCATTTTGATTGGTTTAAGTTTCCAGAAGTCAACCCTGCAGGACAGACACTTTTCTAAAATCTGGCTTTCTTTCAAAGACTGTGAAGAAAGCAGGGAAGGCTGTTATCATGGGGATTCGTTTGATGTCAATCAAACTGTGCATATGTGGGTCGAGCGCAGGTTAGTCTGTCATCTGTTTGCTGCCAATGCCCAACGGGGAAAATCGGGAGTCACCAAGAAGTCACAAGCAATGCAGATTTCAGCAGGTTATGACGGGAGCTACTACAAAGAACACAAATGCTGCTACAGCAAAGACCGGGAAACGGCTTATTTTCGGGCGAAGCCGATGGACGGAGATTCCCAGAATGTTTTTTGCCTGTTTTTGTCAAAAGTTATGTTCCAATGTCACATGGGGAGGAAAATGAGAAGCAGCACAGTACACGTGAGATGTGCCGATCTGTGGATGCAGTCCTACTGAAACCCAAAGATTCTTACCAGACAGATGAGGAAACAGCAGCTGAAAAAAAGCACTTTACTTTACTACTATTGTGCCTACTGTATTTATTTAACATGGAAATTGGGAAAGTTGCATTGAAATGAAATACATTTGTGAAGTTCCTCATGTGCCAAAGACTTAAACCTATAACCTGCATAGTCTATTGTGTGTGTTTGAGTAGACATTCTATCAAAATCACCGACTGCCTTTCAGGATTATTAACATTTCCCGCATTGTTCGATACAAACATACTGTTCGCTTCACATTTAGTTTCTAGGGATCTGGTAACGTTCGTCATAATCACACTGTCTATAAAAATGGACGTCGTTTCCAGGTCTAAAAAGCAACTGAAGTGCCTCCTGAAGGCCAATAGGGGCTGGCTCCAAAAATCCTAGGGCTTCAATGGACTCCCATTTAAAAAACATTAACTTCTATCATAAAATACAAAGACATTAATGTCCCGGTTTCACGTTTTCAGGATTTGGGTTGATTTGTTACATTAAGCTTTGAGTTTACATGTTGTTTCATTGACTACATATAAAAAGGCACTGTTGATTTGTACTGGTGGTATTTTCTTCAATTATCCTAAATTGAAATCCTGTCGCTGTGGATGCACATCAGAGGTAACGTCAGCTTTGATTTCTAAAGAAGAGTCATCATTGAAAAAGCTATTACATGACGCTGATGCATGCTGTGTGAGGCAACGGCCTGAACAAAGACGTGAAGTGAATCATTTCCCTAAGGTATCATACGACAAACAAACAAATGCACAGAGAGAGGGAGGATGTGTCAACAGCCTGCAGGTGTATTGCCAGGAAATCATTAAGCATTAACTACTTACAGGAGCGCCTGGACTGCCGGGGGACCCTGGAAGACCCTGGAGAGAGAAATAAAAGCAGTGAAGAAAAGCAGGAGAATACTCGCTCTATGGAATGATTCAGACAATCAGGGACTGTGTTTGTAGATCTGGAATAAAATAGCTGAAGTCAACACTTACGTCTCTTCCGTCTCTGCCGTTTTCTCCTGCGGGCCCTCGGGGGCCCTCTGGGCCGGTGGCACCTGGGGGTCCTTGGAGTAATTTGTCAGGCTGAAAGAAGAGACAAACAGTCGGTAAATGGGGCAGACATTAAAAAAAGCTATGACAGTTACACCTTCAAGAAGTCAGTCCCTCCAGGATTTCGCAGAGTTTTTTGTGATTGTTGCGATCAAAAATATTTTATTTTGCGCATGATTTTCTGAAAAATTGCGATGTAATTTGTGGCGTTTAAAGTGAGTTAAATTATCACCTTTTAAGCACTACCTGATCAACAATGTTATGTAACCAATTTCTGCGATAAGAATCATGCTGCACATCACAGAAGTGATTTAGTTTGAACCTTTTATTTAATCTTTTATCAAACAAAAACAGTTTTAAAATGTGATGTAGCTTTACAGAACATATCCTGAGATTACAATGACTACATCAGCTGTCAAAATAAGAGCTTTAGATGCTGTTTAATTCATGTTAATTCAACACAGGCCGACTGTATGCAAAAAAACTTTGATAATCAGCATTTAATTTGATACTTTTAATGTGAAAACCACATTTTCAAGGTGTTATTTTTGTTAAGTAAGCAAGTTTGGCTTCAAAATACTTTTTTTTTCTTTCCGTAACGCTGTCAGCACAGCTTCTGCTGACAACAAATTTTGTGAAAAACTTGCAGCAATAAAAAAAATAAAATTGCAAGCTCAGACAAATATTGCTGAGATTGCTTGAATTTGCGTTAATTATTGCAATTTCCTGGAGGGCCTGAGAAGTGGACATTAGTTAATCTATCACCTTTTTGTTTTCACTATAGCAACTCAGAAAATTGGACAAATGACTCGACCGAAGGGGTAAACTGACTTTAAATCCTCAATTCAAATACTTGTACCAAATAGAAAATGACGTTTAAAATTCTTAAAGTGTCCTTTTACAGCCCAAATGTGAGCTTCTTTTTCAGATATGTCAGTGGTATTGTATCGTGCCCGAGTGCCCGCCTGATTTAAGTGGTTCCGGGCAACTGTCAAATGTGTGAGGAAATGTATGAACCGTCTACATCAACATTCCTAAAACAGGAAACAAACAAAAAACACCACCATAAATGAGATATATCACAAAGCAATGAGAGCAATTAGGCAACTGAAGCACTGAAATTGATTATTGGCTTAAAAATCACAAAGCAAAAAGAAGGTTGAGAAGAAAAATAAATACCTCCGCATTGGCATACATCTGAAGAAGCAAGAGAAATCGGATAAAAAGGAGAGTTAGTGAAAGTAGTCACACCACCCTCACCAAAAGTGTCAGCAGAAGCGCACCTGTTCATAATCATAGTAGTGAGTAATATCATGCTGTCATTCAAATACACCGCCTCCAGACACAGCACTCCCCATGTTAGCCTGAAATCGAATAGAGTGCACCAGGCCAGGAAATGCTTCTGTCTACAGGGGGTACAATCATTTACATTTTGATACCAGTGATTGGATAAAAACACTCTCTGCCTAATTCTAATTCATAACAAGGAAGACTTTCCAGATAATGAGATGTGAGATGATAGAGTGGCATATTCATTGCGGGCTACAAGTATTTCTCAGAGGCAGAAATCTCATTAATTGTGCTACAGCCGTGTAGAAATGAAAGATCATATTTAATCATAAATGCCATAAACTCACACAAACCAGCCTCGCACATTGTGTGTGTTTGTGTGTGTGTGTGTGTGTGTGTGTGTGTGTGCTTGTACAACTATCTTTAAGAGGACTAGTGTTCGTTTTAGACGATCAGAGCGAGGACATGTTGACAGAGTGAGGACATTTTGACAGAGGATATTTTTGGCCGATCCTCCCTTTGTCACACACCTTCAACGGTCTGTTTGAGGATTCAGACTTGGTTTTAGGGTTAAGATTATAATTAGGTTTAGATCAGGGGTTAGGGTTGAGGTTAGGCACCTAGTTAAGATGATTAAAGTTAGGGTCAGGAGCTCGGGAAAGCTCTATGTCAATGAATGCCCTCACAAAGATAGCTGTACAAAAGTGTGTGTTTTCATTTCAGGATAAACGATTATCCTCTAAACTTTGATGAAAAATTGAATTTTTGAAGTCATAAATAAATATTGTAATTTGGTGTTTTACCATTCAAATACCATTTCAGAAAAAACACATGAATTTCATATGTACATATGTGATTGTGCACATGTGAAACGTGGTTTTGGAACATTTTCATGGTGTAATGTATGAAACTCATGTAGATTCCCATGTGAAAACGTTTCCACATGTTGTAGACATGTTATCATGTTGCAACATGTGGTAAACATGTCATACATCTGATCACATGTGGCCCATGTAGAAAGCTTGTGAAATTAGTTTTTGTACACTGCATTAACTTTACAGTACTGGAACTTCTGTTCTTGTTGTTCCTGTTTAGCTGCCATCTGACACCCTTTGGTTGTATTCTGTGCTGAATTTATACACAACCACAAAACTCTGCCACTGTGCAGGTTTGCTCTCTGATCTCACTTTTAATGGGATCACACTTCCTCTGAGTTGCTAAAGTTTGCTAGTTAGCTAATTTGGGTTTGTGTTTTTACTACTTGATTAATGCAGCTTTCAATGAAATCATATTGTAAAGGATGTAAACGGGTAACCTTGGCGACGGGATAGCCTGGCACAAGGAAAGTCTGTGTATTTGTCAGCAATCTAGAGCAGATGGCTCAGATCATTTGACTCATTCAGCGCTGCCGCCAAGAAATGTTTGTAGAACTGTAACTCCGGTTTAGAAGTTTGCTCAAAATTGTTGTTATTGTTGTTGTTGTTGTTACACTTCTGCAGCTCCATCTCAGCAGTTCTGTTGTTCCTCCCTCAGCACGCTGGAAGCTCCACCGACCTGAACAAAACCACAAACCACAGCAGATGCTGAGCAGATCCTCGTTACTGTACCTCGGTGGCAGGCAGCTCATTGCAGCTCTCTCTCTGGGCCCTCTTTGGGTCGCAGTGAATCAACATCCACTGGAGCTCAAACTGAAAAGACATGAAAATGTTACTGCATATTCGTTACTAGGCGATGGAGTAATATTCATACGTGACCCAGGGAAAAGGTTCTCCAAATGCTATGTCACGGTGCCGTTATGTCTTTGTAGGTCTGCATCGGTGCCCTCTGTACGGCTTGCTGAGCTTGATTTTCCACCAATGCGATTTTCTGCAGGGGATTAAGTTTTTCCTTTTTCTTTTTTTCTGCAAGAACCCAGCTGAGCAGCTTTGCTGTGACAGCAGCACTTTAGAATTATAGCCGAGCTCAGCACACACATAAACCTGAGCGTGTGTTTGCAAAGCGCACCATTTCCCTGACAATGCTTGTAAGGAGACTCGGTGAACATTATTAAATGCAGCGGACGATTCTCCAATCCTCTCTTACCACTACGGAGGCGTCGGGATCGGCGTCCAGCCTGCCGATGAGAGTGTCCCCCTCTGTGTTGATAGAGCCTTTGCCTTTGATGGGTTTCTTGTCCACGGGCTGGCAGTCGACGTACAGCGTGACCTGGTCGCGCTCCACGCCGATCATCACCTTGTGCCACTTGGTGTTAAAGAGCACGGAAAGGCCGGGGAAGGTGACGGTCTGCAGGTTTCCGTCGGCGCCCGTCAGGAAGTACTCCAGAGCCTGCTGGTCTCCGTTCAGCCTCAGCCCGGCTTGCTTGTAGCCGTCTTCGTCCACGACTTGCCAGACGTTCCACACCTTGTTCACCGTGTTCTTGATCATGCGGAAGGTCGCCATGAAGGAGTACTCATCCGGGAAGCCGCGAGGGAAGTTCAGCCTAAAGGGGGACGTTGGGAACAAGGGTTCAAATCAGTTGAAGGATCATCAAACAAAAGACACTCTCTTTTATTGAATGACAAAGGAAAGCTCAAAGATGCCAGGGTCTATCTCTCCAAGTATCTTTTAAGTGAAGTCTTGATCACACATTAAACGCTACTCTGCAAAACTATCATCAAATCAAGCTCAAGACTCAAGATAAAAATAACTCAAGACTTTGTCATCGCCGTCTTTAAAATGAAAATTGAAGCTTCAAAGAAACAAAAATGGGTTTTAAGGCGTGCTATTATATCACAAATGAGACACTGAGGGAGAGGCCGTCTTAGTGCATAAATCAGTGGTTCAGTTACAACATGCAGTCCTGGTTAGCATCGAAAGTCTGGTGTTTTTAACGAGCCAGATTCTCAGTAGGTGGTGTGCTCATAGATGGGCGCTGCAGCCGGACTTTTACCAGCTTGTAAACGATCAAGGTGAGGCAATAAAAAATGAAAACCTCTTTCCCTCTTAGGTTTGCCTGAGGTAAGAAAGTCTGAAGTACGTGTCAGGCTTGCCCTGCAGGAGAAAAGAGAGGGAGTGCAGCCGAAGCAAAGGCACACTTCAAAGTGCAGAGTGTGTGTGCCATTGGACCGGTGGGGGGGGGGGGGGGATAAATACGTATTTACATTCAGTGTGACAGGCCCGAGTGGAGAAGATGCAGGGTGCCAGAGACTTACATAACAGCTTCTACTAAGGGGAACTGGCCTGCGGGAAAAGATTAGCCAAAACAGAAAAGAGCAGGGTAACACCGGGAGACGTACTTAGGTTATGTAATGTTGGTAAAGTCCTCAACCTGCACTCTCAATCCTGAAACCACTGAGTGGAAATTAGGTTTTCTAACACATGTGTGACACAAATGTGTGAAATAAAGTGTAAAATACTGAGATAAAAATGGTTGTGTTTTGTTGCTACAGATTCTTTGGGCATCCACACAAATCTAAAGGTTCACCATAACCCCATTTGGACAGGATTCACATCGCAGGGGGAGGAAGGGGATTAAATATTCCATCTACTCCAGGGAAAATTAACTCACAGTTTGGATAGGATGTTAAATTTTGTGGAATGACAGCAGGACAAACTGAAAACAGAAAGAAAACTTGGAGAATGTAAACCTGCTTGGAAATATAAGAAAAACAAGAGCGTAGAACTTGTCTGAGAATCATCTTTTTCTCCATAATTACCGACTGGAAATGGGAACTTTGACACATTACTTGAAAAGTTAAAAAAAATAGATAAAGACAATGGTAAGTATAAAATCCATCAGCGATTAAATAACCACCGTTGGTGGTGGTCGGGTTCCTCCACATATTGTTTTTGCCTCAAGGCTTCGAAGTGGGTTAATCCAGCAGGGTTGGTAAATCAAACCTTTAATTACAAGCTAGTGAAAATCTTCACAGGGAACCAGTGAAGTCGTCGGTACATGCTGTGTTCTGTTTATACAAAACACGAGATAAATCATTTCTAAAAAGGCACCCTGAAATATGGTTTCTTCTTTTTCCTGGAAATACACAAAGGCTTCAAACAGGGTTCAAGGTTTGTGTCTCAGAGATGCCAAATAAGTCCAGACATGTTTTTCTTCTACCAATTATACACTGCTCTACTCACAGTAACACCTGTGACGGACCTGTAATAATGCAACACCTGCATCAGGAGACCACTGAAGCTCCACGTTTGCGTGTGTTTTTTATCGGTTTTCCTTTAAACTGCCTCTACTGTACTTACGTGGTTGGAATTTGGAAGTTGGCCTCCCGGTCGAGGCGGTAGGCCACCTGGAGGGTAGTGGAACCGTCCACCTTCCTCACACCTTTCAGGGGAATCACGTCCAGCTGGAACTGGGTGATCAGATCAAAACCTGCATGGGATCATGTAAAAAAGTGCACGACGGTGATGTGACAAAAATCTTGTTTTTTCTGTAAGGGATATTAGCACTACTATTGACTTTATAATTGTATTACTGTTATTTTTGAGTATAGCAACAACTACTTCAGTGTTTTTGAAAATACTAAAAGCAATGAAATGTATCCTGTTGATGTTCTTTCCTCATTGATCATGAATTTTACACTTTGGAAGATCCTCTTGTCATATTTTGGTTTTATGATGATCATGAGAAAGTTCAATTTCATATCTTTGAAAACTTCTTTTAAACTTCTTTACATAGTTTCTGTTTAAATTAAAGTAAAGGTGGAAATCCGATACGGTAATGTGAAATGGTGTGAAGTAATAATGGAATATTATTTTGAGTTCACAGGAAATTTATGACAAAGTCTGTGTTCACATAGTAAAATGAGGAAAAAAACAGAAGCAGGAAACCTTTTCATAAAAAACAAAAAAACAAAACAAAAAACAGTCATTGTTTAATTAAACCACAGAGCAGAATGCGCACAGATGTGTTGAAGGGGTGAACAGGGCAGCGGTGAGCAATTACAATCTTGCTGAGTTCGTATTGTTCCAAGAAAAATTCAGTAAAACTCAAGTGGAACATTTTATTTGGCTCATTTGAAATCTCAAGGTGTCTTGAGGCACAAGGCGGCCCACCCTGTTCAACTAATTAAACTCACCGCCTTCCTTCGGATATTCTGTTTTCTCTTTTAGGGATTTTCATGGCTCAGGCTTTTTGTGGTTTCACAGCTGTTTCAAGCAGAGTGTGTTTTACCTGGAAGGTCATCTTGTCCGCTTCTCATCGGTGGGCAGACGGTATCGCCATCCAGTCGGTTGAGGTCCAGTTCTGATAGAAAAACACAACAGTAATGACCTTGTTGCACTTGTTGTTTGCTGAATTTGAGAAATGCACTGCATTAGTGGTCAGTTTAATTCAGTCTGTGTGTTCCAGGAGACAGCTATAAGGGAAGAGCAAGGTCTTTAACGTCACAGTGGATTAACATCGCAATGCACTTTGATGCATGTTTAATGCAGGGCTCTCGTACAGTGTTTCATACATCCCGAAGCATCAACGCAGACTAATGAAGGAGGCGTTTGAGATTCATAATGCAGAGCTGTCAGACACCCCTTGTGATCTAAATATGTCATCAGAGCCAGAAACATAATGTTGATGAATACAGCAGCTATATGTTATCAGAAACAGGATCAATATGGCACAATCATCTTTTCAGTTTGTGCATAAAGATGGAAGTCTGTGTTGATGGAAAAAGCAACCTGCCATACATCACACCACTGCTGTCTGATTTCTGCTGTCATCAATGTTTCACGCACTTGTTTGAAAAATCTATAATTTTATGTTCATAATAAAAGGCTGTCCTAGTTTTTTCATTTCCATTAACAAACTGATATTAATATAAATTGTATGTGACTTCAGAACAGTTTATTCTTGATAGAATGAGGCCTCATTGAATTTGTGTTTCGTACAGAGGAAAATCTGATTTCTGGGATGTACCGGAAGGGGGCGCTATCCTCGGGCCCTCACTCTGGAGTTGGGAAGCCTCTCGAAAAACTCCATTAAACATGGATGGTGACAGCCAGAGGGGCTCCCCAGTCAATAACCTGAGTCAGCTCGTTTACAGTGAGCAGCATGCGCACCGCACATCTGGAAGCTGTTCCCACATCCCACATAAAACTGCTGAGAAATGAGATAGAGTGGTGAGACGGTATTTATAATCCCATATTTTAACCACTGCTAAACACTTATCTGACTGCGCATGTGGGCCTCAAGTTGTTAAAGTTACTGCCTGCCGCGGCATTACGCTCAGAAAAGCCCGTCATTAGTGCAACGAGCTGGAGACGAACCACAGATAGGATGTCACATGTGTGCTCCGTACGTGGTCATGAGACGAATTTCACCGAGCCCACGTTGTCCGGCACTCGCTTGTGCGTTCATGTTGAATGTATTGTGTCCCCAAACAACAGCGCAGAATGGGTTTGTTGTAATTATCAGAGGGGACGTTTAATCTGATTTAATCCTACAACACAGACCAGCACAGCGTGTCTGCTATTTCTGGCCTTTGCTTTGTGAGTCCCGATAAAGAGAATGACCGAGCAGCCATCAGCACACGGACGCCAACGTCAACCCTCTTTGTCTGAAGACTTACAATAATGGTGGCATACATGCAACATAAAGCACTCTGACTCTGTGACGTGTCAGTGATTGTGCATTATTGCGCTGCAGGTGACTTACGTCCAAGAGCTGGAGCGAGGAAGAGGAGGAGGGACAGAAGAGTCACGCAGGCGGGGGAGTACGCCGACATCGATAGATGACACAGTTGCTTTCTGTTGAGGAATGATGGAGAAAATCAGTGTTCACTCATGCACCTCATTCTCTTTGACAGTTTCTTTGTGTGTGAATCAATAAAACAGCAGAGGGATGACAGGCAGCACTTAGAAACGACCTCAACGCTCGTGAAAAAGACGAAAAAGTTGACGCCGTTCCTTAGAAATTTTGTTTGCATTCCAATAAAGATAAAAAAAAAAAAGACGACTATAAATATGATGTGACAGTAAATTAGGGCGAGACTGTTTGACAAGTTACTTTTCATGAATGAGACAGTGGTGTATCTTCTACAGTTGAATGTGTTCAAGTATTTAATTGTGAAGGACTGCCGAGCATTGGAAGCACAGCTCACAATGTAATATGGTTAAATGTGAATGCTGCTGTAGTGTTTTTTCAAAGGAACTATCAATCTCAGTACAACTTACTTGTATTTTAAAGGTGTCAGTTGTATTAATGGAGTTACACAACAGTTAGTCAGCATCTTGTTCATAGCTGTTTTGTTTGAACTGTTTTGTTCGACTTGCTACCCTCTCAACAGCGATGTTTCCCACTTTAGAGCAGTCTGTAGGCAGCAAGAAATAATTCAGATAAACACGCTTAACTTGTCCTGCATCAAACGGCACACTGACATGGTTGGCGAATGGCCAGTGAATAATATTTTTTACTGTTATTTTATTGCTTTCCTGTATCTATAAATGCTGCTGTAGCGAAAGTAAGTATCTATCTATCTATCTATCTATCTATCTATCTATCTATCTATCTATCTATCTATCTATCTATCTATCTATCTATCTATCTATCTATCTATCTATCTATCTATCTATCTATCTATCTATCTATCTATCTATCTATCTATCTATCTATCTATCTAGACTAAATTAAATTAAATTAAATCTAGATTAAAAAATGTCCCCTCGGCGATTAATAAAGTAAATACCTACCTACCTACCTACCTACCTAGACTAGCCGAGGTTAGTCGCTAAAGCACCAGAGGATTGTGAAATTCTGCAAAAGAAGCCAAACAGGACTTCAAATGAATATTAACGTCCTCTGCATCTTCTCTTTAATACTTTTAAAAGAAAGCTCAAACATATCTTTTTGCATTAACCTTTAACTAGCTACTCTTGAGGCTCTCCTGCACTTGAACTACCGCGCCTTTAAAATGCATATTGCTTATTTCATATTTTAACTCCATTTGTGTTTAATTTGATCTGTTCTTATGCATTTTATCGGTTTCTTCTGCATCTCATTTCTTTTTTATATTTCTAAATGTTCCTTTATATCTGTTTTTATGTGAAACACTGCATGTGATTCTCTTGCTGTGAAGCACTTTGAGCTGCATTTCTTGTGTGAAAGGTGCTATACAAATAAAGTTTATTATTATTATTATTTGTATTTGCTAATTATTCTGCTATAACTGCATAATGGGACATGTCACCCCTGTGTTTACAGGTTTATTCTGATTCCCCAAATGGTCCAAAATTACTAAATGTACCAACAAGATCTGATTAAAGACTAACTACAGGTCTACTTAGCTTTTTCCAGACAAATCTATGCTGAAAAATTAGCAGGCTAGCTAACTAGCTGACAGCCTATAGATAGGCCTAATAAGTACGAGTACAAGTTTTATGTTTTGTTTTTATGTTCACAGCTCTGGTTGCTAAGCAACATCAACACAGACGCCATCTAGAAGCCACACAGGCTAACAATTTAGCAAGCTAACGTGACACAGGAAATACGAAGGCACAAACGGAAAAGATGAGGCCGTTGGAAAGATCAACATTTTCCTCAGACGTACACTATTATATAAGTTATGAAAACAGATGACTAAAATTATAATATATTAGCTTAACATCCAACAAAAAATAAACTTCCACGACCTCCGACATTTCTGTAAACGTCAGTAAACACGTCTCAACTCGTGAGCTCGCGGCTCGAAGAATATTTTGAGTCCTGATAGCGTGAATACCACAAGAGGGCGCCGTTCATATTGACTCTTCTCCGGTACACGGTAAATATGACCCCACAGCAAAAAGTGTGGTTTCTTGGCTCCTCCCACTTTTCCCTAACTTAACCAATCACATCATTTCTTCCCTCACCGCAGGCTCGTCTCGGAGGCAAATTCCCATCCATCTTTAGGACAGCTTCCTCATTGAGGACATGAATCCCTGCAAACCTTTGGAACAAATTACACAAATATTTACTAAATGCTTAAATAAGGAGCATAGAGGAAGTACTTCACCACTGCAGGCATTAAAAGCAGCGATTATCTGTGCGTGTACTTGAATAGTGGAGAGGGAGGATGATAAATGACCTCACAGCTTTCCAAGGTGATTTTTTTCCAGCACCACATGTATCTGAGCTGCGGCACAATTTGTCCACACTTTCACTCGTATTATCACACTCTCCCCCTCCAGCTTCTTGTCCGTGTCTCCTGAGTTGTGACGGCTCTCCACAGCTATCCCAAATCCATCATCAGCATGACTGACAGTGATAGTGAGGACTCTTGTCCGAGGGCAAAGGTTATAGCGCTTCAATCTGAGGAATGGATGAGGTCGGGGTGGTGTTTCTGAGGGCGTAACCCATCTCCGGTGTGTGAACTCGCTTGCAAACGTGTGTGCTTTGCTCGAGGAGTGTGTGCATGTGTGTGTGAGTGTACTGTCGGAGGAATGACTAATGGCTAAGTCAGCAAGGTCTCTTCAGAGGCAGCGTTGGTCTCTAGCGTTATGCCCTTCACGTTCAAAGAGCATCTTAAGAGCACGAACAGCACCGACTCTCTGCCTTCAACACAAAGCCATCAACAGTCACAGCGGGTGAAACGACACATCAGACATGACATGTGACACGAGGGAAACTTTCAAATGTACAAGGCTTTAGTTTTTTCAGATAATTAGCAATTTTCCAAATGCATCTATTGGCTTTCTGTGCAAAACTTAGATTAAGTCTGTCTGATTGTTTTAAATACGAAGGTGCAACTAGAAGATGGTTAGTTTACTGTAGACTAAATTATCATCTCTCCTGCAGGTCTGCACATGTTGGATCATCAACCAGGCAAAGTGGACAACTGCCTCTAACCCCTAAGGTCCCCAAAAGCCCCACATTGTTGAATTAACTGAATCAATCAAGTACAATTATCCACTATGTAGGAGGACTTAGCAGTATTAGGACCTGTTCAGACCAAAGATTCATGACCACATGATTTAAAATTCACAACTTATCCCAATTTGCCAGTCTTGACCTTCTGAAACTTGCAGGACGTAATACCTCCACAGCAACGACTCTGTGTACCTCAGTTTTAACTGGACTTTTCGGGCTTTTTCGTGGCTGAATATCATTTGTAACATCTGAAAACATGAATAAGAGTAGGTAAAGACAAATTTACTTGCAAAAGTTGCACCACAAAAGAGCATCCAGGGGACTGGAGGGGCCACTATTTTGAGATAGGAGATCTCCCCTGTTTTGTCAAGTTCTCTCATCTTTTTCCAGGCGACTCCGTCAGCAGATTTACTTTAAACTGAGACGAGCCAGTTCACACTGCTGCAACTTTTCCCTGCAACACAAATCTTTAGTCTGAACAGGACTTTGGGAAGGTCCTGTGACACTTATTAATAGTATATTTTTCTCAAATTCCCCCACTGTGAGGGTTTAACAGTAAATTTCTGCCCACGGCCCCCCTCACTGTTCGCTCCGGCCATGTTTTCTGCTGCTGGAAGTTTTTCAGAATGGTACTCTCTTTGCTGTAGAGTTCCTCTTCAAAGCGAAAAGTTTCTGCTTGATTTCCCGAAAGACGCTTTAAGTTGACAGCTGTCTTAATTATGTCTTTTGAGCTGCAGGCAGGGCTTCCTACATTGTTATTACTAAGACGAAACAAGCACCAATATTTCTCTAACAGTAAGTATAAATTTGCAAGAACAAAAAAAAGTGTCACACAGATCCTGTATTTAGTGCTGCAACAATCTAACATCAGAGGACCAAAAAAAAAAAAAAAAAATCCCCATATATTCCAGTAAATATGTTAGGTAATCAATCAGTCAAGTCAATTAGATAATGACATGTCATCTGCTATAATTCGCGGCATTAATCAACTTGTTTTGGGACTTTCCCTTCGCTGCCACCCATGTTGTGATGTGTCTTTAGATCTCCCAGAGAGCTGAGAACGAGCCAACACTGCTGGCATCATGTGTGCTCTCCCATTTGTCTTAATTACCCCAGAATGGATCGCTGTTGATCGGCAAGCAATCAACTGTTGAATGTCGCAAAAAATTTGCAGACAAAGACTTTAAGCAAAACAGTCGATACGTACAAATTTCATTGGAGAAGATGATGATGGAGGCATTAGTCAGATAGCAACTCTTGCGTTCAGGCTTTTTTCTCCTGAATGAAAACAGTAAAATGCTGAAGATCAGAAGCGTAAGAGGTTTTTACTTTACTGACATGTAGCAAAGATTTATAGGCTGCATGTGTGTGTGTGTGTGTGTGTGTGTGTGTGTGTGTGTGTGTGTGTGTGTGTGTGTGTGTGTGTGTGTGTGTGTGTGTGTGGGTCAGATTAAATGGCAAATGGCCAGTTTCTTTAGTCTACACTAAACTAAATCTTATTGATTCCCCCTTTGAAGTCACTGAGTTATGAGACAGCGCAAACTGTAGATGTTTCCTCTGTAAATGAAGATTAAAAATAGCTTATTCTGAAATGGCTTTTCATTACTATGGAAATTAGACCCCCCAAAAAGCTGAGAGATGAGAGGTTCTGATGAAGAGCCCTGACAGAAATCCAGCATGAGATATTTACCTCTTCAGACCAGAGCTTTGGAGGGCCATGTTTCACACCCCTGAGCAGACGGGGGCTCGGCAGAGAGGCACTCGGCGGTGAGATGCAGGAGCAGAAGGAGCCACGGACGTAAAACAAATTCCTCCCTTGAAGTCAGTCCTACCTGTGCATGTTGAGAACTGACTGAGAGAAGTGGCGCAGGGGATGCTCAAGCATTTTTCGGAGGACACATAAAAGTTTGTCCAATGGGTTCCCATTGGCCGGGAGTTCTCCGAGGAGGTGGAGGCTACGTTTTACTACCAACACTTAAACAGATGCAGAAGGCATTTATGTGAAACGCCTTCCACCCGCTTCTTCTTCTCTTTACGGTGCCTCCTAATGACATGTGCCGGCCGTGTGTAATTCTCATAATAATTATCGTCGGGATAGGGAAGCCAGTGAGTGATGAAATGTGGATTTCATAATCACGTGTGCTCGTCGCTGTAGCTGAAGAATGCATGTTAGCCCGTGGTGTTGACATGAAGAAAGCCTTGTTATTACCTGAAAGGCCTCAGGCAGACATGCTGTTTATGCATCCTGCATGCTATGTAATTGATCTCGGAGGGCTTTTGAGCTGCAGATTAGAAGATCTGAGAACCTAAAATGAACCACGACGGGCTGATTTTTTTTTGCAGGGATTTGATTCCTTGCACAGATTTGTTGACATTTCTCAAGGGAACGACTTTCTCTTCCCCCCAAAAAAGACATGTCAGCATACACAAACGATTTTGATGTGACAGAAACTGCTTCTCCTGTAGGTGCAGATCTTTCTGAAGCAAGTGTCACTTCAGTGTTTTAGATGTGTGAACGTGCTACAGCTGCTTTAAAGGAAACTTTCATCTGAAAAATGCGATAACCCCTTTCGGCTAGTCGCATAATGACCACTTTGGTTCGGACATTTTTTTTACAAGGATGCCTGCCACTGTGTTTTTAATTTACAACCTCAATTTAAACGCTGTGACGCTGTGTAAAATGTAAATAAAAACAGAATGCATGCATCTGAAAATCACATTAACCCATATTTTATTGTAGATAGACTAAAGACAACATATTAAATGTCTAAATGAAGAAATGTTATTGTTTTATGAAAAATATATTCATATTTTGAATTTGATGCCAGCAACACATCTCAAAAAAGTTGGGACAGCTTCATGTTTACCACTGTGCAGCATCACCTCTTCTTTTTACAAAACTGTATCAACGTTCAGGAACTGAGAAAACCAGTTTCTGGAAGTGAAATGTTGCCTCTAAAATGCTCTTTTTATACTCAATAATGTTACTGATCGATTGCCAATTCATCAAATTAGTTGTGAGATGTTCAACCAGGTGTTTTTTGGAAACTTTTCCAGTCTTTTGTTGCCCCTGGCTAAACTTTTTTGAGGCGTGTTGCTGGCATCAAATTCAACATTAGCATATATTTTTCATAAAACAATCAAATTTCTCCATTTCAACATTTGATATGTCGTATTTAGTCTATCTGCAATAGAATATGGGTTTATGTGATTTGTAAATCATTGCATTCTGTTTTTAATTTACATTTTTCACAGCGTCCCAACTTTTTGGGAAACAGGGTTGTGAAAGGTTACCTTTGTATTTCCAGTGTGTACATCTTGCGTTAGTGGTTTATTGACCGTTACAGTTGCTTTCCCTGCAATATGATATGATATTAAAGATCTTAATATAGATATTAAAGTCGCAGTTATCTGACACACTCCGGTTTACTACAGCCAATGATATAAAGGTCAGTAATGTATAGCTGCTGTATCATGTAGCATGAATCGACTGTTGTAGCTCCACTGAGAGAGCCGAGAGGGAAACCTGATGCCATGACTGGGCCTCCTCGCAGATCTGGCAGCGGGATCATGTGTCCAGCATGGATAATTGAGAGCTCCTGTTCTCACTGAGTGAGCAGTGAAGGCAGAGGGGAAAGAGAGAACAGTCGGAGATTATTCATCCACGAGGTTGGCCCCATGACTAGCACACTTGTGACCCGGAGTCACATACGCCGAGGGCCGGCGGTCCCAGAGTACAGCTGAATACTGTTGTGGGAATGTTTGAAGCTACAACAACAAGCTGTGGTCCACTGAAACTTTGTTTGGTTGCAGTCAAGGGCTTTCCAGTGTCCAGTGTTTTGGGTGTAATTGGCTATAAAGAAGTTTGTGGACCAGTGAGGATCACTGGTTCCCAAACTGTGGAGCATAATGACCAAACAGAGAACCTTTGAAGTGAGCTCTATTAGCCTGAACAAAAAGGCTCCAGTGCTGTAAGCTAACAAGCTAAACAGTGCAGTAACAAGGGAACATGTGCAACCAATAGAGCTGATTCCAGAAGGCCCATTTATTTTTCACATAGAAAATATTATGTGACACTGAGTTGCAACTTGGATCGGCACGAAACTTTCCGATGATTTGTCCAAATATATGAACAACTATGTGAGAACATGTGTGGTTCTTTAATTTAAAACAGTCAACAAGCTTGTGTGCATAAAAGAAATTGTGTTGGCAGTTGACTACAACTCCCACAGTGCCTTTCAGAGAGAAACACCCAATCACTGAGCCTTTAGGTATTTCACAGCAAGAGGAAGCTAAATATAATGCTGAGAGAACAGATTTTATCATCTGCAATCCTTAAGTCAATTCACTTTTAATGTGGTCATTTTGTGGTTGAATCTAGCGACTGTGATGCTGTTACTTCAACCCTGGCTTAGGTTTATGGGTATTGTAATTTAAGAGCCATCTGGCAAGTTAAACTGACAATGAAATGCTGTTATATAGCCTCATTAAAACTGCTTGTTTAATACCTTTTAAATGTTAGTTTATTTACCTTCAGCTGAGGAACAAACACTTTGGCAATAAGTAACAACAGTTATGGGATAAATGTTACGTTTGACAATTTAGTATGACAGTAGCTCAAGCAGAAAACAATCATAAAGTGAGCAAGGTGACCCAATAATGCCACTCACATGCAATATCCATCTACCTATAGGTCATACCAGAGTTTAAATAAGAACTTTTATTTTTCATTTACAAATATATGTTTTTATTTGTCGTTGGAGTTATCCACTTTCAGAAGTTATATAAACTTTAACTATAGCTGTTGTAGTTGGGGTGTGTTTAGCGTAGCTTAGCATACAGACTAGACAAAGAAGGAAATGGCCCTGGTCGCAAATAAACCCAAATAGTGGTGGGGACTGTTTGCTACTCATGACTACACATCAGGTGGATTAAATTTAACAACGAGACGTTCAGTATTCACATCTTCACACAATATGTGCCAACATTTCTGTCAAAACCAACAGTTGACTATTCAGATCAGAGAAATGGAATGTGTTGAGTTTGCTGTGGAACTCCAATATTGCCGCTTATGTTTTCACCAGATTTTTAGCTTAAGTCTGAGCTAGTCATTAGATATAAAATTATAGTCTATGAGTTAAATACAGACAATTTAAAACCCTCATAAAGTGTCTTTGTTGTTCCAAGACAGTTTATGTGTATTTTCTTATAATTAACAGTTTTAATTCATCATTTTACAGCTTTATTTTCAGAAAACCAGAAGAAAAAAAACCCTGAAAGAAAACGACAGCTGGTGGCGCCGATTCGATGTCATTAAACCATTACAGAAGATAAAACACATGAGCACCAATCGAGCCTCAAATGAAGGAAAGTGATGAGGAACTTTTTCAAAGTTTCTGGTATTCCAGCACTGTGTTTGTTTATGTGAAAATGAAACTCGTACAGTAAGACAGGTGAATGGAAACACACCTTTTGGAGTCCAAAGGTGTTGAATTATGTTGATTTCTGGTGAGTGTGAAGACCGGAGAATACCAATTTACATAATTTTCATATGCATTAGTCACGAGCAAGAAGTGGGCACTTCTGTGATCATCTCCCTCTGTACATTACGTCTCTACTGACATCTGACAAACAATATTAACAGCACAGCAGTCCATGTACTCTTTCTGTCGTACACTAGAAATATTTATCCATGTCTGATACTGGACTGTGTGAAAATTGGTGTCCTTGCTTTGTAACCTCACTGAAAAATCTGAAAGCAATTTTTTTCCCCAGACTGTATGATCATCTGGGCTCTGGCAACCGGCTGCAAAAAGACAGAGGAAGAAAAAAAAAAAAAAATCAATAGCGCTCCCCTCTTAATCAAGAGTGCTCGAAGCTTGTGGCTGAATGCCATGAGAGAAAAGCAGCAATTGACTTTGGGTTTTTAAGCAGAAAGTGAAGCTTAGAGCTCGAGAGGAGAACAGTCATCCAGCGCTCACTCTGTGAACCGGAGAGACGTAGAAGAACCAAACAACCTGACGGAGGAAACTGATGTCCTTCTGTGACACCAGTTTAACACACAGTTACCACAGACAGCAGCTTATGTGTCAGGAACATTTTTATTCATTTGTTACATAATCCTCCCCTCCCCCTGATCTGATTAGTTTGTGAGTTGTTTAACCAGGACAGATGGCATTTAAAATTGCAGTACCTGACTGAACAAACAAGACACTGGTTACTCTGTGGATTTGTTGTGATAAGAGGGAAATCTACATTAGATATCTGGACTGTTGTATCACTTAGATTATCAAAAAGAATCAGACAGATGATATCATCCTGCTGATAAAGGATAAGATCAGAACGTGCTTGGATGTGTCGTTCTGGAGGGCAGAGACTGACAACTTTGTCATGTAAATTGACAAAAAGTCACTCAAGCTTTCACCCTGTCATTTTATTTATGAAAAACTCGCTCAAGTCATTTTAATTAGAAACCCACCATACCTATTTATTTTCTGTAGTTTTTCCACTTTAACCACTACTTAAGTGTTTTTTTTTTTAACTGCTCTTACACTTTTGCATGCTTTGTGTAAGCTTTATCTTGCCTTTGATTTTGCTTGTTTTTGTTGATCAAGTGTATTTGACTGTTTGTTAATCTGAATCACTTTGGTCAACCTTTGTTGTGTTTTAAATGTGCTACATAAATATTTGACTTGACTTGACTTGAAAAACTCACTCAAGTTTTCACCCTATTTGTAGCAACTTCAGCATTCTTCAGCTCGTTGTTTTGTTTTTTGATTGTTTGTAACTTTACTGTTTTGCTTCAGGAAGATAATTTACAGCCACGGCAGGTAGCAGTGTAAAAGGACACTTTACTGCTGCGCAGACAAAGTTAGCGACTTTGGTCAACACAATGGCCCGTTTAACAGATAAAATATTTCCCTTGTAGATCGGTAGGGACCAAAATACACCTAAAAAAGTAAGTGGATTTTGGTCAGGAGGGTGAAAATCTCCAAACTAGAAGTGTACTCAGAGAACGCACACCTCCATCAAGGCTTATTAGTCCACTCTTATGTGATGTGAAAATCTACAGATGCAAGTAGTTGTATGTGGATTTGTTTCCAAAACTCTTAAAACAAATACATCCAAATGCGTATTTGCCTCAGATCTCAGCTGTGCATTTTTTTTTTTTTTTAATTATTATTCATTTCTTATCTCAAGTGTGGAACTATTACAACTCTAGTGGTTCCAGTTCTGCCCAATGAAACCATTGTCCCCTAGTGCTCCATTTCAACTGCTGGCTATATTAAATTTGAGCAAGTGTATTTGATTCCCTGAGGATTTCTGGTACCCATGAATGTGGATTGTGATATGGAGTCCTCGTATTCCTAGAATTGTCTGTTTTGTCACTATTGAACTTAACTATGATCTACTAGATTTTAATATGTATGGCATTTAAAAGGCCAAATGTCCTGTCTCGTAATGTTAATGAAAGTGGAAAATAATTTGTGGATCCACCGTGTGATTTGGAGATGCCCCAAAATTGAATGGCTTCTAACTCTAAATGCTAACTGGGGTTGCATAGAGGGTAACATTTTACTGAAGTAAAATATATATATATTGGCACTTAAACACTTCTACAACTACAAAAATCCAAGCTTTTGATAAGGAATGGATTTAGTGCAACCTTGAACTATTGTGAATTATGTGTCATTTTGGTTTTAAAGGTCACTTAAGGGATAGTTTTGTCGAGGTTTATTATGGTACATGGTAATTCTATATTGTTACATCAGAACTTTATTTATTTTGATCATATTTTCAGTAATTTTAAATTGAGTTCCCCTGCATGCACAAAAGATATTTCCTTGTACCATTCATTTTTATAATTATAATACAAATTGTGCCTAAATAACCCCTGAGTGGAAATGCAGAAAAAAACAAAAACAAGATCGTGATATCGCAAATCCTTTGTGACATTTCACCAAGGCTTGGCTGATGTGCAAAAGTTGGCATATCGATAGATGCAAAATAAGTTCAATAGAAAAAGACTTAAATAAAAAATGAAAATGGCATACTGGAAAACAAAAATGAGTTAATTTGGCATTTCCGTTTACTAATTTCTTAGAATTTGCATAAAATGTGTGCTTCTTTGTTTTAGAAACAATTCTATACAAGTCCACCAACCTGAAAGACCATGTAGGTTGCCTATCCCTAATCTCTGATGACCATAGACTGTAGCTTCCAGGTCTGAAAAACACAGGCCGGTGCCTTAATAAGCTTCAATACCACCGAGTGCCACTAGAGATTGGCTCCAAAAAGCCTCTGGCTCCATAGACTCCCATTCAATTAGTCTCATCAAATACCAAGTCAACACATTTTCTTATTTTAGTTTTTCTAGCTAAAGTCGCTCCTTCTTATTAGTTTTCTGGCCATCCATCTTAAGTGAATAACGTCATTAATTACAAAACAAAGCTCAAAAGGACGTGTTTTGGGGGTGTGTCTGTTTGATTGACAGGCCTGTGGTGCAGTGGCTATCAGTGGACCAGACGTAGTATTGTCGGTTTTTTAATCAGATCAAGTCAGATCCACTGCCGTCACTTCTGGCTCCAAATCGCTCTGAACTCACAAAATAGTGACGGCCAAAATCCGAACTCGGCTCTTCATAATGGCCGTCCACAAACCAATTGGTGACACCATTGTTGTTTGTTGCTTCATTATGACGCAAAAGGCGTAGTTCTAACCAAACTCCATTTAGGCACAAAAACGACTTGGCTAGGTTGTTGAAAAAATGGTTAAAGGAAAAAATAACTTTTGGTTTGAGATGAAAAAAGAACAGTTTCCTTCCACATTCAAGTTTAATGTTTTGTCAGCCCATCCATTGGCCCCAACCTCGTCCCGATAGAGTTTGCGGATCTGTAAGTAGGCTACATCACATCACTTCAATGTTTGTTCCTATTATATCACTGTGATCACTAAATGGCCCAGTGGAAATACAATTATGGGTCATAATAAATCTATTTTCCTGAGTGGACAGTGAACAGTGAGGTTGTTTAGAGGTCTCTTTCTTTATCATCTAGTTCTGCAGTTAAAATTTAAAGCTGTGAAGTCAGTCATGGAGCAGAAATAAGACCAAGATAAACAGCGAATCACCAGTTATTTAGTGACTCACGTGTTTTATTGATTCTTTAACAGTATTACAATACTTTCCCAGCGTGATAATGTCATCCTCTTGCATAAAGTCGAGTTTATTTTTTGCTTTTACTCAATCTGCCAAAAATAATCACGTGACACCCACGTGTTTTATTTTTTGCATTAAATGTTTGCATAACACTGGCTCTTTTGTTTCTTAGCATGGTAATTTCCGCGTGCACAGGTTCACTTTTAGGGGGCAGGCTCTGACGTCAGCTCGCCATGCTGGACGCACACACACACACACACACACACACACTACAGTGCAGCAGCAGCAGCTGCAGCAGCGGGACACACACACACACTGAATGGGTGCTGACTATTCATATTCCACCTTTTATGTAAACTATTTCGGATTTGATCGTGTGAAAAACACGTCGTGGATTAAAAACAAAACAACAAAACAGCCAGATCCCCGCGACGAGACGCTGCAGCACTTTCTCCAAATTGAAATCAGGAGAGAGACACAGAGTGAGAGGGAGAGCGAGAGGGAGAGGGGGGGACTGCAGAACATACAGGGTCTGGATGAATAACCATGGCAACAGCAGCAGCAGCAGGAGAAGCGGTGATATAAACATTGCAAGCCGCGCATCCATCCGCAAGCAGCAATTTACTGAGTGAAGGCTGGACCCGGAACCCCTCCGCGGATATCACACCACCACATCACTGCTAAGGTGAGGCTCTTTTTATTCTCAATGTGACACCCTGCTGCTTTAGTGGGATGGCCGTCCGCGCGCGCGCGCGCGCGCGCGTGTGTGTGTGTGTGTGTGTGTGTGCGCGCGGGGACACGAGAGGAATGGGACGCTTTTATTAAAGCAGTAAAAAGCTGCCTCACCGTGTTGTGTGCTGGTTGATTAGAGAGGGCTGCCAGGCTGGATGAGGAAGGGATGTGATGGGAAACATGGAGTCTAATGGGGTTTAATTTGTATGTGCTTCCTCTTGTGAGGCAGCTGAGGGTCTTTGTCTGACCTATTGTGCGTGTGGTCATTGCGGGAACAGACTTACAGCAGGTACACTCCTTACTGATAAGTTAAAAAAAAAAGCAGGAGGGGGGGAATTAAATTAATTGTACCTTTCAAAATAAAAGCTTTGAAATTATGTATTCAGATTTAGACTCACAAACTACTGTATTTGGTGCATCTTTATGGTGAGAAGGGATGTTTGTCTGAACTGCTCTACACTACAGTGTGAGCTGTTTGTCATCATCACAGACGCTGTATGGTCTGAAATAGTCCTACAGGCTGCCTCACATGAACAAAGCAAAGCCCCCCGAGCTGCGTGTTTGTCTGCTGAAATGATAAAAGCAGACGTAAACAATGATGCAAGGTCAAATGGATTGAAGTTAATAGGGCCGTTCAGGGTCTAATGTAAGTATGAGTTCAGGCACTCATGTGACCCAGTGATGTAAACATTTGATTTTAGGGCAGAAAACCAGAAAACCTCACCTCACCTCAAGCATTTAACACTGCTAAAGTATTTCATTTAAATTGCCATAGACATACTTTGTGACATTTTGTACTCACAGCTCACACACAGAGCGACCAGGACTTCATAAACAGGTTTAATAGAGTTGTGAATACAAATAGCGAGTCTGTCCATGATTGTTCTCTAACTTCTGAGCCAAAGATTGTAGGATTTTTACTTTCCTCTTGCGGAAAAGCTCTTTGATCACAACAGAATATGATTTTGGAGATCGCAAGGATGCCAGTCACATCCTCTCAAAGTCATACTGAGACTCATTTAATTCCATAATTCCATCTCCATCTCTTTTTTTTTTTTTTTTTTTTTTGTCTGTTGCAGAGGATTTGGAATTGTAATTTAACAACAAAGAGCCTGATACAGCATCATGGAGGGTTTTAGCAAATGCTTAGATTATACCATCACATGAGTGCTGGCGCTGGGTCAGTGGATTTCTTAAAAAAGGACTCTCCACTCAGCCTGTTTAGAAATAGCTTTTCCTCAAAATTAGAAATAGTGAAATTGTTGCAGGAACTTTGAACGGATCAGATTATTCTTCCTAAAAGGAGCTGCTGTAACCCGATGGTGCCTTTGTCCCATATGCATATATTTGGGTAACAGCCCTTTGTCTGTTCTTGTGTGCTGCTGAGGGAGGTGGATGTTAAATGAATGGAATAAGCAGCGATTAATTTCCGGCCCTTTGAGCTGCGCAGACGTACGGCAGCTTCCAGTCGTGGCAAACAATTACTCTGTAAGTAACAATGACACCTACGACAAAGCCTGCAAAATCTGCTCCTTTAGCACTCAGCCGCTGCGAACATGTTGCCTCTATATGTCCCCCCTCCCCCCCTTCAAAATTGAGATTGGGAGATGTCAGTCAGCGGTCCCAGCAGAGCTGACGCCGACAGCGGCGGCAGGGAGGGGGAGGTGGGCAGCTTAAGGGCAGCCAGGAGTTTTGAGTTCATCCGTACGCCGGTGGAATTAGTAGCCGCAAACTCTAGACCTCCAAAATCACCAGTGTGTGTGTGTGCGTGTGTGTGTTTGTGTGTGTGTGTGTGTGGCCTGCATTAAATAGTAATCAGACAGCAGATGGCTGTTTTGTAATGATTAGTCTTTAATGATTCGCTCCAAGGAGAAAATCAGAAAGAGATAGCTCGGAAAAGTGCACAGGCAAGCAAATTCGGAGGCTACAGGTTGTGCAAATATGTGCGCTGGCATTTCATCTGGGATTTGTTCAGAAAAATAAACAGGACTTAAGGGTATTGTGGCAAAATTACTTTTACTAATCAGTCAGGATTTGTGTTGCTGAAACATGTCTGTGTGCGAACATATTTAGCACATTTGCTATTTAAGTTGAAAGGTTTAGCAGCCTGAACCTTAAAAAATAAGACACACATGACCAGAAATCCCTGAGGCAGAAAACATTCCTGCAGCTTATACTTTGTTGGAAATACAGCAGATGAGCAACTGGTATTTGTTTACAGAGGAGCCAAATAAAATCAAACATAGGAAAGCAGAGGTGGTCGATCATCATTTCAGGGCAATACTGTGATATAAAAAGACACAACAATATGTAAATACATTGAAAGGCTGGTACTGAAAACGTTGGGTTTGATTTAATGAAAATGAAATAAAAAGAAGTCTTTCGAGTGTTTTGAGTTATTAGGATTCATAGCTGCTCTGTTCAACATTAATTTAATTCGAGTAGTTATTCCAAATCAAACATTCTTTAAAAATCAAAACCACTGAACTTGTTTCTGTTCTCAAGTTGTTCAGTAATTATAAGGAAATGTCCAGGCGAGTAAAGTGATGGTTATCTCCTCATTTCTCAGTATGAAAGTAGAAATGTTGCTGAGAAATCTGGGATCCTGCTTGAACAAGTATAAAAGTTGGTCTACTCGAATCAGCATAAATAAATATTTGTATCTGCCATTTCTAAATATCTTTTGAATATCTCATCTAGTAGTCAGTTGTTCAAGACTCTCGGTACATCTTTAGAATTCAAGGGAAACGTGGTTGATGTCTTCATAGGATTTGTTGACCGCTAAGGCTCTCGTCATCGTGAAATTTTAGTTTAATCGTAAGACAAATAATTGCGATTAACAATATAATTGTCTTTTTCTGTTCATTTCATGCCTTCTATTATTCTATAAACTTAATCATAGTTTGATAACACAAATAAGTCTTATGAAGAGGTGTCATTTATTGGCAGTGATGTTTGGCTTACCAACTAAATCCATGACGTTAATGTCAATAGATGCTCATCGGTTAAATGTTATAAGCCAATCGCCTTAAAATACAACTGTTGGTGGCGTTACTTTTCCACTCACTTGCAGTTG
Source organism: Brachyistius frenatus (assembly GCF_029030835.1). Classification (NCBI taxonomy): domain Eukaryota; kingdom Metazoa; phylum Chordata; class Actinopteri; family Embiotocidae; genus Brachyistius; species Brachyistius frenatus. The sequence goes on from NW_027210645.1 coordinate 778,117, forward strand.
CCACAGCAGTAGAAGGGATGAGAGCAATAAGAGAACACCAGTCAAACCTTAAGCAACATGGCTGTAACCAACAGGACGTCACCAATTGGTTTGTGAACGGCTGTTATGAAGCTTCGAGTTTAGATTTTATCCTTCACCATCTTGCTAGTTCGCAGTGGTTTGGAGCCACAAGTGACCATATTTGGGCAACCCGGGGGAAGCGAGCGGTGGAACCAAAAACACGGCTTTTTGAAGCTTATTTTCTAATTGATGGGATTATTTTTAGACGGTCCGCCCGAAAACTAATAAGAAGGAGTGACTTTAGCTCGCAAAAACTGTGATAACTTGTCGAAAACCTTTACTGACTTTGAATTTCATGAGACTAGTTGAATGAGAGTCTATGGAGCCAACCTCTAGTGGCACTCGGTGGTATTGCAGCTGAAGGCACATCGGCCTAATTTTTCAGATTCAGAAGCTACGCCCACATTTATATATACAGTCTGTGGTTTCATCCAGCTGCTATTCCAACAACTATGAAAAATAACTAGCCAGTGCAAATAGTTGTGATCAGGCGATTATGTAATAATCGTGACAGTCCTGTTCACACTATGAAAACAAGTGTAACACCACATGTCCCTTTAAAGCTCTTTTGCTGCAGTTCTGCTTCCGCCAGTGCTTCGTTTCATCATCATCATCATCATCATCCATGTTCATCATTGTCATGGTCATCAAAGGAAACACAGCGTAGATAAGCTCCGATGAAGGACAGCTGTGTACCTTTGAAGCTGTCAGCATGGGTGCTTTGGTGTGTGCCTCGCTCATTTGATTAACTTATTGATGCGGCAGCGCGTGTCCCTGTGTCTTCTGGCCACGTCGAGATTGTTTTGGTGGGAATGAAAGCACATTACAGTACGTCCCTGCCTGTGAGCCTCCATTTAATCAAGCACACAGTGTTCATACTTCTCCTTTACTGCCTGCCTAACACATCGCTGGAGTAGCGAGCTGAATCTGAGACAGCACGTAACAGATAATAGGACGCTGGCTCACAGTACAGGTCAGTAAAACTAGGGAAGCAATGGAGCAGCTTCATCCATCTCTTAATCAACGCTAAAGAAACGTACTCCGGTGTCTCACGGCCTCTCCGTTAAATGACCTGTACATGGCTCGCGGCGTTATGATGACCGCCGTTAAATGCAAAACGTCCAGTCAGCAAAAAGATGCAAAGCAGCTTTGTCCTTTCTTTGTCTCTTCAGGCCATTTGTAGCAGTGGGCAGCTGATGTACCACATTGGAAAATGTTATTCTGGTCCTGCGGACCACACCGCCATGCTGTCATGATCCTGTGCTTTAATGTGGACACCTCTTTGTTCTCCCCCAGACTGCTGTGGTGTTGGGAGGCTGGGGTTTGGTTTATGCTGAAGATTTATTTGCCCTCTTCTTTCTCTACACTTGGCAAGATACTTATAATCCATTTTATCAGGATAAGTTAAAGAGGAGAGGAGTGTTTCCCTGCCAACTATGAAGACACCTTAGACTCATCCCCTTTTGCTCAAATACATTTGTGGCGTCAGGAAAGGACACTGAGGAAACAATTTCTCTGCTCACAGTGAAGTGACAAATCAAATCTGACTGCTGGCTTGCTCTGTACGTTTTTTGTTTTTTTTAACATTTATTTCCTTAAGCATCAGGCTATTTTTGAGATTTCCAGCTGAAGGAAAATCCTCAAATTCAGTCAGTAATAGCTCCTAAGAGACAGTTGGGAGAATGTTTAGCAATAATACGTCTCTGAAATGAGTCTCCACCACCAGGCTGGAGTGAGATTTGAAAATAGAAAATAAAAAAAGATGTTTTCAATTCAGCCTGATCTAAAATGTAGAGAATAAATAACAGCCTTATAACAACGAGTAAGTACACACTGAAATGACCAAACCTGTTAAAAGATTTTCATCTGCAACGCTGTCAAATTTGATGTGATATGCAGTGGTGGAGCAACTACTATATTATATAAAATATAATATAATATATATATATATATTTATTTATATATATTTTACCTCAGTAAAAGTACTCAGTATGCAACATATATCAGTTTTACATAGATAGATAGATAGTTTTATATATATTTAATCATATATAAATTATTGGACTTCCTTCATATGTGAGCATCATTTTAATGTTGTCATGGTCAAGCTAATTTAAAAAAAATAACCAAAGCTTTCAAATAAATGTTGTGGAGTAGAAGTATAAGATATTGTGTAACATCAAATGGAAATACTCAAGTACAAGTACCTCTAAACTGTAGAGTACTTCAGTAAATATACTTAGTTATGTACTTTCACCACTGGCAGCAGGACCTGGTCCCAGTGCTGCAATCTGCTGGCTGGAAATGGCTGAGTATGGCACGGTGGTGCAGTGGTTAGCACTGTCGCCTCACAGCAAAAAGGTTCCGGGTTCGAATCCAGTCCTGGGCCTTTCTGTGCGGAGTTTGCATGTTCTCCCTGTGCTTGCGTGGGTTCTCTCCGGGTTCTCCGGCTTCCTCCCATCATCCAAAAACATGCACCTCAGGTCAGGTTACCTGGCGCCGCGCTAGTGGCAGCATGCTGCAGCAGCTCCCCCCTGAGAGCCCCCCCTGCTGTAGCGAAGAAATTTCCCCTCGGGGATTAATAAAGTGAAATAAAAAATTAAAAAAAAAACCAGTCACCTCGAACCAAGGTCCTCAACCTTCATCCTACACTCCAGAGAAGTGAGTCCAACTAAAACATTAGTTATGGCTCCTATTAAACATTGTAGTTGTTCCCTTAACAGCAGTGTGCATTTGACTGTGGTAGATGGTATGTTTGGCAAAATTTATGTCCCCAAAACCAAAAACACAAGCTGTGAGGTTTAAGAAACGTTGATTTGTTCTAATGTAATTTAGCGTGTTGAACTAACGAGCTTCCAGCCGGCGGTAGTAACCAGCGTCATCCAGGAGTTTCTCCAAGTTAAGGCTAACGTTAGTATCCTGCTGGTTATTCAGCAGCATTATAGCGAGGATAGACCAAAACATTGGCGAGTCCTTTAAGCCTTTTCTTTTTAAACATTCAAACTGAATCACAGCAAAGCAGGTAAAGAGCTCGCATAAAGCAAAATACAAATATAAGGTTACATTTATAGTTTCTTCAAAACGAGTCAGCTGAAAACATAAAATTCTGCCAAAACAACATTTTAACCAACCCATCTGCCATTTCAGATGGCTGATTGACGGCTGCTAGCTGGAGATCAGAGGTCTGCTTTTGTCTTCCTCTGTTGGAAATTAAGAACCCCTTCTTTCAGATTTAACTACAACTGTACTTCATTTCGGTGATCAGTCTGCCACAGATATGTTATATTCACTTCATATCCACTGTGCAGAGATGGATAGTAACAGCGAGCTGGGACTTGCAGCTTTTATCAGCTGAAAGTTTTGCATTTTAGTAGTAGCAAATGGAAAGTTCAGACAAGTTCTGGTCAAAATAAAACCAGACCCTGTAGATATATTTCACTGCTTAAAAACAATAGACTGGAACAGTGTGAGTGCTTCAGCAGGAACACAAACCCAGTACCACACACATGCAGAGATTGTATTTCAAAGCCTTCAATGAGGGGTTATTTGATACACCTCACTGTAAACACTGCCAGTGTTTCATCTCTCTGTTAGCTCAGTTTTGTAGTTTTTCAGCTCTCAGGGCACTTTCTCTATACGCTGTCAAGTCATAGTTTCAGACAATGCACCAGCAAGTCAAATTATCTGGTTTATGTTCTGAGCTATAATTTCTCTTTTGTTCATCACACGTTTCGGTGTATTCAAGCACATTGAGTACTTTCCTGGATTTGTCTGAATGAGCGGAAACATTGTGTACCTATAGTGACTATGTTGCTTTAGATTGTACCTGTGAAGCTGTAACTTTTCTTGAGCAATGTCATGACTTTACATGTTGCGTTACCAAAGCTGATTGGAAAAGATCCAAGAGTAAGTCAACTCTGCTAAACGTTGAAAATAGCACTCTTTACTTGTCACTAGTCAACATTTTTCTTTTGTGAGAACTGGAACTTGTTCCACAGACTATATGCGCCACTTTAAACCTAAATGTCCTAATTTTTGTGTGAAGAAAAACAATATATTTGAATTTTTTCTCATTTAAGTGCCTAACATAAAGCATTTAAAAAAAACAGTGCTGTATAACGTGCCACTGAAATGCAGAGATATCTCTTGTATAAATTAGGCCTATAGACAAAAATATTCAACACATAATTGTGTAATGAAATTATCATTTAAATGTGCTCTGAAGATGCATGTAATTGCCATGATTGCAAGTATGTCTGACACTTACGGTAATAAAAACTGAACTCGTATCAGCTCACAACATTTTTATATACTGAGAACGATACACAGAGAAGCTGCAGCTGCTGACATCTGTGTTTTTTCTCTGAAATAATTTAATCACATTGTGGTGGTCATTTTTCCAACATGGATGATGATAACTACGTTCAGATCAAGGTGTCTGTCATGGTGTCATACAGTCTGTTCTCCACACCACGCTAGACTGAATGAGCCATACTGTATCACCACAGCAGACAGACGACATAACAGTGGGAGCTGATTTTAAAAATGTCTTCAATTGTCTTAACTTTGATTGTGGATTTTGTCTCATTTTGGCTCGTTTGTCTCATGTTACATTTACTTTCTCTTTCGACAGGTGATGAGTGGGATTATATCATGTCTGAAGTACAGGGAACACTGGAGTTTTCTCTAGAGTTGCACAAGTTTCACAATGTGGATCTCTTTCAAAGAGGGTAAGTAGTTTGTGGCTGTTATTTATGTGCCTCAACTGAATAAATAAAAATGAACCGAATATATAAGACACACAACTGATGTAGTTGAGTACAAGAACATTTAATAGACCGATATCTGATGATAACACTGATAAACATGACAATTTAAGAACTAATGAGGATACGAGTCATCCTGGAACGGTAAAGGTGTAATTGAATTGAATTGAATTAATTGGTTAATTTAAATGTCATGTACTCATTCACTTCTTTTACTGCTGCTGTACAAAGATCACTCTGGAAATCGGACTCAATCCATCTGAGAACAAAAAAATGAAATGGGTTAATGCGTTTCGTTTATGGACTTAGGTATAAATAGTTCCCAAAGATTCCCTCGATACAGTCTGTTTAATTTCAGCTCGTTATTTCACGTAGAAAAACAGCAGCTACACTGAAGCTGCTCTGACAACTGGCTAGCACATTTTAGCTGCTAATTCAGTTTTGGACTCCTAATGAAATTTGTGATATTTTGCTACCATGTATTAAATCAAATGCATTGTGAAGGTATTCATGATATAGACATACACTACACAAAACAAAGTGGCTGCAAGCTGCTAGTTACAATGGCCCAAAACAGGAGCTGCAAAAACAATTAGTTTGTATTTACAGAGTGCAAACTCAGAATATTTTCCACAGATTCAATAAGGCAATTATTTTTTAGGTTAGGAAAAATCAGCCCAAAATTAGCAGGTTTCTTTGTATGGATATGTATAAACACACAATGAATTACAACACTGAAACAAAACTTAAAATTACAATAAGCAGATTATTAAGGAATCTTAATTAAAGAGGTGAAGTCAATATTTTGTTCTTCTCCTGTTGAGTCTTTTGTGATATTCCATGACAAACAAAAGGGCCGTGTTCATCCTGCGATGAAGCGTCTGCAGGAAGATTAAAACCTCACATCTCTGATTCACCAGCTTTATCAAAATGATTCCCCCTCTCCAAATGGGATGGGTTTATCACAGTAATCCCTCCAGCTGAGTGCACTAATATGTGTGTTTTTACCAGGTTGCCATGTTACTTCAGATAGCAGCAGAAATCTGATGTGAACTGGATCTCAGTGTAGAAATGAACCACTGTGGAAGAAGAATAGTTCAGTTAGCAAGATCGAGACTGAAACGCAATAACTGAAATCAATACTCATCTTTGTACTGCTGGGCCACAGCTGTACACTTAAGGGTCCGGTTGTACACTGATTGCATTAAAAATACTGATTAAATCTACATTTGATTTGTAATTGAAGGAGATGAAGATAACGACAGAATTTTAGGTTTCACTAAAGGGGGCAAAGTTTGCGTCCAAGATCGCTTTAGATACTCAAAGAACTCAGCTCTGTTTTCTTAGTGAAATTCAGTTCCTTTAATTATGCAAAGAAATTGCAAATTAGTTTCACTATCCTCCAGCATAAGAACTATTTTACTCTAGATGTGTAACTTTCAGCCTCTTAAACCAATATTTACAGAAAATAATAATGCAGTTTCTGGCAACTTGAAAACAGCACACACATCGATAAATCCCTGTAATAAGAGTTGTGATTTAACCAGTCAGGGGCCGCCGAGTTGACCTGTTTCATTCTGTAAACATCTCTTATTTATTCTGTGCTCTTCTCTGTCGAGCCTCAATTTCTACAAGCGCTGTCGTTAACACACTGATGGGACAATTGTGTTCTTGAAATGTGCTTTTACTCAAAGCTGCTTTAACCTGAACAGTGAGACTGACCTGCTGCACAGCCTGGAATGTAAATAATCCATATTTAGGTTATTCAGACCGTCATCTTACCCTAAATCTTAAATTCTAGGTATGAGTCCTCGTCTGATACTATACAGGATACTTTACAGCCTTTGAGTAGAGGTGCTTTACATTATTAATAACCATTTGCCTGTTGTCCTTTAATAATTTAGCAACATTTGTACAATTCATGCCTGATTTTGTTTAACATGATTGTTAACTTCTCAGCCAAGTCATGAAAAGTACTTCCAAACCTGTCTCGTCACGGCTTTTACAAACCGTGCCCTCCTCCAATGCGACGTACAGTAATTATCACAATGAGTTTGTTTGACGTTTGAGGTCAGAGGTGGCAAGAAGCAACACCAGTGTTTTGACACTTTCACATCATTTACAGCACCTCGGCCTGTTTTATAATCAAAGAAAAAAAATTTAATCAGAATTTATACAATATGAGACACTTAAATTGGAAATTGACATGTCAAAATGTAAATACTAGTATCTTAAAACAGAGATATGACTGGTCATAAATGCATTGTGATTGTCTGTAATCTTAATTTTGTTAGTTTAATAAATGGGAAAAAGCAAGATACCCAAATTTGTTTAAATGTGTAAATATCTTTCTTACTAGTCAGATTGCAGTTGCAGAGATCTTTAGCTGTAATTTCAGCCTGTTTCATTGTAATTTTAAAAGTGATGAGTTCACAGCAACACATATCCTCACTGCAGGTCACAATAATATTTGTTAGGAGGTTTTATCACATCTTTTTATGGGTTGTAAATTTCAGCTTTCTTACTCAAAAAAAATCATGATACTTTGTCCTTGGCTCCTCCACTCAGGTTTTTAACTTAGTCCTCAATGTTTTTGTAGCCTATTGAAACAGTTTATACTTAAAAAGTTTAACAATGAAAAGCATAGCTTTTAGCTCCTCAAGGGAAGAAAATATTATATTGTATTTAATATATTAAATATTTGCTTTTTTTATACTAACAGAAAAAATCAAATGCCGTTAATGAGCAGCTACAGATAACATGCTGGCTAACATCTGTGTTGAAATAAAGCTGCTGTACTGCTCTAGAAATTACTCTTCTGATAGCTGTAAAGTTTATGGAAGTATTTATTTAAAAAAACATTTGTAAAAAGAGTGAGAGAGAGAAAAAAAAAAAGGAAAAATCCTGGTGTGACGTCCACCCGCTACTTTAAGCTTTTATTTTACCTTGACATTAAGACAGGATGCTGAACACCAGCACAGTTTAGTTTTCCCATATTTTTGAATGCTTTCAGGCCACATTGGATACAAGTGTTTGATTGCTGTGTTTGTATCCTCCACCTCAGGTTTTATCAGATACGAGCTGGGCTGAAGGTCTCACCTCGAGTGCCCCACAGGGTGATCACGACAACACGGGAAAATACAGGTAAGGGGAAACGATTTTCACACCCTGACACACACACACACACACACACACACACACACACACACACACACACACACATATGATAATATTTTTAGACATCACGTAGACTTAACCAGTCTGACAACCCTCTCCTCTCTCTCATCTGTGGATAAGCTCCCAGTTTGCTGTATTGGTTCTCACTTACCTGTTTTTGTACTTATGCTGGATCAACAGGAGGGCTGATACATTTGTTTACTGAATGCCAGCTGTGTGCAGGATTTTAGATTTTACAGGTCACAATTTACAGTATATTCAATCATAGGCAGATTATGTGACAACACAGACACGGTAAAAATAACCCTCCGCCTAGCAAGGACTAAGACACCCAGAACGAGAGAGAACTACCGGCAACAATGCAGCCTTTGTGGTTGTTCTGTGTCTGTTGAAGCCATTTTGTGCCTATTTCTAAATAGTTTTAATCATTTTGTGGTCACTATCTCTCTCTAGTTGTTTACCGTTACTTTGGAGTAATTGTGTGTGTCTTTGTGGCCTTGTGGGTGCGTCTTTGGTCATTTCTCAACGTGATTTGTGGTTATTTTCTATTTCCTTTCTGGCTGTCCTGTATCATTGTGGTTTTTTTGTGTCTCATTGTAGTTGTTTTGTGTTTCTATGTGGTTGTGGTCTCTATGTTCCGTTTCCAAACATTGGTACTTGCGTACCGTGCTGCGAACAGATCAGGTCCAGTGTACATCCAGGACATGGTCCAACCTTACACCCCAGCCCGCTCCCTCCGCTCTGCTTCTACCAATCGGCTTGTTGCTCCTCACTGAGCTAAACACTCAACTAAATCACGACTGTTTTCTGTCCCGGCTCCTAAATGGTGGAATGAGCTCCCCACCGACATCAGGACAGCGGAAACTCTGTACATCTTCCACCGCAAACTAAAAACACACCTCTTCAGACTTTACCTTGAACAGTAGAACTTTAGTAGAACTTACTGATAGAACTTTGTAGTTTGGCTTTCTGGAAGAAATTGTATTTTCTTGATTCTTGTTGTTCTGGGTTTTGTACCCTCATGGTTGAAATGCACTTATTGTAAGTCGCTTTGGATAAAAGCGTCAACTAAATTAAATGTAATGTTGTTTTGTGTCTCATTGTGGTTGTTTTGTGTCTCTATGTGGCTATTTAAAAAAAAAAAAAAAAATTCTGGCTGTTTTGCGTCTGTGTTAGTTTTGAGTCTTTGTGGTTGTTTTGGGCTTCATTGTGGTTTTGTGTCTCTTTGTATTTGTTTTCCATTTTCTTATAGTAAATACATTATCTCACAACATTAAATCTGACTCAATGAAATCCAAAAAATATACAGATTTTCCTTTCTTAAATGTTTCCACAATAGAAATATTGCAGAAAATATATGCTCTTAATTTGAAGTAATCAATTTATGGCAAAAATATCCTGTACAACCATTGTTTTATCACTCAATAGTAATAAATTCAACACTTTAGAATTCTGTGTGAGTAGTTTTTACACTGACCGTCCAGCAGTTTTAATCAGACCTGATCGAATGATGATATTAAAGCGACTAGTCCCTGCAGTTTAGATCATGTTAGAACAGGATGAGTTTCATCCTCAGCGGTCCTCCTTTAAAGGGAACTGAGTGTGAGAAAATCTCACTTGACAGAGGGAATGGTTTCATGACCGCACATTTTGTGCCTGAATTACGCACATTTTGTTGGACATGGCAGTCTTTGAAGTCTGTGTGAAAACCCTAATCTCTCCCAGTGTTTCATCTTAAAGTGCATGGTGGAGCCTGGAGAGGGCTATTATTCTGCAGCTCCACTGGAAAAAATGGGCATAATGTTACAGTATGATGTGAATGTGGGGAAAAAGGAACATTTTCAGCCTTGTCTTCTGGACTGCTGTCATTTCTGTGTCTCTGCTTTATTTTTGACATCTGCTGATTTAAAAGAGCTTCAATCAGAGACTGAGGTGGTGGCTTTGCAGCTGAATCTCTCATTGTAATTGTGGATAAAAGCCAGAGAATAAATACTTACTAAGCACAGTAGGTGATTGCGATCGCTGTCCAGGTTCCCTATCAGAGAATGAGAGTGGTGTCTGGGAGTTTTATGGCTCTGCCTTGTCTCAGTGATTCAGGACATTTGGCTGGCTTCGGGCTGAAGACTGACTGACTCACCCTGCAGAAAATCTTGCATCTCTCACATCATCCAAACTCACATTTTGAAATGAGATAACTTAATTTCAGCTTCAAATCCTGTGTCAGTTCCCTGATAATAATCATACAAATAAAACTGTATTGGAGCTCTTGTGTCCAAAGGGAAAACATTCACTCCTTAAAGAGTGAACGATTTAAAAATGACAGGTGGATTAAAGCTGGACATGTTTTTGCACTACACAATAGAGCAGCTAATCTCAAAACGTCCAAGTCTAGAAAACAACCATTTTAATTTGTAGCTTTTTAATCCTTTTTCTCTTGCAAAGTCTTCTCTTCAAAGGTTTCTTGCTTAATTACAAATTCTGTGAATAACCAACAACAACACGCAAATTAGACTGAAACCAATAGGTTGTGCTCTGTGTGCCTCACATGCACTGATTCCTAAATACAATTGCATGTACGGGCAGATGGTTACGATCTTAAACGATTCCTCGCATGTCTCTTCCTCTTTTGTATTCATGGCTTGTGACAGTGATGCAGTGGTTGGCACTGTCGCCTCACAGGGAAAAGGTTCCGGGTTCGATTCCAGTATGGAGTTTGCATGTTCTCCCTGTGCCTGCGTGGGTTCTCCCGTCCAAAAAACATGCATCTCAGGTTAATTGGTGATTCTACAAATTGTCCTTAGCTGTGAATGGTCTTTGTTTCTGTCTGTCTGTAAGTGTTGGCCCTGTGATGGACTGGCGAGCTGTCCACGGTGAACCCTGCCTTCGCCCTAAGTGAGCTGGGATAGGCTCCAGCCCCCCGTGACCCTGTTCAGGATAAAGCGGGTATAGAAGATGGATGGGCATGTGACAGTGTTTCTAAAGCTGCCTGAGCGTCAAAATCTGGTTCTCTGGTAATGCAGAGAGCTGTTTCACTGGCAATACTGATTCACAGTAATAATGGCTATTTTTAGCTTGTCATGACTGGAGCACCGTGTGTGTGTGTCTACTAGCTGTACTTGTGAGGACCAGTTCCTGACAGTGCAGCCTGCTGTTCCTCATATTATGGATTTTGTGGGCATTTTAACCTTCCATCATTTTCAACTTATTTTATGAGCTGCAGAATAGTTTCAAGTATTACTGTCAATGTAAATGTGCTCAACGCTATAGTGCAGTCAGTGTGTGTGTGTGTGTGTGTGTGTGTGTGTGTGAGAGTGATGGTAAAGGCGATGTGTGTGACTTCTCACCATGAACACAGTGAAGGGGATACAGCAGGGAACACCATTTCCTACCGCCTCGTTAGGGACGGAGAGAAATCCTGAGTAGCCATAAAGTCAGCAGACTGCAATAGAAATGATAAGAATAGCAGTTCAGCGGTCTATTTTTAGTTCGTTAAATCCTGGAGGGGCAGTTTTACCATCATGTCAGGTGAGGAAAAGGAGATGGATCATAATCCAGCAGCAGGAGGCTTCAGTATAAAACAGATATTTTATTGCTGTACATTTTTAGAACCATCCAGTCGGCCATTTAGTGTATTCGCTTCAACTAAATACTGATTAGAATTTAGAAATCAAAGATTTTGTGAGGTACCTTATTTTTTTTCTCTCTAGGAGTTGAGAAACTCTAAAGACTAACATATGAGTTACTGTATAAGGGGCTATTATCAATATTTTCACAATGCCAATGTTAAAAGAGTCCCTCATAGTGACTAACTCCAGTGGCATTAAAGTATCGGTTCATTGTTTTTATTTTCCGAACCATCACAGTTTGGTTCACACTCATCGGTCTCATCAGTATTATTTGCAAGAAGCACACGTCTTTTTTCAAACTAAAAGACCCAATTTTTTAAATAAGAAAAAAAATGACCTATCAAGCACCAAACATAGCGAAGCATTTAGTCTGCTAAAGGATCGTTTCAAAAGGTGTTAAAACTTTACTATAGTGTTCATGACTGTTGCTGCCCTCGACTGACAGAAGAAACTGTTAATGCAGGTTTATCTTTGAGCTAAAAACAGGATGCAGTTAGCCTAGCTTAGCATAAAGCCAGGCTTTTAGGAAGCAGAGGAAACAGCAAAGTGGAAAGAAAAACATATGCCTCCCAATTTTATGTGGCGATACATGCTCAAAGCTGACTAATTAAAGGGCCCTTATTTTGCAAATTGAGATTTTAGGTTTCAAATAATAAACAGGTCTATGTGCTGAATAAATACCGTGACCGTGTCAGAAACCTCAGTCAAGGAACATATTCAGCAATAGCCTGGCTGCACCGACTGTGGCCCTTCACTGGGATTAACCGTCTGGTAGCTCGGCTCGTTTACACAGCCACTCTGAAGGGCGGACCAATTAGCGATCAGTATCGGTGTTTAACCGTGTTTGTCCCGCCCCTCCTTCACTGTGATTGGATGGCCGGTGACAGTAACGAGGGCAACTCTCTCAGCACCTCGTCACACTGCTGGCGTTCATTAAAATAAAAAAAAATTAAAAATTAAAAAACTGTGGTGGACACGGTGGGTAGTTGCAGCGTGTCGGCCGGTTTCGTCGCGAGCTGATTGGTTAAAATGAACCCTGAGGTTTACGTCCAATAGGAAGGATTGTCTGCAAAAGACCCTCAATGCAGCATCCCCAGACCCACGTATTCACGCAGCGAAACTGGGTCGGGTTCGCACCGGGCTAATTCAGCAACAGAGCCAGTTGGACTTTTGGAAGTTTGTGATGTCACAAACTCGTCCTCACGTCATATGTCCGCCCTCAGCAAGGCCCACTGTCCAACCTTTCATTTGAAAGAAAACACAAAACAATCATTCTATCGCAGCTAACAAGCTGTTGGTCTCTGGATTGTGTCACTCAGAAAGAATCAGCCAATCAGAAGATCATTGACATCAGTGCATCTTAAAGACACAGACACAAAACAGCAGGTCGAAGATGAATAGAGATGATCTATTTTGAGATGGTTTTTGGTTTTGGTTGCTGAAGTTTGATATCAATCGGCTCGTCGCACACACACACACACACACACACACACACACACACACACACACACACACACACACACACACACACACACACACACACACACACACACACACACACACACACACAGAGTAGGAACATAATCAGACTGTAACTATTGTTTTACTTTCTTAACTAAAATATGTTGTGAGCACAGTATTGACTTTACTTTTTAGGTTATTCTTAGCTTGTTAGCACAGAGTAGCCTACCATATTTACACATCAGTTACGGAAACAACCTTATCATTCATTTGGAGTTGTGTTATGTTTCATTCACTTTATTACATACGCAGTATTTACTCTGTCATCTTTTTTTTATTCTCTTTTTGGTCTCAGTCCTTTTTTTTTAGATTTCGCTCTTCCGCTGCTAAAAGCTCCCCCGTGCTATCCAGCCAATCGCTAACTGTGTCTGTCGGCTGTTTGCTGTTAAGCAGGTCGTGTTCAGTGGGTTTTTCTAGCTTTTTTTTATTTTTTTTTTTAATGTTTTTTGTTCTGCTATGGCCTAAGTGACGCGATGAGATCTGTGAGAGTGAACCCAAACAGTAAAGTTGTAGCTAGATGTCTGAACAATTAGCTGGAACGCACTGTGATGTTCAATAAAGCAGAGGAGAGCAGCAGATTTGTGTGATATGTCTCTCTGTCTCATTAATACGATACACAATATCGATTGTAGCTGCTTTTAAAATATACACATCAACCAGAGTAAATACTCTAAAGCACTGCAGTACATCTCACTGCTATACTGTTTCACCGGGTGATCGCATACAGTACGTGACCAACACTGCAGTGTCCATTATAGTGAGGATCATGTCCATATTGTAATTGAAAGGGCTGCAGTCCTCCCCTCCCCTCTGCAGCTCCTTCCACAAGGTCATGCATTAAAAGCCTCGCACACCTCACAGACTGAATCCTGAACATAAACGCAGCAGCCGGCGCTCTTGCAGACGGGAGGTAATACATTCATCATACAGAGACACAGGAAATAATCCCTTTCTGTGTTCTGCTTCAAAGTGTATGCTTGACATTTCAATTGTCGGTGCCCTTCGAAAAAAAAAAAAAAAAAAAAATGAATTGTGTGTGAAGGATCGTGCCACACACTCGTCTGAAGCATTTAATGACTGTGATTCACGCACAACTAACAAGGGGATTTTCAGGCCAGAATGTTAACTGGGAGAATTGGATCGCTGTTTACGGTGTCTCGTACCGCACAGACGAAGATGCTCCCTCGCATTGGTATCGTGAAGAGCAGTTCTGCGCGGAGAGTGTTGTGTGTTTTACTGATAGGCAGTGAACAGCACACGCACGCAGCAGATGTAGAGCACCAGAGGCTGTAAGCAGATTATTTCCAGCACAGAATCACTGTGGCGAAAGCTTCAGGGCATTTCAGCAGGTTGTAATGTGCAGGATGTGATAACGCCCCAACACCTGTGAAAACTGCAGTGTACCGAGGCTGCCAGAAGTGGGTGGGTTTGATGGGTTTTGGTTCATCTGGTTCACTGTGAACATAATTTTATAGTGGGGTCAACTTTTTGTGAATAGCCTTTTACTTTGTAGGTGATGTATGGAAGACCATTTATGCAACACAGAAAAAAAGAAGACAATGCAAATCTTGTAAATGAGATTCAAATTTAAAAGTATCACATTTTAATTCCAAATTCGAACAGAATATGGATTTATTCACCCAAAATTATAGAACACAAAATAACTTTATTATTCATTGAGGTGGTAATTCAACTTGTCACATCTCATATTAAATCTGCATAAGAGTATGTCACATTTAAAACAACAAGTTATATTCAAGACAAATAAACAAACAAATAAATAAATGCCATTTTATACAGACTACACTACAGTACACCATTAGTAAAACTATAGAGTAGCAAAAAATACATACTATGGTATACTATACTAAAAGACATAATAGACATTTAAAAATATGTCAAAATTACAATATGATACGCCTTTAGTTTAGTGAGTCAAAATCATATGATACCAACATAAACTTGAGTGACAAAGTCAAAAAACTTGACTTGTCTTGAGTCATAAATTTGACTTTAAAAGTCACCATTTTGACATAGTTTTTTGACCATGAGTATTTTAATTTATTATCATTACGTTGACCATTAATATTTTTTTTCCTGGCAGTAATGGCCTTCCACATAATAGTGACACTTAATTCCTGACTCTGGCTAATGTTAGCACATTTTCGATAGAGAGAATTCTTTTAAAACAAAATACTCACCTGTACGCCACAATTCTATGCAACACCGATGTACCGTACAGACTTTAAAAAAACAATAAGCATCTCAACTAAACTCTATTGTTATGAGACTGACAAAAGCAGTGTTCGCTGCGTTGTTATTTATACTGCATTCATTATACAGGTGCTGCTTTCTGTTTTGCTTTCCCCTTGTGTGCAAACAGCACTGCTATCAGCATCAAAGCTGATGTCTCAGCATATCAGCTTTCGTATCAAGGTCTAATCACTTCTGGTCCCTCGGTGCATAATGTAACATTTTATCAATCTTGTATAATAAACTGGCATTGAAATGAAGTACAGTACGTGTGAGTGTGAGAAAGTGGCCTCTGCAGCAGCTACAGTTCATTGATTCGGTGACTTTGGCCTCGGTGGAGGGCCACCCAGTGCACGGGGAAGGCAACGAGTCCTTCACAGCTCAAATAAATGTAGACAATCATCTCTAATTCAGATCATTTATGTGTCTTTCAGAACACAAGCAAAAACAAATAGCAAACAACAATAAAAAAACATCAAAGGCACATTCATCTGACTGCGAGACGACAGTGCTAACAAAGAGCTACAACTCCTTCCACATGAAGTACGTCCCCAGCGGGATCGCGCCGCCTCTGTCACATCCACCACGTCTCTGACAGTAGTCATGCTTACGCACATCCATCATCCTGGCTGTGGTTTCTTGATGCTGCGAGTAGTGACAGCATTATCAGGCGGAGGCCTGCGGAGAGAGGGAGAGCGAAGACGGAGACAGAAAAGAGCACAACCTCAGCAGGGGATTTCAAAGACCTCTCACAGCTCGCAGCAGGACGGCAGCTCTGCCCGTCCTGCTGGGAAAAATGCATTAGTAGCAAACAGCCGACAGCCTCCACAGTGCACGCAAAAGTACTGCAACGTGGGAGCTGCTGACAATCGAAACAGCTGAAAGCTTCATTTATAAATTGGGGTTACACACAGCTTTATGCTTCAATTTGTAAGCTCATTTCTGCACATAAAATCCAATTTACCAGTGCTGGAAAATATGTGCACATTTAAAGGATATTAAAAAAAAAAAAAAAGGGCATAGTGACATACTAGTTCAAACCAATTATTAAATAACAGAAACATGAACCCCTACTTACAAACCTGTGTTTCTGGATTTTTCCATGTATTGGGAAATTATGCCTCCAATGCCTGGATATAGATTACACATTTTTGTTTCTTTAGTACCATACGACTGAGCACCTAATCCAGAGATTTGACAGTATATAAAAGGGGAAGTAAAGTCTGAAAAATGAGGCCGATGCCACCGAGTGCGACTAGAAGTTGGCTCCAAAAAGCCTCCGTCTCAATAGATTCTCATTCAAATTAAAATGTATACAATTAGAGTTATTTCAGTTTTGTTAGCTAATGTTCCTCCTTCTTATTAGGTTTCTGGCAGTCCATCTGAAAAAAATCCATTCGTTAATTACAGAAAAAGACTGCTTTTTGGGAGTGTGTCTGTTTGATTGACAGGCCCGTGGTGCAGTCAGATTACAACTATCGGTGGGCGGGATGTAGTATTGTTGGATTTCCAGTCAGATGAAGTCAGATCCATCGCTTGCTCCTCCCCAGCTCCAAACCGCTCCTAATTAGCAAGATGGTGACGGCCAAAATCCAAACTCGGAGCATCAATACGGACGTTCATAAACCAATGGGTGACATCACTGTTGGTTCCCGCTTGATTACAAGCAGAACCATAAACCTTTTGGTACCCTTTTTTAAAATGTGTTTGTCAAGTCTGATATATATACTGTAATGTTAAAAGCTGTTAAAACAAAGTGCTACAACTAAACAGCTCTCAGGAGGCTACACTGGCTTAAATTTAAAATCCCAAATTTGGTGTTTTGTTCTTGTTTAACCAGACGTATCACCACCACTGTGCCAGCACTGGTGAACAGCTTGGCTGCACCCATGTATCGCTCTGCTATGACGCTCTGGCTTGTTTGTATTTCTTTAAACCAGGAGGCTCGCGAGCTCAGATTGTTATTGTTCACATAAAATAAACTTTTTCAGCTGGTTTGGTGGAGCTCAGCTTTGTGAATAAATGTTAGCACATGAGTAGCTATCAGACACTCGGAGGAAAAAAGGTTGAAGACCTCTGCTCTAAACCTATCACAATCTTCTTGGGCGCCGCTAGGCCCAGGATGTAGTGACAGTGCGCTTGCAAAATAGTGTCAGGGAGAATTTGTTTGAGTGGAACCTTTGCAGGTGGGGAGGCGAATACCGGCATGAAAAAAAACCAGCTAAATCATAGCAAAAGATGGAAAAGAACCAAGCAGGTTGCTTACTGCATGATCCAAATGTTCACTAAAACATGGCGTTTTTAGCGTATAGGTTGTCATTTCCTTTTGTAATGGAGATTTTGTAAATGGTAGCACACAGATTGTGGAAGGGAGATGCAAAGTATTGCAGAGCTGAACTAGTTGGCCAGTGGAATTATAGCACCATCTTACATCCGTGAGTCAGACCTCGCAGATCCAAACTCCAATTCTAACAGCTAATTCAATCACTCTCTCTTGACTTCCCCTGACATTTACTTCACCATCAGGCTAAATCTTGCTCATGAAAATAACGTATTGAAGAGGGTCAATAAAGATCTTCACGTTAATAAGCTCGCTAATCGTTAATTAGCTGAGCTCGGTTGCAAAAAGGATAACAGTTTACTGTGATTCCTCCCTTATAACTGTATGTAGGATGTGTATTCATGTGGGTTCAAGTGCACCAAAACTGAATTTGACAAAAAAAGTTCAACTTTAAATTGTGAACAGGCCCCTAAAGGAGAACATTGATACTACTCTCATGTCTGTTCACTTTAAATATAGAAGGTACAGCCACCAGCCATTATCTCAGCTCAGCGTAATGACTGGAAACAGATGGAAAACAGGTAGCCTACATCTGTGTAAACCAAAATGTTTATCTTCTCTAAACCTCAATTATCAGTAAATAAATACCGTATGTGTTTTTTCAGAACAAAAGCATAAACACAAATATTTGAAAGTTGCATTTTTATAAGGCATCGTGCACCAGACTATTTCCTGAAAGGGTGGAGTGACTTTGTGACTCCTTGTGGGAGTTTTTCATCATTTTGTATGTATTAAACAAACCACATGCAACAGGTTAGATGGTAAGCTGTATAGTCTGGTTTTTTTGTATTCTTGTCTTACCATTGGACAGAGCCAAGATGGCTCTTCCTAGGTAAGTATCAAAGGATAAAGGACATCAACTTGTTTCCATCACAGTACTATATCTGTCAATCAGCATTACAGCAAAATGTGACTTGTGAATGTAGAGACACGGAGGAAACAGGAGCTACTACTGTAATACACATTTTTAATTCTGAAAACATCTTCACAAATCTTAGCACATGTTTCCAGATCTAAATATACACACTCAGATCCCTCACAAATCCCAGTAAACATTTCCAAAATGTCAGGTCACAGCCTTATTGTGCGTTTGAAACTCTGGGTACATTCAATAATACACAAATATCAGGTGATGCATTTGCCAAACGAAGGTCCCTGTTTTATTTGCGGTCTTGACACATAGTGAATCTTTGAAACGTATTGTTACATATCGAGTGAAATGTGCGCGTTCACTGTTGCACTTGAGTGAACCAGTGCGTTGTTGTTGTGTCCCACACCAGGAGAGTGCAGCTTCAGCTCTGCGGGGGTTTACGACGGCGCCGTGTTCAGCCGGATATTTCAGATCCTGTACAGAAATGAGGAGATCGCCGTGAATGACTGTATGATGTTCAAAGTCCACCTGTTATTGGACGGAGAAAGGGTGAGTGATGATGTTGACATTTACTAACACACACACACACACACACACACACACACACACACACACACACACACACACACACACACACACACACACACACACACACACACACACACACATGCGTTCAAAGTCACACTCACACACCCACACACTTGTACAGCTATCTTTGTGAGGACATTTATTGACATAAATCATTCTCTATCCATTTAACCTAAACTTAATGATAATTAAGTCCCTAATCCTAACATAAACCTAACTCTAACCTTAACCCTAAAACTGAGTCTTAACCCTCAAACAGCTCTTTGAAGGTATGTGACAGAGTGACGACTGGTCAACATGTCCTCACTTTGTCAGTGTCCTCATTGCGATGGTCTAAAACGAAACCAAGTCCCTCCAAAGACAATTGTACGAGAACACAGACACACATATTTCCTATCGAAAAAGGAAAAGAGAGAAATTTGAGTTTGATTTATTTCTTTGTATTTTATCAGTAGCTAAACCGTAAAACTGTAAAATGCCTGATAGATAATATGAGTGAAAAACACCTGTTTAATAGTTGTGCTCCACAGCTGCAGTTTGTGGCTTTACGGCATATTAAATGGACATTCATTTATGCATTGTATCATTCTCTATTCCCTCCTACACCCCTTCCCTCCATCATCTAACACAAACAAGTCTCTTTTCATAAGGGATTTAATCCAGTTAATCAGAGCAGAGCTCTAACGAAACCATGCAGTGAAGAAGTAATATCATTATGCTAAAATATTCGAATACAAGTGTCCTGAAATACAAATGGGAGGAGAGTTTTTACAGAGTCTGTTAATCTATTGTTGCTATACATTTTGCAGGTTTTCATACTTACCTCTCAAAGACTCTCTTATCTTTACATTTCTGGAGGAGGTTGAGAGTCTGATCTCTAGACTGCGAACAATTGATGGGTGTGTGATTTGTTCTCATTCCCAGGACGTTAAATACTGACGTTTTGTCAAAACCGTAGGCGTCACAGTGATACAAGGTGCTCTTCGACGAAGGCACTGTGACCAACGAAGGAAAAAAAGGAGGTCATGAGACAGAGATGAAAGAGTGACAAAGATAAAAGGAGCTTAGGCTGGTTAGATGGAACGAACACAGGATTTTCACCCAGAATACTGGTGTTCAAGTCAGGAGAAAGCAAACGTTAGCTGGGGATCGAACCGCCAATCTTCCTGTTAGTGTGCAACCCACTCTACTGACTGAGCTACGGCCTCCCTTTACCCCCACTTTGGTTTATAACCTTAAGGCACCATGTATGATATGCCTGCAGGCATGAACCACAGACTGCAATGTGGGAGGCAATGTTGTTGTTTTTGATTCCCAACCATGTTCCTTTTCCGAGCTCAACCATGTTTTTTGTCACAAACCCAAATCATGTGGTGATTTCCTAACCTCAACTGTGTTTTTCCTAAACGTTTCAATTTCCTGTGAATCACAAGGCTGTATGCGTGCAGTAGGTTTCATTTATGTCCACTACAGGAAAACGTGAAACTGTCACGCCGAGACAGGCCAAAGCCTGGCTGGTCCACGTTTTGCTGTAGTGAACCGATGTGACCATTTCACGTTTTGCTGTGACAACGAGTTGTGCTGAGACACCGGTGAACTAATAAACAACAGTATTTGAAGCCGTGGGATGAGAACAGGCTGGGTGTGCTTCACAAACTAGTTCGACAATTTGTTTTCAAATCGTAGGTTGCAGTGCTTTTGAAAGGTGATGAAACAAATTGGCTGGAGTTTGTTCCCACAAAGCCCCACAAAGAGAAGCCAGCAAGTGTAAAAGTTAATCCTCTTTTTCAGAAGAATGCTGCTGTAATCATCACAGACACTGGAGCCCTGTGAGGATTATTGAGTTCAACAGACTTGTCTCTTGGAATTAATGTGCTTTAATTGACAGACCCATGTAAATCGCCTGTGCCCCAGACTGCCCAAGTTTAGCTCAAATGATCAGGCGTGTAAACCTGCCAGACAGTTATTGATGTACTGTCCTTTGCTGTGTCACCGTGGGCGCGACCCCGAAAATCCCCTCTGCCTGTTTTTGTTGTCGGGAGCCACCGGAGCTCAAATTGATCAGCGGTGACAGCCATGACACGGGCCCCGGAGCTGGGGCACGTGGGAGCTGAGATGGCCCCCGCTCGAAGCTAATCATCCATTTGATAGCCCTCGCTCACACATTGACGTTACTCTGCGCCGTCGCTCGGCCGCTCTCTGACTCTCTGGCAGCAGACCTTCAGCTTACCGCCAGATCCTCTGCCTGATTGTGAGCGGTCTGTCTCACATGACTCCTAATTTTAGAAGATTTCATTAAATGTCGATGTTCACGCGGAGGTGTGGAGACGGAGGAGCTTAAAGGCGTATCAGATTTCAGCTGTAAGCCCTCCCGAAAGGCTCCCAGCTCATTAACCTTCCGGAGGTTATCTGCCGCTCACGGCTGCAGATAGCACCGACAAAAATAGACCCTCATTTCCCCCCGTGTACACCCGTGCGTATGCCCGATCAAGCTGACCATCAATATTGGACAGAACTGCGCAGATTTGTACGTTCACCGTAGGCGTGAGGGCGTATTTAACCTCACACGGCAGACAGAGAGCAAGAAACCGCGCCTATAACCTTAAAATCAACAACGGCCGCACGCTCGTCTTCAAAAGACTCCGTCACATCCACTCTGGGCACCGCTTTTGTAGTTTGCTCATTCATTTTGTTTTTCCACTTTGCTGACGCCATTATGTTCTCCGGCACTTTGAACTTGAGAGTAATTCAATTTCGTTCAGATCAGACGAAAAAGAAATGCCGGAGAACAGAGAACGTAAACACTTTATTAAAACGTGGCTACATCAGCATCACAAACAAGGTTGGTCACATGAGCTTTGAAGCCTGATAGCAGTAAATCCGTCATGTCTTCGGTGGTTACTCGTGACGGCGATTCCTCTCCATCGACTCGCACACGAGTGACAGAGAATAAATAAGAGGCGCGTCCTTCCCTGCAGAGCCACTGAATGGTTTGATGAGTGTTGTGAAAGCTGATGCTACGGCCGTCACAGTCAACTGATCGCCTGCAGGAGATTTTTGGACGTGTTAAACCGAGCCCGTCTCTCAGAAAGCACATTTACGTACACCTTAATTGTATATAAATGTAGTAGTTTTGACAGAAACGTAATTGCATCTCGATTAAGTTTTCTATTTAATCAAAAAAGAAATCCAGCAAGTTGTAATTATGTTTCTACAAATATTTCAGTCACATGTTCACGTAATTATTTTCATCAATCATTAAATCCGCTCATGCCGACAGCGCAAACCATTATTCAACTTAGAAATGATGTTTGTGTGCTGAGAGCAAAATAGAATTGTGCAACTTTAACCAAAATGATATCCTTCAGGAAGCCCTTTCACAATTATTACATAATCACCTGATGGTAAATACTTGAGTGTAATTGTGATTATAGGAGGAGGAATGGCTTCATAGTGTAAGTTATGGACCTTCACTTGATAGGATGAGATACGAGTGTCGAAGTGCTTTCCTACAGCATTTTCCCACCGTGGGATTAATAAGGTCTTATCTTATCTTATCTTATCTTATCTTATCTTATCTTATCTTATCTTATCTTATCTTATCTTATCTTATCTTAATCGTAAGAATTGTTTCCATTCACGTCTATTAAAACAGCTGCATGAAACTAACAGTGATGTCATATTTGTTAAGATCTCCAGAGTTGTTTTGATGAATCTGAATGGGCTCATGACTTTTAGGTCCATTTCCATGGACTCTGCATGTCACCATATTCCTGTAATGCTCATTTATTAACAGCACTCGACCACTCGACCACTGTTTTGCAGGTGGAGGAAGCCTTGAGTGAAGTGGACTTTCAGCTGAAGCTGGATCTTCATTTCACCGACAATGAGCAACAGTAGGTTTTTGGAGCCACTTTGAAATGTGTGTTTGAATGCTCGACTTTCCTTTTGTGCAGCTTTCATGCAGGAGTGAAAATGCGAACCAGGCATGAATAAGCGCTATTATGTATTTCGGCTCATAGCATCACTTTAAGCACCTGATCCTAACTGTTGTGCTCGCTCCCTGTGATTACTGTGATTTGTCTGTTTGTTTGGGACAAATAAAAATAGACATGGGTAGTTTGTAGTAGAATTTACTGCAAAGAGAACAATGTTTGGAGGTTAGAGGATTTGGATTTTGTATCAGCCAGCAGCTGTGCATTAAACTAACAGCAGTTAGTAAAGTGCGGTTCGTGTTGTGTTTGTGTGTTTAAACCTTTACGTTTTTGTTATACCTGTGTGATTATAGTATTTGTCAAAGCTACACAGACCTGAATTCTTCATATCTTGGCACAGATGCTTTTACTGAGAGTCTGACTGGCGCCATTACCATTCAGTCCAAATGCAGACTCTTCCTTCCACACCTGCAAGGACAACGTGCGTGTCCTCAAATAATGATATGACACTATTAGCGAGCAGCAGTCCACAATCTCAGACATCTTTTAAAAAGCGTCTGGCAAAAAGCAAACACATTTGTCAGTGATATTTCTCCCTCCCTTAAAAAAGAGCTGCTCCTTTTAGTGCCAAATTACTGACTCTCCAGGGTCACATTTTTAGTATTTGCAATAAAAATCACTTAACTTCCACTCCTCTAATTAATCTGCTCTCTCTGTACTTTTGCATCAGCTCTCAACACAGAGATAAAAGTAACTTTTAATTGTTATTTTAATGTGTTGTCAATTTTTCATGTAAAAATGGCGTAAACATTTAATGGTTTTAGCTTCTTTTTTTTAATATGTGGCTTCGCAGTTTGTCCTTTTAATTATGTTAATAATTCAAATGTATGTTTAATCATTAGATTCCTTCAGCTGTTAGTTGGGCAAAACAAGCATTTCTCGCTATTTTCTGAATTTTTTACAAACTAAAAAAGCAACTGATTCATCAAGAAATTGATCAGCAGATTATTCAATAATGAAAATAATCATTATTTGCAGTCCTACACAATAGTTTCAATTCGTTCCACACATTCAGCTGCAACATTAAAATGCTGCTTACACCGCTTATAAATGAGTCATAATGACATACTTCTGCTTAAGTAACATCTTGCGCACTAAACTAAAGATACTATTTTTACAGTGTGATTAATTCTTTAAATGGTCCGAGTCCTTCCCCTACCACCAATACCGGTTTTATTATGTTTTATTTGATGCTTTATTTTATTCTGTCCATTATTCTGTGTCACAAAAATGATGGTGAAAAACAGGATCTTTGCTGATTCCCACTTCAAAGCTACATCTTTTTTATTGGTGTGTTAATGCAGCATCTGTGCCTCCTTTCTGCCCCTCAGGTTGGCAGAGATAGCGACCGTCCCGCTGATCAGCAGTCGGACCCTCAGCCTCCATTTCCACCCGCGAAGAGGCCTCCACCACCACGTACCAGTCATGTTCGACTACTTTCACCTATCCGTCATTTCCGTCTCCATTCACGCTTCACTGGTTGCCTTACATCAGCCGCTAATCAGGTAATCAGGCACGCGACTGACTTTTGCACCAAGTGTTGCAGCGTTTTTTCAAGCTTTTCGTTCTTGGAACACAAACTGTATTTCACAAGAAGTGTTTTTCCATCCACCTGTTTTTAGGCACATTTGAATTGTCGTATCATTTTCATTCTCCTCCCAAATACTATAGGCCTGTATCTAAACTGACTTTTATCTCACAGATTTCAGACAGAGTTGTTCCAAACACCTCAATGCATTCTTGGCTGCACACATTTTAGATCAATTCCAATTTGGTCTCCATCAGAAGCATTCAAACAGCTCTTCTCCGAGTCTCCACTGACATAATGATGTCTTCTTATGTTGGTTAAAGTGCAGCTTTTGATGCTGTAGTTCACAGCATCCACATAGAAATACTTAGGTAGTGGTTGGGTCTCTCCAATATCTCAGATAAGAGTTTGGAGCCTACATGTTCAAATATGCTGCTGTTTTTTAGTGGTGTGCCCCAAAGTTCAGCCCTGGGTCCTTTAGGATTTAATTTGTATGCTACCTGCAGGTATTATCATTAGCTATTTAATGCTGATTTTATTCATCTGTTTGTCTTTTTTAAGCCTGATAAGACAGATAAACCTTCTCACTTGCACAATTGTATGATTGCTCTCGACTGGATCGCTAACAACTAGACGCAGATAAGACTGAGGTCCTCATTGCTAGTAAGGTTGCTCAGTGTGGGGCGCAGCTCTATTTAAGGGTGCTATCTGATCTTTGAAATGTAGGAGTCCCATTCAATCAGGCAAAATACTTTGATCAGCAATGGTTGAGGAAAACTGAGAGTTCACCTAGACTGAGGTGAAGTGTTATGAATCCTCAAAGACTCTTCGAACCCTCTTGATGAATATATATTCCGTCAACAGCACAAAACCTTATTTTACCTGTTACTTTAGTTAGCCAACTGTTTCTGGCTGTCACCTTTGTTTTGATTAGGAAAGAGATGGAACAATTTAAGTTAAAAAGATTTTCTTTTTTATTAATGAGTTGACTGAATATTTCATCATCGAGTTGGGTGTAAGTGTTTAGAAATACCTTTTCAAACAACTGTTTTTCAATGAGGGGTTTTCAAGAATTACTGATTAATGAATATTTAAAACAACAGTTAGCTCTGTTAGTCTAATGTATGCTAGGTAAGGGGCAATAGCTGGGGCTACAGCTATCTATTATAAAACAGTTTGTTGTGTATCTGACAAACATTTTCACTTTGAAACAACATTTTTTCACTTTTAACTGACTAGATTATTCGTTGCTTCTGTTTTTTGGCGTATAAACTTCCCCAAGAGCAGAGTCGCTAAGGTTAGCCTAAATTCTGATAGCATCCATCTTCCATGCAGTGGGGAAATATTACTTGAACAAGGTTTTTTATGTAACCTGTAACATTCACAAACAATGTTCTTGCAAGTGAATAATATGGTCCTTGGCCTGGACGTAAAGCGTGTGTTAAATTAGTTAACGTGCTTACATTACAGCTGAATAACATTGTTCAAATAAAATAAGACACCACCATGGAAAGTTGAACGCTGGGTACCTCTCTTACTACAGCTGAAGGCACACTGACGCACACTGGTGACAAAATTGAAACCTTCACAGCCCTGCTGGGACTCGATAAGGTTTCAAAACTATGGCTGCAAATACTGTTTGGGGAGACGATTAAGTGAAAGGTCAACTGTCTTCAATGAGGAGATTTTACGTTTTTAGAAAAAAGAATAGTTGCATTCGTATCCATACTATCAAAAAGTCAAGAGGTCGAGAACGAACTGCTGACACGGCCCTTTCCTCCATCCTCTTTGTTTTGGCTGTCGCAATTAACGGTGTATTTGTTAGCTGCTCAAGTGGATAGTTCTCCAAACACTTATATGATAAATTCAGCTATCAGTACCATGAACCCAGTATTTAGGCATGCATTACTGCAGCACTTGATTGATTGGAAGAGTAGCAGCACTCGTCTCCCAGCTTATGTCCTCCTTCACAGACACATGAACACACACTCATGGCTTGGCCCTGCATGTGTCCTCCCTGTTCTCTCTCCAGCTTTGCACGTACAGGGAAGGGCTCCTGGCTGGGGAAAGGCTCGCCGGAGAGCGCGAGCGACCCATCTGCCATGTCTGTAGAGAACCTTGTGTTCGGAGCTGGCTACTGCAAGCCTGTCATCTCTGAGGTATGTTAACCTTTAGCAGTTCAGCTGTGTTCAGATAGAAAGTCGTGGGAAAGTCAAAACCCATTTTGTATCACAAAGCTAGAAACAATTTGTCCCTGTTTCAGCAGGTTGTTCTTTTGTTGTCTGTAAGCAAGCGGCTAAATGCCAAGCGATGACGTAAAACGTGATGGTTTAGGACAGAAGCCGACGGATTTAGCCAGGATTTGTTTTGGCTTGTCATCCATAAGCAACAGGACTCTGAGCTGAGAGGAGAGCTGTTCCGATGTGGATTACAGATTCTAGACCTGTCTGTCCCTAAGAATCGGTCGTTTGTCGAGGCTCTGTGAAGTCTTGGAGGCTTAAAAACCAGAGAGGCCGACACAGTGATTATTACTGTGCAATGCTGTGGCTTTTCATAATATCTGATTAACCCACCTGCCCAGGCATGTAGGCTCTGGGCTTAGCATCTGGAACTGATAGGAGCTCCTCACTGGAAATGATGGTGGAGTCTCTCATGCCTTTGTGCTCATGTACACTTAGGATGTACAACTGCACAATGACAGAAATAGACAACCAGCTACTGTTATCATAATTGTTAATCATGATTATATATGGCTTACTTCAGAGTTTGAAAATATAAAATTACCCTTTCATCACCTAAACATAGAGTTATACTGTATTTTTAATGAAACGTGCAGTTTCATCATTTTCATCATCCATAAAAAGTATGAAAGGGGCTCTGACTCAAATTTATATTGTCACAAGGTGGGAAGGTGGTATATATACTCATCACAATCACCAACAGGCTAATGTTGCAATGAAAGGTTGAAAATAGCAGTGGTCTGAATGCTTAAGGGTCCGTTCCAAAATTTTAGATGGCCATTGCACCAGTTGCTCTTTTCAAAAACAAAAGCATACATGAGTCTTTTTTTCTTGCAATAACTTTAGCCATGTAGGTAGCTTAATTTCTGTTACTTAAGATGTGTAGTTGGTGCTACTCCTATTTATAGTTCTTTTCTCAAAACTTGAACAGTGCTCTGTCTGTGACTTCAGCTGTGTAGCTACCTGTCAGAGAGTGCAGTAATTGTGTTCAGGAGTCCTACAGCTGATAGATTACCAAGACAGAGAGCAGTAACTGCAGCATGCAGCAATCAAAAGACATAAGTGTCCTGGGAAGTATCCTGCAGGTTCCTGGAAAACAGTAAAACTAAATATCCATGCCATCTTCACACCCCAAGTTGATTTCAACAGTTTAAAGATCACCAAATATTCAATTTACAATACTTTAAGAAAAAGTGGCAAATTCTCAATAGACTGATCCTTTCAGCTCACATTGTTTTATTATATTGGAAAGTAGATGTCCGATAAAGGAGGACCGCATTTTTTTGCTAGCAAATATGTCATCAGTTTGTTTTGCCTTTTTAAGACACTACATTGTAGTTTTCCTGTGTATTTGCCGATTATTCCAACATACAGTGCAGTTGTAAAGCTGCAGGTTCCATTTTTTCTATCCTTTTATAACATACATCTCTCAGGTCCCCGCGGACGTCACAGTCTGCACTGTAAATCCTAATGAGCGCCACACCACCCTCGCTCCCCCCTCCCTGCTCCTCCTCCTGGTTTTTACTCCCACCCCTAGCTGGGCACTTTAATAAGCTCTGCATTTAGCCGAGCAGGGGGGTTTCGTTTGATCACTGTAATGAGTTCTACTCACAAGCGCCACGTACCACATAGCTGCAGGTGAAATCTGTATACAACGCCACCTCCTCCTTCACCTTTATTTATTTAGAGCTTTTTACCTGAGGCTACACTTCCTTTTCAGCACTTTCCCCCTCAACACTGCACCACTTCCTCTTCGTGATATGCTGTCATTTCTGAAAAAAAACAAACACATTGTACATATCTAATGATATCAGCTGGAAGAAATAAAAAAATAAAAAATAAAAAAAAGGATGATTCTGATGAAAATGATGCTGTTACAAGTGACACTTAAGATTACTTGGTGTGTTTGGTGGAAATGAAATAGAAAGGTGAAGATAACAACTGGAATCACGTCAGAATGAAGCTCTTATCTACCGATGCAAAACGTTTGTGGCAGCAGCAGCGATTGAACGCGACACGCGTAGTAAACAAAAAAGCAACAAACAAAAGCAGAAATCCTCCTGTCAGGTGAAGCGGTTCACATCCCAAGCATTGTCAGCATGGAGAGAAACTACGGCTATAGGATAATGACCGGTTCATACAGAAAAAATAGCTGTTTATCTGTGCGCCTCGCTCACCGACTGATCCCAGCAGGCCTCTATAAAGCTGAACAGAATTATGAAAGTAAACATACAGATGTTCCTTCCCAGGGTATAGTGCGCTGCTGCAATTACAGAGCGCCCAGGTATGATGATAGGGCCGGCAACTTTACTTGCTCCGGGCAAATTACAGTGCATCCTCGGATACTCAGGCATTGCATGCCTTCCTGAGCTGGGAGCCCCAATGGCGCTGCCAAAACATCCAAGCCATGGGGAGAGCTCGTAGGATGGCTAGGATGGTCAGGGACCAGCGTGAGGAGGGCAGCCGCTGGTCCTCTGTCTCTATATTATGACGAATTATGTGTACAATGATAGTTGTTTGGGTTGAGGGCCATTAGCTCTTCAAGAAGATAAATGAGAGAAACGATTATGGCATCAAGGCTTCGGTGATTTGTAGCTGTTTGAAGAGAGACTCGTGTTACACTCAACACATACTGTAAATTGCACCAGCGATGCACAGCCTCTACTTTTACTCCATTGTTAGAGAGCCATCTGCTGGAAAAATGCTCCACATTACAGCTCCTATTTAGATAGCTCACTTTAAAGCAGGGGATTGCACTCGAGCTTCAAATTGAAAATCCTTTAATTTTCTCTCGTTATATTCAATTCAAATTTATTTATGGCGCAAAATCACAACACAGGTTATTTGATGGCACTTAACACATTAAAGTCCTTACAATAGAACTTTCCAGCATTATACAGAGGAACCCAACAATTCAACAATTTCTACCTAAGCTCGGAAGAAAAAATGTTTCTGTATGGGAGAAAAACCTCCAACACAGAGAAGGAAAAAAAATAATTTTGACAGAAAGAAACCTCCCACTGAACCAGGCTCAGAGGTGGGTGGCCATCTGCTCCCTCATCAGGCTGCTCGCCACCTTTAACTATGGGCTTCACTTATCCTCTTCAAATGTTTCCACATATGATTTTAGTTAAACAAAAGTAATCTTAATCACCATTTCCACTTATTTTGTATTTCTCAAGTCCTTGATGAGCGACGACGCCTTTGATTCTGGGTCAACTGCCCACACTTGCAACCTTTTAAAGGCCGTAACAGGGATGCTTGGCATCCTCCTGTGTCACATAAATGTACTGATCTGCTTTTACAGCTCACTCCAAGCTGTGTTTAGTACCCATTTGTTTCTAACGTCCTATTTGATACTCTAAGTAATTATTGTGACTCTGCCGATGCAAGAGTGAGCTCCTTTTTACCACAAGGTCAGTGCAACAAGCCTGCACAACTGCTGCAGTGGAGGCTGTAAAGTTCAAGTATGTGTACATGTCCATCATTAAGGCAGGCCTTTTTTTTCTTCAGAGGTGACTGTTGACCTACATAGCAGCTGACATTTGCCTCTATGTCTCCTTCTCTGCAGGGAAGCTTTTATGTGGCCAGTGAAAACTGCCTGCAGAGAGCTCATACGTGGCACCGGCGGCTCTGTCGCCTCCTGCTGGTGGCGTACAGAGGCCTGCACACCTACTACACCGCACTGATGAAGGAAATCCCACAGCTCCAGCAGACTCCACTCGAATCAGGTTTGCATAATGCAAAGCTCTGTATTCATTAAAAATCTAGAGACAATTAGATATCTGAAATCCCGATATGAAGAAAAGTATCATTTTAATCAGCTAACAACCCTTTTCTTTCTTCTTTATGTCAGAGTAGAATAATACAGGATATGATTAGTACAGGAGCAATGGTGGGGGAAATATTGACATTGTTTGCTTAAGTCATAGTCATTTAAAAATACTCCTTTACAAGTGGAGATCCAGCATCAAACAGTTTACCTGAAGTTTTATTTGCAAACTACACCAGAAGTAGTCCTGATTCAAACTGACCCC
The DNA here is from genome assembly GCF_029030835.1 of Brachyistius frenatus. Taxonomy (NCBI): domain Eukaryota; kingdom Metazoa; phylum Chordata; class Actinopteri; family Embiotocidae; genus Brachyistius; species Brachyistius frenatus. Next base: position 809,120 of record NW_027210645.1, read on the forward strand.
CTTTCAGAGTTGTATTATGTAACATTTAATGTTATTATCCATGACACAGTGAGGCGGAGCTGATTTTAATTACAAAATATATTATATAATGGATCATATCTTTTTCAGTTTTTCATCTGCTTTGGATGGTAACTGTCCTCCTTAACCTGCAGCGCAAAATAATTATGATTGGCTCCAATGCAAATATTTTTCATGGGCCAAACGCCTCAAACAAAAGCCACACATTTAGCCTATGTTGCTAATTTCTTGTCCATTGGCTGTAGAGCTTGTTGCTGAGAGGTTTAACTGTTGAGAAAAAATTGACATGACATAAATTCTAATTATTACAAGGGAAGCAAGGTTATTGGACAAACACATAAGCATTTCCCAGCATGCTTTCTTCCTTAGTGACTTAAATCAACCAAAATATAAAGGTGTAAATGATGGGTAGAAATAATAGTATATTTACTTTTAATAAAAACATTTGGTTCAGGTAGTTTTTAACAAAGACAAATAAAGACACAGACGAGGCTGTGATTCAAAAGCATAAGTGTTGTACACAAGGTAGGAATGTGGTCTATAAAGTTATCACAGATCTAAATGTATTTATCTGAGAGGTGGTCTATGCATGAGAGGCGCTAATCTTAAAATACTTGTATTTATCAATGAAGCACAAGTACACAGTAAAATAAATTAGGTTTTCTAAACTTAAGTATAAGAACCTCATGACTGACTACACTGACTTTCCAGGTTAATAGTACACAACTTGATTTTATGGCTTAAGCAATTCATTTCATTCTCTCCACATTCACCCTTTTATAGCTTCAGTCTTCACTCAGCCAGAGGTTCATTTTACAGCTTTGTGTTTTTATTGAAGACTTTCAAATCTTCAGTCTTACATTTCGGCTCAATTAGCATTAAAGGATTTTTCTAAATCAAATGTGTGACTTTCTGTCATCAAATTAGCAGTAAGTTTGTCTTCTTGCTCGGTACACACAGTTAAATGAACCTTTGCACTAAGCTCTGCAAATAACTTCTTTCCACAGAGGTGCTGCCTGTAGAGGAAACGCTAAATCAACTGACAATAGAATTACAGGTAAGTGCAATGAAAACAGCCGCCGTCGGTAGCGATAATGATTATTTAACTTGATAGTTTGAGCACAGTTTTCTGTCGAATATTCATTAAAATGGGAGCTAAACAATATACTGTATGTTGCATCTGTTTGTATTGTGCAAAACGTGCTCAGTAACAGTTGATGATTGGAAGTGGCCTTTATTTAAGGTCTGAGCATTTAAGAATAATAAAGCAATTGGTGAGGTAATACCAGTAAAAACAAATGGCTGTAGTCAACTGCCAACAAGTCAACCTAGGGTGTGACTGTCCTTGACTTTGTTCGGACCAAGCAGTAACCAACCATAATGTCACCCATTGGTTTGTGACCCGCCGTTTTGAGGCCTAAAGTTTTCGGCCATCCGTCTTTGTATTTTGGACCATATTTGGACGAGCTGGGGAGGAGCAAGTGGTTACTCTGACTCAATCTGATAGGGAACCCAAGGACACTACGCCCGCCCACCTATAGCAGAAACCTGACTGCACCACATGCCTGTCAATCAAACAGACATGGCCTCAAACATATCTCGCTTTGAGGCCTAATATCTAATTAATTATGGAATTATTTTCAGAAGAACTACCAGAACACTGATCAGAAGGAGTGACTTTCGTGAATGACAACATGATGACGCGGGGAAAATTTTCTATTGACTTTGTTGAATGGGAGTCTATGGAGCCAGAGCCTTTGTGGAGCCAACCCCTATTGGCCTTTGGTGGTATTGCACTTTAAGGCACCTCTGTATTAGTCTCTCTTTTCAGACCCAGAAGCTACTTTTATACACAGTCTATGATTCGGACTAGCAGTTTTTCCAGTCCTTGATAAAACTATTAGTTCGCCCAACTTCCACAGACTTTAAGGTCAGACTTATCGCAGACACTGCATTGATAGTAGGAATAAATATGTCAGCAGGTAAACCAGGGATCTTAAAATAGAGTCGTTCAAGATGTATTCTGGGAGGTCTTTGAAAGCCGGTGCATTTAGTTTGAATTTACAGGAATATGTGTTTTTCAGCTGCAAGAGGGCCACGAGAAGGTAGCGGAGCAGATCAGCAGGGACGTCAGCCAGCTCTGCTCCCAGCTGGCTGCTCTGTGGAGCTGCTTCCTGGAGGCCGCTCTGCTCAACCCCCACATCCTGTCCTATCTGGCCCAGGAGCACCACACGCTCAGGGTGAGAGTCCATCAAAAGCAGGCTTATACAATGCTCAGACGTCAGCATTTAGCGCATGTTCTCCGAGTTACTGCGTCTTTATTAGAGCCCAGTGTAGATATATTTAAATATAGTGATTTTGATCTTCAGCACTCACACTAAAATATAAATATACTGCGGAACAATAAAAAGAGTTTCATAATCATTGAAATTTGAGCTCTGGAAGCAGCTCCTTAAGGCATGCGGTGACCAATTTTCTTAAAGGTTTTAGAAGCTGTTAAATGAAATTCTCTGAGGGCATGCAGATAGTAAAAAAAAATAACCTCCATGTTAGACCAGGAAGAAAGTTATGACTAGAGGTCAGTAAATACTTTTACTTTGTAAAAACAAGTACTCATTTAGAAGTAAAAATTGTCATAGAGTCCAAAAGTATCTCAACTTATATTTTGTTTTGTGTGTATACGTATTGCTGACATTGTTTCAGCCACCTTTCTCTGGTGAAAATGTGAACATTTACCTTTTTTTATGGTCATTTGGTGAAAAAACTGATTGTTGTCTCCTATATTAATGTATTATTAAACAAATAACTCACCCGATCAGATTATGTCACAAAGTAAATAAAAAACATGTCAACGTGTTTTTGTGTCCCTAAACCTGGGTAATTCTAGTACATGTTGAAGGAGTTAGGACCACATCCAAGCCTGTTTAGCCACATTAAGATAGTAAGACCACAGAAAGCACTAAATCATTATTTAGCCTTAAAGAAAATCAATCAGATAATTAGGATGTGACATTGTATCACTTTATCAGTCATATCCACATAGACTAAAAGGTTTATCTATTTTTCACGTCTAATTCGCTTTGTAGTTAAATGATTTACAGTTTGCTCCATAACATGATAAACCCTGGCTCCTTTCCAAATGACATACTTCCCTTACTATACTCACATATAGTACTCTTACATGTCAGTGCACTAACTTGTGCAGTACTTGAATTTTGAGAGAATAATGTCTCAAAACGCATCATTCTGCACTGACCAGAAATAACGGTAACATTTGAATGCATTGCCTGCCAAGATATCTGCTGGCTTTACTTATTTTACCCAGCACTGCATTGCACAAAACATTTGGCCAAGAATGCTTTGTCTTGTTGTCGTTACACTGTTATGAGTGTAAAAGTAATACTTTTTTCTTATATTTAATATATGCTGCAGCAAGGATACTCCAACAAGTATAATTTACTTGCGTGGGTGGTAAATATATCAGTTTCCACCCACATGATGATCCATGAGCAGCGAGTGTTACAAAGGGAATTAGCAAGATGATAAGATGTCATTCTGGACCATGGTAGCTTAAACCCAGCTGAGCAGGCTAATACAATTTCCAGTGCAATTTCGATCTAATCACTGGGCTGTTTAATATGAATATGTGCTTCACACTGGAGTAGCTCTCAAGGCTCCATTACGTGGCACTGTTTCGTCCCAGTTGTCTGAAAATAATGAACATGTTTGCTTTGGTATTAGATTACCCCAAGGGGATACTGTCATGCCTCCACCCCACCAGTGAAGTTGGAATTTCAATTAACACTTATTCTGTAATTATTAGTGGGTGGAAACACACCAGAAACAGTGTTCCTGGTTATTTGCCTGTCACGGTGGCTGACTCTCGAGGATGATGCATTTCTAATTGCAGCTAGTGGAGGAGGAAGCGTTGGATCTGGTTTATTGCACACACAGGGAAGAAGTTATTTTCTTCCAGATCTTGAATGTTTGACTCCGTTTTCATCATCTTATGTGCTCATGGCATTAAAGATGAGACTGAGGCTCTGCCAATGTTAAATTTGTTTTGTCTGTTTCTGGGAACACCAGGTCAGGAGGTTCTCAGAGGCGTACTTCTTCACCGAACACCCCAAAGAGATATCTCTGACGTTTCAAGAGGAACTGTGAGTCCCAGCGCCGTTAGAAAGTGAATTATCTGAGGGGAGATAAATGTATTATTCATGACAGAATTCCCCTGATTCAGAATCAACAGACATGGCCAGATAGCTGCAGAAGTGCGGAGCTCAGACTACCTGACCAAGATGCCTCCTTTACCTGTTGAGTGCCTGGACATCGATGGCGACTGGAACAGCCTGCCCATCATCTTTGAGGACAGATATGTGGAGTCTCCTCAAACCGGTAATATAAAATGTGCTATACACACATCATCACCGTTTGTCTCAAGACCCTCCTTTTGTTCTACGAGTGGACTGTCCTTGTCTTTTTTTTCTAGAGTGGGTATCACATGTGCCAACGCTTGCAACCACCGATGAGCAACCCAACTCAGATCTCGTCGTCACTCCTGCCAACAGGATTCTTGAAAGCAGCCAAGTAAACCGATCACCAGCAGGACCCCAGGATTCCTTGGATGGTGATGAATGCATGGACTTGCCCACGTATGTCTCACTCATGGCAGGCCAGAGTAACACCAACATCAGAAGCACCCAGGACGTCCTTCGCACTGAGGACAGTGCTGAACTCTCTCTAGCGGAGGCAGAAAACTTGAAGGAACCAGCAGAAAATCAAGGCGAGGAGAGCTGCAGTTCTGGTCAGAGGTGCATCACTGTTAAGCCTTGCAATGTGGATCCATATAGAGGAGAGGCAGTTCTGGTGATCTCCTCGAACCATAATCCCCTCATTGATACTGCTAACAGTAGTGATGAGTCCCCCGCTCATCGTGTAACAGGAAATATCCTCCACCTTTGTGATGCCACAAACCACAGCAACGCAAGAAAGAATGAAGACATTGAGGAGGAGTCTGACATTGTCATGCCTTCGACTCACTCCATGGATGATGAGAGTGAGGATCCCCCTCCTATTAGCCTTCCCACTGCCTATGTGCACCAAGTTATACCTCCCTTTACGGGTGATCTCAGAAAAGAGATGACTCATCGTGGAGGTTTGGTCAGCTCCAAGATCATGAAGCGCTCGTCCTCTGTTATTTCCGACTCAGGTATTGAAAGCGAGCCCAGTTCGGTGGCATGGCCCATGGAGGCTGCACTGCGAGGCCGTCCTCCTCTTGACTTTTCCAGCGAACGGGAGATCCCGCAGCAAATAGTGTGTCACCACCCGGTCCACCGCAGCTTTCTGGAAGGCCTGCAGATGCAGAGCAATGGCAGCCTTCCCAGTGGAGGTATACAGGCCTCGCTCACCTCTATTAGCTCCTTGCCCTACGAGGAGGACCAGCAGCAGAGGCAGCTCAGCAAACTGACCAAGTCGGTCTCTGCACCGCAGATAAGTAGCCCGGAAGATGCTGAGGAGGACCACGTGCTACTCAACCAGGAAACAGATGGTGAGAGCTTAGTTCGACACCAGGATTCATGTAGGATAAACTGTTCTTCTTATAACAGCAACTTGGATTCTGAAAAATCGGAATCATCTCTGTTAGACATAAGCTCAACAGTAAATCTCGGTCATATTCTCAAGGAAAATAGTAAGTCTGACAAATCAAACCCTCTACTGATCCTGTCAGAGGCAAACAGAACCGCGTCGGTGTTAAGTGGTGTGTCAGAAGGCTTGCTTTTACAAGACTCTGTAGAAAGCTCTCACGTGAAGGAAAGTGCTGTTATTTGCAGCCGGGGGGAGAATATGAGCCATCAAACACACATCAGTGGAGTAAGCGCCTCAGTTAAGGATGTGCATCTCGCTGAATCGGAAGCAGCGCCCTGCAGTGGTGGAAACAAACCATGTGTGCAAAAAAGTGGAGCAGACCAGCAGAGTATTAACACTGGAGATGAGTGCCAAAGTTTCCATCAGAGCAAACTGCTTGGTGTTGGGGACCAGAAGTGTCCGGATCCCCCGCGGACACCTCTGAAACCATCATACACCAATGGCCTCCCCAGCAGTACCACCACCACACAGAGGCCCAGTGACCTCACAGGGCTGACAGCTAGTAATGCAACGTCACCTGTTGACCTCAATGGGACATCGACCTCTGAGAAAGAGCCTTTGGACTACCAGACTAAGCCCGCTAAGATCCCTAACTCGGGGCTAGCCTTCGTCAATAAGAAGATGGTGGAGGTGGTGAACATGTCTGTGTCCTGTGCACCGACCTGTCTGCCGTTTTCGTCTGTCCTGAGAGACTCTCCCTCCATCAGTGGAATGTCCACTCGCCAGGCTACCTCACCTATAACCCACCAGCCGCTGGGCTCCTTCGGTATCATCTCCTCCTCGTCGCTCCGTCCCTTGAACATGGATGACGAGACCAATGAACGGATGCTAAAGTGAGTTTTTCTGAGTGTTTCTGCCAAAGTTAGTGACAAAATGTTCTCCAAATTTTCTCCAACTAAACCTTAATATTATGTTTTTTTCTGTCTGCTAAACAACATAAAAAGGGAAACAGGCTTTAAACTGCAACTGACATTAACTTTCTAAGCTTTATTGCAGACAGATGTCATTGTCTCTGTCAACATAGACGTATAGAGACATAGACTAAAATCCAGGCAGCATCTGACTACTCAAATTAGGTTTTTTTTTAGCAAGTAATAGCTTTTTATCAGGCAGAACGCTATTATATGCCAGTCTTTGTAGTGTTCAGAGACAATAACACAATCCACATTAACATTCTAGTTAATTCTTATTGATTTCATTCTTATCTACGAACAAGGACACAAGTCTTTAGGTGCGCTTTAGCTTGATGAGCATGCTGGCAAAAAAGGAGAAAAGCGCTAAAGTTCAGTAGCGAAGTTTAACCTTTTTTCCTCTCAGAGCTACTCTGATGAAGTGAAAGTCAGAAGGACACTGAAACATTTATTCACATAGCTGAGCTCCACCAAACCAGCTGAATAAGCTTTTTTTTAGGTGAACAATAACAAATTGATAATCGACACACACAATTTCAACCAGTAGCTCGCGAGCTGCTAGCTAGAGACCCCTGCTCTATGTTCACTTATATGAACAGAGCTGAATTGAGTAACGTCAAAGCATCTGGCTTTTCAGAGTGTATGAAATTGGCCCAAGTTTCCCGGATGTTCATACTTATTCTTTAAAAGCCCTTCCATCATAATTTTTTCCCAGTAAGAGGTCAGATATTTAAAGTGTCCAGCTGTTTGAAATGCAGCATCAAGACTCTTGTCTGCTCAGCTATCAAACAAACATGTACATTCACTTTCTGATGTGTCTACAAATGCCTTTTTATCCATAAGCGCGAAACCTAAAAAAAACCCCACTTTTTGGAAGAATTTCAGCTTCTATAAGAAGTGATTTTGGTGATATAAGTTGGACTTGAAAGCTCAAGCGTATGAAGATGTGTTATTTATGCTCAGGCTGGTGAGAATAATGCCTCTGACTCACTATATAATGTGTTTAAAAATGTAAGGCCCTCTTTCGAAGGAAAACTTTGTAGGAGTGAGATTATAATCCACACCAACTGCAGGAAATGAGGCCAAAAACACACGGTTTTATGGGCACCGGGAGACGTCTGTTGACATCTGGTGCAGGAGCTGGCAGTTACTCATGCTTGGAAAGTGTGGCATAGCAAAATGAAGCGAGGGCAAAATTTGAAGCCAGGAAGTCAAGACGAGGTGAAATGCCTCCTGAGTGTATTAAATCACTTCAAAGAGTGCGCCGGCAAATCCATCATGATTAAGCTGCAAGTACAGGAACTGGAATCGGATTTGTTTTGACTCCTGCGCGGCTAAAAATTGGTAACCTGGCGGGATGACAGGGTAATAAACTTTGAGGAGCTTACTTTGTGAGTCGGAGACTTTTGTTTAGCAGCCATGGTTTGCTCACAGATGGGCAAAGTGAACTGTTATTAATCAAATAAAAAATATGCAACACAGGTTTTCTATTATATTTTAGTCTAGTGGGAGAAAACTGTCGGATTAATTTACCTTTGAGAGATGCACTTTCAGTGTTATTCAAACTTTGAAAAGAAATCTTAGATCAGCTTGTCTGCACATTCCTGGAAAGTTCTTCAATTTACTGCTTGCTCACATACAGAATATAATATCTCTTGTTTTCTTTTTCTTTTTTTCCAAATGTTTTTCCCTGTTCTCCAGTTTCTACAAAGCCAAAGAGGAGCTGTTCAAAGAGTTGAGCTTCCAGGCCAGCTTGTACAGTGACCTTCCTCTCCTGGCGTCCGACCTGCCCTACTTCCCCCCCGAGGAAGATGATGAGGAGTTCGACGACGGCATACACCTCGTGGTGTGTGTCCACGGGCTCGACGGTGAGGCCGCACACAGTCAAAAATGTTCTGCTTCACTGCGGTCCAATTCCATTGCTGGAAATGTAATAGCTATTAACCTGACACATCCTGCTCTACATCCTTTTTTTCAGACTCCTATTAGCATTGTAAATGTAATATAGTCTCTGAGAGTTATGTCCTACAACCTGAAAATATCACATCGCACCGTACTGTCTGCATACTAATTCCTTAAAACGCATTTCAGGTACGTTTTAAATGATTAATGGACGCTCTCCATTAAAAAGCTGAGCTACAAACTGCGTATAACTTCCTCTCCTGCCTCCAGGAAACAGTGCAGACCTCCGGCTGGTGAAGACCTTCATTGAGCTCGGACTGCCGGGGTCCCGGCTCGACTTCCTCATGTCGGAGAGGAACCAGGTACGTACATTTGACAGCGGTGGGACCAAACCTGATGTCACGTGTGTGTAAGAACCCCTCAGGATAGTTTGCAGAGTGCTGACGGCCATGTTTTTTCTCTGCCAGGCTGACACCTTTGCAGATTTCGACACCATGACGGACAGGCTGCTGGATGAGATCATTCAGCATATCCAGCTGTACAATCTCACCATCGCCCGGATAAGGTCAGCCGCTCGGGATTAACAGCACTGACAAATCTTCTTTTGATTGATTTTGATTGATTATTTGAGGCAAAGCCGGAGCCGGAGTAGCCCTCCGTCCGGTCAGCAGATGGCAGCAGAGACTTTGCACTGACTTGTCCTAACTTGTGGAGAATCACTGTTTCCATGATAATGTATAGACTAGAACGGACGAGTGGCACAAAATGGATGAAAAGCTCTTATCATGTGGTGCCAATAAGCTTCTGACTCTCACTTGATAGACTGTGCCGGGCTGTTTGTGATTGTGCTGCCGAGCTCCAATCAAATTAAGCTATTCATCTTCCCGTTTAATTGCCCTCAATGTGCCAATTTATTTCTTTGTGAGAGTTTTCTACCAAAGTTTTCTAAACTGTCATTATTGTGAGGTGGTCTCTGGAGAGCACAGTATCAAAGACAAAAGCATTGAAGTGCCACAGCAGCATCTGGTTCCCTCCACATTACCTCTATATTTAGTTTGGTGGGAGACCGATGAGAAGGAGTCGGCGTGGTGATGAGGGATTTTTTTTTAGCAGAGCTGCAACAGTACAGTAATTAAACTCAGTGGCAGACATAGCTTGATGAATCTAATATTTCCCTCTGCTGGGATGATGCTATTAATTCATATGGTATGTCCTCTATGTTGGCATCATTAAGTTGTCATTGCCTTTGAGAGTGTTTTAGTTAATGAGTCTTCTGTAAGTTGTAGCCGGAACCTCCAAATAGCTGAGACCAGTTCCTGTTTTCCTTCCAGAGGAGTCTGTGATAAGCTATTGCACGGGGTTGTAGGTCAGCAGCGTTGGAGGCACTTATTTATATATATATATTTAATCCCAACCACCCACTCATGCTGCAAGTTTCTCTCTCTGAGAGTTGTTTGTCTTCGGCCAACAGCTTCATCGGCCACTCTCTGGGGAACATCATCATCCGCTCGGTGCTAACGAGGCCCCGCTTCCGCTGCTACTTGCCCAAACTGCACACTTTCCTCTCGCTGTCGGGCCCACACTTGGGAACGCTGTACAACAACAGCACGTTGGTCAGCACAGGTGAGGCCCCGGGACGTGCAGACGTGCTGCTGTGTGTTGTCTTCTGCGCTCCTCAGCAGCATTTAGTCTTTTAGCTGAGAATATCATCCATACTGCTCAGCTGCCGGCCCTGACTGTGTGTGTGTTGCTTAGGTCTGTGGTTAATGCAGAAGCTGAAGAAATCCGGATCCCTGCTGCAGCTCACCTTCAAAGATCACGTCGAACCACGGAAAACATTCCTCTATCTCCTGAGTCAGAAACCAGGTATGAAAGCAGGCCAGATCTGAAACACAGGCGCTGTGTATTGACTGCCTTTGCTTTACAGACTATTACTTGAAAGACAGTCTGTTCAAATATTCATGAAAAATGTTGTCATCTTGTCTTTTTTGTCATATTTTCTGTACGTGTGAGCTCGCTAACACTCAAACCCCTGCCAGCGAGCTGAGAGAGGCCTGTGAGAGGCCTCCCCACTGTGTGAGTGGAACAAAGCAGTCGTTTGTCACACAGGCTTGAAGAAGATAAGCCTGAAAACGCTTTTTTTTTTTCTTCTTTTTTTTCTTTCCCCCTCTAGAGCTGTGGCAGGCTGACAAAATGATCCAAACCCTGTCATTGGAAACCCACCAGTGCGCTCTCTTAAAAGCACACTGACAGGAGACTGAAGGGAAAAAAACACAGCTTTGCATTTTACAACCAATTCACTCCTTTCCTCCGTCTTGCCCTCTCTGCATCTTTCCCTTGCTCTCTCTCTCTCTCTCTCACACACATGCTGTTTACAGTCTCGTTTACTCGTTTGTTTTGTGTCCTTTTAGGGCTCCAGTTCTTCAAGAACGTGGTGTTGGTGGCGTCTCCGCAAGACCGCTACGTCCCTTTCCACTCCGCCAGGATAGAGATGTGCAAGACTGCTCTCAAAGACAGAACAACAGGTCAGAAGTGTATAAATAAACCTATGAAGGTTTTTCTGCAGTCTCACTATTTACAATATCTTTAAAAAAAAAAAAAAAATTCCATTACAGTACTTAATAAGGATCCTGTACTCATTCAAAAGGGCCACTTTCGAAGAAACTACACATCCTTCTTCTTAAATCTGAAATCATAATCATAATCTCTCGCTCATTATGTTCAGGAGTTTTAACATGAAGACTGGAAGCAGTGGGAAATGGCTAGCCTCTAAAACTATCTAAAAGTAATTACACATTTGTTTAATCCATTAAAAAAAAAGACTGTAAAAATTATGTTTTGTGATTTTATAGGGGAACAACAACAGAGAAATAGTCTAGTGCATAGTTCTGTAAAACAATAACTTGTCTGTACTGACTCTCAGCAAGGAAGCACAGTTTTCAAAATGTTAAAATGCACCTATAAGGGCAAATATTTTGTGTAACATAGATGTAGTGAGCAGTGAAATGAAAGTAATGTTGGAGTGAGGATGCAACTTTTGGGATAATGCTCCTTAAAGAGGCAGGTCAACATTACATTGCTATTATTGTTTTGGTCATTTTTGGGTAAAAATGTCAAATATTTGCTGCTTGTAGCTTCAGAAATATGAGGATCTGATGCTTTTGATCTGACAAAAAAAAAAGTGCATTGTCAGATGCCATCTTGATCTCAGTGAAATTGTACTGGAACAGGCGTTATCACTATCAACCGTCATTTTAAAACAAAACATTGTACAATTAATTACAATTGTTATGTATAGCCCTAAATTTACCTATTAACTGTATATATATTGACGGTACTCCTGGGCCTGAGAAATTAGGCTGATGAGGAAGTGCTGCAAGCTGCGATACCACCAACATTATTTTGAAAAATTGGTTTTAAAAAGCTATGTTTTTAGGGGGCATGTCTGTTTGATCGACAGGCCTGCGGTGCAGTCAGGTTACGGCTATCGGTGGGCGGGACGTAGTATCGTCCAGTTTCCAATCAAATCGAGTTAGATGACCAAATATGGTCACGTCTGGGTCCAAACTACTCCAAACTAGAAAGATGGTGGCGGCCAAAATGCGAACTCGAGGCTTCATAACGACCGTTCACAAACGTTTTGCCTCTTGAGTTTAACCCTACATTTCAATACAAATGTGTCACGTTAGCCTGTCTCTGCCTGACTGTTGCTCACAGCTTCAGTTTTCTTTACCGTGATTATAGTCTGGAAACCCTGTTCACATTAATGTTTGCACAACTGCCGGACCTATCAGCGACCGAGGGGGGTGGTTACAATTTTTATGTCAAGCTTTTTGTTTTCTAAATGTAGCTGCAGTGTTGGTAGAGTTTCAGTGCATATGGTGGTCGGTGCTGATTGGTTACAGTCTGCTCCAATAGATTCAAGGTTAACATGAGGTCAACATCCTGTAGGCTGCAACAACTGGAAACGATTCTCTGTGGCGGGTTTTCAGACCCATGTATTCACACGTTAAATTTGGGTCCGATAACAACAGGCTAGTGTCATATCATGAATAACTTCCCTTCTGCTTGCACCGCAGGGCCCGTGTACACCGAGATGATCAACAACCTCCTGCAGCCGCTCGTGGAGGCTAGAGAATGCCGGCTGATCCGCCAGAATGTGTTCCACGCTCTCCCCAACACAGCCAACACGCTGATCGGCCGCGCCGCCCACATCGCCGTCTTGGACTCCGAGCTTTTCCTGGAGAAGTTTTTCTTGGTGGCAGGGCTCAACTACTTCAAATAAAGGTGTTAGTACCGCTGGCTTACAAGGACGGATCCTGTTTGTGGTTGATTTGGAGGATAGGGTCTTTCCCTTCACCCTGTACAGTACATGTAATGTAAATAATCCCTGGTATCCACAAGGCCACACCTGTACATCACGTTTGTTAGGATTGTTAGCAGCTGTTATCAAAGGATCGGTGTGTTGTGACTGTTTAAAATTGCTGACTCAGAAGTCTGAGTTTGACGTGTAGCCATGCAAGTCAAAACATCTGACATCAATGACAGGACTGTTTGTAGATGTTTTGTCGGCCTTATGAATAACCTCTCTTCCAGAACACTAACAGATGCTAATCGTGGTCTACAGCATTTACGTACTTTCCCTTTAGCGTTGGTTTAGAGCCTTGTATCACTCTGACTTCTCCTTTAAGGCTTACACCGATGATGGTCTTAGACTGTCCTTAGAACCAAGGCAATTTATCCCCTTGATTGTACATGAAGTATTTTGTTGTACAAAACATATATGTTCCTTTATAAAGAAATGAATATATTGTTTAAAATTATTTATTTTTTATCTGTTCATGTGTAAGTAATCCATCTAAATGTGAATTTCCGTGTTTTTAATCATCAAATCCATCAAATGAAAAGTAAAGTGGTCTACAGTGCAGGCAGAAGTGTTATCCCACGTAGCCTCAAATTCACTGTTCAATGTAATTCTGCTTGTTTCATACAATCACTTGCGTTTAACCGTCCATCAGATCCACCCAACTAACTGTCACTGTTAGCTAAGTATCGGGCTGCAGCTAAAGTGTGCTCTACTGTATCTTTAATGAGATATGGCTCTACCTGGCTGGCACTGGCTGATTTACTAAATTCAGGAAGTGAACCGTTTGCTAAGCCCCGCCCTCATTGGTAACTGTTGCCACGCCTGTCAAGCTTTCCATCCTCACGAGGGGATGTACGATGAAACGATGAGTCCCTGATTTGAGACGTAGGACGACAAAACCAGACTTCTTTTTGCTCTTGGTTTTGTTGTCTTAAATTACATCCGTTGACAGAGTTTCTCTCGCTGTAGCTATCTAGCTATTTAAGCTGACATGAACAGCACTGACTTCTGGCTGAAATACGCAACATTAAATTACAGAAAATGTAGGATGATTTATTGAGTTGTAACATACCGATGTTCAAATTCTCAGCTTACCGTTTTGAAGAGCAGGACAGAGATGCTGACGTTATCTTCGACTCTCACACCATCATAAACCTTCAACCGTGCGTACCGTGTTCATGAGAAGAGGCCTTGTACACATGGTGTTATTCAGGACCTCCAGCATCTGAATTTTATGAACGTTTCAAGTTCACGAGTTGTGACATGTATTCAAAAACTTTTTCAAAAACATGGTTAAAAAAAGGCCATAGAAGTTCATTATTTGTTAGATGTTAAACGAGCGTATTATAATTTTAGATGTACAGAGCTCGATCCACCGACATTATCCTGAAGAGAATAGGAGGCGGAGCCTATCCCTGCTGACTGGACAGTTATGGCTTAGATTTGCCACATATGTGGAAGTACAACCAAATTAGCTGGAGATACTAACTCTTCCATTTCAACATGTGCAGAAATCCAAAGCTCGACAGGCTTGTGGTGCCTAGTTACGGTTTCTTAGCTATGATTGGACAATCGCTATTTGGGGGAGTGGTTTAACAAACTGGTTTTTTTTTTTTGATAAACATCTAACAATCTAATGTTATTTAAGTCAATTTATATAACTACGACTACCACCATCAGCCACTTGTCAGTAAGCTACTTTCATGATGCTCCTTGAGTCGTGTGGCAGACATGCAGCAAACAGGCTTACAGCAGATATAATGTGCAGATAATGTGAAGAAGAAACACGTTATCCATGACTATACGCTACAATATTGAGGTCTAATGACCGTCACTTTCTTAATGAGCCATTTAAAGCTGTAAATGAACATCCTCCTTTGAAATTCATTGTATTTTAAATGGCGTATCGAGGGCGTCGTGGCCGGAGGATTTTTAGCATAACATGGACCCACTGCCAAGACTCTCCCTCACACACTGTCTATGTAATCAATGTGACGCATGAGGACAGCAGGGGAGCCGCTGTCGTAGCAGCAATTTGTGACATGAACATGTGCGATTCTGAACATCTCATCAGCTATATCACAACTGTTTTTTTTTGTTTTTTTTAAATATTTTAATATCTTCTGCTGTCAAAGTGTTTTTTTTTTCTCCCAGCATCGTGGTGAGGTCGGTTTCCTTGTCGCCGTGCTGTCCATCAGACGATGTTTACATTCTGACATCGGAGAACTGTTATCTTAGTCGTCTCATGATTTGCTGCATATGTAGTTATGTACATAAAGAGAGCTATATTTTAACCTTTGCACTGGTTCGATGGCAAGTGCACTTTATTGACAACCTTGAATCAACCTCCACTGGCTTTACGAAATACAGCTTTTTTTTTGTTTTTTTTTTGCTTTTTTTAAAAGATGCACTGCTTTTTTACATCGTCTCCTGCACTCGTTGTAAGAACTAACCTCGGCCGTCCGTCTCGACCGTTCGAGCAGCGTATCGTCTTCAAAGTGCGCTGTCCCGCAGAACAACCGATGACATCGCAAAGTGCTCTTTTTCCGTGTGGCGGCGACCGTGACAGAGTGTCACCGTGATTGACTCTAATCAAATGGGCTCCTTCGGGATGCAGAGATCGTTCTCAAAAAGCCACTAAGCAAAGCTGCGTAAGCAATCTGTAGGAGCTGCCATGCATCATGCACCATTTCGCAAACGCCCACACACACACACACACACACGGACACTGTATATGGATGAGGCTTTGGCCTGTTTGCTTTTCCTTTGTGTGTGCGCTGACAGGCCATGTGTGTTTACCCAGAGGGGTCAGCGGGGAATCAATGGAGGGAAAAAGTGTTAGAGAGGTATTGAGATGGGCCCCCTTAAAGGGGAAATGCAGGTATGAAATTGTTTCATGGGATGGATGGCTGTCCTGTAAGAGGTTTCACTTGAAGGCGCAGTATTGGATCAGAAAGAATTGTATTTACATCACCCTGAACGCCGTCCGTGTGGAGGAAAATTCTCATTTTTTTTAGTAAACCTGTTTCCGAGAGTGTAACGTTCATGCTGCTGTCATAACTGAGAGTGAATTCAGAGGTGATCCATAAACCCAATTGATCCTTGCAAGTGTTGTCAACCTTCAAAACTAGCTGACTCGGACCTTTTTGTATTTGATTGCCCTTTACTGAGTCTTCTTCATGTGTAGCACGTGTATCAGTGTGTGTGGAGAGTGTGATGTGTGTGTGTGTGTGTGTGTGTGTGTGTGTGTGTGTGTGTGTGTGTGTGTGTGTGTGTGTGTGTGTGTGTGTGTGTGTGTGTGTGTGTGTGTGTGTGTGTGTGTGTGTGTGTGTGTGTGTGAACTGAGACGTGTTGTCATTGCCCGCTGGTCATCCTTCATGTGTTTGAACTGAATGTAAAAAATGTTGGACGTGACTGTGAGGATCATGTATTTATTTCATTCTGCAGTTCTGTTGCTGAATGTATAACATGTAAAGTACAGTAAATACTACTTCATCCGTGCCAATACTACTCAAATATTTTTCTATGTTGCTGACTGTACTCTATGTATTCCTTAGTAGCTTGTGTTCTATGTAAAAATATAAATACAAATATATATATATATATATATATATAGAATAGTATTACTATAACAGATATGATGTCAGAATAAAAACTGTTCCTTTTGCATAATTATTGTGTTTGTGGTGTGTGTTTGTTGAATCTGCTTTCAATTTCCTGTTTAATACGTCACATGCCTACAGGAAAATTAAAAAAGCCACTTTTATTTTGAAATATTATCCAGCGTCCCTATCAGTAATGACATCTCATTGCAGTTTCGGTGTTTGTTTTTTTTAACACCTTCAGACTCCGCATCTATTGTAACATAAATTAAATATTTACTAACTTAATCAACGAAAGACGAATTTGTAGAAACATCTTTTAACAAAGATTATTCTTGAAATGGATAGATGTTTTTGGACTTTATATATTATTAGCATTATATTTCAACATTATAGATTATTTCGGTTTGCATTATTTTTTAATTAAATGTCCACCTTTGTGAGGATCAAGTTTAGGGTGACAATAAAATGGTCACGTTTCAGAGCTTTGTTTTGTTTTCTATATCATATGATATGTGACCACCATAGTTTTGAACACATGCACTGTTAAAATATAACAATCATGTTCACTTTTGAATAAACTGGCAATTTTACTATTTATGTTGGAAGCTATAGGATTATTGTTGCAACAAAAAACATGTATGACTAGAAACACGGGCGGTGCCAGGGAGGGGCCTGGAGTAGCTGTAGCAAAAGTGGGATAGCCAAAGTATTCCTTGTTTTTTAATTATTATTTCTAGTAAGAGAATATTATAATTTATAGTTTGAAAACTAAAACACAAAACAATTATTTTCAGACAAAGAAAAACAACAAACACAATAAAGCCAACACAGGTGACCGGATTCGGCCAACGGACGGAGCTGCGTTGAACTTTCAACCGGACTTTCACTTCCTGTTAGCCCGAGCGCAATGTTTTGGTAGCTTAGCATTAGCAAGGTGGGTGTAGCAAATGGACGTTAATAAATGCGAGTGATAGTGAAGCCATACAGGTGATGTAATAAATAGATCTTGTGAAATAGTCAGTGACCGGGACCAAGAAGAGAAGAGGAGCACCTGCCCGCCTGCGTTGCTCTATATGTTAACAATCATGCGCAAGAGGCTCCAGGAACTGATGCATTCCCTGCAAGGCCATTTGGAAAAAGTTGAAACAGAAACTTTTTGGATCGATCGAAGGCGCAGAGGTTTGTAAAATCTTGAGCCGTGTGTACTGTGGAACCCGAAACCTGCAAAGAGAAGACGGGGCCATGAAAAGAGACAAACCCACCGCTGCATTCCCGCTGAACCACAACAACATACGTTTGTTGTAACGAGGAATGACCGATGGTAAGTGCAGGAGTTTTGTTATTCTCTGTTGCCTGTCATGAATTATTATGCATTTTGTGGTTGATGCGCATATTCTGACTCTGTGGTGCTCGTTCATGAAACATCAGGTTTGTGGATTCATCAGTCCAGGTGTTGGTGTTGGTGTTGGGAACTGACCTCTGACCTGTGTGTCTGCAACTGTGTGAAGTTTTTACATTCAGAGATGTGTTCACGTTGGCGGGCTTGTGAACCTCACACCTGTGTCCCCTGAGCTGAATATCCACTTTGTGTTTACTGCTGAATAGCACGAGCTGCTGGCGATACCATGTTTGTGTTGTGTGTGTGTGTGTGTGTGTGTGTGTGTGTGTGTGTGTGTGTGTGTGTGTGTGTGTGTGTGTGTGTGTGTGTGTGTGTGTGTGTGTGTGTGTGTGTGCGTGTTGGGATGCTGCAGTAGATTAAACTGTGGCGACCAACACAATACAGGGAAGCTTTTAGTGTCTCAGCGACCCGACAGCACCGCAAAAGACCAACTGTGGTGCGTTCACTGGCAAGAAAGTACAAATATAACAATGTTGGGACGTGTTTGGTACAATGATAAGTACATGCTGATCGTAAAACTTTATTTAACTGATATTAGAGACTGTTGTGTTTTTGTGTTTATCATCAAATCCAATGAAAAGCAACTGTGTGGAAGTCAGTCTCTCAACAACAACAACAACAACAACAACAACAACAGCAAATTACAAAAATATTTTTGAAAAAGATTCATCATTTTCCTAAAACAGCTGGTCACTGTAGTTTTTTGCAAATGTTATCCAAACAAGTCTGTGCAGTTTTTGAGGATTATTTCAATTCACATTTAATGGTTGAGTGAGTATTTACAACAAATCAACTTCAAATATGGTGTCCATGTTCCTCTTTGTAAGAAACATGTCAGTCTGTGTGTGTGTTTTAATAGTTTGTGGGCAGCATTTGACCTCTGGAGGAATAAGACATCAGGCCTAAAAACACACACCCACAACACTGACAATCATTACCACTTACAATTATGTGATTAGAATATAGTATTCCATATAATTTGGGTTACATTGAGGGACATTTGTCTTCCATGTTGAGTAAAAAGTTGTTTTGTGACAATTTATGTCATTTGGCGTTGTTTGTGTTCTGCCTTGAAGGCTTGATATTGTTAACATACAGAAATTCACCACAAAATCAATCTAAGTACAAAGAACCTGAGTTCTGTAAATTATGCTGGAGGCTCGCTGTCATAGCTAATATATTTGGATGCAATACAGTCATCTGAAAGAAATGTAAATTGATTTAAATGGTTTAAGATCTGGTTCTATTTTCATTTTATAAAAAGGGACTGAATGCACTGCTGATGCAGGTTGTGTTTTGTGTATCTGATCAATTGCAACAAAAAGAGAGCGTTTCCTTGAACAAATCACTAATGGTCTTATTACAGACGAGCAGACGAGCATCTGACTCATTCAGTCATAATATCATTCACTCAGATAATCACTGAGATCTCAGCACTTTCCATGGAAAGGATAAAAAGAAAATACTGTACTCGTGAATTGGTTTAGTGAAAAAAGAAAACCACAGAGTTTCCCAATTTACAGGACAGGATGAGAAAGGAGTGAACACTAATGAACTAATTTCAATCGAATGCAGAACAAAAGGGAACATTTCGTTCTTGTGTCTTCCTCCTTGAAAAGCAAGTGTCCACTCATCTGGCAATCTAGCACGTTGTCAGGAACACTACACTAATACTGCGCCTCCAGGACAGCCTCGATTCTGGGTGCCATGGACTTCACCAGATTTTGCTCCATCAAATATGTGCAGATGTGTCAGCTGCACATTGATGCTGATCTACTGGGTTCAGATTTGGGGACTGGTGAGACCACTGAACTCACTATTGTTCATGAAACCAGTTGGAGACGACTCTGTTGCACGGTGCGTTATCCTGCTGGAAGTATTCATTAGAAGGTGGTAAACTGTGGCCACAAAAGGCCATAAAGCATTCAAACTATGATTGAACTGTAAACATTCCCCACAACATCACCCCATCACCGCCCGGCTCAGGAAGGACTCATGCTGTTGCCGCCAAATTCTGAACCTGCAATCTGAGGCATCAGCAGAAGTCAGGCTGAATCAGATGTGGCTTCTTCCAGTTTTGGTAAGTTTTGTTGAGCCTGCGCTGGCTGCAGCCTCAGCGTTCTGTTCTTGGCTGACCCAGAGTGAACTTCTGCTGTTGTAGCCTCCAGGTTGGACGTGTGGTGCATTTTGAGCTGCTTCTCTGCTCAGCGCAGTTGTAAAGGATGGTTATCTGAGTGACTGTCACCTCCAACCAGTCTGGCTGTTCGCCACCAACAGAGAGGCGTGTCACTGGATGTTTTTTGTTTTTCAAACTCGGGAGACTGAAGTATCCTCATTCTGATATCTGATGTAAACATTAAGTGAAGTTCCTGACCTGTATCTTCAGGATTGTATGTGTTGAACTGCAGGCTGATTGGATAACTGATGGAGATGTTCCAATGCCATCTTAAAAATTGATATCGGGGCCAATCGCAGCATTTATTTAACTGATGTGCATCGGCTAAAGTGAGCTGTATTTACCCACAATCCTTTGTTTTACGTAAACTGTTGCACGTGTTTCATAAACGGAGAAAACAGTTTGTAGCCGGATGCAGAAGTGTATAATGACAGTTGGCATACGTTCAGGTATAAGATATATGCAGTGTTGAAATATTTTAAAATTAAAAACAAAAGCAGCACAACAGCCACTTGTGATTTCAGCAAAGCAGCATTTTGTGAGGCAGCTGTAACAGAGCTGCCTTCAATACCACTAATATGATACAGCACCTGAAAATAAAAGTGAAATACAGTGAGTTCTCTCAGGCAGCTGTGATAAAATAAAATTGTGATTTTTATTTGTTGCGACTAAACAACAGAAATGCTCCATAAAAAAGATGGGAGAAATGATAAGAACAAGGGAGATCTCCTGTCTCAAGTTCACAGCATACATTTTAATAAGCCACCAGAGTGTTCAGTTGAAGACTGAAGGCGCTCTTTCTTTTTTTTTTTTTTTAATAAAAATGCTTTTGTTGTCTCATCAATACCAAACATATCATCATTCATGTTTTAAGATGCTGCAAATTATATCCAGCTACAAAAAAAGCCTAAAAACAGAAGTACAGAGAGTTGTTGTCGTGGAGACGTGACTCCATCTCATCCTTTTGCTTTGGTGTGAACTGGAAGGTTTTACAGTGGTGCGGACTGGTGGTTCTCGTCGTAATTCTTTGGTTTGAATTAACCCTTAAAGTGCAATTCTGATAATAAGAGTCATTTTGAGTTCGTCTTTACTACAATGCCACACTAAGTAGAAATGATAAGAGCTATCGATATCAATGTTTCTTTGTCTGTTTACTTGGTTATTTTATTAAAATAATTGGAATTGTGATATGTATTGGAATGTTTTTGTTTGTTGACTTCTATTAAATAATTTAATTTGTTAATTATTTTGTAAAAAATCTCTATATATAAATTTAAAAAAATCATTATCGAACCACATGGATGCAGGCAACTTTGTCTTCATGCATTGGAGACCAATTCCGTTGTCGAGCATTGTCAATATATTTGATTTATTTTGATCATTTTAATGAACTTGTGGTGTGCACCGTGCAGCTGGATTGTCGGACAGTACAAGAATCGGTTTGGCTCTTTTTTATTGGCAGATACTCGGTATTAAATAACTCGGATTGGGTCTGGGGCCGTAAAAACATTCCTCATCGACCTGACCGGCATTATGTCATCAGAGCAGGTTCTCTTTACCACTAACCCAACTGGGAATTGAAGGAATTTGAAATTTTTCTCCAAAATGACTTTAAACTAACTGGTTTAAATGATGCCAGTATGTCGAAGAGTTGCTGTGAATTTAGTTGCACCAACAATAAAGTATAAATTATGAGTTCACATTTTTTCTAACATTGTTCTGACATGTCTTGGAAAAAAAAAAAAAATCCTGATAAAAGGGCTTCATGGCACCAAGCCAGGGAAGACAGCGGGATGCAGTGGGTTATCATGTAGCTTGGTCAGTTGTCAGAACGCCATGCTATTGTTTGCTGGTATACTGTTTGTAGAGCAGAACTGAAAAGTGAAATATTTCACTGGTAACTTCCTTCCCAGAACACTCAGTAATGTAAAGATGTCCGTGGAGGAGACCTCTGGCCACTGAGTGGGCTTACAGCACTCGCTTAATGCTGGCCGGGAGACCGAAGGGATGTAACTGAAGAGGGATCGAATGAAACTTTGCTATCTATTTAGCATATCCCACAGCAGGCACAGTGGACATATATTTACTTGACACGGTGTCTTTGGGCCATTTAATTCAATTAAAAGTTAAGAATTAATTTACGTAACAGCGAGTTTCAGTTGTCCCCCCCCCCCAAAAAAAAAAAAAATAGGCAGTAAGCCAAAGTTCGTGGAGGTGCCGGATGTGCCGGATGTGCCGGTCTGATCTATAACTGCATGTGTAAACAGGCGTTCCTAATAAAGTGCCCCGTGAGTGTCCCAGTGTGTCACTCCGTACTTTCCCAAGTAATTGCTTCCATGCATTTCGCCTGTGCAGGGCAGCGCACCTGGTTTCACCCGGTCCGTCGCCCTGTCCGTGTCCCCGAGCGGTGCTTGTGCTGTGCGCAGATTTGTGGCTGTTTCCTGCCCCCTCTCCCAACCTCCCCATCATGCACCCTGCCCACGCCACGCGGCCCACAGAGGCAGATTTGTCACGGCCTTTAACTTCTGCCTGTGTATATTCTATTAACGAGCCCTGCTGTGGGACAACAATGACTCGCCATTTGTATTGGCCGTCGGTGACACGCGCAGTAAACGAATCATAGCAGCAATTCCCCGCTGACGCCCCATTTCAACTGCATCAATTTATGACTTCCAGGTTTGGGATACCCCGGAGCTATAAATCCAGTCCACAACAATCCATACTCAATTTGATTTCAGGGTGTTCTCTCTCATTCCGCCGCCCATTTGTCACTGCATGTTGAACTCATGATCCAACCGAGGCTAGTTGGAGTCCCTCGACTTGCTTTTTCCTCCCTTTTCTTCCTTCCACGAAATCAATAAAGCTCATTTTTCCACCCTGACCCCAAACACATCGCTCCAAAAGCTGATGAGGGGCCTGCGCTCGCACATAGTAATTCATTTCATTTGCTGCGAGTTAACAGCAATTGCTTGGTCACATTCACTTATCATCAAATGCAATGAAATCACAGCAAAAACAAAAAGGCACGCTTTTGTTTACAGCCCGGCTCTTGCACAAACGCATCCCCCTCGGAGACCTTCTTATTCTGCATGTGTTGCTCCTCCTCGGCCGTAAAGCAGAGGAAAAATGAGTTTGTCATTAAATCCATCACTCGGAGTTGATTGAAGCGGTGTTCATTGCATTGTTTGCCTTGTGAAGGAGGGAAGCCATTAAGTCCCAGTGATACTTTGGGCAGGCGTCGTCAATAAGCAGGCCGCCAGTGGGAGTAATTATTGCTGCATGAAACTGTCGGTGCCGGAAGGTAATAAGATCTCACATGGTCTCATTATCTCCCATGACACTGATGAGCAGGATTTCACACCTAAATCTCAGGAAGATAAAGCAGCACAAATGCGACAGAACCGGACTTTTAGAACCGCTTTGAGTGGTGTCTCTCTGCCCCTCAGTGTTTGGAGGTGTACGAGTTGCTCAAGGGGAAAACCAAAATGCTACAGATTTTTCCTGCATAGTCATGTTTGTTTGCAGAAAGATTTCTTTGAAAGAAAATTCCAACTGAGAACAATAACACCCTGGCACAGAGTACATGCTTTCAAAAACAGGTGTAGTGTATTATTAGGAACAGCAGACAGGGAGCAGGAGACCTCTTTTTATGAGCCATTACTCTGTAACACAAACTAACCATAATGCACGACGACAGGGCTGAAAATCAATAACTGAAACAGATTTTTAGGTTTTCTAAACTCAGTTTCTGTCTTTTCTTCGGTCCTGTAATTGGAATATACTGTAGATATGTAACAGGTCAATTTCTGCTGGTTTTGGAGTCATAGTTTGGCATGTTTTTAGTACAGCAGAGACAATAAAAGAATGCATAAATTAATATTTTGGGATATTTTATTTAAACATTTTTTAACTTTCAACAGTGTTCAACTGGCCATAATTCTTGCTGCAATAATTAAGGCATCTGAAAATGCTGTGCACCGTCAGCCAGAAAAGACTCCATCAGGACAAATGCAACGTCGCCATATTGAAGTGAAATGAACTGTTTCAACCATCAGTGGTGTTTTTGTTCTACAACTGCACAAAGCCACGCTGCCTTTCTTGAGTACTGTCTTGTAGACTTACAAACATCAGGAACCAAAACACCCCTACTCCAATACCATACTGTATTTCACAAAAGTTATTTTATAACCGCAAACCTGAACCTGCAAAAATGCTAATTGGAAAAAAAGTAAGACTTTTTCACCTAGAAATCCACCACACCTATACAATTCTCCTAAAAACATGTTTTAACTATTGCACAAAAAAATACAGCAAACCTTTTCTGCCTCTTTTTATTCATCCAAACATAGCTGGTAGAAACAAATGGCATATCAGCATTCTTAAATTGAATTAATTAAACTACAGACAATCCACATTGAAAACTCTTTGGTAACATATTTGACATTCTTCTTCTATTGATTCACATTGATTGTGAGATGCAAGTGAGATGAGTTCACCCTAGAAACCTCTTTCCTTTTTAACAACAGACAACGTGTTCGGTGGAGGTTCTAATGGAGGTTAATTTGAATAGTTACTTAGTCAGAGGTCTGTATAAATAGTTACTGGAGGGTTTAATTAAGATTGGTTTAAATAGCCAGTTAGCGTAATAGAGGTTCTAATGGATGTTGGTTTGAATAGTTGGTCTAATATAAATTTCCTTTAAATTATAATTTCATCAGTCGCTGATGAGTTCATGTTTATCCCACAATTAGTGTCAAATTAAATTATCAGAGATGTCTTCTTAAAACTTGAAGACAGTCTATAATTGCCAGAGATTTCTGTGAATTCAAGTGAAGACTTGTCTCCTGCGAATATATATATATATTTTCAGTTTCTCCTTTGTCTTTTCCAGTGAATCAGACATTTATGCTGGCATTTCATATAGTTTACATATAGTATATTAATATGTAACGGCATTAATAGCTCTGGTTGTTTTCTGTCGTGACGAGTCTGTCCAGCAGATGGTGCTACTGCTCTCTGTTCTCCCCCGCTGAACGGCACAGGCTGCAGTTATTGAAAGACTCAGCAATGGAGCCATTTTGTATATAATAAGAGAGAAAAAAACAACAACTCAACATAATGCCCTATAAATTGTGAAAGACTGTCTAATTGTCTCTATGTTTATGTAGATCCTCTCTGTGCAGTTTTAAGGTTGGACGAAGCTGATGTAAGCCTATAGGTCAGATACTCTCTAATGAGCAGAGCAGTGAGAGAGACTCTCTGGGCAACGGTATCGATCCGGAGACATTTACTGTAGCATCCGTACAGGTAATAAAGTGTCAAGATGCCCCCTCATCCCTCCACTAAGTGGTTAGAAAGCAGGCAAAGACTTCTGATAAATAAAAGTGATGCAAAAAACTTCTGATAAATAAAAGTGATGCAAAAAATACATCAAATCTATTGGTCTTTGTCTTCAAGGTGACCAACCTCTTCTGGTGGTGGATAATAACAAGTCAACTTCCAAAAGCAATGCCTACGGTAGCCGGCAATTTTGTGGCGTTGCTGGTGAACACATTTCACCAGTCGCATCCATATCATTTCTCAGCTGGGGGTGGGGGCGGGGGGTGTAACTGTAGAGGTCAGTGAATCCTGAAACTAGATAGATCCATGGGGGATGACAAGCTGCCAAGCAAGAGGGGGGAGGGAGATGCAAAGATGAAGAGAGAGAAGAAGAAAAAGACATGGTTAAAGAAAGAGTTCAACATTATAGGAAATATAATTATTTGCCTGCGGACATATCTGGCCTAGTCATGACTCCTTGACTCGTTGGTGAACTCCCCTCTTCCCTAAAACTGGGATGTTTTGCTAGATATTTGCATAGTTGTGAATTAAGCAATATTACACGAGAGGGTGAGCTTTAACGTCATTACTGGCATGACAGTGATGCGGTCAGAACCGAGGCGCTTGCGTGTAATATTACAATTATACAAGAAGTTTCCAACAACATAAAATATGTATTCTAAATGTGTTCATATTGTGGAGCAATTTGCTTTCAAAATATAAAACTTTTTGTAAGTGTGATCTCCGTTTCCGTGGCAATACAGGTGGTATGACTTACAACTGGAAAACAATCAGTCGCATCAGTAGACTCATATGTAGCGTATGCAGTGTTTACTACTCCAGGAAGTAGGCCGGCTCTCAGCAACGACATAGCAACAGAGACGAGATCTAGTCTGTTTTATTACTTTAGAGATCATTTCTCAAACTGAATAACCACAGCACATAGAAACACTAAACTGCTTAGCTTGCTCAATCTTGTAATAAAGACATCTGCTGAAAAAAGAAATCGATGGATTCGTATTTTTACGATTTTAGCACCGTGTCATGTGTTAAAACATAACCGGTCAAGCTGGCCACCGCTAGCATTTAAAGTGCTGTGGTGTTACGATACGAGTGCTCCGAGTGACAAACAAGAACCAAAAGAGACCCGATTTCACCAAATGGGTCACTGTGGTAGTGGGGCATGGTTTGGGTCAGCTGCAGGAGGGACGGATTGGGGGAGTGGTTCAGGGAACAGTGCCAGGAAGAGGCTTAATTAGCCCAGCTAAATAAAAGACATGCGTAGGACGCCAGGCAGCGAGCAATCCTGGAGACGCGAGGAGCCGAGCGGACGAGACAGACCCGGCCGGGTGTGTGCTCGGAGGCACGGCAGGAGAGCACACAGACTTGGACTGAGCGAAGCTGTAGTTCAACAAAAGTATTATTGAACTGTACCGGAGCTGGTTTGCTGTCGTTTTTGCTGAGGGAACCCACCGTGATAACAGACGTCTGTTACAATCCCTTTTAACAGTAATGAGTAAAAAAAACAAACTGATTTGAGCCAGTTCCCAGTGTACAGTCGACCAATCAGATGTCTCAGAAGTACTTGTTGTATATTGTCTATTTCATTTTAAATAAGGTTTTCTTAATTCTGGAACAGAATCTCGTGTAGTTTATGGAAACCAGTGTTGCCACAGTAACATTTTAAGCTCCATGCCTGTACAAAGACCAAAACTGAATCCTGATTTAGCCGTATAGTACAGGTAGCTCCGCATGCTGCCCAGAACTTCACATTTTTCTTTTACAGCTCCAGTATATAACATCCTCTAAAGTCACAAATTGCTTTTTGACATGTCAGTTTATGGGTTAAAAAAACACAAAACTCCTGTACTTTTATCTACAGCAGAACCGGAGACATCAATTCCACCCATACTAAACCTTCTGGAAACATTTATTACTTTCCCAGGGTTTATGATGAACTGGAGGTGAAGTGAATTCATGACCCTTTACTACCAACACAGAACAACACCATTTAAAGTCTATGCAACATACCCCACAGTTATTTTACATATTCGATAATCATTATTACAAAAAACTGAAGTATTCATACAGACAAACTGGCATAAAAGAGTGGCTGAACTGAATGATAATATTGAATTCTGGAAGATGCCACATATATCCATGGTAGTAACGATTAATATGGCTGAGATAGTAACACTTTAGGGTTTTGATATCCAGTTAACCCCATCCTTAATACCATTTAAAGGTTTTGAGGACTAGACTTAATAGTTATCCCATTTTGTGAAACTATAAGAATCTTTTTTAAAAAAAAGGATTTGATCTTCCCAACTTAAAGAAACCTACTGGGCACCCTCTTCATTATTATTATAGCGTGGTAGAAAGAAACATTGTTGGACAAAGATAATGAGATCCCAGAGTGGATCTGATGAGAAGAAGCCTCATGTAAAAGGAAATCCATGAGATGCAATGCTCAATGGCCCATCCAAAATATAATACGACACAAAGCTCAAAATATGGAAACGGATCAAATCGTACCTTGAAGTTGCTGATACCTGTTTGAACAGCCTGGACCTGCAACTTCATTTCTGGAAGCTGGTCTGTTTACATGGTCCTTTGTGTTACTTTTAGCAAGACTTGAAGTTGCAGGGAAGAATTTACATAAAACTGACTCTTGCCCTAATTTGGCTAAAGTTCACATTTCATACATTTTTACAATGGAGGTCAAAGTCAACCTGACGCAATTAAAATGGCTACAATGAGATGAGAAAACCTAGTTTGATAAACTCTGGATATTTCCGTGTTGTGTTGGTAGATGATAATATATATATTAAAAAAAATGTGTACAGTGTTAGGCTAGCTGTTGTTTCAAGCTAGGCGTACTTGGAGGGTGCTAAAGTGAAGCTAATACAGAAGTGCCTTAGAGTGCAATACCACTAAGGGGAACTAGTGGCTGGCTCCTAAAAACCTCTGCCTTCAACCAACTTCCATGAGAAAAAAATTCTGTTTCTCTTATGAAATACATAGTGTCATTAAATTTACTCTTTCTGATCAGTGTTTTGGTGGTCTTTCTGAAAATATTTCCATAATTAGTTGTATACTGGGCCTCAAAGAGAGGTATGAGGGCCTACCTGGTTTGGTTTATAAGCCTTGGGTGAAATCCACCAGGATGGTGACGGCTAAAATACCAGACTCGAGGCTTCAAAACGGCAGTTCATGAACCGTTGGATGGGTTGTCGCCTGGGCAGAACTAATTCCAGCTCCAGCTTTATAAGAAAGCAAATAAGCGTGTGGCACGTAATATCCATTTCTAAGGGCATGTAATGTGTGCTCATTTTTCAAAGCCAGCTTCACATGTCTGTTTGGTGACAAGATTTTCATGCATCATTTTTATCTTCCGTATCATCCATGTAATATGTCAATTCTGTAATGACAATATCATCAGAACATGACCTTCACATTCTCCCACTGTAGCTCCCTGCATTGTTAATGAAGTGTTGTTTCCTACACAGAACAGCTACCGTATCTCCTTCGAAGCCTCGGGGACGTGAAACGAACAAGTAAAAGTCGGCGAAATGAAGACGGTTGCAAGTTTTACTGACGGTGAGAACGTGGAAATTAATTCTCAGAGAAGTATTCGGGATGTGGGGGAGACTCAGTGTCTTACCAAAAACTGCTGGATGGAAAAGATAAAGGCAGATGTGGCACGAGGGTTTTAAAAATATGAAGTAATCTCCCTGTAATCCTAAAAGATCCCTCCATGCAAAGAAATGGTAATCCCACGTAATGATAGATGATCCTTACAAAGGTCCACTCTCTATCATGCAAAAGAAAAGGTTTCGAATGAATGGTGAAAAAGGATATACTGTTATGGAAAAAAAAAACCTACAGGCTTTACATCTGGACTCCAAAGTAAGTCATCATGGCTTTCGCCCTTCAACTAAATGTGCTGCATTGGCAAAACCGCAAACATGCTGAGCGAGAGATATTGCGTCTTGATATGTTCTGAATCCATTTCATTTTTTAACGACAGATTAACCTTGATCCCGCGTATCTCGGGATTATCCACTCAGTGACAAGTGCATATGGTGTGCTTTTCTGAAATGCATCCAAATCCACCATCACAGCCGCATGTATTCACACATATTCAGGTTTTATTTTATTTTATTTTTTTCCCCCCTCCCCACCGGGATCTGTGTCCTGATCTGGAGCAGTGCTTGGTGCTCTTGGGACTCGACAACGCCATCTTTAGATGTCAGGGTCTGCTGTGATCCTCGCCTAAAACTTCACACAACTCCTCCGAGGCAGAATCAGATGCTTTCGTCGTGTAACATTTGTCCTCCAGATGCATTCTTGTTTACTTGTTTTTGTAACCGGCTTCTTTCTCCGGCGAAGGTGTAGCAGTCCTGGAGAGCTGTAGCCCTGTAGGCCAACTTCATGCTGCTAATACCGCCAAAGAGATACACACTGAAGATATGCTTTAGTGATTGACAACTACATAACAATATGAGCAAGTTGTGTATAATAGACCCTTTAGGAGAGTTATTCAGTGAAAATAAACAGAGGGGAAAGAGACTTCAAAGTTCAGACTTCAAAGCACGTTGAAACAAAACTATGGCTTTTATAAATTGTTTTAATATTTTATGAGAAAAGGATGGCAAAGGGTTGACAAGAGACAACAGATCTATTGTTGATAAATCCAGTTTTTTTTCTGGATTGAGTTTTTGCTGTGTAAGAGTTTGTTGTTTTTTGCTGAGGTTTTTATTTGGCAGAGTGTGGGAAAGAGACAGAACTACTTTTACTTGACACCTGTAATGACAAATAAGCAACAGCTCTGTCGGTGTGGATGGAATTGGTGAAAGGAACTGAAGCAATTCATGAAGATTTAAAAAAAAAGAACACAAGGCTAACACATCAGAGTAAATGACAAATGGGAACATACAATGTACTGACTGACCAAAACATTTTGACACATCAGGACTGGACAACTCACCATAACTAAAATTGTTGCAAATAAACAGATAGTTTATTTGTTAATTAGGCAGAAAACTCCAAAGACTATATCAAAATAATATGCATGCCGCAGAGGGAAGGAATTACCTTGAACATGTAGTTTATTGGTCAATGCAAGTTCAACATTTTTATCTACCCTTTTATAAGGCTGAGAGTACATAGTATTACATAATTTGTTAGACTGCTGGTCAGTCTTGTGATTAAAGTTCATTACATGTGTTTCAGTACATACAATAAAGCATCGTGTTGCTTTGCAGAATCGTGATCTTTCATGAAAAATGTAAATCTTCGCTGTAATATTTAATACGTTTTTCTCTGTATGTTCTCCTTTTCCACCCGCCTCTGACACTCGATAAGGATAAGTGGGGGAAGGGTGGACTGAGATGGATGGAGGGCCAGATGGGGAAGGATGGGGTATGAGGACCTGCCTGGCTTTCATTCGCTCTCTCCGGGAGGTGGTTATATCTGCCGGACCCTGTGACAAGAAACAGCGCACAAATTGGCTCATCTTTATTTATAGATTCCTCTCGCAATCTGAGAATATTTAGCGCTACATGTGCAGGTAAATAATTAAGCATCAAAGTATAATTCAAAGTTAATCACCAGATTAGTAGATGAAGGTCATCCTCAGAAGATTTCACTTGCCTTATACAGTTTCATTAAGAGCGAGGAGGAAGAGGAGCAACTGGGATCCATCAATTCTGAACATGTAGCCTCCCCTGCTAATGCAGTTAATTGGCAATTTGATTAAATTTCAGAATTGAATTGAGAAGTTTGCTATTCACCCCTTTTCATTTTACAGAGATATAGTTTTCTCTTTCCAGACTGAGGGAGAAGTCTATTAATAAAAAGTAATATGATTCTGAGCTCATTTTTGAAGCTGCTGAGCCGTTTAATCACCGGCAGATGTGGATTCTCGGTAAAGATAGTGAAGACAAAAGGATGACTTAAAAATGTCATCTCCACTAGCCGTAGTATGTCGGTGTGGAACAGAGCAGTTTGCAATGTTAGCAGAAATGCTTGCAAGGGGAATCATATGGAGATATTGGGTCAAAGCCGCAGTCAGTAGAGACATCCGGCAGGAATTCCAACAGAGAAGGAGGGATGGATCACTTCATGAATTTAAAAGGCGGAAAAAAAATTATGCTAACATATAACTGTGTTGGCCTACTAAGCCCAGGCTTCATTGTACCTTCATGCTAACCCTCACAGAGCAAAGTGACTTGTGCAAATTGCTGGCAGGGTTTTTTTTGTGTGCATTTTGTATGATCCCACATTACGCACTCTTGCATGCGACGTGGACAACAGCCCGCTGTGACCTCTCCCAGCTTCATTATCATTCGGTGTCGACGTGAGGTAACGAGTCGGAAAAGAGTCAGAAAAGAGGAGAGGAATTACAGTGGAAAAAAAACCTGTGAGGTGAAATAATGAGGAGCAGGTGATAAAAGGGTTACAGGGAATCTATGAACACAGGAAGTCCGGCAAGGAACAGTCAGGAGTCGGTTTTAATTGAAAGAGGGCCTCATCTCTTTTGGGTTGAAGCAGCGCCGGTGGCTTTGATGTTGGGGTATCTAACTGTCAGGATTACATTTTAATGGTGACCAGGTAGGACGACGAATGAGAAACAGAAATAAAAGCGGACAGTTTGTTCTGGAGAGTCGATGTTATGCAAGATTTGCAACAGAGCGGGGATCAATGGAGATGCATTTTTCATTATCCAACAGTTGGAGGATGTCAGAAGCTCGTACTCCTGTCGAGGTAGACTTACAGAGCAGGAACATTCAAAGTAACACCGTCTTCAATGGTGACACAACGCTTTCTGCACAATGGGGTCGTTCTGTTTACGATCAAATATGTGTTAGACTGAATTAGGGGATGGTGGTGACAAGTTAAATATACAGTATAAATATGTACACATGGGGAGATGAAACTCTTCTTGGGTCCTTACTGGAAGGTAGAAGGGAAGAACTACAGAGATTAAAGGCCCGGTCGCACCAGGTTTTAAAGTGGTTGAAACTTTGCAGCAAAATCAATTAATTTGACATGAATTGCAGCGACCAGAACATCCACCAGAGGAGGAGGAACTAATATTTTGAAATGTGTGGAGTTTGCAAATTTGCACTCTCGACCGAAAGCGAGGTAACACTTTTGACACAATACTCGTGCAGAATCACAAACACTCCTGCAAAATTACAGCTGACCCCCTCTCATCCTGGATGTCATCTCTTCCAGCCACTTCCATCTGGTCGGTCAGTTGCACATCATGGTTCCTCCAACAGGATAATGACCCAAAACACACAGCTAAAATCTCCCAGAATGTCTCAGGACAAAACGTGTAACTACTCTGATGTGGCCGTCTACGCTTCCTGATCTGAATCCTATCAAACATGTATGGAAAGAGCTGAGACATTAAGTCTGGAAGAAGCACCCTTCAAACCTGAGACCGCTGGATCCGTTTGGTCTGGAAGAGTCGACCAAACCACCTGCTGACAGGCGCAGAAGTCTCACTGAGAACTCATTTCTTTGCAGTGACTGCCCCTGAAGGTTGCGTAACAGACTATTCGGACAATGCTGTTTTTCGTCACAATTATTTTAATGATAATCAATTGTAAACTGAAACTTCATCATTTTGTGACGTCTCTGTACAAGTGTCGCCTGGATGATGACGTACGCATACCTACGAAACAATAAGGTGAATGATGGCCAGCAGGGTGGTTAGTAGGTGGGACAATCAGGTTTGGGCACAGTACAGATTAATCGTACCTCATCTGGAAGTTCCCCCTTTTTCAGACTTCCGTCAGGGCCTGATAAGCACAAATGGTTAGCTTACCATCGTGGCGAACTTCACCAGCTAGCCTTGAGAGTAATCAGTACATCACCAAGCTTCTGGAAACACCCTATTTTCCGTGGGCGTGCAAATAGGGTGTGACCATTGTTTAAGGGTGTAATAGGGGGTACAAATAAATCACGCACCTGAAATGAACAACTGGACATTTGATAGCGTCCATCATGCCACAATCCAAATAGTCATGTCAGGAAAAGGCTCCACGGCTTGTGACTTAAAGGTAGAAATATTTAAACATTACGTCGTTGCTAAACTCGTGAGTTATTCTGGACCTGTAAATTCTCTGACCTGTTGTTTCAGAGCGGTGGAGTTTCAGCACTTCAGTACAGCGTAGAGGAATTAGCCCTAAGCTTTACTCTGTTTCTTTTGCCTCTGAAGGAAAAAAGTCTACCAATACTTGACTAGAGAACTAGACAACTGACAACATGTGAAACAGGTTTATTCAGCTTCATCCAAAGGTTTCAAAGTTCAGTTCAGAGCCACGCATCTTCAAGCAAACAAATGGTTCTACTTCATCTTCACACTTGGGCATGACGATGGATAAGAGGCTGCTTTATTTTACACCTATTTTGAACATGACCTCTGCTGGGAAAAGTTGGTGCCACTGACATTATTTGTGAGTAATGAGTAGCTGCCAGGCTATTCCTATATCAGCTGTTTTACACATATATTTGTCTTGGTATCGGAAACAGAGCTGGCAGCCACACAGATGGGAGAATGTGTGGCAGCGTTTAGATTTCAGATATACTGAATCTGCAATATGATCTACTGTGATGACCAGAATCAATCCGATGTGGGCGCACCACCTCCCTCCGTCAGTGGAATAATGGTGAAGCCATCTGAAATTCGACTTAGTTCCCTTCTCTTCCCTTCCTTCTCTTTTTCTGTCACCGCATGCACACCAACTGTCACGGGAGAGGGGAGACTCGGGCGAGCTCCAGAACTTACACATTTCACTATTCAAACAGCACCTGTTCAGTAATGATAGATCAACACTGTGAGAGAATGAGACAGCATATTTAATTGGATGTTTACATGAGGAATAACTTCAACCATATGGATTAGATTATTGGACCATATGCACTTGGCACTTTATCTGGGCACCTCAGTCGCTAAAGTGACGTAAAGCTCTCCAAAAAAACCCTCATAAAAAACGGCAGAAGGGAAATAAAAGCTGCTTCGAATCCCATAAACACTGCCGCGTTCCTCCTTCAAAACCAAGAATGGTAAAAATAGGGACATAAAACACACATTGTTAAAAATCCCAACAAATAGTTGCCTGAAGACCTTACACAAAGAACAACAGTTATAACACAGAAATACTGCGAGAGTGAAAAGAGCACCTTTTGCTTTTAATGAGGGTCTTTTGGAGGTACTCATTGTTATCTCTGCACAGAGGATACTTACTGCATCACCGTGGGGACGGATTCAGACACGGCTGGATGAACCTGCGTGAGGGCCTTGGGGCAAAAATTTGTTTTAGGCCCCTACTGAAACTTACTTAAATACACATTTATTAATTAATATGCTTTTCTGTAGCAATTACTTTATTAGTTCATGAGTAGAAAACCTATTGAAAACTAGTTTGATAATCAATGATACAATTGTGAAACCGTTTATCGAGCAAAGATGCCGTTAATATTGCTGAAACATATAAAGATCTTGATAAATGTTTTTCTGAAAGTTCTTCTGATAAATGAATCAGATTTGTTTTCTTAATCTTAATTCTGGTGATTTTAGTTGGTGGTATTACAGTTTGGGTTTCTTTTTCAGAGATAGGACCATTGCTATAATTAGTCATATTAACATTGGAGTTACCAAATTCAACATGCTGCTAAAAAATAAGTCCAAAGGGCCGCAGGGCTCAGCCAATTAGACGTGTTGTAAAACAGAACTAACTATAGGTAACTGTTGTAATGTTTACCGTCATTTTTTATTTGAAATAAATTGGCTAACCACGGGTGGGATCCGGGATTGTCGGACAGTTAGTGTCTTGCTTTATTGATTTCTCTTTTGCAACGTTGCCATGTTCCCAGATCTATTGTTGGACCAATAGAAAGAAGGCTCAAAGAGGGATATAAATGTTTTTGGTCACAATTGTTTTGTCAAATGTTCTGGTATATAACATTTCGAAGAGCAAAGGTAACCAAAATACAGTGTCACGTTTTGGAGTATTTTAGGTACAGCAGAGAAAACAAAACAAAACAAAAAATGCATAAAGTGAGATTTTTGTCATTTGTTTTGTAAAAAAAAAAATAATGCATGATTTCCTACTTTGACAGCAAAGGGACTCAAACGGAAGCATATTTTATATATAAGAAAAATAAATAATATGGTAGCTTGCATGTTCACAGGATCACCGGTTCACAGGTTCACCGTGCATTAATGCTGATGAAAACATGTAGCGTGAGTTAACACACTTGTGTAATTTGCAAGAAGCAATAAAAAAATCACATCTGACAAGTACGTCAACACGAAGACTTCTGACAGAAACGGTTCGGGTCACAATAAGTACCACCGAAATTTAGAAGTTCAAAGACCTGAACAAACCTGATAGTCACTGGCGTCATAGTGGAGGTAAAAGTAGGGCTCAAGGCCCCATTGGGGGAAGTTCTTCAAAAATATAGTGTCAGAATAATATTAAAATAGGCTTAATAAATTGTTGACTGCACTTTATAACAAAAAAATAAATGTAATAATGGGGGTTCTGTGAGGCCCGTCTCACCCCTTACAAAAGATGCCAAATGGTTTAGTCTGTTCCTGTACTGGGATTCATCTCTAAACGCAGCTAATTCAAATGAGTTAGTCGTGATACTGGAGCAACAATGTGCGCTGTGATGGACTCGTCTTTCCCAAGAAAATAAAGAAAGGAAAGAGGAAGAAACTTGTAAAGCAACTGCTAACTTATTTCTTTCATAAAGAAGGTGAATGTTGTAAAATATTACTTTTGATTGAAATGCCATCCCTCGTAACTAACACAGTTTAAGAATGATTTAACCCAATATCAGCAGAGATCAGCAGATCAGCCAGAAGCCTAGCCTGGAACATATTGGAATTATGTGACATAAATGAATTAGTATCATAAACTATTAGCATCACAGCTACAGTGTCATGTGATGTTAGATTCTGTGTATTGACTCCCACCCCCAATTATAGCGTCCTAAAGAAAAACTTGGTATCCAAAACCAGAGGACCTGTGAAGCTTATTCCACAGGGAACGAGGCTGCTGTTGCTCCTCTGACATTAGTTACTTAATATCGCTCCTCTGCTACCTGACATTTAATCAATACAGCCAAACTTTTAGCAAACTACTCATACTAAAGCAGTCCCTACCGCTGCTTGGTGCCGGGGCCCGACAGATGCAGCTTCAGGCTCAGTAGCTCTCTCTCGCTGCCCGTCCACCTACCGATCAAGCAGCCCGACTCCCAGCTCGGGAGGGAGGTGTACTGAATGACATGTCAGTTGGCAGAACTGCAGGGTGTCCGTGGGCATTTTTTTTTTTTTTATTATTACTGTGGAAAAAAAAAAAAGATAGAATCCTTTTCAGTGATAAGAATTCAAACACTAATTATTTTTTCACATCATGATTATTATATGAAACAACAGCCGCCTGTAGTGTTTTGGATGCTGGAATTTTGAAGCTTTTCTTTCACGTACATGTAATTGGTTGAGAAATCTGCTGGAGATTTTATTCTTCTGCTTGTCATATTATTTTATAGATAATATTTTAGTTGAAGAAGTTTTTCATTAATGTTCAGAGAATCTTAACCATTAAAATGTTTTATAATAATAATTATTTATAAAGTCATTTAAAAAAAAATCAGTCTTCTTGAAATGGGTTTAATTTGTTTTTGTTCTTTTCCGGAAATTTCAGAAAAGCAATATTTCATCCATAATTTAGTTCAAGTAGTGCTCAAAGGTGATTGGCTGCAGCCACAAAGGTCTGCGCAGGTCAATGCACCACTTACAAAATAATCAATAATGAGGCTCAAAAGCTGCTTTTCTATGAGGTATCATCATCCAATAATGGAAAAGTTAAAAAAATGAAATGATAATAAAAAAAATATGTATGTGTTGCAGGTCTACTTTTGTTCAAAACCTACAGAGACACACGCATCAAGATGAGGGAATAATATAGGACACAGTTTCTGGCCTTTAAATTTGAAACCAACTGACAATTGATTACAGCATACCAACTAGTACACAGTGGTGTTTTTCCTAAGTTTGTGAAAGACTAAATTATGACTAAATTATTTACCGGGGCGTTTATTTTTCGTGCGATTCATTTGCATGTCAGTATATTTTTTTCAATTTGAATTGTATTTTCACAAAGAACGCAAATATTGCGTGGCAAATTTTTTTTGGCAAAAGTGTTGTACATTTTAGGAGGGAGGTTGATTTTTCTGAGATTTTACACCGCAAATAAAGACATCAACCAATCACATTAGGCCTTTCAGATACACATACACACACACACACACACACACACACACACACACACACACACACACACACACACACACACACACACACACACGCACACACACACACACACACACACAATTTCGTCCTGTTGGTTGGCTCATTTGTGTCGTCAGGTCTGAACCCCAAATATTC
The DNA here is from genome assembly GCF_029030835.1 of Brachyistius frenatus. Classification (NCBI taxonomy): domain Eukaryota; kingdom Metazoa; phylum Chordata; class Actinopteri; family Embiotocidae; genus Brachyistius; species Brachyistius frenatus. The sequence goes on from NW_027210645.1 coordinate 846,934, forward strand.
CAGAACAAAACTCCTCTCTCAGATCATTGCCTGACTACAATACATCCCCTGCAGCATCTCTGTATCAGTGTTACAGAAAAAGTAGCGCATGCTTTCAAGTGTATTGAAGGTTTCCTACTACAGTGGTATATTTTAATATTTTCCATTCTAAATCCATCATTTTCTGAAGAATGACCTGATGAGGATCCATTTGAACAACTGTCGCAATTTCACATCGCTGCCAGTTTGAATAGTTCTGATATGAAATGCTCGCCGGAGAATATTTCACATTTTTGTGTTGTTTATTTGTCGTGCACCTGGTGACATTTTGGTGAACATATTTAGGGCTTTTTCTCTTTTTCCATTAAAAATATGCAACCACGATATGTGCATAATCTTTTGACCATTATTATTAACATAATAATAATCTCATCTGTGGACGGGTGTGCAAGTATTTGGAAAAACTAGAGCAGGTTATAAATGAACAACACCCAAAAAGCTTTAAGATGAACCTCTTCTGAACAAGTTTTTCACAATTCTTTTATATTAATTTAGCTCAGGTGCTGCACTTGTGTTTATATTATTATTATAGAAGGGAAAAACTCTTCAGACAGAAGAGCAAAAAAGTTAAAGACGTAATAGATACAGCCTGTAATGGACATTTGTTTATGTTCTGTATTGACTTAACTTCACCGACTACCACTGACGTAGCATCTTGTTAGCTCGAGTTTAGCTGCGCTCCATTTATTTATCCATTAAATAAAATTGTCCATCTCAATTGCTCAAATAAACATGTTCTCTTATATCATTGTTTTAATATTACAGCCTCCTCATTATCCTCTGAACAAACCCCAGAAAGAACATATCATTAAAATAAAATTCAGCAAAATCGAATTAAGCACAATCATTAAATACAATGACTCTTTTTTGGTTCATTCAGCTACAAAGTCAATGGGAATCCGTGCATTACTGAGCGGCTCCACAAAAGATAAATATATGGTCGATGTATTGTTTATTTGATTTGATTATGCTTTGGTTCAACAGGTAAAGACTACAGCTGTTGTGATGGCCCGAGCTGTAAACAAAAATCCTATTAGGTCATGATAAATGATTGTGTCTCTGTGAAAAAAAACTGTTCAATCTTCCTCCTGTGTGCCTCTTAATTAAGTTCCTCGGCCCTGGTGGATTTAAAGAGGTAAATAATGATATGATTTTTTTTTTATCACGATTCATCAACTTTGCCTTTTGCTGCCGTTTGAGCTGGAGAGTGCCCCGAGTCATCATCTCTCATTAAGTAATGAATAGTGATTGGTATGAAATTACTTCACCCCACTCTGCTGCCTGTCCATTAGTCCGTTAATCAACAGCATATGACTGCCAGGCTGCACAAAATCCTCCTGAAAACAAATCACCCTCACCCTCCCTCCCTTCCCTTCCTCTAAAATACAATTCCTAATTTGCATAATGAGGGCCAAAGGAGGGCAATGTTTGCTCATAATCAAAATGCATTTATTCACAGGAAGCTGTCCTGTTGCACCCGCTTAATTCACACCTGCTCTTTTCTGTAATCAAAGCCAGGGTTCAGGTGGAAGCACAGGCCTTGTAGTGTGTTCTCATAGGGGCTCCAAGTCTATGAACTGACAAAAAAAAAAGAGATGTTTATGATTCAGCATCTCTCACAAGCTCACAAGAGAATCAGGAATGTTAACCTTGGCCAACAGTGTGCACACAACCAGGAGGGATTCTGAAATCATCCCTTTGTCTTTTGTGCTCTTAGTCTTCTTCCATGATAAACTCAGGAAATGTGACAGCATTTCAACCCCACTGACATTTTATAGATTGTTTCTTATTTTGTTTCAGTCGATACAGGCAGTTGGCCAAAATCTAATTTTAATTGCACTGATGCCTTAAAGTGTTGCTCTGTAAAGATGCTTTAATCAATATTTTTTTTTATTTTGTCAGTGGATCAAATACGTATGTGTAAAGTGCTCAGAGGGGCGGCCGCTAGGGAGAAACACACAAAGAAATCTCCGTAATTCCCCTCAGCTCCTCTCAAGGACCATTTTAGCATCTTTTAGCTCACAGTTTTGGGTTTGAAGGGGAGTACCTTTCCTGTCTTGGTTCAGTCTCACTGCTCTCAAATAATGAAAATAATATTCAATTGTTAACTAGTAAATGTAGTGGAGCCAGCTAAATAGCAACGACAGCTGAAATAGATATGAATATTGTTCGTAACATAACTCCATATGGACACTATTAGTTCTTACTATGCTATTAGTATCTTGTTATGTTTTGAGCTTGCTTTGTAGTGCCACATAGGCTCATTAGGTAACAGGGGTTTTGCTGTTGCCTAATATGTAACAAGACAAGAGTCTACAACCTTGCACTATATGGGCTATTATGGAGCTTTAGGCCTGTTAATATCCCCAAAACGATAGTTCTAACATGTTGATTCTAAAAAAAAACACAAACACTGTGCTAATGCTAAGTAATGATATTACAATAATATTAGAACTGTATATATATATTAAAGCAGTAATTTGCCTTTAAACAAACACTAAACATATTTTCTGAATCTGGCATTGTTTGATTGAAGAGAATCACAATGCAATAAAGCATTGTGGGGTATTTTAGCATCATGAGTTCACTTTAAATCACCCCTGAAGAGAGCACTGGGGTTAAGCAGACACACTGTAAGAAAACGGGTCAGGTGAGCGAGAGTGAGAGAGCGGCGGTGTGGCTGCTATCAGGGCAGACAGAGACCTGTAAGCTGATCAGCTCAGAACTGGGTGAACAGCATAAACTGTGAATGCAGCTGTATATGTACAGTATGATCCACATTTTTTGATAAAAATGTATGCAAAGCAGAGTTCCTGAACTTTGTTTCGATACATTTTGCTGATTGTAGTGAAGAATGATCTGTAATGAATGAAAAGGGGTGTTGAAGGGTCTCAGAGCTTTTCAACTAGCTGTTGATCACAAAGCAGGAAACTGTTTGGATCTTTAATCATTTACACGATGTGTTAAGAAACTACCAGTGCGTATGGAGCTGACAAAGAAGTTAGGGTAAAGTGTAAAACAAAAACGTTTTTGTGCAGTGGCTCAAGACCCTCCCAGCATCGTGATATGTCAGTTTGGTAGATATCGCCCGTGTTGAGTGTCTCCCTTTGGGCTTCAAAGCATCCTTGCGTACCAGTCTGAAGTCACTGCTGTTTTTATGGCTTTTTTGTTGTTGTTGTTGTTGTAGCTGTTTTTGCGTGTTTTATTTTGAACATAATTGAGTAATTATGACGGCAGTACTGTTCTATAGTTGTTGTCGAACCAACATCAGTAGATCCTCATGTAATACTGAAGGTTATTTCAACCTTGTGGCTTCAGAACCTTTTGTCCAACCTTCCATACAAAAGCAGAGCAGTGTGCGACCCACACATCTGATCTAAAGCGCTCTAGTCAACAAAAACTTCAGAGAGCTTAAGCTGATCCACTTTGCTAATGGTAAACATAAGTGCAAAAGGCAGCTGGAAATATACTATTCATAGTGCATTTAAATTGGTGGGCTGGTTCGGTGTCTGTGGTGGATCACATTTCATGAAGCCCCCTCTGCAAACAGCGTTTTGGTACAATCCACCTTTTGCTGGCTCAAATCACAGCAACAGACTGATCGTGATGTGCCTGAGCTAAAAATTATGGTTCTATCAGAGATATCTTAATTGCCTGAGTGTATTATATATTTTTGTGATAAGTGAATCAATAAAAGCTTTTAAAATACTTTATTGTGAAGAGTAAAGGCTTTGCGATGGTGTGTCTGGGTCAGACCAGGTCACATTTTCACCTCTTATATTTTATCCCAGTCTGCCACCGCTTGCCACAAATCCCAGGTGCTAATCCTGATTAGCATCTCGTCGCGGCGTTTCGGCACAGCACCTCCCAGAGGTCACCTGTCAATCAAGCAGCGTGTTCGGAGCTGTGACGTCGAGTTGATTTGCTTTTTGACTTTGTGTGGGGGAGTAGCACACGTTTCTCTTCTCGCTGGTCAGCCACGGTAGCTTCGGCTGTTCAGGCTGACCGACTTTCCCTGGAGAATTTTAAAAGCCAACCATGACGCAGCAGAAGCTCTTATGGAACTGTTCGACAATGATTTGATATTATGTTAATAGTGAGTATAAATAGACATTTATTTATCTGGAAATGTCAAATGTTCTTACTTCAAACATTGTAGACTTATAATTGTAAATAAATGGATGTAATGTCCTTATTTTAGTGAACCAGCAGCCCGTGTTCATCACCAACTCTCCTCAGATGTGACAGTTCCAGTGAAACATGTACATGTGAATATGCTCTGACCTAACAAGGACACCTTGTTAACCAGCGTCATTCTATATGATGAAATGAGAAAAAGCACGCTTATCCATCACTGTCAGAAAAACAAGCAGCCTAATAGACGCAATAAGGTCATCACCAAATGTCAAATGTGTTTACTCGGCAGAGGCAGACAGATTGGCCAGTATTCATCATAAACACAACAGGTTCCCATTACTGAAACATTCCCTCATCCCATTTTGAGCTGCTCTGGCCCCGTACTCTGGTTTAATTGTGTGAAAATAAAATGAAAAGAGAGGGTATGCTGGGAAAGTCCAGCAGGGTCTTCTCCAGCTCAACACCACATGGGCGTTTAGGGACAGTAAAGGTCATCTTTTCATGAATGATAACACATCGCGAGCTTATTAAGCAGGTGGTTGACCTGTAATCGTTCGAGGCGAGCGTGAGTAGAGAAAAATAGAGAAAGTGCAATTGATTGTTGCACACCTTGCTGTTATCCACAAAAAAAATTGGGGAACGGTGAGCCACTAAGTGAGATGGATTCTCCTGATTCTCCTCTCCGACTGGATAACGTACACTATGTCATGTTAGAATATTCCTAGACTGTATTTACTGCCTGTCTGCAGCGCATGGCAATCATAAGGTTGAACAGACTCCATGATGCATTTTGAATGATACAGATTTACAACAGGGTGATCTCAGATTACCTCTGTTTAATTCCTGTGCTACATTACATGTATAATAGAAGGTGAGTGTTTAAAAGAGTGCCATCGATGCCAGGACAATTTATTATTCTCTACAAGGCCCAAACTGTTGGAGATCAATACAACAGGAGTTAGGAGAGGGGCTACGGGTGCAATGTGACATCATTTTAATGAAATATAGATTTGGGACTATTAAACAGCCTGCTGGTGCAGGTAAAATTGCTCACTTTTTCATCGCTAAACAAAGCCATCCATTTAACTGTAGAAAAATCGATAGCAGGCTGTGACCAATATGTACTTTTCAAATGTGGCTACAGTTACATTGAACAGTAGCTAATAAATCAAAGCAAAGGGAACGGCATCTTTTACAGTCGTCGCATCAATATGAACCTCTGTGGCTCTCAGCAGTCTCTCCAGCAGAGTCTTTCATCAGACAGCATCGCTGAGACAAAACAAAGAAAAGAAGCCCCTGTGTTTTCTAGTTGCATGTTATGTGCAGGTATACACATTGGATTGTCTTGTGTAATGTATTTTACCCTGTTAGGAGTGGCATCGTTGAAGGACATCGCCTCTTATTGATCATTCAGGATATGCGGATTGTCTATTTGCTGGAAAACCTGCACGTAGACCTCATTTTTACATGAAAGAAAAGCAGCTTTTAGCCAGTGTAAATGTTACAGGTCTTTAAGATAGAAGGGTACTTTGTCATTCAGGCTTTTTACATACATCTTGTGGATCTTATAGTGAGCAATGCAGCATTTTGGATCAACAGAAGCATTTTCAGAGAGTTATTGGGACATCCTGATAACAAGGCTGAATTACAATAATCCAGTTGAGAATTGGTAAATGTATGGACTAATTTACCAGCAAATCTCGGAGACAGCATGTTCCTAATTTTGACAATATTGCGCGGCTGAAATAAAGCAGTAGAGACTTGATTTATGTGAGTTAAAGGACACAATCTGGGCAAAAATAACACCAACGTTTCTCACGGTAGCACTGGAGGCCCAGGCAATGTCATCCAGAGTAATTATTTGATTAGATAGTGAGTTTTCGAGGTGTTTAGGGCCAAATATCATAACCTCGGTCTGAATGCTTTAAAATGACAGATCATCCAGGCCTTTATGTCTTTAAGAAATACTTATAGTTTGACAGATTTGTTATATAGCTAAATATAGCCTGGCATCGTCTGCGTAGCAATGGAAAATGTACTCAGTGTTTCCTTATAATATTGCCTCCTAAGGTTAGCAAGTATAATGTGGAAAGTATCAGTCCTAGCACAGAACCTTGTGCAAATCCATGACTAACTTTTGTGTGCATGAAGAGTCTTCTGTGACAAAAAACACAGAATATGACAAATATGATTTGAGCCACTGAGGACTAGTAGCTGAAGCTATAAGATGACTGTCGGTGACTTTCGTTAGCGCTGTTTCATTGCTATGATCTATCTAAATTCGGACTAAAAATCTTCTAACATAACATTTCTAGAAATGGTCTACCTTACTTTTCAAGGATTTTAGATTAAAAGGAATGTTGGATATAGTTGGATAAAACACCTAATTAAAAAGTTACATAACATCTTCACATGTTGACAAGAGATTAAACTAAACTGTATATGGAATAACTTGCTTAGGACTTGAAACCTCAAATGTTGGACTTGGGACACCGTTGCCTTAACTTGAAACGTGTCCAGGACATGACTTGTTAAACAATCTTTGCCTCAAACAGCAAATAAATCTAAACATGTATTTTTCTCTTATTTTCAGAAATGTACAAGGACAGATTGTTAATGGACTTCATAAAACTGCAGAGCAGCTTGTAGGTTTAAGTTATGATACAGTTATGATGATTGTAGAATAAATCTCTACACAGCATGTACTTTACCTTCCTGACTTCTACAAAATCACTTGTTTTCACAACCGGGACTGAGAGACATTTTTGTCTCCAGTAAAATACTCTCAACAATCTTGTATGTTTTACATTTTGTTATTGACTCCCTTCCATACCGGTGACTCTGAAGAGAAACAACCAGAACAGCAGAATCCGGATATGATTTTCTGATCTGAACAAGATAAACTTTTTAACTGTAATTATTCATATCAGACTGCTTTCTCTTTATATTTATCTACAGCATTCAGAAAAAACATTTACATCAATTTTATTAAAAGCAAATTCATTTATCATTAAGTGTTATTGGGTTACAAATTTCAATCATTTCTTGCATCCAGAAAGCCTGCCGTTGTAAGTACCTGCTTCAGTTGGGACCGTTTATTACAAATCGAGTAAGAAATTGCAGGAAAACAGATACATATTTGTTGTCATAAACCGGACTGACTGAAGTAGAGTTTCTATTCAACCTGGGTAGTAAAGGAGAAATCAGTTTTATCGCAGGATCCTAAAATTATGACACCAACAAAACTCAGATGCAGTCTCACGTAGCCCTGCCTGTTTGCACACTGACTGCAGCCCAATCTCACTAGAAAAATTGTACTGAGCTGGATATGTAAACAAGTTTCAGATCATTGACTAAACCTGGTCATTTTTAAACACAACATAACAAAACCTTGCTATAACCTTCACGTTCAACAGACACAGAAGCATTGATGTATTGTATGTATTAACTACACTAAATTGATGTAAAAATAAAAACAACCCTGAAATAATTGAAAATGAACAAATGTGTTTATAAAATGTTGGTTTAAAAAAAGGTATTGTTACTTAAATGTTATGCTCTAAAGTAGAGTTTACAGAGAGTTGTAGTTACTGCACATCCTTTCTCAGTACTTGTAAAAACATTTTGTTTGTCTTTGGGGACTTTTGATTTGTACTTTTATTATTTTTGAATGAAGTGTTAATAATATAGTGTATCGGTGGATCTTCCAGTGTATTGGAAACAATACTTGAGGACAGAATTTCTCATGTTTGAATTAAAAATTGTTCTTTGAACATAATGCCTAAAAACATTTTGGTCGCTCTTGAGAAATCCTCTAGCTCATATTATTGTGGTGTAAAGGAAAGTAAAGATATCATCTTATACCTCAGCACCTGTCTGAATTTGAATGGAGTCCTGTGAGTCTGTGAAAAGTCTCTATTTGAAGTAAAACGTGTCAGGCAATTAGGAGAGTGCAGCACTCTCAACCCAACAGGCGAGCTGCACCAGTGGCTCCCACTGAGGATGTCTATGCTCTAAAACAAGCCCTCATACCAGCTGAGGAGCAGAACAAGAGGCTTCTCTTGGAAAATGAATCCCTGGAGCTGAAGGTTGCGAGGCTCAAATGCACCAGTATCAGCTCGGAAAATGAAACAAATAAACTGAGCCAGGAAATTAAGAGCTTGCAGAGGAATGTGAGCAGGACGTTAGTGGGTGTGAGAGGCCTTTGAGAGCTCTACAACCAAACAGCAGGAGGGTGACAACCAGCTCAGGAGGTCCAATGAGGTCATGAGAGAGAGAGAAAAGGTGGTGAGCACCCTTTGTGAAATTTTTGATTGCTGAAATAGTTCAACTGGACATTAAACTGACTTTACCCTGCCAGCTCTCTAGTAAAAGGTCCTTGTAATGTCCCGTTGAGCCCATGAGTGAATAGAGCAGGTCATGTAAGAGATTTCACAGCGAGAGATTTGGCAGGGTTTTGACGTATCAGTCTCCTACTTGCCCTACCAAGGTGTCACCCCTCGCCTAGACCAAACAGAGCACTTCCAGTAGGTGAGAACACGTCATCCACTAAAAACGTCTGACAATCGCCTATTGTGTGAACGGCCAGCTCCGGACAATGTCTGCACTTAATTCTCCGGACACTGTGATGGGGTTATATGAGAAAACGGCTTCACAGCAATAGATCAGTTTCTGCCATGATGAAGCCTAAGTAACACAGATCTTTTCTTTGTAGTACTCTACTGTGTTTTTTCCATTTTAGAGTAAAAATAAATCCAACTTGCCTGTTGTACTGTTGTCAGATTTTCTGTAGAGATATTCTATTGCTCCAAAACCTCCCAAAATGTTGTAGAACAGGGATTTCCAACCAATAGATCGCAATCAACTGCGTAGATCACAAAGCTCTCAGAGGAAAAAAGCTTGTTCTATCACCAGAGTTGCAAAATCTCACACTTTTGGCTATGGATACCCAAACAGGGTGCCTTAATAGTCAATACCAATCATGTGAATGTCACAGGGCTGCTTCCTGACTCACTGAACTACCAGTTCTTCGAAATCAATAATTAACATTTGTGTTTAATCAGTTTTATTGTTGCAGGATAGCTTCTGGCTATCACAAGGCAGTCATGCCAACCATGACACGTAGCATGTGGCAACGCTGTGATGGTAAGATTGAAATCATGTTTGTTTTTTTTCCCTACAAGTTTGGACAACTGCAAGTACCCATGAGCCTTAGCTGACTTCGCCGTGAAGGACTCAGAGAGGTGAATCAGAGCTGCAGCAAATTGATCTAAAAGTCCCAAAAAAATGAATTGATTTGGCCCGCTGAATGTGTTATCACATACCTGGGATTCACATTCTGCAGGCTTGTACTTTACACTGTTATCTGTTAACTGTTAGACAACATGTGTTCTGCCAGTCATTCATCTTTTATACTGCTGATTCATCTAGGAGAGTTTCCTACCGGTTCAAGCACTGAGACTGCCAGTCAACTAAAATTGCTAGGACTATTTTTTTCTGAAAACAGTTTGATACTTTACAAGCTGCTCAATAACCGAGTCTTTGTTTGAAGTTCAAAACAGATAGTTTGAATTTCTCTTCAATCGGATTCATTTTAGATAAGGTGGCCAATTTTAATAAAAAACAAAAACTTTTTGAAACTACTGAGACATGGGAATAATGGAGCTGCCATTTCTCAATGTTCATGCTGTATAACGGGTGCAGTATCATTTGGGGAGATGATGATGCTGACTTCTTGAATGAATTTAAAATGTAAGGGGGTTATTGTAAAGGTTATTTGGTGGATAAAAAACATTTCAGAGACTGCTCCTTTTGGGCGTTAATGGAGCAGCTGGAAGCAAAAACCTTTGCGAGTAAGTATTCCAAGTTTGATCGCTTGATCAGCGTCAGCACCTGAGTTGCATGTGTTTTTGTGACAACTGTTATTTACACATTTGCAATTTCACCGAGGACATGAGCATCAGTCATCAAATTTTGGTTTTCAAACTTGACAAATCAGCTAGGAAGACCCCTGCAATGCTTCAAAAAGCCTTCAACAATGACGGAATGAGCCAGGACAGGTGTTTTGAGTGGCGCTCACATTTCAAGAGGGGCAAAACGTAACTGCACAAGACTGAAGCAGGGGTGTCAGGTCAGGAATGCAACCACCTGGGTTTTCTTTGATGTTTGTGGGGTTTTGCTTCAAGAATTCGTCCTCCAGGGTCAGACTCTCAACACCGAGTTCTGTTGTTAGGTGTCTGAGGGAAAATAATTAGTGGAATTGACCTTAAATGTGGCGTGATCTCATTTGGTTTTCCAACACAATAGGCGAGCTGAGGTTCTTGCCTGCAACAGCACAATCATCGCTCTCCAGCACTCAACGGGCTTGATTTCCTGCAACTCCTTCCTATTCCCCAAATATTTGACATAAACTTTAATGTACTTTCTCTGCTCAACTTTCAGGTGCACGGTGACATCAGAAATGTGCACATGCTGGTGGTGACAAAAATGTGCGTAACACAAGTGATGATGTTGATCAAGCGACGCAACTTAGAACACCTCTACATCATCAAATGGGGTCGTATTTACCGTGTACCCTGGACATGTGAACGGCGCCCTCTTGTGGTATTCACGACATCAGATCTCTAAATTTGCAATGAGCCTCGAGGTCACAAGTTGTGATGCGTTTGCTGACGTTTACAAAAATGTCAGAGGCCATGAAAGTTCATTTTTCATTGGATGCTGAGTTAATATATTGTAATTTTAGTCATGTAGAGTTTGTCTTCGTAACTTTGATAATAGCCTACGCTTGAGGAAAATGTTATTATTCCCAAAGGCCTCATTTTTTCCCTCTGTGCCTTTATATTTCCTGCATTACGTTATCCTCCTGTTAGCTTGCTAAATTGTGAAGCCGTGTTCAGACCAAACGCGAAGGGAATGAGTCCTGCGAAGCGATTACATATAAAGTCAAAGCAAAGACGCGATTGTCCGCAAATTTGCGCTGGCTACGCGAGAGGACGCAAAGTTATATCAGCGCAAGTTGAAAATATTTAACTTGAGCGGCCGTACTGGCACGAGTAAACGCGAGGCGAACATTCGCTTTGCGTTTGGTCTGAACACGGCTTTGGCCTCTGTGGCTTCTGGCCGTCGTTTGTGATGCAGTTGCCTAGCAACGGTGTTTTTATGACTTAACCACTTCAACGCCAACCATACTGTGCGCATGACTTGCCTTGTTGTAACCACGAGCTCACAAGTTCAATTCAAACGCTGCATTAGTCACGAGGATTATGGCTTGCCCTTGCTTCGTGCACGTCATGCTTTTACACTCCGTTTATCTGCAAGAGGAGCACTCTGTGAACCTTTTCATCGCCTCCGTTGTATTACTGTAGTGCATTTTGGTTCAAAGCACTGGATGTCAGTCAGTTGACACTCTGTGAGGCAGCAGTTCAGTCAGGTCAAGTCCAACCTATTCATCATAGGCTTTTAAGCAAAGTAGACCAAAACAAATGGACTCAAAAACAACCCTTCAGAGGCAAATAAAAACCAGAGACAAACTCAGTCCAAGTTATGACGTGTCTACAATTAGAAGATGTGCATGAATGGCACACCAGGATTCAGGTTTTATTCAAATAATGATGCATCACATTGTGTATGTCATGATGCTGATGATGACAATTAAAGGCTGCTGAGTGTAAACAGAGTGCATTCACTTGATGCTTGTGGTATTAATGCATTTCCAGCAGGTTGTGATGTGTTTCCTGGACACATTCAAATTTAACCCTGCGTGATATGTTTGTTTTGGGGTTGAAGTGCTGCATTTAGACAGAAAGATGTGACAAAGGAAGCTCTTTGTATCAAGCACTGCTCCTAACAACAGGGTACTCGCTCTGAAAGCTGCGCTAATGGCCACTTTTAACACAACCTAAGTGACCCTTAAAAGTGTGGGAGATGTTAAAGTGGAATAAATGGCTCCATAAAAGCCAGCTAGGATGTTTTGTCATCCTTCTATAAAAAATATTTGTGAGAAACATGTGTTTTTCTGTGTCACTTTTTGTCAGATAGATATGAGACCAAGACCCGATACTTTGTTTCAAGGCTTTCAAATAACTGTCCAACCTACAACTTGGAGATATCAATTTGAGCTTGGCTGGACCGAATCTTTTTTCCATTTTGCATAAAATTGACAACCATCTGGGGAAGCCTTGGAAAATTGCCTCGTGCTGAATAAGTGATGAAGAGATGAGTCTACTGTCAGTTGTAATAATGTGTCTGCTTTAAATGCATTGGCACCATTGTGGTGCATAATTACAGCAGCAAGGGGATGGCATGTCTCTGATCCGTATCATGTAATGCAACCGAGCTACGAGTCTTTTCATAAGTAATGTACCTCATTTTGGGTGGTCTGTTATCGTATTAGTATCTCTTCATCAAACATAAATGCTGTCGATGGCTATTCACAAGACACTGAACAATGTCTGAACTGAGGAGGCTGCTGTGAGAGAAATGTCGCACCGAATCCAGCCGTTGTGTAAATAAGGCATTCGCATTAAGTTTAAAGCATAGCTGAGCCTAAGAGCAGTGCATGCTAGCGTTCTCTGACTATGAGATATGACGGTGCCTTGCTGAGCCTGATGAGCTCAGTCTGAAGTGTCATATCGTGGATCTCCTGTACCGAGCAGAGGATAAAAACAACTGCTTCCGCCAGGCCAAGCTTGAGACTTTGTGCGCTGTCAGTAGAAACAGTAGTGAGCACTTTATTTTGCTTTGTAGTGAGTAATTACATCCTAACAGGTTTGGTGGTGTGTGTTCGCTTGGACTATTAAATGGGGACGGGTCATGTTTTTCGAATATTCAAGTAGTCGTAAATCGATTAGCATTGGCGACTTCCTTATTTCCCCGTTTTTTTACTGGAGCCTGGTTGTAATTCTTTACTGCCGTCAAAAGGTGGCAGTAGTGCATCTAAAAGCTGGCTTCAGAGCACTGCCAGGTCAAATGTGGGTGCCCTTGTGAGGTTAGATACCACGCAGCAAACTGGAGACTAAAAATGTTTAATAATGGTCGAATCATTCTGAGCGATTATCGAATTTGCTGGAAATGCCCATCGTAAATGTTCCATCGTGAAATTAGCATGTCAATATAGGTTAGTATTTATTAATATGCTAATATTAACATGTAAAATGAGGCTGTATTAGCGTGCGCTTGTGGTTATATATGCTAGTGCATATTACAATGCCATATTATTAAACTATAATCAACTATGGTCAGCATTTAGTTGAAAGCACAGCCTGAGCGTGAGTACATCTATACCTCTGAAAGAACAGGTAACAGTAATTAAAGACTAAAAAAGTAAGAGGATTACCCGCTTCCCTCAGCTCAATGTTTGTGTGGGGATTGTTGAATCGTAGGGTTTCTCTCTACTATCATAAGGTTCTGATCGTACTCTGTTAAGTGCCCCGAGAAGATTTATGTGGTGGAATCAAAAAGTTCTTAGACTGCTCCTGTTGCAATCGAACGGATCAGAGTGTACATCAACTTGTTTCAAACTCGAGAAATCGGCAACGGAGATCCTTGAAATGCTTCAGAAAACCTACGGCTATAAATCACTGAGGCATTTCAAGGTGGCATTTATGTTTCAAGAGGGGCAGAACGTAACTGTCCAAGACTGAAGAAGGCATGTCGAGTCAGAAGTAACTAGGTGGGTTTTCTTCGACATTCGCACCGTGAATTCGTCCCCCAGGGCCAGACTGTCAGCATGACCTCAGAATGACCTCAGCTGTAACACAATGCTAGTTGTGTTGTTGCGATGGCATGGATTTGGCTCCCTGCGACTTCTTTTTGCCCCAAAATAAAGTTCAACATGAAAGGGTCACTGTGGAAGAGAACCAGTGCGAGTGGCAGATGGTGCTTGAACTTGCAGGGTCCGTTCCAAGCGTGGCCGAGCGCCGGAGAGCAGTGTATTGCTGCACAAAGGGACCACTGCGAAGGGATGATTGGCAGATTTAAACCAAGTACAGTTTTTGGTTATTATAGGCACAGGCTCTGAACGTTCTGGTCCCACGTCGTACATTTTCGAAATTCAGCATTTCAAAAGCGGGCTTTCTAAAATATGTCCTTGTGTAATCAGTCTGTATTGTTAAATAAAAAACAGAGAGCTTGATGCAGTTTTAATTAATTCACACACTGCAGTTGACTCCACAGCCTTGGATCAATACACATTTCTCTTCTCACTCCCCTTTAATGTCTATTGTTGGGTTGCATTGTATTTACACAGGTATACTTTTCACACTTTGTAGCAGACGCACTTTATCGCCGCTGAAGGCATCCGAGGGAGAGAGAGCCGAGCTTGAGCTAGGTGCTCGAATAATGGCTCGTGGAGTGTTGATAACCTTTCAGCTTATTATCCCAATTAGAGTACACAGCTGGAGGAGAAAATTAATTCAACAGCGGGCCATTTTGTTTGTTTATTTACCGATGTGTGCGAATTGGAATGAGGTAAACAGAGCCTGATGATCAAGGCTCTTGCTCGGCGCCACAGTGACGGTCATCGTTTTAACCAGACGCGCAATGCAACCATTTAATTTCCACGGCAACTTTAAAAAATGCTCGAGGTCTAATGAGCGCTACCCATTCAAACAGGGGTGATTCAATAAAGGCAATCAGGAGCGCATTTGTATAAAGTGCATTAAAGGATATTTTTATTGTTTGAAATATCGTGTCAGCATGGGACAAGTATAAAAGTACCTCAAGACAGATGACATTAAACACTTAAGACAAACGGTGGCACAGTCAAAAGGGCGACAGCACTAACCGTAAAGAGAAAGGAATTCATAATCAAGCAGCACATGGAACATTTTATTTTGAGATCACACAGTTGACGCATTTTAAACTGAAAGATGTATGAGAGGCGAGTCGAGAGGAAATGGAGCTTTCCTCTGTTCCCCTCATGCCATAATGTGGGTTTCCTGTGAACTGGTGTAATTCCCCTCCCAAGGGGACAAGGTTGTTCCACATGAGCTGGTTCCCTAATAACCAACCCAAGCCTCCCAGTGAAAAATCCATTAAGGTCAAGTCATGCATAGTTGATTGAACATCTCGTCTGGTGGTCTGCTAAGGAGAGCCATGAGCCTAAGAATACCACATTAATCAGAGGCAAAATGTTTTTATGGTTATGGAACCGCAGATGTTCTTTAGGGGACTTTTTGGCACATTTGTATCATTAGCACATGAGTCGGATTTCGCAGCATATTGCCAGCAATGAGTTGATGCACGAGTGCCAAGTCGGATGTAAACAAAAGGAAAAAGAGACCTTTAATTGCATCCCAAACCGTCCAAGGGGAGAGTCTCCGGTTCGAACTCCCAGGGAAGATCCGGCAGCTCTCGCCACTAAATATTACTCTGCTCTCCGAAAAAAAAAAAAACCCTGCGATGACAGTAACCTGCTGTTGTGCGAATGCAAAGAGGTGCTTCAAGAGCACCCTGATCTCTCCTCCACCTCCTTCTATTCACAGGCAGCTTGTGTTCTCCCTGCTCCATTAGTTCAGACACCACATCCATCCCGCCGAGCCTCGCACGGGGGAGGCAGAACCAAGGACGTCACTGTCTGATGCTGTGTGTGTCCTCCTGTGTGTGTGTGTGTGTGTGTGTGTGTGTGTGTGTGTGTGTGTGTGTGTGTGTGTGTGTGTGTGTGTGTGTGTGTGTGTGTGTGTGTGTGTGTGTGTTTTGTATTGTGGCGGTGGAGTGTAGCACCTACGAAATGATGCAGCCAAGCGTGAAATCACCTCTCTTCAGCTTTAAAGGGCTTACATGGATTTTTAATGATGAGCCCGTATCTTTTATATGCCAAATATACTCAATGACTCCATTCTTTTTAATGCATATTTAACAGTAAGAAAGGGGACGGCACTATAACAAGATTAATGGGATATGCATAGATGCAGGTGTCTCTCTCTTCACACTGAAGTTGTCATGTTACAGGAGGCAGCCATTTGCATTTTTAATTCAGTGATTTTTGCAGGTTAAAAAAATGGCCATGAGGCTGACAAGTGGACAAATTAAGCAAATATTCACTGCTAAGAAACATTTATTAGCATCAAGGAGCTACATTTAAGCATTTAATTAACAGTTTATAAAACAAATATAAAACACTGTGGTGACTTCAATTTATTAATGGTTTTTGTGGATAACTCTTAATCATCCTCTAATGCATCTATGACAAGTAAACACTGTATTGTACAATGTAACAAGGCAGTTACTATACAGTGTTAAGTCTTAAGTAGTAATATCTGTGGTTGTAAACCTGCTGTGTAAACATGCACAAGCAGCTTATATACACTTTAAAATAGTTATAAATCAATAGATTCACATCTTTTGATTGGGATAAATAACTTATAAAATTGAGCCTGACTGGATTTTTGCTGCCGATACTGATACTTATATAACGGATTTAAAGAAATTCCAATATCGACTAATATTGTTTTTATATATACACATATTTACACACACTGTCTCTAAAGTATACATAAAAGCATATTTTTTGCAATGATCCCTCAAATGTGGCTGAGCATGTTTGACACTTATGACAAAGATATGTTATAGAGGCATGTTTTCTACTGACATAATTGCACTGAAACAGTAAACTTCACTGGGGATTTTATAACTATAAAATACTACTAACAATCTAATTTACCTGACACACATTTCCCTGCATTATGGTCAGTAAAAGAACGTTTTCATGTGAGTGCATATCGGCCAACATAAACGCCGATACTAATATATCCGTGACAGGCTGATATCGGCCTTTACATCAGTTGGGCACCACTTTGACGGGTTACTGCTTGTCCATTGTCACTTAATAAATTATGATTGCGCTTATTGCAGAGTTGTAGACGTTGTGATATCTTGACCTTAAAACCCCGAATCAATTATGTGCATCCATCCGTCCTATTTTCAGAAGAGCAAAGTTCCCTGGAGAAGTACCAGAGGTAGGAATTATTTTTCAGCAGTCTGCTGTTGGACATTGATTATTTATACACCACAGTCGGTGTGTTTTTTTTTTTTTTACTGAGCACATCCCTGTACTTTATATTTAGAACGGCGGGCTGTTCCATGGAGCAGGTTTACTGAATGACACCTGAAACCTCATTAATGCACTAATAAATACTGTAAAGTTGAGGTAACTCAGTTACCTTTTTATTTATATAAAGAAGAAGTGGACATTTTAGTTTATACCATAAACATGAACATTCACTTTATAATCTATGCACTAGAAACAAAACATATCCTGCTACAGATGCTTTTGTCATATATTCAGTATTGTTCTACAAGCAGACTTATTAACCGTTTTATTTGACCAGTTGAATGTTTGTAATTTGGAGCAGCAGCAGGAGAAATGAAGAGTTTTCATTCAGCATTGTCATCTTATAACATTTGATTGGACCGTTTTTTTAAATATCAAATTTAATGCTTGCGAAATGGAGATATCAGGTGTTTATTCAATGCATTGGTCGTCCCTGTCCAAACCAGGTGCCTACATTACTCACAATACCATTCGACCCCCAACAGTTCAGTTGGATGTTCTGGTGTCCTTCTAATGCCACAAAGCCCAGATTTGTTTTAACCTTTCAAACTTGTAGCCTTCAGCCGCAGGCAATGCTGACAAAGGAAGTGACATCATTTGATGACATCAAATTTCACAACTGCTTGGGGAGGCACAAAAGGCTTCATGCACCTTTTTTTTTTACACAAATCCAGCAGTGCTGCCCAACTCCTGCAAACAGATTATGATGTGTAACATCTGTGGAGCTTCCCTTTAATACATTTCCGTAACAGTGGATTACAAGCACACGTCTTTTCTTGCAGATTTTTAATTTGACTCTCTCCAGTGCTAACATGAATGCAATGACAGATTATAGATACAGTAAACAAACATTGCTGAACAAATGCTGACCATGAATAGTATCCAAAACTGGGTATGGTTTCATGAAAAGCTAAAGGATTATTGCATCCTTGATGATGTTATATATTATTTGCAATAGCAGCAAATAAGCAATGCAAAATTAAACAAAGTTACTTATTATTTTTTATCCTCTTTCCTTACAGAAATATAAATCCTGGTTTTCATTAATACATATGTAATGTTTGCAGTATATAAAAAAAAGGAGGGAAAAACAGCTGAAACAGTATATATATAGGGAAGAGGTATAAGGCCTATGGATCCAAGTTTTCAAAGAACAGATAGAGACCAAAATGGAGGTAAAAAAAAAAAAAAGAAGAAAATACAAATAAATGTATTGTCTGTCATGGAAATATTTTAAAATGTTTCAGCATTATTTGCATTGTGTACTAAAAGATTTTTAAATAAATATTTAAATTACCATCGTTGCCATGAAGCTTTTAAAATGTAGTATAATGTAACCGTTTATGGCATGTAAAGCTCAGAGGCAAAAACTTGATTAGACATGTATTTAAAACCACTGAATCACATGAATATATGCTGTCTGGTTTTGGCTATGTTTTATTCAAAGTGTTTGTGCACCTGTTATTGTTGCTAATGGGGATTAACATCACGCAAAGCATTTCAAAGTTTTGCTTGTTTTGAATGCTATTCAAGAAAAACTAGGTGTTCAACAAGGTGTTTGTCAAACTGCTGCACAGAGGTGAGATCGTACTGACATACAATTTCATCAGGAGCGCAGTCGCAGCTCCCATCTGCTCAGCACAATGAAAAAACTCACGCCAAGTCTGAGGCTGTACCGCCAGAGGGGAAAGCCAATCAAATTAATCACCTGCTCTTCAACCCTACCGGGAATCACTGTGTGCATGAATAGAGAAAACTGTATTTATAATGGGCCATGACCCACTGATAAGTACTGTGGGTGGAGTGTATGATTAAATTAATGGGGGCCGGTCGCATGTTGCTTGCGGGGGACCAGAAGCCCGAAATACAGCTTGATGTGAAGGGGAAAAAAATAAAGCCATTATGGAGACTTTTAGAGAATTAAAATCACGATATGCTGCTATTGAACAGCTCTCGCTGGAGGAGTTTTACTTCAGGTTCTAACTGTGTCAAGAAGAGATGGAGGGCATTGGCCGTCAATGCCCCATTTTTCTTCAGTACGGACGTGCGGGAAATGTTTGCCTTTCTTCTCCTATTTAAACTCCACCTGAGCTACTGTGGCAGCACATTCCACATTCTGTAACGAGTCAATTTGCATGACATTTCTGCACCAGCGGCGCTTTAAATTTTTTTTTTGTTGTATCATTGTTGCCGTGCGTGCTGGTGGCGCTCTGAGGAAGAGGGAAAGCTTGTTTGTCTGGGAAAAAAGGAGCTTCAGCATGTGTGACAAACACTTTACCGCGAGCCTTTACACAGCCCAGGGCTTCCTCGCCACCACTCAAGCATGTTGCTGCTGTCAGTGGGAATACTCACCTCTCCGAGCCGCCGCTGTTCAGGTTACAATTCAACAGAGGGAAATTCTATGCAAATGTGACCTTCAGTTAAGTTGCCCATCTCCCTGCAATTTAGGACAGTTTGTTAAATTTGTATCTAAGTAACTCAATAATTGCTCGACTTTATGGACTACAGGGAGAGTCGCAAAAACCCACTTATGTTCAGAGAATTGTAAAAAAGAGGGACGTAAGGAAATATAAAGAAAATGTATATCTCCCCTGCCTGGTATTGCTGTAAGAGTGGTCGATGCTGCATTAAACAAGTACAAGTTTCTTTCCATTCTCACATTATAAACTAATATCACAATACATGTAAGGCCTAACTTCAATGTCTTTGATCATGGCAGGCAAATCATTTGAAAAGTCAATCAAAATTAAAATGCGCACAAGTCTTCTCTGTTACACCATGTAATATCTGCCATTTTCTTGCCCTTAGCACCAGAGTCTGAAGGTGTTTCCAGTTTCTGTTAGTCAGGTAACACATGTAGCCACCCACCGTGATTTCCCCCTTTGGTTGTGAACTTCTGTTTTTAAGCTTCAAGTCTGGCCGTCACTACCATGATTTTGTAGAGCCAGAAGTGATCACATTTAGACTAGCTAGGGAGAAGCGAGGGATGGATCTGATGAGAAACTGAGGAGACTATGCCCCGCCCACCTATACTGGTTACCTAATATCTAATAAATTATGGAATTCTGTCCACCAGAACACTGATCAGAAGAAGTAAATTTAGCTAATAAAACCAGGATGACTTTGTATTTCATGACATAATTTGATGCTTTTAGACTAGAAATCTATTGAAACAGAGGTTTGTTGGAGCGAGCTCCTAGTGGCCATCAGTGGTATTGCACCTCAAGGCACCTACACATTGGTTTCAATTATCATATATAGAACCTATTATAACATTAATATAGGTGCCATGTATGCAAAACAACATTACCCTGTACCTCACTAATCTAAAACCAGGTATTCTCCAGATTACAGATTGCTGCTGTGATGACATGCAGATCTCAGCATTTCATTTAAAAACAATTTTCAAAAAAAATAATATTAAATTTCACAAGAATGAAAAAGCATTAAAGTTTCTAGATTAAATGTATTATGAAAACCAAATTGTATTATGCAATATTAATAAATAGCAAGGGGAAAGCTGTAATTTTTACAAGAATAATGTTAATGTTAATGGTAATATGAAAATACATGCTTTGCAAATTTATAAAATTGCAATTTTACAAGAAAAGTATTACTGGATTTTATGGGACCAAGAACTTTGACATGATAATTTGTTGATTAATAATTAATTAATTGCACCATAAAATGGACTCTGAACTGTGAACATACTGTGTTGTTGGCTCTATATATTGATTGATATGAACACTTTTTTTGAAGCTCTTATTTTGAAACCTTTGTGTTGGAATCCTCAGAGGATGACTGCCACGTCGTTGAATAACTGTCAACGAGTCAGCTATATTGTGGTGTAAACAGGCTGGGCAAAGCCATGAGCTGAATTGTGTTGGCTGGATAAAGTCCAGAACATGTCTGTAAAGGACTCCTCAGGGGAGGCTCTTATATTGTTCTGTGTTCCAAATGCTGTTATGACACTATGTGCAACTTTTGAGGAATCCTTTGGACTGTGAGGTTTGGATCTGGAAGCACGAGGAAGCTCAGGGTCAGGAGCTGAGCAAACTTTTATGGGTTGCTTTGGTTGATGGAGATGCGGGCTGTTATAAACTCTGGATGCCTGCATAACGTCATCACTTATTGATGGCCAGAAGACTTTCTCTTGCCCTTCCTGTGCTGCTCCAGTCCTCGGTGTTCTTTGTGTAGCACTATCAAACACTCTGAGTGCAGTGATTTAGGTATAACCCACTCTGTTTCCTTTGAGGATAATGACGATTACAACAATGAACTCATGGGGGAAACCAAAGAATGGTCTGACCACATGTTGGGTGTCTCTTACCAAGGCAAAGTGGGGATAACAGCTGGACAGCTATCACCTCATATTCCTCTTCCTGCAGGTGGCTGAAATTTAGTTGATTTAACTGAACGAGTTTCAGAAGTAAAATGTCTCAGCCAAGCGGCAACCAACAGTGACGTCACCCGTTGGTTTGTGAACAGCCTTTGAAGCCTCGAGTTCAGATTTTGGCCCGCGCCATCTTGCTAGTTTGGAGTAGTTTGCAGCCATAGGTGACCATATTTTGACGAGCCAGAGAGAGTGCGTCGGGGATCTGACTCAATCTGATTGAAAACCCGACCCTACTACGTCCCACCTTAACCGTGACCTGACTGCATCACAGGCCTGCCAATCAAACTAACACGCCCCCAAAAACACCGCTTCTTAATGCTTATTTTCTAATTAATGACAGGATTACTTCAGAATGACCATCAGAAAGAAGAGATTTGACCTGGGAACATCAAAATAACTTGTGGACAGAGCGAGAGTCTACGGAGCCGGAGGTTTTTAGACGCCAACCTTTATGGTGGTTGGTGGTATTGCAGCCTAAGGTATTTCCGCATGGGCCCAGTTTTTTTTTACCTGGAAGCTGAGTCCATTTTTATATACAGTGATCTCAGCCTTTTGTGTAGCTCTGGCCAAAAATAAACAACCAAATCTTTTCTAATGGTATTTGGGGAGTTTGGAACTAACCAAATCTGCACTAGTGTGTATTGCCAGGAGGAAAAACCCAGCAAGATAGGCAAAAAAAACTTTTTTTACTTAAGAAGCTAAAAGCTAAATATTTTGGGAGGATAATGTTGCATTTTGTTTTACTTCCACTTGATACCCGCACATCATGTTGCGCTACACTCAGGGCCTGATTTACTAAGATTTCAAATAACAGGTACTAAATTGCGTGTTCTTTCCAAAAGTTTGCACATTTATTTTGCACCCGTTTTGCGGTGATTTACTAAGAGTAATTGCGTCATTAAAATCAGGTGCAACTCGTATTTAAATGAGTGGTTTGCGTGTGTTAAAGTGATTCCAGCCGTTCTAACAGAACGACCGCAAAAGGAAAAGCAAATCTGATCCCACTGAAATTAAGAAATATAAATATAACAAGAACAACACGCTTTATAGGAGATTATCAGCAAGAGAGTCAATACTGTGGGAAAAACAAAAAGGGGAAAAAAGGCTTCATAATAAAACGTCAGCAAATAAAAGAGGAGGGACGGTGGATGAGATCCTCTAACAAACACCGATCAGCAGGTCCAGATCTTTCTGTGATGAGCAGGTGACTTTTCATTCAGAGCCTCGCGGGTGCTCGTGAACCTGATGAAGCTACCTGTGAATTCTGTGGGAAACATTCAGCACCTGTGACAATAAACCTGAATAACAGGACTGGTGGGACGTCCGAGCAGAGATACGCTGGAACGACCCAGAGGCAGGAAAATGATGAGTCGGAAGAAGTTCATTAATTGCTGGTATTTGACAGTTATTGTCAAGCAGTTATTGAGTTATTTCAATAACTCAGAAATGTCATCGCTGGACAAACGATATGTCTGAATAATTTGTCTCTCTAAAATGTCTCCACAGGTGTAAAACCACATTCTCTACGTATTCTTTAGTTTCCTGTGTCTCCTTCTCACCACAATAAGAGCAGCCGTCTCTCCAGATTTGTGCATCTGATTAATACGTTCCTTTCAGTCGTACTAAAATACACAACAATCACTTCTCCTGTTTCTACTTTCAGGTTTAGTATATATTGTTGCAGGTGTTAAATTGTTCTATTTGCATGTTCCCTCCCAGTATTTTGCACCTTCAAGCAGAATTACCCAATATTACATATTCATTCAGGCGAACTCGCAAAATGGACAACGTGTGTTAAATTGCACATTTGAAAGACACAATCTTCACTGCACGTTGTTAGTGGATCTGCTTGGACATTTTTTTGCAGGTGGTTTGGAGTTTGCACGTGATTTTACACACGCAAACCTTTAGTAAATCAGGCCCTCAGTACTTAAAATACTGGAAATACTTCACAGATTTAGTATATATACCAAGTGAAAATGACACTTGAGGTTATTGGCACTGCTAATGAGAAACATGCTAAAATGTTGATAAATACAAAACGTCCTCCTGACAAGCAAAATCGAGCCTCTTATGATGATCTCTATTTGTGTAATTAAAATATTGGACACAAAGCTTATAAGACCTCTCTGCTGTCATATTCTTAAGGAACTCAATATATTAAGTTTTGATAATATTAAACTCATCTATAAATGCCTAAATAACTAGACTTCTGATGGGTCGGTACCGCAAGGTTCCCTTTTCTGAGTCTTCATTTGGCTGTTTTTTGTTTTTTTCCATTTGTGGGTCAACAGAAGGAACATTATTTAATGCATCATATTTGACTCAAGTTAAAACAGAGTTATTTTATATAGTCATGAATAATGTGCTTGTTGCCAGGGTTTACCAAGGTTCTGTATGTATTTTACTTTGTGTATTTCAAAAGGTACATCGAAGGACAGGTAGTGTGAATTGGCACTGTAGGCTACAAGGAGTGTGGTATGAGGCATTGGTTTATTTTGTTTGTTTGTCCTTGTGAAAATACACATTATAATAAAGGGTAATTTCCCCGTTTGCAGCAACTTTCTTTCCCTTCCCCCCCAATAGCCTCCGGTTCTGTCAAACAGAATATAGGCTCTGTGTTGGCAGTGAGCTTCATCTTCTTCACTACAGAAGATCATCCCCAGGTACAATAACTCAGAGGCACCTTAATGTTGTGACTGTGTTTAATAACAGTCTGCTGTTAACAGTTTTTACTCATTCTTTGAGAGAAAATAATTTTAACAACAACAACCCGCAGAGGATATTCTAGAAAAATCAAGAATCATTTGTAGAAAGAGATTTGGCCGTTGGTGTTCTTCAACACTTCAACTACCTCCCCGCTCAAACAAAAGAATTCACCAAAAAAAACACAAAAAAACCCCACAAAAAATGTACTTCATTGTACTGGGTATATAGATAGATCGATGTATGTGACAAAATGTAATGACAGACTTCTTATTATTTTATTTTTTTATAAATTATCGAGGATACAAATACACAATGGATCCTTAGGGCTTATTTCCATCCTTCACTGTGGGTTGTCAGTAGAAATCTCATTGGGTGACGCCTCAAAACTTGGCCAAAAGTATGTTTAAGAGAACTGTTTCAAATAATCCAAATCTCCATTGATGATTTTTGAGGTGACGATAAAGTAAATGTCATCCGATAGTTGCATGTTGCTCACTGCTTTGTGGTTTGAAAGTATAAACATTGCTTGTCAACAGGTTATGTTTTCTAAATAATATGTCTTGTGAGTTTTATTCTGCTGCCTACTCACTACATCAGATTTATTCTGATTCATTAATGCTAGCATTGCTTTCATATTCCAAGTCTGACTGATGCTTTTCAACTGTAAAAGATTTAAACTACAAAACACAGTCAGGTTTTATCTTGTCTTTAAAAAGCTGGATGCACATAATGTTCTTTATATTTCCACTTAAATAGTAGCATTATTAAGTAACGACGTGTCTCTATGAGTATGTAATGGGATAATTTGCTACAAAAAGGTGACTATTTGCATAATCCTGGATACATCTTCCTTTGATTTGACAGGAGTTAAACTAGCTATAGCTGTGCAGTTCAGAGTGGCTGGTAATTGGACTATTATTGGTTCTGGGCTATTTACAATGACAGAATAGTCTTTGCACTTTCATACAGGTGGTGATGCTGCAACTGTAACCGTTATGAAGCGTTGATGGCTGTTCAAACAGGTCAGATGTAAATTTGAATCCTGCTTTATAAAATCGATCCCATTTTATTTATCGCCCATGAGATTTGACGGCCCTTCCTCTTTCTTTCGACAGATGGATTGTTTTCTCATTTACATATTTTCCATAAAAAAATAAGCACATTTTTTTTACAAGAAAAAAACATAAATTCAAGCTAATGTTTAGGATCTGTCAACTCAGTGGGTCAGATTATTTTGCAGTAAACAAGGTCCTCATTCAGTCTTTACTAATCAGGAAAGTGCTGGTGATAGAAAGAGGTAATTTGGTTAAAAAAAAAGAAATGAACCCCCCCCCCAAAAAAAAACAAAAACAAAAAAAAAACAATAGAAGTATATTTTTTACAATTCAAAAATACAAATCTTTCCAATATTTAAAAATAAAACTGCAGATAGACAATAAAACTGTAATCCTATAATCAATTCACACTAATTCTGTTCTTTCAATTTATAATTTTGCCATTTTCGTGGTCATTTCTGCAAACCAGCTACTGACCTTTAGAATAAAATTCAGCATTTACAATTTAAAATACACGTTTTTAAAGATTCGGAAGCCAGTTTTCATATGTCCGTACAATATCATGTGCTTCTGCATTACTGTCACTAAGAGTATTTGAGTCAGCCTGCTTGCTGGTACTTTCCTTCAAAGGAAAAAGGGAAAAAAAAGACAGAAAAAAAAAAAAAGAGAATAAACTGAAATATGGTATTTATGCCATAATCTCTGAGCTCTGACTCCACATTATTTGACAGCTGAAAGTTTGTGGGCAGGCAGACAGATTGTCAGTCTGAGACGATTTGTCACGCAGGGCCTGGCGGGTCTCCATTCAGTTTCAGACACTCTGGCTCAGTGTTTGCACCAGCGACAGGACTGTCAGAGCTATTTGTCACAGTTCTGTTTAGTGATCAGATTGGTATTACCCTCTGTGGCCTCATCTTCTCCTGTCCACAATGAATGGCAGCAGTTAAACCATTGGCTCTTAATCAAATTATCTGCTCTCTGTATGGATGTTTGTTTCTTCCTTTCCAACTTCAGTGACATACAAAGGCAGAGGTCCACATTCATGTAATGATTGCCAACCAGACTGACCAAATTAGAATGCTATGGTTGCCCAGCACGGTGCGAGAAGCCATTACCCTGAATTGATTATAATTTGAAAGACTGTATAAAATCTCAAACAGTGGGTTTAGACTTCACAGTGACTGGTGTTTAAAAGCTACCAGCTACATAGTATCCATTTAATTACAATGTAGAAAGGCTTGGTTAAAGCACATAAATGACTTGATAGAGGAGGAGTTTACTAATTGTGAATTTGCTCACCTCAAAGACAAATATCAGAGGAAACATTTGACAATAGTTTAAAAAGATTCTTCTTATATAGACAAAGCCAAATGTAATACAATAAATAACTTAATTTGTCAATTTTCAATGATGCTGCATTAATAGTATTTTTATACCACAAGAAGGCGAGTAAAGAAACACAACACTGATATTATCATGCCATAAAGTTGATAGGGCTAACATGTTAGCAAAAGGTTGAAGGAGACATGAAGCAACATTAGCATTAATTTTGGTTTATGTTTCTGGACACCTGAACTATAATATTCACTCTACTTTAGCTGTGCTTTGGTCTTCAGCAACTCCTGAAATGTGTAAATTTAATGTGAAATCACCAGTATTTATCCCTAAAATATCATCGCAACACAATAGTATACAATTTCAAACATATTATCGTGATATTTCATTTTGATAATATCGCTCAGCACTACAAAAAAGTGGAACTGCAGAGTGTAAATCTCTTAAAAATTTTCCCTTTGAACAATCGCTTTCAAGTCATTTGACATGTTAACATTAATATAAAACTATCAATTAGTGCAGCTTTAATACTTTCTTGTACAACATAAATGCATTGAAAAAACAGGTCACATTCAAATGCTGGCTATTCTTTTTATTTTCTAGTACAAATAATAATATTTTACCTGCAGTGAATGCTAATAAGGATTTTCTGGAAGTTTGTTTATGTAACAATGTGAAATAGATGTATTTTCATCACTAAAAAGTCAATAGGAATTAATTTTCTCTGAGTTCTTCCATTCGCCCACTCTGAAACTGACAATCAGGTGAATGGATCGAACTGCTTGTATGCTCTGCATGCTTTGATTTCATGCTCCGATCATTTACTTTTTCCATTGTTAATTGCCTCCTCGCATTAGTCAGAAAACCTCTGTCTGTACTTCAGTCCAAATTATACCTCCATATTCTAACTATCCTTTGCACATTTCAATGCCTCGATCAAGACAAATTGCTTTTTGTGCTTGAAAAAAAGTATTATTGGTATCAAACTAGCAGCGGCTGCCATCAAATTCACAGTATGTTGCTGTAAAACCAATGGCAACCAACTTCAGCGCTATGTACCTTGTTTATTCTTCTTTTACTCACCCCCCCCTCCCCACCACTAACCCCTCCATCTCTTTCCTGCTCTTTATTGTTCTTCCTTTGACTCTCACTTCAAAAAAATGAACTGTATTAAATTAACAGTGTTGGCATCCACAGGGAAATCAATAGACAGAGGGGCTGGGAGTGTAAGACTTCACTGTTCCAAAGATATTTTCTTGATTGAACAAGGAAAAGTTTTATTGCTTGTATGGATTTTTTTTTTTCTACCTCCTCAATATTTCTTTTTCTCCATCAAATTAAACAAGCTGAACTCGGTGTAAAAAGTGCATATGGATAGGTGATTAACAAGAGAATGCGAGACAAAAAAGATCAAAAGGACACACACTCACCCTGACATTTCACAAAATGTGTTTTTGCTCAGATCCTGAGTAACTCGGAATTCAAATTCAGCACACAGGGTCGTTCTGGGCATCGGCGTCATGCGATCTGGTAGGAGCGGGCAACTCGGCACGACTGGATGAACTTTTACATTTTACATGATGCTGGAATCTGCTGGTGCACAAAGTACACTGAGTGAAGCTCTGCACTGACTGAGTGTAGTACTGCTCACTGATTTGATTTGTGGTAGCCGTCTTATCTAAATGACCATGCTGCTCAAGTTTTAGCCCATTTCCTGTGCTGCTTTACGCTAGACAAGTTTCATGGCTTTTGAAAAATAGTTCATAATGGTGACAAAAATATTCAAATAAAAAAAACGTTTTAGCATGTTATCTTTTGTTGCATATCTCAGACATGTTTAGTCTAAAATATAAACCATTTAAAAAATAAAGTTTACAAATGTGTAAAATAATGTTTTTCATAATTTTGGGTGCTAAAAAATGTGTTCAAAATCCATACACAAAAAGGCTACCAAGCAAGTTGAACACGTGTAACAATCTTACAAATGAACACATCACAACCTGAATAGATATGAATATTTCATATTATAGATAGATGTATAGATTTTTTATTTCAGTGAATTCATTTGTAGTATCTAATGTCCAGCCACCTATACTGGCAACCTGACTGCACCATAGGCATGTCAATACGTCTCTTTGAGGCATAATATCTAATTATTGTTGAATTATTGTTTAGAAGGACCAGAACACTGATCAGAAGAAGGGAATTTACATAATGAGACCCTAATGTATTTATTGACTTTGTCAACCAGAGACGTTGTTGTGTTTTGAATGGGAGTCTATCAAAGCCAGACATTTTTTGGTGCCAGCCCCTAGTGGCCCTCAGTGGTATTGTACTTTAAGGCAATTCTGCATTGGCTTCACTGTGAGTCTACATCTATATAGAGTCCATGTTATCAGGCAATGTGTGCGCACACATTGTTAATCTGTAAGTGGATACAAAAGAATGTCACAAATATTTTGAGAAATCTCTATACACAGTAAGCTTTTTAATATTGAGAATGATCCGATCTGTGAAGTTGAGGTTGAAAATCTGTACGTAAAATATTAATAGTCATTATTCAGGTGGTGCCGTGTCCATTTGTAAAAGTGTTTTAAGTGTGTTCAAAGTGTTTGGTGTTTGTGTGTGTTTGATTTTTATGGGAGCTCAGTCTAATGTTATTGATTCAGTCTTTCACCAGATTACAAAATCTTTCCATGACCTTAAAAAAAAGTTGTGCTTCTTTCATCCTCAAGCAAATATTAATAAAACAGTCAATGATTTGTAGATATATTCAGTATTTGGCATTCATTTATTATGTTTCCCATTTGTTACGCTCCCTGACTTAATTATGCCTCTGTTTAGAAGAGAGCTGCGTGTTTGTTTCAGGTCTGCCACGCCCCTTCCTGATTGCTGAAACACCCACAACTGAGAGTCCTCAATTCATCAGTGGAGCTGCATATCAACCCCAGATCCTGTGCTGTGTTGACCCACAGCATGCGGGTTGAAAGCTCCACTACTTGTGACCAGGATGTCTGCTGAATATGTGCCTGCCTACTTAGTGTCAGATGAAAATTAATAGACACAGATGTACTCCACAGCTTAGGATAATCACGTAGCCCTCGGGGCAGTGGGGAAAGAAAATCAATGTCTAAATATCTCATTAATTCAAATTCAGGGAGGTCACGGCGAGGGTTTGCCTTCGTGGCGCTGACATTTTAATCCGAAGTATGCCCAAGTCTCCATTAACAGAATAATGGAGATTGTGATAACGGGTATTGTGTAATAATACCTTTCCACGGTTGGGGTGAGGTTTTCCCTTCTTTCTTTTCTCTCCAGATCCACCTGTGTGAGATACTCCAACGCCGATGGCTGCTCCGCTGATACTGAAAAGATATTTTCCTCTGTATTCTGCCTGAGGTCCCGCTAATCGACACGCTTACACATTCGAGTTGCAAAGGAGGTGTATTGCAGTGTGAGACGAGTCCAACATTTTGATTCCAATCTCCCGGTGTGTGTGTGTGTGTGTGTGTGTGTGTGTGTGTGTGTGTGTGTGTGTGTGTGTGTGTGTGTGTGTGTGTGTGTGTGTGTGTGTGTGTGTGTGTGTGTGTGTGTGTGTGTCTCTCTCTCTCTCTCTCTCTCTCTCTTACAGAAGGAGAGCCCTCAGCGGTCCACTTTTATGGACCTCCACTCACTGTGTTGCAGCAGTGTATGAGAGCAGTGTGAAAAGACCTTATTGAGCTTTAGGTATTAATTTGTGGCATCTTCAATTCATGAATAATTTCACAGTTTCAAAGCTAATTAGCAAGACTTGCATAATGACAGCAGCAACCTGCATTAGTGGGAACACATTCGACTGTGTAACTATAACTGAAGCAGGAAATTCTTGTCGTTATTTCTACGATTTTGGCTGACTATCTACATAAATAATCTCATTTGTGGCTAAAAAAAAAAAATCTGTAAGAATCAGGTGAAGTTCTCTTTCGTGAAGGTCAAACTGTGCTAGATGACGTTTACTACATGTAGTGCTGGTGTGTGTTTTTAATTAGCAACTTTAAACACATTGGTGTTGACTCTGTGAAATGCACCTCAGGTGCATAAAGGAGAAAATGTGTCTTGCATACATCCCAATGGCGTCAGTGCAGATAAAGAGGAGATTAGAATACAATGCATTCCTGTTATCTAGGATGGATTATCACAGCAGGAGCCCGGGGGTTCATGTTTTCTGTTGGACCCCCATGTGTGCTCTGCTCGACCACCATTCAACCCCTCTCAACGAACCAAGAATGTGCATCATGGCTGACTGCTGTCATTTCATTCACTCAGGGCTGTTTGGAAATTCTCCCAATGCGGGATCATTTTATTTGTTTCCGATCTTTTTTGTATCATTTTATTGACTTGTACAGTTATCTAACTTCTAACGCCTTGTTTTTGATATGCTTTCAAACTTTGAATGTTAAAACTCTGCAGTTGTTGTGTTTAAATTGCTGTACAACAACCCTCTATCCTCAAAAGCATGTTTCTATACAACTTAATGGTTTTTCCAAGTGGCAACCCACCGTGATGTCACCCATTGGTTTGTGAATTGCCATTTTGAAGCCTCAAGTCTGTCATTTTGACCGTCACCATCTTTGTTTTTTTTAAACCAGAAGTGACCATATTTGAACGAGCTGGGGAGGAGTGATGGGTGAATCTGGATGAGAACCTGAAGACACAATGCCTGCCAACATATAAGGGAAACCTGACTGCCTCCCAGGTACGTCAATACATCTCTTAGAGGCCTAATATATAATTAATGACGGAATTATTCTCACCCCCAGAAAACCCAGAAAACGTATTTCATGAAAGAAGTTGACACTTTTTAGTCTAATGGAGCAGCACTTTTTTGCACAACATTAACTATGATGGCCAAGAAGAGAAAAACAAATCAATTAATGCAGCAGGTGTAGGGGCAGGCCAAATCTGACTTGATATTTGGCAACAACATTTCACTTCAAATAAATTAAATATGTATTAATACTGTATATTTTGAGCATGAAATTAAAGTTCTTTATGCTTGACGGTCTTCTCATCTATGTTGGTTTAAAAGTTCTATCCATCTATCCATTATCTATACCCTCTTTATCCTGAACAGGGTCACAGGGGGCTGGAGCTTATCCCAGCTCACTTAGGGCGAAGGCAGGGTTCACCCTGGACAGATCGCCAGTCCATCACAAGGCCACATAGAGACAGACGGAAACAAAGACCATTCATGCTCTAATTCACGCCTAAGGGCAATTTGTAGAACCACCAATTAACCTGAGGTGCATGTTTTTGGATGTTGGGGGGAAGCCGGAGTACCCGGAGAGAACCCACGCAGGAACAGGGAGAACATGCAAACTCCGCACAGAAAGTACCGGGCCCAGATTCGAACGGGGAACCTTTTTGCTGTGAGGCGCCCATGCTAACCACTGCACCACCGTGCCGCCCTAAAGGTTTCATTTAAAGCTTGATTATTTACATTGGAAAACTGAACTTTACATGATATGATGGAAAGCTCCAGAACTGGCTACACGATACACAGCTTGTGTGAGGCCATTTTGTCAACATGAATAAGGTTTGTGAAATATATATGAACATCCATTGAGTTGTGTTTGCGTGCTGACACATTGAGGCTACATTTTCATTCCAACAAAACCACATTAGTGCGTTACACGGTGCATATGGTTACTGTCAAGAGGAAGCTATCATTCAATCAGACAGGGAGAAAGGAACACTGTGTTCAATGGTTTATTCATGGGAACAGAGATACTCAGTAACAGGGTATCAAAAGTGCACATAAACAGCTTAACCTGAAGAACGTAACTGAAGTGAAGTCAGTAGCTAAAGTTATTTGGAGCATGTAAAGCCAGCTGATGATTCCCCTCTGGAAGTAAATGACATTTCAGACAAACTGTACTTTACATAGGCTTACTGTTTCCACCCTTGGCAGTGTCTGCGAACCTTCAACAACAGGTCACTCTGAAGGACCTTTCATTCACTTGAAGTGATATTTAAAGTCTTTAAAGCAGAACACGATGGGGCACAGGGCAGCGAAATGAGACCAGAATAACTAATTAGAATCTCAGTCGAGAACGTTCATAACTCAAGGCCTTGTCTGGGGTTATTGATTACAAATGTCAAAATCCAACAGAGACTTGAGTCATTTGTACGCTCATATCAAAAGAACCTGGTGCTAAATTTAAGAAGTGAACAGAAATAAAGATGAGAGATGATATGGCTGCTTCTATTCATAGAGAGAAGCTCCACACTAGCTTGTCATGTTGAAAAATAAGGAATATAATAGCTGCTAAACTGAGAAGACTATAAAATTTCACCCCCAAAAGTTGTAAATTATTGATATCGTGATATAAAAGGGGACTTTCACGTGACTGAGAATCTAAGGCAGCAATGTTCATTCTACAAAGTATTTGACTGTAGGGTTTACATACATGTAACAGATGACATATTACATTTAAGCATGTACAGTATATGGTGTGTTCACTGTGGAAAACTGAGTTGAAAAAAAATAGCATGGATGCTGAATTCAAAATTTTGGGGTCTGCTTTGATAACAACAAATCACAGCTTCAGAAAAATTTAAATAAATTGCAGATGGTGCGGAGACAGTTCAAAAAATATTTTCTAATAAAAAAAAATTTTAAAAGCCTCGCGTTATGAAATTTGAGTGTACAAATGTCATTATATTGTACATCTTTGCTGTTGCCTGGGCTTTGGTGATTGAATGTAAAGCTGCTTTCATATTTCCTCCGAAGCTCAAGGCAAAACTAGCACAAAGAAACCGTACCAGAGAACATTACTGACAGGACCTTTGCCGAGGTAAGGGTTAGATGTCCTTTTTTGGTCGGCATTCAGCACTGAAGTGTCAACCTGGTGTGTTGGAATGGAAGGAAATTACTCGCGTCTAAGCAGGGGGCATATTTTGATATTGATTGCAGTCTATCGTCGCTTCTCGAGGAGATTAGCTAAATTACCCTACCCATAATTGGGACTTGCACTTAAGCAGAACTCCACTGTGAGAGAAGATTTAAAATTCCATTAGCGTCAATGACAGCCAGGCGGCGGGTTTAAGACGGCTCTCGTCTGATCAGCGTCTAAAATGTTCAAGGTAATTGATGATGAAAAAAATGAGCCTGTCACTGCAGGGTGACTGATACCAGTGACTCTCTAATTACAGAGCAGTGCCTTTCTTACAGGCCCTCGCACTTATGTATTGTTGGAAAATCTTGACCCCTTTTCTCTCGACTCAAAGAACAAATGACATTGTACGAGGTACGTATGTGGTCTAACCACATAATGGCTCCTCAGTCTGTCATAAGACATGTGGTTTCCTGGCATGCCCTCCCCCACTATTCACAGTTGCGCTAATTGTGTCAAAAATACAGAAAACTCCATTTTTCCGCCGTGCTTCTCACCGACAGACATTTGACTGAATTCAACACTTACCGACACCGTCTTTGAACTGCTTGAATAACTTGGCACATACAGTAAAGCCCAGAACTGACTAGATAACATTCTGTGTTACACAATATATAATGACATAACAATGTTATTTATATAATTGTGTGCAAAAGATGTATACGTTTTACACTTTTCCTTTTCGAGTTAAACTTAAATTGTTTTACTCATATATTTATCTTTGACCAGTTCATTTTATTTGAATTCATTCCATTTAATTTAAGGTGTTCAGTGGAGCAGTCTCAACATGTGTGTGATTAGCTAGCAGCCTGCCATCGAGCTACCAAACCTCACACAGCTGACGCTAGCTTTCTTCATTAATCTATATGAGTGTAGGAAATATTAGTCATCTTTATACTGTCTTGTTTTTATACATAATCTCAGCATCAAACGTATTGTACCGTAGCTAAACCAGTTTACTGGCAAGGAAACTGGATTCCATCAAATTCTCCTAAATATTGTTTTGTTCCAATGTCCACATGGCTTCATATCTCAACTGACTTTGTTGATTTGATAATTTGGTCATTTTTCTTTTTCTTTTGTGGGTCTACCAAGGGTAAGCAGGCTATGTACTTTATTTATTATATGTACTTTATTTGTGTTTGTTCTTGTTATGTTGTTGTACTGTAGCCTACAGACTAAATCAATACAGTTTACAGTCTCTCACTTATTACCACAAATTCAATGAATCGGTATTTGCAGGAGCTTGGACATTTGCAAAATTCCCGTGATTCACTGCATTCAAAGTACTCAACAGAAACTCTGCTGAAGGTATT
Organism: Brachyistius frenatus; assembly: GCF_029030835.1. Classification (NCBI taxonomy): domain Eukaryota; kingdom Metazoa; phylum Chordata; class Actinopteri; family Embiotocidae; genus Brachyistius; species Brachyistius frenatus. The sequence goes on from NW_027210645.1 coordinate 881,910, forward strand.
TTGATACAAAATAAGTCTTCCATTTGCAAGAGATTTGTCAGGTTTTGTGAATACACTGCGATGAATATTATTTAAAAAGCAGTTAAAGCACTTTTTTCTACAGCAGATGCATCCTTTGTTTTCTATATGACAGTCACAGACCGTTTTGTAGATCTAACACATCTAATCTTCTATAGTGACACAATTTTACCTGGTAGCAACATATTCTTCTTATTAATGGCAGCTGGCAGACACCTTTTTGGTGCATTTCTGCTACTTTTTGATGGGAGTAACTCATTACAACAAGTTGCCTGTAAAAACAGGGGCAATAAAGAAGAACGATAGTCGCACACAATAGGGATGAGAAGAGTACTCGGATGAAACAAGTATCCGGTGATCCTGGTTAATTTCTGGCATCGGCTCGCAACTCTGCTTCTGCCGGTTTGCCTCTGTCTGCTCGCTCCTACCTTGTTAAGATATCTTCACTCAGCTTACTGCTTTCAGTGAGAATATAGTGTAAGGTCGAATGCATTTTTCAATGTGGACTGTCTGCATTAATCACCCAGCTTCCCACTGTCAGTTTATTCAATAATATAATAAAACCAGGCTAATGATCTATACCCCCCCCCTACACACACACACACACACACACACACACACACACACACACACACACACACACACACACACACACACACACACACACACACACACACACACACACACACACACACACACACACACACACACACACACACTATTTGCTGAACAAAGTAGAAAGTAAGTTCTTATTTTTATTTTATTTTTTATATGATAAGTCTGAAATTTGTTCAATTTGTTTCATAGTTTCTGCCCACTTCCAGTTTAAGCTCTGCCCCATCCGAGTACAGATAAGGACAATTTAGTTGATTTAACAGATACAGATACAGATAATGCTGTACTTGCTTGTCCCTAACACATATTAATATTTTTTTTAAATATTAACTAATTGAATATTCAACAATCATGTCCCATCCCTAAGTGGTGTTTCTGGGCCACTTGTGAAACACGTGGCCCAGAAATGTCTGGTCGCATCGCAAAAAAGTCTTGAATGGTCGCGATCTGCTGGAATCCAGCCATTACAAAGTTATCTAGCTAACTCCCTATACAACCTTTTAGTTTAGAGGACAAGCCATGAAATCTAACAAAACTGTCAAGGACAACAATATATTTCAATTGTGAAATCATTAATAAAGATACAGGACATCTAATTTAATAGAAGTGTATGTTTTTGTGTATTATAGTCGATTTTTTTTTGTGGTTTAGTAGGTAGCTGCTTATATAAGCAATGAACTGACATTAAATCAGCGTGAATCATACAGATGAAACCATACAGTTTAAATACATTCATGACTCATTTCAGAGAAGTTGGATAAAAATAATCAGGCCACTATTTCTCATCACATCTCTGCAAATGTTCATGTAAAATGTGCTACTGAGTTTTTACATTCACTGCAAAGACTCCATACAATGAAAATGTAATCACATATTCAATATAATCCTCCGCAAGTTAGAGAAAGGAATTGTTTCAAAGAAAGAAATTTGAGCCAGTTTGTATTCGTGGTACCTCGGTTATGACAGTTACTCCCCACAACGATTTCCTTCTCCACAACCGCGAGAGAACAAGGTCTCATCTGCTGCTTTATTTCACACTTCACTTGCCGCACTCTTTACCGAGCAGGACCTCCGACTCATCAGAGCACCGCGCACCGGCCCAGAGAAATGTTATGCAAATGTTCCTGTGGTCTGTGAGAAGTGGAGAGAGGAGGGGTGGAAGCATATCTGCTCTCGCGCTAGTTTTCTTTTATAGGGCAAACTATTTCCTAGACGATACTGTAATGAAACATCTTCAGCAAAATGGGTATGCATTTCCAGAGACAAATAGCAGCAAGGCAGCAAGGTGAAGTGAAAAAACAAAGAAGTTAAATCAACGCGAGTTCGAGGGATTTAAAAGGTGAAGTAAGGTGTGGCGGTAAGGGCTTTGTATAGGCAATGAATTTGATAAATAATGGAGGATTTTTATGAGAGAAACTACAACTTGAACTCAGTTTCACCTGTGTCGCTATTTGCCCCATTTTTAGAACCAATCCTGGCCCACCTTTAACCGCTTCGCCATCAATAAAATATTGAAAGTAAGAGCAAACGACATGGTTAGATATTCACAGGTGGACATGGTGTAATGTTGACATTATGTGTGGGGGAACTGATGAGGATTTGAGAGGTTGGTGACTGCTGCTACAACCTGGTATTACTGACTGAAAATATGTCTCTGAGGAAGATTTTTTTTATCAGCCGTGACATGATACTGCACATACATAAGTGTCACTGTAATCCATGTATTGTCGTGTTTTGTGAATCAACGCCGACAGTTTTAGCCCTGCTCTTTGTTCCCAGTTGATACAGGGCTGGTTAACTGCTTCCTTCATGCTTTGAAACACTTGCCACTGGACTGATCTGATCCTTTTATATTGCCCTTGGCATCTAGACAGCGGGAAATGAGAGTAAATTGAATCAGTGTTGTGAGTGACAGAAGTATTATGGTCAGGGGTTGGTTGTCAGGAACCAAACTCTCAACAGGAAAGACGAACAAAAAAGAAAAAGGGAAGGCTTTGTAGCTCTCATCTATTAAGGTGCACACTTTCTAGAGATGCAAACAAATAAGGATGCATTATTGGTGCAACGCAGAGTAAAAATGGAAATAGAGACATAAAAACACAGTCGATAAGAATCAAGGACAAATGTCCAACATTCCCTCCGTTTAGAAATGCTTGTTGTAACTTCAGATCTTATCACGATCATCAGATTCAGACCTTTTCCTTCAGTATCAGCAGTACACCAAGTGACTGTACAGTGCAAACAGGAGATGTTAACCACCTGACGTTTCATGTTTTCCATGCTTTCATATAATTCAACTAAAGGCCAAAAGGTGTAAATAGTTTAGTTATGAATGTTTAGGCATTTAATTAGGCTCCCGATCAAAAGATTTTTGTCACCGTTACACACAGCTTCACCTTGGTGCCACTTTGTTTTTGTACGTAAACAATGCTGTGACATCACCCATTGGTTTGTGAACTGTTTTTAATCCTTGAATCTCACATTTGGTCTGCCACCATCTTGATTTTTTTGGAGCCAGAAGTGATTGTATTTGGTTGAACTCGAGAGAAGCGAGTGGTGGAACTGACTCAATCTGGTGGAGAACCCAAGGACACTACGCCATCCCACCCATATGGGAAACCTAACTGCACACCAGGCCTGTCAATCAAACCAGACACACCTAATATTTGATTAATTATGGGATTATTTTTAACCACCAGAACCCTGATCAGGTCATTACATTACATTACATTTAGCTGACGCTTTTATCCAAAGCGACTTACAACATACTGATGTTACACCATCGGGAGCAATTTAGGGTTCAGTGTCTTGCTCAAGGACGCTTAGGCATGTGGACAGGAGGAGCTGGGGACCGAACCACCAACCTATTAGTGTGCAACCCAGTCTACTGACTGAGCTACAGCCTCCCTCCCAGGGCCACAGAGAGATGGATGGAAACAAAGACCATTCACACTCTCATTCACACCTAAGGGCAATTTCTAGAACCACCAATTAACCTGAGGTGCCTGTTTTTTGGATGTTGGGAGGAACACGGAGTACCCAGAGAGAACATGCAAACTCCACACAGAAAGGCCCTGGCCCGGATTCAAATCCCGAACCTTTTTGCTGTGAGGCGACAATGCTAACCACTGCACTACTGTGCCGCCCTCATTGGTCATTGCCCCATTGGCTTCTCTCTTTGGACCCGGAAGCGGCGTCCACTTTTATATACAGTCTATGATTTAAACCTGGCCCTTTGCGCAACATCACAGTAGATGAATTGTAATTGGGAACTGTCTCAAAAGTAAATCCAAAATAGCAGAGGCAGATTCTTCATATTTTTGCCAGCAGCTTTCTCATTTAGAGGGATAGCAGTATCTGTCAGTCACTCTGGCACTTTGGTCCAGTCAGAAATATCTCAGCAATGATTGGAGCAAATTTTTAGTTGCAGTGTGTCTGAATGGTGCTCTATAAATAAACTTGTCTTGCCTTGGATGGATAGCCATGACATTTTATGCAGACAATCCTTTTCCCCAGAGGATGAAACCTGAAAACTTTGATGATCCCCTAATTTTACATCAGTTCTACTAGCTGGTTAATAGTTTTCATTCATCATCTAAAAGATCTCAATATCTTCTTGATCACCTGGAACAACATTCTGTAACATTCCCGATTCCTAGATAACATATGTATCATCTGACGCTACTATGAGATTCATATTTAGGGTTCTGAAATATCTCTGCAACTTTTGGACTGCTGGCCATGAAATTTGGTGAAGCCATTACTGTTCCCTTCAGGATGAAATGCAATTTAATGTAACTTGTGATCACTTAGTGACATTATCAGGTCAATACTTTAATTGGTCCACTCATTTCACTGATTTGTTACCAGAATGTCACAGTCTGTCCTAATTGTTTAGTTTTGTCTTCTGGTTTTTCAGTTTTTTCTGTTCATTTCCTTCTTTTTTTTTTCGGGTGACTTACCTCTTGTCATTATTTCTGTTGTATTCCCGCCTTTGTGATTGTCTTTACTGTGTGTAGTTATCTCCCTGCCCTCCTGTGTATGAAGTTTGCATCCTCCCTACCTCCTGTGTCTGATCATTGTTGTCATCAAGCTCGTCATTTCCAGTTATCTTCCAGTGTTTTTGTACGTTTTTGCGTTTAGATCTGTTTTCTCCTGGGGGACCTTGTTTTGTCTTGCCCCTTCCCTGTACCTCTGCTCCTTCTCTGTTCTTTGAGGTTATTGAGTTTCTGGATCAGTGACTGAGCTGTTGGGTTACCTTTTCAGTGACTTCTGCCTGTTTGAACTGGATTTCAGTTTGAAATCAGTGCGTTGAGTCAGTGCGTTTGAGTCCATCCATTAGTTTGTAACAATAGATAGACAACTTAAAACAACTTCATTTTCATGTGGACAATTTACATGACAACCTTCTAACAACGTGATACCCGGTTTTGTCCCTGGCTTCTTCCTTTGCTTGTTTTTTTAACTAAAGACACTTCAGACCTCCTCTCATTACATACTATACACCCTACTGTCTATGTATGCGTGGAATGTGGCCCTTTTAAGCATTTTTACATCTTTTTAGCCTGCTATTACCAAACTCGAATTCACTGCATATATATACAGTGTATGGTCCATGATCCGTTGAGGATTGTTTTCAGTCGTTTCATCCCACTAAGCATAGACCTCAAGTTAATTTTTAAACTATTGGAACAACCTTTAACCAATCGGCATAAACACCGTATATCGTATGTTGTATGATGAAACTTTACCACAGCCGCCATTATTGTAACTACTTCAACGTCATCACGCTTAGCCACCACCACTGGCGCTGAATAATGTGAACAGGGTTTCCAGACTATAATCACAGCAAAGACTTACACTGTGAGCAGAAGTTGGGTGGAGCCAGGCTGGTATATGTTGCAATTGCTATTTCCACATTTCTATCCACACCATTATTTACATAGATTTTGTAAAGGCCCAATGTAAACATTATGATGTTTTTGCACTTAAACATATACTGTAATTAGAATTGAAGAAAACAAAAAAATGCAATGATTTTTTTTTTTAATAGCTTCTGGCCCAGTTCTAGTGTGAATATAAATCCAGATTCTTTGTGACATAAACAGACAGATTGCCACTCTGCCATAGCCCATTAATAGTTACATACGTAAAAAATAATTCAATGAATGTATCATGGAAAAGCTCTTCTGATTAAACTACTGTACATAAAAGTAAATACTTCCCTGGGAAAGCAAAGATAAAGAACCGGAGGATATAACCTAAAGGTCAGCTATTAATTCACTTTCCCCTGGGGACACAACTGCCAAGGTCATGCAGCACCATGGCCCTGAGTCTTTCTCACCTCTGAAGCAAATGAGCACCGTGTCATCTTACATCAAGACGTGATAGCGTGTAGTTTCTCAAAAGCATCATCCTGCTATCACAATGCACACTCTTACTAGAGCGGTTCATCCCGGCACTTTAGCAGGATCTGCTGTGGGACTGATGAACAAAAGGCTAAACAGCACAAAGGATAAAAACAAATTCACATATTTGATGGTAATTCATGCTCTCTGAGGATACTGCTCTTGGATGTTGTTTGGGCTTTGATTATTTGGATTTCAGTATGAGTAAACGTCTTTTCCTTTTCGTATTAGTTAGTAACCCACACGTACATTTCTCACTACGGCCTGCCAATTGCTGATTTAATATTCAAGCTCTCAATACTCCAGATAACTCAGCTATAAACAAAAACGTTTTACTTTCCTGGAAGGAATATACAGGTTGAAAACATCTTTAATATATTTTCTATAGATGTGAGTTTGTGAAGTATATGCCAATAACCCTGTACTTTCATGGGAAAAAACAAAAACACTAATTTATAGTCCCATTTCACCTTGGTATCTGAAGAGAAGATAAGACGCTATTTCTCAGTGATGCATGCACGTCATGCATCAGTAAACAGATCTCTGGATACCTGTGATGGCCTGTCTGTTTTTGATCTATACGCTCTAGCTCTGTGTTGCAGGAGGCTGGAGCCGGCCATCAGACGGATTGGGAACAGCTGGGCCTGGTGTCGCCACATCATAAAGTCTCCACCCTTCTTCACTTCAATGAGACTTCTCCACTCACACGCATGTTTTTGCCATGCCACACAGCATCCATCCATCCATCCATCCATCCATCCATCCATCCATCCATCATTCATTCATTCATTCATTCATTCATTCATTCATTCATTACTGCCTGAACAGACTACCACACATCATGTGTTTTCCTTTGTCCTTTGGGGTTTAACTTTGTTTTTGAGGTTTTGAGCCGGACCGTGACAAACATACAAACAATAAAATGTACCTGTAAGGCTGTATTACATATTTAAAAGTTACATTTTTATATACAGATTTGTAACAGTTGATAAAGTTGTTGAAATTAGTGGGTCAGCATTTGTTGCTGTTGGCAGTTCACCCTTTGAAACCTTAACTCTTAGCTTATTGGTAACTCAATAAATAATTACGTTGCCACTTAAAAACAATTCCTCCAAACTAGATAGAAAAACATCGACTTTTGTGGTTGGCGTGATGCCATTGTTTGACGATACCCTTTAAACCATTACAAATTATCATTAAATAGTTAATTGAAGAATTCTTTTCATTTTCTGTGACCACATTTTGCTAAATTTAGGTCACAAAAACTACTTATTTCATCTTTTTCACAATCTTTCACTAACACTAAAGGAGACTGTGTCGAGCCATGCCAGGGACTCTTAAGGGTGTACTTAATATGTTCTCTTGGGACCATGAAGATCTCTGTCAAATTTGAATGGCAATCCATTAAATCAGTTAGATATTTCACTAAAAAACAAAAAGTTAGACCTCCAGGTAGTGCAAGTGGAAAAGTCAAGGAAACACTACAGTGTGTTCATTTAATTATCTCAGGATACATGATTGTCTGTGTGGCATTTCATTACAATCCATCCAAGATTTGCAGAGATATTTTTGTGTAAAATTACTGAACAGGACTACCATCCCGTGGGGTGTGCTGTTATGAAGCATGGCTAAAAAAAAAAAATCCTTTAGACAGATGGTAGGAGACCGGTTGCCAACAACATCCATGCTGGCGTGAAAGTGATCTGCTTTGTTAACCCAACCACCCTTGTGGCCTTAAACAACATCATACTTTACCTTCTGACAGTTATTATTCAACCACAAGACGTCTTTGTTGAACATCGCATGTTCACCTTTCTTATAGACAAATAGCTAATGGGCTTTTTTCTCTTGTGGGAAAAATCTACCAACTAAATGCTTCTTAACCTGGTGGATATTGAAGGAGGCTCTAATAGTCAGATCCAATGTGCCAAACACGTTTACCTATACAGGATGTAATATCTGTAATTATTTAACCTATCACCTCAGTAGCTCAAGGAGCACATGCAGTTTATCCATAACTCAAGAGAGAGAAAGAGATTTCCTTGAGACTACTGACAATATTTGCAGGCCAACAATATTTCAGATCCAGACTTGTGCCCATGTACCTGTTCATATACTTTCAAATAAGATGAATATATGTCTGTCTGAGCCACCCTGCCAATGACTAAGCCTACAAACTAATCATCTTATGGCTAGAAATATGCTGGAATGGGACTAGTGGTATCTGAGTCTTGGCAGCTGAATATGATCTTAGAAAAACTTTCTGTGGCAATTTGCCTTGATCAGTACTTTTAACTAAAAGAACAAAAATTCTCCCAAACAACATGAATCGGTTGCTATTTCAGGCAAGGCTACAGACAGTGCCATTACCTGATGTAAAATTGAGCCTAGAATATAACAGAATAGTTTATGGTGACGTGTTAACACCATAAAATCTAAACTTTTACCCAAAAAACTAAAAAAAACTAAAATGAAAATTTCTAGTCAAAGCTAATTTAACATTACATCTACACTCATTAAGGACGCACTAACCACAATTAGTTTTATATCAGCTAAAGGACCCAATGACTGGGAGTCATATGAATGATGTTGCTTGTTGAAACGCACTTGTGGTGAATTATTACCAACTTTGCAGTTCCCTTCCTGCACAGCACATTGATGCAGCCAGCTGCCGAACAAAGTGGAGCATTTAGGCCTGAAAAAGACCTTTTCCACAGGAGATGGTGAAGCCCAAAACGGAGTGTAAAGAGAGTGATCTGTGTTACACGTGTAGCAATTCCAGCACGGACCTAACACTTGAGCAGAGAGCACACAGAACATTTTGATTCAAATTTTTGGGGAGCAGAAAGAAAAGTTGAAGGGGGGACAAATCTGGCAAGTAGAGGTGGTGAGGAGACACGATTGGGCTGTTGCGCACAAGAAAGTCAACAGGCATATTGTTATGTTGGAGAACCGAAGTGCCATTGCACCACATACAGGTCATTTGCACTAAATGTTTTCCCTCAGAAATCTTAAAATGTTACAGTTGAACTCGAGTCTGACCTTGTGGGATGAATGCACGCAAATGTAATTGTATCATTGCCATAGAATTTCTGAAGTATTCCAAGTCTCCATTGCTGATTTCCTGAATAAAATTTGATCTGAGCTCGCTGCTCAAGATCATGGTGAAATCTCAAATTCGCGCATACAAGTGTTTACCAAGACTTGGGTAACACAGGTGTTAACATCAATCAAGCAATATCACTTGAAATCAGTTGAAAAAATGACTGCGTCCCCCTCCTTCATTCACTGCGTTGTGCAACGGAAACTTTTGTCAGAACGTTTTGATTGCAACTCGTATGTCAGTGGCACCTTTAGCTATATTTAAATGTATAAATAAAAAATGTACTGAATTTATGTATTTGCATTTCCCCTTCCAGTATTTTGCACCTTCAAGCAAAAAACACCCAATATTACATATTCATTCAGGCAAACACCCAAATTGGACAGCGAGTGTTAAATTGCACATTTGAAAGACGCGATCCTCACTGCACGTCGTTAGTAGATCTGCTTGGACATTTTTTTTGCGGGTGATGTAAAGTTTGCACGAGATTTTACACATGCAACCCTTTAATAAATCAGACCCTATGTGTGCTGAAAGCATCTGCCTGTTGAGGGCGAGAGCGGTGAGAACAAAACAAAACAAAGCTGCAGGTTGGAAAAACAAAAATAACGAGCTAAAAGACATTATGAAGCACTGTAGAGTTGATTGAAATGTAGTCCTGAGTAATAATTCTTTGTGGGATTGAATCATTCTTTTGATGCCATTTGGTCCACTGATGTGGTAAAAAAAAATGTTAATCATAGCCACCTTAATCTTTGCGCTTTGTTTATAATTTTCATTTGCATCTAATTTGAATTAATTTGCGGTGTTCTTGAATATTTATTTAAGTGACTAGGTAATAATACTCCTGATTATCACCACCTGAAAAGCTCATCCACTTTCCTCGCTGCAGGAACATTCTTCCCTCTCCATCAGGCAGCCAAGATCCCTTCCTGCAACTGCTATTTGTCAGCGTTCTTGACATTATTGTTGCGTGTGACACTATCTTGTTGTGTGCCATTAAGCTCTCATAAGTTGATTTGTCAACACATTGTAATGTGTCAAGTACAAAAGCATGAAGCCTGGGAGGACATGTATGAGAATAATAGAGGGCCGAGGGGGACGTTAACTCGCCCATCTATTAATTGCACTCGCTGTTGTCTGCAGCCTGACATTATGAAAGGCAGAGGCGGTGAGCAGTAAGACAACAACAAACTAAAGAGAGTGCATTATCTTTAAGAAAATGCATTTGATATTTCTTCAGTGCGATACTTAGAAAGCAGCTCTTGAAATGAATCCTATAACTTGTGACAGTTGCACCGCGGCACCCAGAGAAATCAATGGTTGCCAACTAAATGCTTTTATTAGCTTTTGATAGGAGCAAAGCAGATGACAGGAGCGACAGAGGGGCATGTCTGTCAACGTGACGCCCTCGTGAGAAAATTAATGCCGAATTTAATCCATTATTCATTATTTACATAATTGATGAGATTGTCTGGAGGCCTTATTGATATAAAGTAACAGTTCTTAAAATGAGAGGTTTCACAGGGCGACGTAGCCGGTCCAATTTATTGTCCTGTTGTCCTGATGCACCAATCGGAGAGTCTTAATCGAGTTAGGTAAATCACCACCTGTACACCAGCAAACAGGATGATTTCAGGCTGCGAGCTCCGCCGTCGTTTGTCTTCCTCCTCCTCCTCCGTTTCCCCACAAGATGACTGGGATTAAATGGGCCATATTTATCATCAGTGACAAATTTAAGGGACATGTTCCACCTGTCAGTTGGCGACACTTTGATAAAGTCAAAGCAAACAATGCGCTTTTAATCCTGCTCGGACTGACAGTGATTCACATTCGCAGATTTACAATCCATGACAAAGCAAGTGGTTGCACACGTCATTGTTGTTGCCACAAAGGTCCAATAAACCTGTAATAATTCAATCTGTATCAGTTCATCATCCTTCCTCTCCCACACTAGCAGACTTCTTGACTATCTGAAAGGCTGTGATCTATATTAGATTTTTATTTAACTTTTACTTTCTCTTTGCCTGTGGTAAAGAGACGCAGAGTGGCGATGTGCAAACGTGCTCTGACAGCTGCAATGATACTGAGCTGGTGTTAGCTGTTGGTGGAAGAGGGAGACCTTTGATGGCTAATTAGTGCAGGCAGCTGTCAGAACAGTAATGGTAGAGATTTGAAAGTTTTGATACTACGGTCATATTTATGCTTTCGCAGCTCGCTTTGTTCTCCCAGGGATTATTGGGTTGCCGAGGACGGCTGCAGAGAGAAGCAGGAGAGGAGAGGAGGGGGGGACATCAGATTTCCTCTTTCCCGCATTGGATGTGACCACATTAATTATAGATCCTGGGAAGCAGCAGTTACGTTCATTCGGCATATTTTTAGAATATGAGAGGCTGATTTATTTATTTAATCAAGGCGACAGGTGTCAGCTCAGTTCAGAAAAAAGATACTGAAAGCTGCTTAAAGTTGTCAGACGGTGGCATTTCGAGCAGGCTGAGGTGTGAAACATCTATTTGTGAATTCTTGCCTGAAGCTAAAGGTGTAGGTGAGGGCCTAACTCACTGTGGCTCTTACATTTAATATGGAGCCACTTACAGTATAACATGCAAATGTCATCATCAGTTATAACCAGGGTTTGACATAATATGAACAAAATTTGTTGAAGTAGAATGATACCAAGAATGAGCACAACTTTTTTAACGGATAGTTTGTGCTCAGTGCACTAAAAGCAAAATTTGCAGGCAAAGAGTTTTTTTTTCCATTATACAAGTAGTTCCGACCCAGCGATCTGATTGGTCAACAGAACATTTGGAACGTGCTCAAATCAGCATGACATCACACCCTGCTCATCACTAGAAATATCCCTCCGCCTCCTCAATGGGAATATATGATTGGAATTGAATTTAATATAATATGCAGTGTTATTTGTTTTTACTTGTTATAGGTCTATTGATTATTATTATTATTATTATTATTATTATTATTATTATTATTATTATTGGGAGTCTATTGAGAGAGAGGTTTTTTTAGAGCCCCTAGTGGCCCTCAGTAGTATTGCATTTTGAAGGCATTTCGACGTTGGCTTTACTTTTCAGACCCCGAGGCTGCGTCCATTTTTACATACAGTTTGTGACTTTGACCAAATCTGTCTCGTAAAAATGAATAATGAATCATTTCCTGATTAAATCTGACCTAACGTAAACATTTTGGGTTGTTGAATTGAATTTTATGTTTCTGTGTTCAGTAACATTAAGGATATTGTTTCTAGTCTTCAGGACTTTGCACCGTATAAAATCCAGGGCTCTGGCCAGATAGCTAGATGCTAATAGCTAAGTACACACTCTGAACTAACTAAGGGGGGAATAAACATTCCGAACGCTGGTGTTGGAGCACTTCTTTCTTTTGGGGAGGGGTCACCTCAGAGTAAGAAGCTATTTGAGGCGCTGTTCTTCTTCATACAACACTTCTTCTGTACCTGCAATTTTACGTATGCACGGGGCATGGATAGACCGATTTGTCCCGTATGTCTTTACCTGACAGAGTCACTTTCTGACACACTGACTGATCAGAGTGGAGGAGACTGAAGTCTAAAGCTGAGGTGTTCAAAGGAGTAAGAATGAAAAGTAATCACAGAAATGACCAAAGAGCGAAGAGTACAGTGCTTTGTGGAAGCATTTTGGACATCTTGTTGTTCTGTTAACGACTATGTATTGCCAAAAACAATCACTGAGAAGCACAAATCAAGATTTTCTACTTGCGTAGACATTATTGTCGATTTTAGTATTGTAGACCTCGCAGAAGAAAATGAATGTATTGGTGGATGCTTGCTTGCATATGGAAAGTCATTCTTCAAGGTTTCATATTTGGATCAGATTTCAATTAATCTGTAATCTCAACTGTATTTCCAGAAACACTTCTGAAAGGAAAAAATAATCACAACAAAAACACTGCATGAGAGCTTGGTTTTGGTTTTAATCTCTGTATGGAACGCACATTTTAGCTCATAATGGGACAATTCTATACAACAAGGCTATCCCCGACTAAAGCTAGTATAAGCCAATCGTTGACCAGTGATTGCATGTTTATATTCATTTAATTATTTAAATATATATATATTTGGGGCATCAGAAAATGGTTTGATTTCCAGGGCAGAGAAAGATTGTGATAAGTAACACTATTAACACTGTGCTGCATTATAGAGAAATATAAAACCATAATAATGAACTTTTAAAACATAACTTTTACAAGTGCAAGCATGAAGCGAGCCGCCTGTTCACGCCAATGCTAACGTCAAAAGCAGTAAAGATTCTGAATGTGTCCAAACAACCAGCGATGAGACTGAACATTTATTTATTGTATTTCAACAAAGTATTTTTATGTTATCCTGATCTGTCTCAAGGCTACAACCAGATTATTGACAGCCAGGACATAGAAAGACCTACAACCTGTGTGTGTGTGTGTGTGTGTGTGTGTGTGTGTGTGTGTGTGTGTGTGTGTGTGTGTGTGTGTGTGTGTGTGTGTGTGTGTGTGTGTGTGTGTGTGTGTGTGTGTGTGTGTGTGTGTGTGTGTGTGTGTGTGTGTGTGTGTTTGGTAACTGGCTTCATTCTGACCAACACAACATATTTGAAAAAGCTGTCAGACTTAAACTTTTCATTATGGGACACTTTATAGCTGATTACAGAAACGTAGTCATTGCTGTCGTAGTAGTTGCTGTCTCCTGCACTTCACAGTGGCTTCTACTAATGTTACTGCTCACACACTCTCTTCCCACAACCTGGACCCACTACACATAAATCAGTCCCTGGATTACACACAAGGCCACCTTACTAAAGAAGGCTTGTCCAGCGACAAATATCTCTGTAAATTGTTGATTACATCTCTGGCAAGACGCATCTTTTTTTCTTTCACCGACCAAACAACGAATGAAATACTGGTTCCAAAAACGTTTCTTGTTAACTAACGCTAAGTCTACCATTACGGAGCAGCCCCAGTAATAACCGATTTTTTGTTGTTGTAAAAGACAGGCATAAGTCTCTATAACACAGCTAACTTAAAAAAAACAACAACACATTATATAGAGTGGCCGTAGTCAGTGTCATTCCCATGATATGAAAATGTACTGCTTCAGTAAAATAACTGTATGTAGTTACTGATTACACAAACAAGCAGTGAGTGTGTTTACTCTGACACACTGGTTGCCAACCACGTCTGTCTGTTCATAGCGTATCCATTAGATAGCACTCTGTGTCTAATGGATGAGAAAGCAACTTACCTGTTTTTTTTTGTTTTTTTGTTTTTTTTGAGGGGGTGGGGGTGGGGGTTGTGGATGCCATTAATGAGGCCCAGCCGAGGGACTCTCCCATTCTCACATGGCACTTCAAACAATGAGGCCATTAGGACTTGGCAGGGAACATGATACATCCCAGCTCTAATTTGTTTAGTCCAGGGATTAAATTAACTCATCTAAGAGCTCATTTGCAAAATGAGAAGATTAAGTCCCACCCCATCTCTGGTGTTTGCTCGTGTCACCTTGGGTGGAATTTCCTCCAAATGTGGTGCAAAATGATCAATACCCTGAGTAGTGTAAAATGGCAGGTGACAACCTCTGAAGGGGAGATGTGATAATGGATCCCACACCACGTCTGATACCAGCAGCATGTCAGTAGCCTCTTCCTCCGACACCCCCCCCTTGCGGTCTGCGCGAGGTGTATCATATCAGCTGATTGTTTTCAATGTGACTTTGATTGATATCAGATCCACGCTGTTGTCTAGTTCACCGACCAGAAGCTGGCTCTCCCGGGGTATTGTGTACCTGCGCGTCACTGCATTACCTTCGCTACAACTCCGCTTTCATGCATGCAAACTCGCATCTGCTCCAGTTGCCCGTCCGGGATGTGTCATGTTGTGTAGATCAAAGGGAGTGAATGGAGTCACTCAATTTTGACAGATCAATACACCCTCTCAGGAATGTGTCCCACAGCATGACAGCTCGAATATCGGCTATTTCTTTCTGTCTCTATCGCTCTTCTTTTATTTGTCATTTCTAGACAATTTTTTTTTAACCACAGAAGGAAGAAGGCCCTGCTGTGGTTTGACGTGCTTCAGTGACTTCATCGTAAAGTTAAACGCTGTAAAGGTAGAATATTTCGAAGGAAGGACATACAGTTAATGGCCACAGGAAACTTGGAGTACATCACCATTCACCGAGAAATAGAGCATGAGTGCATTAAAAGTAGGACAAGATGAGGTGACGAAGGTGCTTCCTGATAGTGAGCAGTATGTGTTTTGCTGCAGAGCGACTTTGTCGTTCTGTATTTTGAAACGAGTGTCTACAAAGTGTGACTTACCCTCCATGTCCTTGCAGACCCAACTCCAGCAACTCATGATTTCCATCTAATGCAAACACTCCAACCTAGTCACATGCCAAAGCATGTTATACATCCATCAGTCCACTAGATGTCACCGTGTCAGTGTTTCGTTTTGCCTCTCCGATGCATGAAAAGTAACGTACTTCACGTAGAGACATCAAAACCACGTCGTAAGGGTCAGGAAAAGCTCACTGTTTGGGTAGAATCAACACATTTTACATAAGTAATGCTACTTACGTCACATTAATTACTTAACATATATACATTTAATACTTTATGTCAGGAGCTAACTTACATTACTTTAAAAAAATCCAAGTTAACTTGTGTTTACTCACAGACTTGAACAATCGTCTCCCATCGTCAATTTGTTTTTTTTTCTCCGCTGTGTATTTATTGTTGTTATTTCCCACTTTGTACTGAAACCTACAAACAACGTTAACACAGTTTGCTGTGATTTAGTCATTAAGAAAAAAGTATTCATCCTCCAATTTAATTTGTAACTATTGCACATGCAACCTGTAGCAGAGGCAGTACGCATTTCTTGCCCTACTTGAAAGACGCAGGATGGAGTGATGTTATGTATGATCAGGAGTCTAAACAGGGCGTTTCATTTTGCAAATTGACTGGATACCCTTCTGTTTATTCTCGAATGGTGGAAAATAGCCTTTATTGGGACTTAATGCATTGAAGGGTTAATATCAGTTTGGTCTCTGGGATCAGTGGACAGATTGGGTTCAAGGAGCACTGTGAACAATATAGTGACATCTAGTGGTGAGGCTACAGATTGCAACCATCCGAACACCCCTCCGCTCAACCTCCCCTTTCACGCATGTAAGAAAATCTTACATGCGTGAAAGCAGGCGTTGGTTTGTCCCTTCTGGGCTACTGTATAAACATAGCAGTGCAACATGGTGGGCTCTGTAGAAATAGTTCAATGTTTATTAATAATGTCCTGCTGCTTTTTTCCCCCAAACATATGCAGGAGCCTCAGTAATCCATTTTGATCACTCCAACCTGAGCTGATGATGAGTTGAGGTGAAGAAGTGGGGCAAAGAGAGGGAAGCAGCAACCGCCTGTCCGTCGACATTTTGTGCTAAGCAAGTTCTACATATTGACACACTTTCGAAGAGCCAAGGTGGGCTGACACTCTCACAGCTGAGGTGGTTGGCCTATATCTGGATCAAGGCCTCCAGTAATTGTAATCCAGTCTGTAATTTGAGGTATAAATCCTGATAGGCTGTTCATCCTGCTGCAGCCTGGCCTCCACCTGCTGCTGCTGCTGCTCCTCCTCCTGCTGCTGCTGCTGCTACTCCACCTGCTGTTGCTGCTCCACCTGCTGCTGCTACCCCACCTGCTGCTGCTACTACAACCTAGCCTCCTGTGGTGGCTGCGGCCTGGGCCTGTTCATCCTGCTGCAGCCTGGCCTCCACCTGCTGTTGCTGCTGCTCCTCCTGCTGCTGCTGCTGCTACTCCACCAGCTGTTGCTACTCCACCTGCTGCTGCTACCCCACCTGCTGCTGATGCTCCACCTGCTGCTGCTGCTACTCCACCTGCTGCTGCTGCTACTCCACCTGATGCTGCTGCTCCACCTGCTGCTCCACCTGCTGCTGCTGCTGCTCCATCTGCTGCTGCTACTACAACCTAGCCTCCTCTGGTGGCTACAGCCTGACCCTCCTCAATCTGCAACAGCCTAACCTATTGCTTATTGGTTTGGACATGTTTCATCCACTAAAACCTTCCTGGCCTTTTTGGCTTACAATCATTTATATTTTCTGGATCACATCAGCTCCTACAAGCTGCCTTTCTAGCAGGTACACACGGGAGACTGCCATCATTTCTAACGGTGTTGGTACATTGGACTTTAGTTTATCAACCAGGGACATTTCAACCTTCTGGTTTACAAAGACTTTTGGACTTCCCACTTGGTATGTAACAAAGCCTGTTTCTTTGTATTCTCACATGTTCTTGCAGCAGTTCCACGACTCCTCTGCTTTAATTTTGACCAAACAGTCATTGAAAGATAACCAAATGCAACATTTTAGTACTGTCCTCAGCCGTGTATTAATCATTCTTATGTTATTCATCTCTGGAAATGTTCACCCAGACCCTGGGCCCGCTATTCATTGTCCCACTGCCTCTAATCTGTCGTTTAATGATTTTTGTGACCGTAAATCATTGGGCTTTCTACATGTCAATATCTGTAGTTTGTTGCCAAAACTTGACTATTTAAAATCTTGGGTGCACACTGCAAACCCTGATGTTCTGGCTGTCTCTGAATCATGGCTTAAGAAAGGTGTCTCGGATCTAGAAATTTGAATACCCGGTTACAACGTCTTTCGTCAGGATAGATCCACCAAGGGTGGCGGCGTGGCTTTATTTGTAAAAGACCATTTGCAATGTTCTGTTACGCTGTCTAAATCAGTCCCCAAACAATTTGAACTGTTACTGTTAAAACTTAAACTATCAACAAATTTCATTCTGTCTGTAGCTGTTTGCTACAGACCACCCTCTGCTCCAGCATGCACATTAAGAGCTCTCGGTTTACTGTTGGCCCCTCACATTTCCTCTGAGTTTGTCCTTCTGGGTGACCTAAACTGGAATATGATCAACCCCCCTGATTTAGTTACACAGCAATTTGATGCTTTAAACCTCTTTCAAATTGTATCTGAGCCAACCAGACATAATTTGAAATCACCGTCATCTGCCACACTGATCGATATCATTCTCACTAACACTCCATCAAACTACCGATCTGGAGTCTTCAGTCAAGACTTGAGTGACCACTGTGCCATTGCATGCGTTCGCTCCGGCCTCTCTGTCAAACGTCCACCGGTGATTGTGACCAAGCGCTCACTGAAAAACTTTGACAATCAGGCCTTCCTGCATGATGTTTCAGCTGCGTCTTGGGAAAGAATCAATCTTATCCCCTCAGTGGAAGACGCCTGGTCTTATTTCAAAAACACCTTTAGCCGAATCATTGAGAAACACGCCCCATTGAAACGATTCCGGACGAAGAATCGATACAGCCCCTGGTTTAGTCATGATTTGGCGGCTCTGATCCGCCTAAAAAACACCTCATGGCGGAGAGCGAGGTCTTCCCAGTCTGCTGCTGACTGGCTGGCCTTCAGACAATACAGGAATAAGACAACACAGGCGATCAGGAAGGCCAAAATCAGTCATTACAAAGAAGAATTCTCAGCCAGTGGCTCTGACGCCAAGAAATTTTGGAAAACAGTAAAATCCATGGAAAACAAACTTGCTTCTCCGCATCTACCCACTTCTTTGATCTTTGATGACATTGTCGTTACTGATAAACAGCGCATGGCCACACAACTCAACCAACATTTCGTGAACTCGTCTAATTTCCTTGGTGCAGCTGCCCCTGTAACAGATTCACCTAACACCCCTACTTCATCACCCAGCGTTAACAGCTTCTCCCTTCAACCTGTTAAGGTTTCAGAAGTCCTGGATGAGCTCATTAAATTAGATTCAAACAAGTCAGCTGGATCTGATGGGCTTGACCCCGTGTTTTTAAAATCAGCGGCTCATATTATTGCTTCCCCTATTACAAGACTGTTTAACCTGTCATTTCATTTGTCTGTTTTCCCCCTTGACTGGAAATCGGCTACGATTCTCCCCCTCTTTAAAGGAGGCTCTGGCTCTGACCCGAACTGCTACAGGCCGATTTCCATCTTGCCCTGTTTGGCCAAAGTCTTAGAGAAACTGGTACATAAACAACTAATTCACTTCATTGACTTAAATCATATTTTGTCTGACCTGCAGTCTGGGTTTAGGAAAGGCCACGGATGTACCACCGCTACACTAAAGGTCCTTGATGATGTCATCTCCGCCATGGACAACAAACAGACTTGTGTAGCTGCCTTTATAGATCTAGCCAAGGCTTTTGACTCGGTCAACCATAACATTCTCCTGCATAGACTTACCAGCATTGGCTTGTCCAGTAGATGTTGCAACTGGTTTGCTAGCTACTTGGCTGGTCGTGTCCAGCGGGTGAAGACCGAAAACATCATGTCTGAACCTCTTACCATCTCTAAAGGTGTGCCTCAAGGCTCCATCTTAGGCCCTATTTTGTTCTCCATTTATATTAACGATGTAGCCAAAGCTGCAGGAAATTCCAGGATTCATCTGTATGCTGATGATACCATCTTATATTCAGCTGGTCCTTCACTCCACTCTGCTGTATCCACTCTTCAACTAAGCCTCACCTCCATCCAACAGTCTTTCCACAACCTCCATCTGCTCCTCAACTCCAAAAAAACCAAATGTATGCTGTTTGACCGGAAAAACCTCATCATCCCCAGCCCCCCCAACATCTACAGTGCTGATGGCTCAGAGCTGGAGTTTGTCAGCTCCTACAAATACCTTGGCTTCTGGTTGGACTCATCTCTCTCATTTAATATACATATCAATAACCTTCTAGCTAAAGTCAAAGCTAGACTGGGTTTCCTGTATCGAAACAAGGCCTCCTTCACACACTCTGCCAAACTCACCCTTGTGAAAATGACCATCCTTCCTCTATTTGACTACGGCGATATAATTTATAAAATGGCATCTAAGACCACCCTCAGAAAACTGGACACACTCCACCACTCAGCAATCCGTTTTGCCACAGGTGCCCCCTTCACCACCCACCACTGTGATCTCTACAGACTGGTGGACTGGCCCTCCCTTCACACCAGGCGGCTACAACACTGGCTGCTCTTGGTCTACAAATCCCTTTTGGGAATGACCCCTCGCTACCTCTCAAATCTTCTGCACATCTCGGACAGCAATCGCCATTTAAGATCAAGTGACTTCATTAGGCTCATCATTCCAAAAGTCCGTACTGTGTTTGGTCATAACGCCTTTCATTTTGCCTCTGCAAACGACTGGAACTCACTTCAAAACACACTCAAACTAACAGCTCTCACCTCTCTCAACATGTTCAAACTAAAGCTGCAACAAATCATAGTTGACTGCTGTACCTGCTGACCAGCCCTTGCTTCTCTCTCTCTCTCTCTCTCTCTCTCTCTCTCTCTCTCTCTCTCTCTCTCTCTCTCTCTCTTTCTCTCATTTTTATAAAGAAAATCCAGTAATCTGCCTTTTTCATTTTATTTATTTATTTTTTATTAATTTTATTGTTTATTTTGGTACATAGTGTTTATTAATTTACCCATATTGTCTTTAGCCTTTTCCTCATGTGTTTGTCATACTGTTTTGTATCTGTGCTGTTTGTGTCACTGTGTGGACTGTGCTGACAGGTCATCATTGTAAATGAGAATTGGTTCTCAATTGATTTTACCTGGTTAAATAAAGGTCATATGAGAAAAGAAGAGCAAAAGGTCCTGCAGAAGATGGTGTAGCCCCCACAGAGCCCTAATCTAGGATTACATGAGGAGACAAAAGACATTGAGACACAGAGACAAATGAAATCCACAAAATTGAAATGGCAAGTTCTCCAAGATGCGGAACAGCTTACTTTGTACCTTGAAAAACAGTGTGCAGATGCACCGAGGTGCTGTTTTGAAGGGAAATGGTGCTCACATCAACATTGTTCTCTTTGCTGCCCTTTACATAAAGTTAATTGACAAATAAAAACAATTCACAAAATTATTTTTGAAAGCGGAGTCACAGGGGCTTAAACTCTTACACCATGAAGAGATAAAAAAAAAAAATCTCCGAAATAAAAAATTGAAAATAGGACTACTTTTATGAAAATTTGGCTTCTTTTTTGGCTAACGTTAGCAGGCCAGCCACGATGTTAACAGCCTTCAATCATCTTGAGGCCCTGCACCAAGCTAACCTGCTACATGTGGGTTTGTTCACCGAACAGAGACCAAAGTCGCCCTCTATCGAACACAGATACTGAGGCTTTGGGTGTCAGCCGGTTACCGACTACCGATCCGATACTAGTGTTTGATTAATTCGCTGTTTTCCTTGCTGTGTGTAATTGACTGGGATCATTAGGCTTGACTTCACTGCATGAAATAACTTCAAAACAGCTGACACTTTGTTGTTAACTTCCTCCTTTCTCCTTCGAGCAAAATGATGGACACTCTTGATGACGTAGTTCGCACACATAGATGTAAACATTTAATTGAATAGTTCAGCCTAATTGTCACCGATACTCAAACCAGATGTTTGATAGCTGTTAGTGTTGAACTGATCTAACTATCCAATAGTTACAACCTCAAAGTCAACGCCCAAATGTTTAACAGGCTCCCAGCCCAAAACCATTTTTTGTCATATCCATTTTGTATCCAGATTTATTTTTTATTAATCTGAACAGCTAAAAAACACATGAAATGCGATTCTTTTCAAATCAGATCCAAACTACATTTGGAGGTGGTTTAAATTGTGATTCCAATTGGCTTTCTATAGATGCGTCTCAGTCCGGACGCTCCGGTAGCCAAGACCGGATTTCTAGCACCACTCGCAACACAACACACGATGACGACGTCATTTTTAGAGTTCAAGTGAGCAGAATCTACGCTACTATTCTCATGTATCTTGAAGTGATTGACTCTGCAAAGTGGGAGCATTCTCGGAGTATAAAACCACTGAAAGCACTGTGCATGGATCAATACACAGAAAGGCATATGCAGAGAAGTATTCATTATAAACAGGTTACACAAGGATGCCTCACACCATATGGTCATCTAAATATTAACAATGTAGCTACTTATACCTACAAGCTACTTAAACCAATTAGGCATCCACAGCATCACAACTGTTGCTTATTAACATTTGTGCAAAACATCCCACAACGTGTCTGCCCGATTATACAATTATATTATTCATTGGCTTTAGAATTGTACCGTATACTGTATATGCACTGTATATGCACTGTATGTGTGTGCGTGTGTCACATTGCTGCGTGCTGATGTATTCTTGTCTTGTCAAGGGAACCACATGTCTCCACATTGCATCAGTCTTACTGTAGACAAGTGTGCACAAGTGGCAAATCAGCCCAATTCTATTCAGCTATCTGGAGGCAATCACAGAACGAGCCTGCTGACCAAGCCGATATATTATTCCCAAAACCTATTTAGGTTCTTTTCATAAACATAAAAATGAGCGTTTTTTTGTGAGGGAGCGTGTAAAGGAGGGGGAGTAACTCAGGTATTAGGGCGCACGTTCATAAATGAACAATCGTGGTCAACAAAAACGTGGCGTGATTCCCATCAACGGAAAATGCAGACAATTTGTATAGAGGCAGCCTTTTCTTTTTTTTTGTCAGCTCTATTTGCTGGATTTCCATATCCCTCACGCCTCTGCTGTTCCACCCCCACCCCCTTCTCTCGCATCGGCCAGCAGGAAATAGGCATTCAATGCTTTCTAGATGACTTCCTGAAAGAAATGAATCTCTCCCGGAAAATGAGAACAATGAATAATGAAACGCTGCATGGGATGCGCCTGACCCGTGCTATTCATACAACCTGTGCCGTCGCACAGAGCCATGTATGAAATTGAAGGTTGTGATCACGGGGCTGGAAAGAGACGTGGTTTGGACCATTAGAGTGAGGGGAAACAAATAGGTTTTTCTTGGTGCACGTATAATCATTTGATTTGGGCTGCATGCAGGCCGGAGCGATTCAGTTGTGATAAATGTTATACTTTTGCATTTGTAAGATGGATTAAATATGTTTCCTTCATTCATAACATTTTCTCAGTGGAATTTTCAATCACAGCCTGTTGACGACTATTTCAGACTGTGTACGACTGAAAAAATGTATATGAAACTTTACCCCCACCCCCGCTGTACAGTATACTGTACGCCGGGAGTGTAACCGAATGCAAAGTTCCTCAGGGAGGAATAACAGTCAGAATGGAACGGACCATTTCCACTGTGCTTAGCCACTTTATGGCGGGAAAAGTGTCTTAACGGCATCATAACCCCACAGAGAAAATAATCCACCAATGAGAGCAAATACAGCCGTATGGTGGCAGAAGAATGGCAGGGCCAGGAGGTATTCTGGGGCTTGAAAAGCGTGCTTCTCTACCTCACATTAGCCACAGCAGGACGGCAAAGAAAAGCGAGGCAAAAGAGAGAGGGGGAAAAAAAAGAAGCAATGTTTCTTGCGCCACTTTAGAAAAAAAGAAGGAAGAAAAGAGAGCGACCGCAGCCCTCCAGCTACCACTGCAATCCTGACATGAAGGAGTCAGCTTGAGCACTTACAAATCTTTCTAAGCCCTTTCAACATAGAGCAGCATTTGCCAGACCCCTGCTCCTCCAGGGTCTTAGAGAGAGAGAGAGAGAGAGAGTGTGTGTGAGTGTGTGTGTGTGGGTGCACAGGTCTGTCAGTTAGGTTAAGTTCAGATGTGCGAAGGACTTTTGAGAGTCACTAGTCGGAGAGATGAAGCACAGCGGCTCCTCGGTATGAAACTCCACACTGTGCTGTTGAGCTATCATTTACTTCATGGGTGCCTGGGAGGCTTACAGCCTGCGTGCCACCGAAGGCGCGCACATGCAATTACTGAACTCTGTCAAGGCTCCTGAGTGTGTGTTTCATGTTTCCATTGAAGGGGAATGACTCCAGTGTTCATTTGGCAGTGTATAATCGTATCGAACGTCAGTGGCATGGGGTGCCTAGCTTGACACCTGCCGTCAACTGCTTGCGCTTCGGGTCACCGAGCTCCATTTACGAATCATTGATTTTGTTGTACGACAGCGAAAGACACCAGGCACGGCTTCGCCTCATCACCGACACTCCTAGCGAGGTGCCAACAAACATGGAGGGGGTTGGGGGGAGGCACCGTGAAGTGTCACAGCAGCACCAATTATGTTTTTGTAATAAGCCATTGTTGCCAGGCCAGTTGCGTGGTCCCCCGGGGGACCTTTGGCGCTTGCTAATTCTACCGGAGTCGCCAATTCCAATGTAATTCACCGCATCATTTTCATCTTGGAAAATGTTGGAATGGGTAATCAGATGATTGATTGAAGAGAGCTGCTGTTCTGACAGAATACTGACATGGACACAGCTGGCTGCCTGTCAGAGGGGACAGCTGAATGATATATGAGCATCCGCACCCAAAACAAAGCAAAAACCGCCCACATTTGCAAGGTGATACTGTAGCTCTCACTAGTATCTGTGTTCACGTATTATCCGAGCATGTGAAGCATATCCAAAGGCCCCTTTTTGTTGTTTTTTGATGGCATCTGCACATTTGTGCTCCTCCAAAAACCATCTCCAGCAATGTTAAAGGATGAGACCCACCTCTGCCACTCAGCAAGCTTCTATATTAAAAATAATGTCATGCATATCAAAGTACAGCTACTTACCAGGTACAGTCAGCGATTAAAAAAAAAAAAAGATCTTAATTTTACTTTGCCAGAGAAAGAACCACTTCAGCATCAAATCACCATCTATTTCCTCCCTTATTTTAATGAATGCAGTGACTCCAGTTCGGCAGAGTGATATTGAAATGCAAGAATACTCCCACACACACACACACACACACACACGCGCGCGCGCACACACACACACACACACACACACACACACACACACACACACACACACACACACACACACACACACACACACACACACACACACACACACACAATCTCATAGCTCATTTTAAGGACAGACACAGTCATTAGAGGGAGAAAACACAATAGAACTACACTCCATTAAAGGTTAGCACTGTTAGATAGCTGCTGTTGGATGATAATAAGAGATACTGGGCTATAATTAATGTTTGAAATGTTAAAAATATTAACCCCCCCCCACCGTAATATAATACAGTACAGCAGCAGTATGCTACAAAACACAAAAACTGCACCTTGTAAGTAATAAGAATGAGATTGCATTTCATCGTTTACTCCTTAAATCATATTTGTGAGCATAAGAGAGTCTGTAAGAGAAATAAATTGTCGGATAGAGATCCTATCATCTGATTGATGTCGAGGAAAAGTGGTATTGATTGATTAGAGTCTTTTTACCATGTTTATTGATTATGTTTTGGTGTCCTGTGGATTACAGCCCCATGTCTGGACTCTCCCTTTCAGAAGAAGACGGGGAAGAAAGACTCCTGCTTCAGGTAATGAAATATGAGGATCTATTGAATCGGAAAAATGAATGCTTTTGAAAATATTGCTCTACAAAGCTAAATTGACGGGCTTCTGAACCGATCATTATTTATGGGGGCGGTGGTGTGTGTGTGTGTGGTGGAGAGGGGGGGTGGGGCATAGAAGATGACATGGCTCGTACTGTTCCGCATCTTTCATGCACCAAGATATCGCAACGACTGGCTGGACTGTCTCCACACAAAAGGCTGGGCTAAGAGGAGAAAGTGCATGCGGCAATATGCGTAAAGACAGCAGGATCAATAACCAATCTACGGAGCAGAGAGGGTCAGGTTGTGCACAGGAAGGTTATCATATACTGCACCTCAACACATGTAAGGGAGGAGTCCTCATTGTGTTGGACAGGTTGAGGATACTGTGTGGCTTTCATGGGAACATGTGGGGAGAGTATGCTGAGAGTGAAAGGACTTTTTATGTAGCTCGCAGAGGAGAAACCACGCAGAGCTGCAGATTTTCAAAGTTGAGTTGTGAGTTTGTACGTAACATAAACATGTTCTCTGGATTTATTTTTTTTCAATACGGAGAGTACACCTCTAGCTCACACAAAATTCACATAATTGTAAAGCAGATTTAGACAATTGGAGACATCCATCCATCATCTTCCAGTTATCCGGGGTCAGGTCGTGGTGGCAGCAGGCCAAGCAAGCTGACCCAGACTTCTCTCTCCCGCAACATTTTCCAGTTCATCCTGGGGGATCCCGAGGCGTTCCCAGGCCAGCCGGGAGATATAATCCCTCCAGCGTGTCCTGGGTCTTCCCCGGAGTCTCCTGCCAGTTGGGCGTGCCCGGAAAACCTCCAGAGGGAGGCGCCCAGGAGGATCCTGATCAGATGCCCGAACCACCTCAGCTGACTCCTTTCGACGTGAAGGAGTAGCGCCTCAACTCCAAGTTCCCTCCTGATGTCCGAACTCCTTACCCTATCCCTAAGGATGAGCCCGGCCACCCTACAGAGGAAACTCATTTTGGCCGCTTGTAGCTGCGACCTCGTTCTTTCGGTCACGACCCAGAGCTCGTGACCATCGGTGAGGGTCGGAACCACGGTCACCAACACGGTCCGGTGCAGCGCCTGTTGTACTGCTGCAGCCGCACCGATCCGCCTGTCGACCTCCCGCTCCATCCTCCCCTCACTCGTGAATAAGACCCCGAGATACTTAAACTCCTTCGCTTGAGGCAGGCACTCCGTCCCCACCTGGAGGGAGCAATCCACCGGTTTCCGGCAGAGAACCACGGCCTCAGATTTGGAGGCGCTAACCCTCATCCCCGCCGCTTCACACTCGGCTGCAAACTGCCCCAGTGAATGCTGGAGGTCGCGGTCCGAAGAGGCCAACAACACCACATCGTCTGCAAACAGCAGAGATGCGATCCCCGAACCCGATGTGCTCCTCCCTCCCACTGCTCCTAGATATCCTGTCTAGGGATCCACAAACAGGATCGGTGACAAAGGACAGCCCTGACGGAGGCCAACACCCACCGGAAACGAGTCTGACTTATTGGCATGAATACAAACACAGCTCCTACTGCGGTTGTACAGAGACCGAATGGCCCATTGCAACGGGTCCGGCACCCCGTACTCCTGCAGCAACCCCCACAAACACCCCCGGGGGACCCGGTTGAAAGCCTTCTCCAAGTCCACAAAACACATGTAGACTGGATGGTAAAACTCCCAGGACCCCTCCGGTAGTCTTGCGAGGGCAAAGATCTGGTCCATTGTTCCGCGACGAGGACAGAATCCACACTGCTCCTCTGGAATCTGAGGTTTGACCAACCTCCTGTCCAGCACGCTGACATAAGCTTTGCCCGGGAGGCTGAGTAGTGTGATACCCCGATAGTTGGAGCACACCCTCCGGTCCCCTTTTTTGAAAATGGGAACCACCACTCCGGTCTGCCAGTCCATGGGCACTGTTCCCAGCACCCAATGCGACAGGGATATAGGTGCAACCCCCTATACGTTTTCAGACACTGCCTCCTCTCCAGAGGGCATGGTGCCCCCCCCCCCCCTCACACACACACACACACACTTATAAGCCACCTTATGCTCGAACATGGTGTTTGTTATGGCCAAACCGTGGCTAGCACAGAAGTCCAATAATAAAAAACAATCTGGAGGCAATCTGCTTAATTTTGTTCACCAAGCTGCTTCAACTGGCAGTAAAATGTTGGTTTTCTGAAGCAGTGTAATCACTGTTTGTTTCTCTTTTCACTTTGAGCTTTGCATGCTTTCTGTTCCCCTGTCGGAACTCAGAGTGCAGCCCTACACGGAGCAGCGATTTCACACTGACCTTTATATCTGTCTTTTGTGGTTTAACATTGATATCTTAAAAAAATAAATAAATTTAAAAAAAAAATGTTTTTGTGAATTGCTGTCTTGCTGAGATTGAACTGGTACCTTCTGATCTCATGCTTGTGTTCACTGTCAACATGAAACCAGACGATTAGCTTGACCTGGTCCAATGACAGGAAAGTCCACAAGATGTTAACTCCTGAATGGAGTTGAATTTATAGTCAAATCATTTAGTTTAAAAAATCTTGAAATTTTTAGGGCTAGCAAAAACTAAGCTAACACAAATACTGACAAATTTTTTGCTTGAAGTTGTTAAATTTCACATAAATGGAATTTGTCTGTTTCTAATAATTATGAATAATTTTGGCACAAGTTGTAGTTTTGTAAGGAGTTAAGTGCAAATTCTTAACTTATAACTCCTGGTTTTGTGCGAGGCTAAGCTAATGTCGTCTACATATTTAACACACACTTACAACTGGAAGGACAAGAAACTAAATATGTCAAGCCACAGTTTTCTTATCATTTCCTTTTTACAGTGATGTTATCCACTATATATATTTTTAATAGCCTAAATTTTAATACTTTCTGATGAAACTCTCAGATAGTTTAAAGTATTTTTCATAAATGTCTGCTGTTTGAATAGTTTATAGCGCAATATTGCGCTTTCATTAAATTGTTTTACAGTATTACATTTACAATTGTATCTCTGTTGGGCCAAGAGGTTCTCCAAGAGACCATTTGAGTGTTGCGGGAAATAATGCTTGTATTAAATTTGAACACTATCTGTTGAATATTCTGTAAAGTTTGTCACACGATGTACTGGTATCTCACAGCGCTTCCCAAAGAAAGCTATTTTAGCTTTGTGCTTTATGCTCTCAGTAAATGCCAGTTCGAGGCTCGGGCCAAAGACAAGACAGTTTTTCTGTGTCACAGTAAACCTAAAAATACATTGCAGAATGTTCACTTCTTACTCCTGCCAAGACCCACACTGACAGACTGACAGACAGATTCATGCTCCAGGTGTCGCGCCTCAGTTTGTCTGGTTGTTTTATTATTATTGATGTTTGCTATAGGCTGCATGGTGCATCACACTTTGTACTACGGGAAGCTGGCGGGGTGGAGTTAATTTAGTGTCCAGTCCGACCGACTCAGACATCTGTGTTCTCATATACAGCTCATCTAGATAACGTCAAGATTAGTTCTGGGTTGCAGTGCATGTGTGATTTCAGGGGAGATTTGAAGGGCAACTGCAACTGTTTGTACAATGAGTGCAGACGCTTCTGACAGTTGTTTCACAGGAAAGAAAACTGACAGCGTGCGGTCTTCATTAAGTGACAGCATATAGGGTCCCCGGTTATATAGCTATACGCTGTCAGTCAAAAAACAATATCCATAAAATTAGAAAATAAGACCACAGACTAGAAATACTTAGAATAAGAGCAGATGTGGATCTGACTGATCAGGTTCCTAAATGCAAATGCAAATTAATGAAAAGCTTGAATCAATCAAAGCTTAATACTGTCATGTCAGCAGATGACTCACAATATTGGGATGTTTGATAGTGTGGTGTGCTTATAAGAAATTAGGTTTTCAATTCAGATAAAACCCTTTGGATTAGTACATGTTAGATCTGATCAATGAATAGGCCCAGTCACTTTTTATTTACCTAATTGTTGTGTCACAAAGGCGTTCCACACTATGTTGCTCCTCATCATATCTAAGTGGCTTGGAAAATTTAAGGAGGCGGTAGAGGTAGAAGTGTTTGTTAATCCTTAAAGGAATAGAAATTGAGTCATTTTATATTGTGTTTATTCTCTCACTGCACAACAAAAACTACAGCAGCGAAAAAACATTTTTTCAAATATGCTTTTCCCCTCACTACTGATAGAAATATCGGTATTGTTAGAAAGACTGGATGCAAATAACAGGGTCTGAGTGACCAAAAAAAAATTCATTCATACTATTCAGAGAATATACCCTTTGTATTCTGGAGTCTCCCTAAACATTCCTCCATCATCAACCTTGGACCTAAATGTCTTTTTGCATAGTACATACAGTATTTAATGACTGAACTGAGAAAAATGTATTACAAACGGAATTATGATCCCCAGAGAAAGAATGTTTTTTTTGTGTGACTGTTTTTCTCTTGTGCCATTCTAACGTCATAATTTATACTTGTACGCAAGAAAATTTCCAAATCTTATGGACAGTTTGGCATCAACATATTCTACCACCCCAGTGGTTGAACCTTGTTCAGGAGATGTCTATCCCCGGACAGATGCTTAACTGTGATTGAATCAACAGTGAAGTAAAGTCAGGCAGCAGCATTGAATCCACACTAAAGCCCGACATTGAACCCTCAATGAAAGCACTCGTTATGTTTGACATGTGAAGCTATAATTACAGCACAATTTTTCTAACGAAACATTAATTGAACGTAGCATTTTACGAGGGGAGTGCTTGACTCTCTGCGCTTATCATCTCCCTCCAAAAGCAGTTGTTAGAGGTTTTCTTTGTCACATTTGCATTGTGTTATTTGTCACGAAACAAGGTAATTGTATAATAGGGAAGAATCATTTTATTTAATACAAATGTGTCCCAAATGCCATTAAATGGTTGTTCCTTAGCCCTCATTTGATTTAAGATAAGCAGACAGTAAAATTGCAGTCGGGATATTCAGCCAGTACTAATTAAATTCTAGTATTTCATTGTTAAAAAAATATATTCCAAATAGCATTAATTCAATGGCACATTTTTCCCACAAATTGTGACTGTTGTTAAAATGAAAAAACTTGACTGAACTTGTGCTATCTCGGTTCACATAAGATCCATCTCACTATCCAATCATCAAACAGGAAAATACTTTTAAATTTTAATGCTCTCAAGGGGATAAACATCTTTGGATTACACTGAAGTCTCTTATAATACCCACCTCATGGTCAAATTTAACCGTCACATCTACCATCAAACCTGCAAATTTAGGTGGACTTCAGAAATAGTACCTTAGTTTCATTAGGGCCAGTTCAGACAAAAGGTGCACATCGAGATGATTAAAAACTTCCTACTACTCGCAGCTGGCCAGTCTGCAGCGTCTTTTCGTTAATGGATATAATTTGTGACATCATAAAACATCAATGAAAATAATGATGGTGAATTATTTGAAGAAGTTGCATTTTTGGTCGTGATTAAACAGCGAAAACATGACAAAAATGAGAGGGCCGAGAATACTCGGCTTCTGCACATTTTTGCCCAGAGTTTTAGATGGAAGATCTCCATTTTTTCACTTCCTCCATCATTTAGTCATTTAGGGGAGTTAGTGTCTTCTCTAAAAAGCAGAAAAAAACAATACTATTTTGCCTTCAACTTCCCACTTGCAATTTGACAAGCTGATACCATCAGATGGTTTGAGTCAAGCTGAGACGAGCTGCTTCACACTGCTGCAACTTGTACCTTCAACACTTTTAAACAGTGTTGTTTCAGTGTCAATATCTTTGGTTTGAACTAGACTTCACAATACAAGTAGCAAGGGGTCTTTTAAGGGGAGAATAAGGGGTGAGTAAACAGGTAAATTCTACGAGAATTCCCTCATTTAGAGGAACAATATCAGCAAATATCTCTGATAATCTTCAATTGAAAATTTTGCAGTGATTCTGGCTGACGTTTACTACTGTAATCGCAAATTTACACTTTACCCCTTTTTGTTATTTACCCAAATCCACAAAATGAAAGAAAACTCAGTGAACATGAATATCTCAGGCGTGTTTTTTTTACTCCAGCTCTGCAGTAACCCCTCACTGAGTCCAGCTGTATTTATGGTTCTGCTTTAACAAAAATCTCAGCAGGCCTGCTCCTAAAACAGAGGAGAGTCTCAGCAGGAGCGACGTGGAAGCGCATGAATACAAATGCAATTTAGTCTCAGATTTAGCAGCTTCAAGCAGCTCTCTTCAACAGCATTACAGGGAGTATCCACAACTGCTCTTTATCATGGTACTGTTCCTTATTCCTGAGTGTCAAATGTACCGCAAGTGACCTTTTATTGAAAAGCAGTCTCTCACTTCAGATGTGAAAACATCCCTTTAACCTGAATTCAGATAATGCTTGAGAAATGTTCTTTTCTTTTCTTATTGTCAAGATATCCCATGAAAAGGACTAAAACCAACAATGAATGTATCCTACTAAAATGTGTTGTGCACATCAAAGCAGTGCATTATTCCTCTCGAAAAATAATGAAAACCACATCAGCGAACCATACTGGGTGCACACTGAGTGCTATGTTTCAGCTCTAAATATACACATGTACCCCTAATTCATATCAGAAAACAGTCCCCAGCAGACTATATTTACTTTTGTTTCAGTATGTTTCATAAAAGCTGCAGTTGTTTTTAGAGCCTTTTAGCCGTGTTAGCAAAATCAGGTATTAGAAAGCCTATTATGTGAAGCTCCGTCACATTTAGTACAAATGTCCATGTCCACCTTATGTCCAATATCTTTCAATAACTTTTCATCTCATGTTGTTGTCAGGTCAAATTCAGTGTATACCCCTGACACTTTGATTTATGACCAAATACACATTCATTAACACTGGGGAAATGGGAAAGTTCTGACCTCCGACTGGCATAATAAAGCTGTTGAATTGGGACTATCCCATTAGGAAAGTGGGGTTGTTTTTGAGAGCTCCAGTTAGGTTTGACATGGCAGCAATTGTGCTGAAAGGAAGAAATGTACTTGTTCCGAGGTCAAATAGGCAGACTTCGGCTACATAGTGAGCTAGCTGTTTTAAGTGTTAAAAATAGATAAATAAATATGCGTGGAAAGGTAGTGTACAAATAATATTGACCTTCTAAGCTTTATTTTGTCCCTGTGTTGGGTTATATGTATGATGACAAGGTTTTTATTCACTTTCCTGTATTCTCACAGCAGAATCAGCACATTTTGGGGGGCTGCCTGGTTGCCTGATAGTGAACGCTCTCAAATCTGAAGTGAAACGTCCCCAAATAGGACATTTCCAAACAGCAACCAGCCGTGACTTCACCTATTGGTTTGTGAACTGCCCTTTTGAAAGCTCGAGTTCAGTATTTTGGCTGTTGCCATCTTGCTATTTTGGAGCCAGAAGTGACCATATTTGGACAAGCGGGGAAAGAGTGAGCGGTGGATCTTTCTCGATCTCAGAGGACGCTATGCAGCCCACTGAAAGCGGAAAGCTGACTGCACCACAGGCCTGTCAATCAAACAGACCGACCACAAACACACTGCTTTTTGAGGCCTAATATCTAAGTAATAATGGGATTATTTTCAGATGAATTGCCAGAAAACTAATCAGAAGGAGAGACTTAAGTGAATGACACATTTGTGACTTTGACTTTGTATTTAATGAGAAGTTGAAGGGGATTTTATGGAGCCTTTTCGGAGCCAACCACTTGTGGCCCTCGGCGATATTCCCGTTTCATGCACTTCCTCATTGGCCTCACTTTTCAGACACGGAAGCTGCGTCCACTTTTAGGTACAGTCTCTGGAAGTTTCCCATTTCCCAGCTGACATGGCCATGATATTGAAATTATCTATCATCCTCAGCCGTAGTTTGTGTTTTAATGCCAATTAGCAAATACTTGCATGCTAACATGTTATCTAGGGCAAATGATATACTTGCTAAGAGTCAGCATATTGACGTTGTCATTGTGAGCATGATGTTAGCATTTAGGTCAAAGCACTGCTGTGCAACACTTAGTACAACCTCCCAAAGCTGCTAGCATGCCTGAAGACTCTTAGGTGTGTTAAAGATTTATGGATCCAGCGGGCTTAAGATTGAGTACCACCAGCAGGGTGGTGAAGTCAGAAAGTATTGAAGAACGGATTATAGCATTATTGGCTTTGTTCACTTCATGGGATTTGTCTCATTAAAAGGACTAAATTCCACACATTGAATTCTCCCTTTTGAGAATTGTGGATTTGAATCGTTACAGCAAAGAATACGATTTTTAAGTTGTTTATTAGGCACTTTTTAATTCCTCCCATGTCTAACACTGAGGATCTATTCACATGCATAAAAAATGTTGTGAACATTAAGTATAACAAAAACACAACAGAAATATTAGAATACTTTTGTCATTAATCAGATGAGATTGATTTAAAAACAAGACTTGTATCGGCTGTTACGTTATATAAATAAGCAGCTTTATGGAATGTAACACAGCAGCCAAAATAACTCACTCACTTAATTAAAACTGGTAAAAGATCAATAAAGCTCCTGGTCCCTCTCTCCTAATTCTCCAGTATTAATTAAAGATACTCACTTTGAAGAGTGTTTTTTTTCTCCTCTGTATCTGGTTAATTAGAAACTTTGAAGCAATAAATGGCTCCAAACGAGATGAGTGAAGCAACAGTAGATCAAATTAAGCTGCGTGATCTTAATCAGAATGTCAACAGTGAGCCATTTTGAACTGAAATCACACAGCAATCGTTTTCATGCGACTGAATCTGGCAGTTCAATCCTGCAAGGTTGTGGTATCAGCAGTGGATTTTCAGTTTTTGAGCAATCTGGTTTCCCAGTCAGAATTTAAATGACATGTTAGGGGTCTGGGACAAAGAAGC
The DNA here is from genome assembly GCF_029030835.1 of Brachyistius frenatus. Lineage (NCBI taxonomy): Eukaryota > Metazoa > Chordata > Actinopteri > Embiotocidae > Brachyistius > Brachyistius frenatus. The sequence goes on from NW_027210645.1 coordinate 916,383, forward strand.
ACTGCCCTGAAATTGCGCCGCAGTGGCCTCGAGCGCCGGAATATGAGGCAAATGGCTTTCACTGCATCATAACCTTGACCGCAGCGGCTGCTCTGCTTTGAGCTTTGGCCATTGATGCACTCGAGGGCCACTTTGTGCCAGTATTAGCCCTCCATGTCGTCCTGCCATCACAGCTCAGAGCCCAGTGGCAAAAAATAATAAAATGAAATGTCAAATCAAAGAGAGGACAGAGAATGGTCTTTACCACAGGGCTTAAAGTTTTGAGTGAAATGGAAAAGTGGATTTACTGCTGCTATCCTCTGTATTGAGTGGATATGCTGCAAATTGAGTCAATGAAATATGGAATGAGCTAAATTCACACTCAGCTTCTGTGTAAGAGGTTCATCCTGTAACAATAATCTTCAGTGGCTCTGTGCTACAAATATGATTTTAAAAGGGATAAAATAAAAATAAAAAATACATTGAAAGAGAGTAATGTTGAGACTGTAGCAGACACAACACATAATAATATAACACTATATCAGATACCAAGATGCTCAAACATTTACGGTCGATTTCTCCATTTAAATGTTATAATACTCGTGCCAATGAACAGAATTCAGGAAATCCACAGGACAGGCTTTATCCTTTCCCATTTATTTCTTTAGAAATGCTGCAATATTAAGAATTCAAATCCTTATCAGTAATATCACATCCATTAATTCTCTAAACTATTGTTCAATAGGGAGCTGAAGCGCAAACAACCATGCACTGGTCTAAGTCAGGGGTCTCCAACCTTTTTTTCCTGATAGCTACTCCGAAAAAATTAAAGTGTTCAAGAGCTACTAATGTTTAGGAACATGTATTCACATAGCTGAGCTCCACCCAAACCAGCTGAGCTTCTTTTATGTGAACAATAAATAGTTGATAAAGTATTTTAATAGCTCTTCACATGAAGTTATTCAGTTCTGAACAAAATGTGATTCTTGATCCAAACGGACAAGACATGTCAGGCACTGATTCAGATTGAGTTTCCAACAGATCCCGGTTCTGTGGAGTACAAGGAAATGCTTGTAAAAAGGGTGCAGAATAGTAGTGCCCTAACACCAATAAAACAATGGGATTCATGAATCATTACTGACTGAGTCCTCACATAAAGGAGCCTATTTATAGTCACTATCAACAACTGAAGCTTATTTTTGAAGAAATGAAGTATTGATAAGGTCTTACGAGGAGGACATATTTATCTACTTTGAGCTCCTGACATGTTTAAATCTAGTCCTAACATACTGTAGTCTCATAGAACCACAGGCTACAGCCTATTTTTTATAGAACAGTTGTATGCCGGACATTTTATATGGAACAGGAGGGTGGCACTCATAGGATTGCATCGGTAACATGTACAGCATCATCGTGATGTTAGCTAATGGGCAAGGTGATTGTAGGCATTATACTTAATGCAAAAATGATGTATCCAGTACATCAAAAATGAAGAAAATAAAGGTTTACTTATAAAAAAAAAAAAAAAAAACAGATCAGAATCCCCTAATGGTCAACCAAAGAGAAGCCACAGTAACAGTGAACCAAAACCTGATTCAAACAAGCTAACGAACAGAATAACTGGAAAATGTATTGCTAACTTGCTAAGCTAGGCTATGACAGTAAGATGTTTTCAGTACGCTATCTTGTGTTTTTCAGAGTCAGTCAGCCGTAAAAGTGTTTGTTTAGCCCGGTGGGACCTGCAGGAATTTCTGAAGCCTAATATAACGTCCACGACAGCAGCAAATGACTTTGTAGTGCCTACCAATGTCTTTACAACAGAAATCAACCAGGGAGACGATCTGTCAGCCAAGAACTGATGGTGATGAGCTAAAAAAGATGCCAACTGTCAGAGAAAATGATTCTGAGTGCTTCAAGAGCGGTGACGGAGAAAGTGTGGGCCTGCGGCTGTTCGACAATTGTGATTATCTTTCATTTATGCAAGAAAAAAGGCTTCAATGATGAGGACTCTTTTCCTTGGATTAATAGTGTCTCAGCAAAGCGTCCCCAACAAGATGCGTGTAAAGGTTTTCTCCTCAAGAGCAGATGTTGGAAAAGAGAATGGTATGGCATCCTGATGACCTATAGCGAGGTATTGTTTGTAGAGAAAAAGAAGACATTCCTGGTGAAAGTTTGTGCATTCTGTGAAGTCCTCAGCCTCGTCAACTCAGCGGACCATGACCATGCCACTCCAACTAAAGATACCCTTGTAGCACTATGCAGGAAGCTTCTGAAGAGTGGGCACCCGTTTTAGGGATAACCATTGTCCTACTGTCGCGTTCTTCTTCCACCTCTGCACAGATCTCTTCCATGATCAGTTGATGTCAGTGACGGGACTGCATGAGGAGCACTCAGACACACATAGACGCACACACACACACCAGCGGTTCATTCACACTCCATGCCGATTACTACGTCGGGATCCGGGAACCTTCACGGTTATTTGGCTGTCAGGAAATGATCAAGGGTGCACAGTTGATATATTTTGTATAACACCGCTGGCCAACTTACTGTGGGTCGACTCTCCTCTTCCCAGACTGGTTCCAGCGTCTGGTTCAAACTGAAGGCAGAGGCCAACCAGGTGTTTAAATACGCCTTTAACGATACGCGGTTGTATGACGTCATTATGATGCGACGATCCCTGTTATTAAAAATATTGTTTTGAACATAACAGACAGGTTTATCTGTCTGAGCTAGTGGTTGGGCTCCATCTATCCATTATCTTTACCCTCTTTATCCTGAACAGGGTCACGGGGGGCTGGAGCCTATCCAAGCTCAAATTGGGTGAAGGCAGGATACAACCTGGACAGGTCGCCAGTCCATCACAGGGCCACATAGAGACAGATGGAAACAAAGACCATTCACACTCTCATTCACACCTAAGGACAATTTGTAGAACCACCAATTAACCTGAGACACATGTTTTTGGATGGTGGGAGGAAGCCAGAGTACCTGGAGAGAACCCACGCAGGTACAGGGAGGACATGCAAACTCCACAGAGAAAGGTCCGGAATCGAACCCGGAACCTTTTAGCTGTGAGGTGACAATGCTAACCACTGCACCACTGTTGGTTGGGCTCCATGAAGGAAAAATGTATTTTATTTTCCTGTTTTGGGTTCTGCAGTAGGCAGGCAAACGATTTCTGGGTTTAGAGATTGGCTGCATTGTACATTTGAGGGTAATCAATTAGCCTGATGGGAGGGGCTTAGTATATTTAAAGGGGACTCCTTAGGATGGAGGGAGTAGTGTGGGTAGAGTTATGGAGAATGTAACAGTCACTTTAATGAAGAAACTGTTGACTTGTACAAACGTTTTGGTCTAGAATTTGTTTGGTTGTTTTTTATTTTTTTATTATTGGTTTGCAAACATTTTTGTTGTTTGGTACTGGGTATTTACCTGTAAATATATTTTTTTGCCACAAATCTGCACTTTTGGGAGATGCTGTTGTGTCCCGTCTAGGGGTGGCCGAGACATAATATGGGTGTCTGTTTTGAGCCCCGTTTTTGCCCCAGGTCCCCAAGCAGCCACAGGACTACGTGAAGTGTTTTCAAGCACTTTAACAATTTATTTATACAATTAAATAATACACGAAGACTCTGAACTAAAAATGCCTTTGGGGTGAGCCAAGGCCAAAACAACACACAAAACAACTATTTTAGGAACATAATCCTCTAACCTATCCAAACCAAAATCACAAAATCTTACCTTCCTAACCAAACCAAACACAGGAGAAAAACGGTAAACAGAAATGGCAGCTCACCCCTACCAGCTTCACCACTGGAGATATGCTCAGTCATGAAATGCAGGTGCGTGTGGCAGTTTGGAGTCTGGGGGGGAAATCCTCCTGCCGCGAGCGACGTCAGGGTTGGCTTGAAGTACTGGACCTCATCTGCCGGGGCCCAATCATCCTCATCGCCCGGACGCCATCCACCAATCCGGATAGTGCACCTACACACTTATTTGCATACACACTGACTGCAACTCTCAATCATATGAAAACAAATACACAGGCAAAAAAACACCACTACGACCACAGTCGTAACAGACGCACAATAAAGTACACCATCGCTACCTACGACTATGCCATTTGTGTTGTTGTTTTAGCGAAGGACTGAGGTTGAACACCATCGCAATGTCTCTCTCTTCCTTGAGCCGTTTGCACCTTCTGCCTGCTCAAGTGCAAACATTAGCTTCCAACAAGGCATCACATTGTCCTTGTCAGAGTGGGAAAAAAACCTTTGGTGGGGCTCAGGGCATGTTGGCGGCAAACCACAGCTCCTGACCGGTAGCTAGAGGTTGACAGGTTAACATCTGGTTAACAGGTTAACATCTGACTGTTCTTTGCAAGTGGTTCTTCTGGAAGTCACTGTCCCCTGAGAAGACTAAACAGGGGAGGTCTATGAGCGAATAGCCAGAGCCCAGATATCTCAAACTGATAGTGGAATATAGAAAGAATGGGTGAAATGCCCACTGAGAGCCCATGGATTGGCTGCAGGGGTTTTGCAGGCAAGTCTCTACATCGGACACTGTAGGGCTGCAGGACAGAAGAACCGACAAGAATATCATTGAATCTGTAGTAAAGCATCAAGGTGGAGTGACAACTAGACAAAAGTCAGGGACCGATCACCCGGTCTGAGTCACCCGAGTGAAGGTGTCTGAGGATCTAAGACACCCTACAACCCTGGGTTCATTACTAAGGATGTGTCCAAGTCGAACCACCTGGTGGTTCAAGAAACATCATTGTCCATCAGTTTCCCCAAAAGACTAACAAAATATTGCCATCGTAGATTAGATAGAAAATGCAGAGGATGAAAGTTCAGCAGTGAGTTCTAATAATTTACAGCTAATGTTTGGGAAATTATGAGGAAATTGGCTGAAAAATATGTGTCTCATGAAATGAAATGTTTCCAACTTTAATGCTACAGAACCTAGACAACCCTAAAATGTGAAACCAACTAAGTCCAGATGGGTGGGTGAGCCTCTTTCTCCAAAGAGCCAGTTATGTTCAAGAAAATCGCTGTGGCACCCCTGTGGCTGTGCCACTGAATGGAGGAATCATAGAGACAGTGGAATTAATGAACAGCCTACCCACTTTCACACTGTATTATGGTGACTCTGTGCAACCGAGAAAACCAATCAGTATCTTTTAAAACATAATGTGAAATTAAATCCAACTTATAAAAGATTCAGAACAATACAATACAACAACCTCGTAATGTGAGACAGATTTCCTTACCTCTACCCTCAGAGAAGTTATGCATGTTGCTGCATCTCTCGGTCTTTGTTCATGCAGCAATATTATCAACACTCCATGGATCAAGCAGTTGTGGCATCCTCCCGAGAGTCCAGATGCTGCAGGGAGGACCTCTGTTGACCTCACAGCAGACCTGGGATCAGTGTACTGTGGGCTTGCAATGATCATCCTAGGGCCCTTTTTAGATGAGGTGTGCATAATGGGGAGGTTTCTCTCACTGAAGGATGAATCAATGTGGCATGAAGAAGAGAATTTCCACCCCATTTCCCCCCCTGATTACCCCACCACATACAGCTCCTTAATAGCTTGTTGTGTGTCATAAATCTCTTTTTACCACCATAGCATCACAGATGTATTGCAGTGTATGCCTTACATATTAAACTAAAAGTGTCATTGGGATTTGATGCCGGTAGCATGTTGAGACAGCACTGCAAGAATTCAGGCAGCATGTTTCATCTGTGAGGTTGTCAGGAATGTCTCAGCCAGCACAGGATCATGATGTGCAGCTGGCCATCTTATCTTCCAACAGTTCTCTGGTTTATAATAAAGCTGTCAATATATGGGATGAGGAGAGGGATGCTGCTCCTTTCACCTCGCAGGTGGGACTCTCAGTGGACATTCAGGCCTGCAGGAAATAACAAAAAAAACCCTGAGGGGGTGCAGGGTTGCTCAGGGGCGCTTGTATCTCCTGTCACAGTGATCACCTCTGTACCACTGTTTGAACTGGAATTCTTTGTTTGTCATCCAAAAACTAGAAATGTATCCTGGTTTACCTTTAAAGTTTGTCATTAGATTTACAAAACATACAATTAAATAACAGAAGTATGAAATAAAGATATTGTACATTCCATTTTCACTACTTTTAGGTCTGTTTTGGTCTTCACCAGCTCCTGAGACCTACCTGTCTGTTTCGCTGCTTCATGTAATTCTGCTGTTTTGGTGCTGAACAGGTTCAGTACAGTAGCTTCATAAGAGGTTTTTTTTTTATTTATTTTTTTTACTATAAACAGGTACCTGCTGTTTGATGCGAGAAACTAAAGTGAACCAAAACAGTGGTTGAGAAAAAACAAATCAATGAACTAATACAAGTCTCTGTAGAGTTCTGTAGGTTTGTTACTACAGGCAACACATTTTACATTACATATAATTGATTTGAAAGCCCTGTTAGAAAAACTCCTCTTTTTACCCGTAAAAATGAGCCACACACAAGTCCCATTACCCATTAAATATTTTAGGTTCACACCGCCGGCAGGTGTAACTTAACTAAAGCTCCTACCTGGGGCATTGGAGTGCACCAATACACAACTGTAAAAAGGAGTACAGAGACTATATCATTTTGAAAAATTGTCAGGTTCTCTTATATTCTTTGTTTCAAAGGATTCAAAAGGTGTTGATCAAATGTAACTTTTGTGCATTTATAGCCACGGATAAACTGAGTAAATGATCCATGGGCTGCTGTACTTCTGGCAACATCTTCAAATATCTCTGCAACCTCATGGTTTTTCTAAGACCTTTCTATGCCTATCCTTAGGCATAAAACCTACAGGAGGCGAAGGTCCACATTGGTTTGTGAACTGCCAAAGTGACCATATTTGGACGAGCTGGGGGGGGGGGGGGGTGAAGGGTCAATCTGACTTAGAACCCGAGGACACGATGCAAGCCCACCTATACCGAAAACCTGACTGCACCCCAGGTATGTTAATCAAACCAGACACACCCCAAACATACCTCTCTTTGAGGCCTAATATGTAATTCACTATGAAATTATTTTTAGAAACACCAATAGGATACTAATCAGAAGAAGGGATTTTAGCAAATGACACCATAATGACTTGTAAAAATAATGTATCGGCTCTTTGATTAGGAATATATTTGGAGCAGGAGGTCTCAGTGGTATTACACTTTTCAGACCCCAAGGCTACATCCATTTTTACTCAGTGTATGGTCATGCATCATTTACAAGTTGTGAGTGTAGCCACACTTAGGAACAATGACCTTTTTCCAGCTTCAGAAACAAACATGGCTGACAGCGTTTGATGGAATGAAGATGTACAAACTGTCTCCAGCTCCTTGTTGTGATTCTTACTTCTGACAGTCAGACTGTTTCACACCTCTGAATCACTGCCCACATGTCTGGTGTGTCCACAGATTATTATAGGTTTGCTTTTGTTGCCACTATTGGCTGTTTTCCCTGGTGAGAGAAGAAATTGACAAACTAGATCTGAACACAATGAAGAGTGGGAACGTTATATTCACGTATAGCTAGCTAGCTACTCAGCGACACAGATACAAAATTGTGGCAGAAAATCACAGATTAGATGGAAACAGTTTAACCAGTTCTAGTAATTCAATTTCTAGAAATAATTATTAAATCAGCGAATGTTATTTTTTATTGATCCTTGTAAAACCTTTAGTTAACTGCTGCTTTTGTGTCAACTGAAAATGATTCTTTGAGCTGGGTAGGCCACCTATCATGGATGGACGCAGTGAGCTGCATGCTGAATAAAAATCCATCGCCTTTACCCAAAGCTTGACTTTGCTTGAGCTCTTTGTTCCCGGACCTTATCTTTAAAGCAGTTTTCTGTGACTGTGCATTGTGGGTTTTAACTTTTGCAAATCACCACATTGTTCAGGATGATTGGCTCTATTTTGTGAGGTAGCAATGGTCATCACCTACACAGATTTCAGTGAAATGTAGACAAGCATTTAGTTTTGGGATGGACATAAAAAAAATTCCTATTATTGAAAAAGGGCACATAGTGAAAGTCGAATAAAACAAAGTAAAACGATCTTTGTCTTAAGAGGGTCTTTAAAAAGATCAAGTTTTTAACCTTGTTAACATGTCCATGTGGTGTTTATATTTACGAGACATATCACGAGAGGAATAAGTGGTTGACACCATGGCTGAGCATTTTTACTTTGGAAATGCAGTATTAGTCTGACACTGTCAAAAACACAGATTCAGGCAGTCAAAGTTTCTTACGTGACATAATTAAGGAACTAGTTGAGTTTGAGTGGTCGGTGGAGACAAAGGTTGGGACTATTTTCATATCCATAGATTCATGTGTACTGAACAAGGATGTGCAAGGATGTCAAGCTACATCTAAACCACTGAGGCATTAGGGATTTTTTTTCTTGTAAAACACTTCTTAATACATGATTTTGATAAACAGAAATGAGAGTTTTTAGAGGTTTTATCAATGCCATATCAAAGTCATATCAATTAAAACAAATTGGAGTCTATAAATAACAGTTCAAAAATCATGTCTGTAAAAAAAATAAAACAAATCAACAGATATCTCTCCAGCAGTGGGTCGGTGATGCAGAAAAGCTTCAGTAGTGTTTTCATTGGGAGCACCTCCTCACCTTAGACTCATAATTGCAATGATGGCTCCAGAGGGAAATATGTATTTGTAAGTGAGGATATGGATAAACAAATTGTGCTTCAAAGTCAATCTATGTGGGATTTGATACGAGGCTCGGTATGTCTGAGTGCAGCAGCAGAGGTGCAAATGGATACACTCACTCTCTTCATCACTGGTATGTTTGCACAACTTCCTCTAAGTCGTGTCACAGTCAACCAATTACCGATGTGAGGCGGCCATCCTGCTACTTTCATGTCATCTTGTTTCAGACTGAGAAGTGCAGAGTCTTTACTGGAATACACAGACTGAACGCACAACTCCAGCTGCATTAATAGGCGATGGGATTTTTCTTTGCTGTCAGAACTACGTATGCAAATGTGACAGCAATGTAGCAACTGGTCATGAAGAGCAGTGGGAGAGCTCTCCACATTAGTCATCCCCGCAGAATGAACCGTACTGACAGAACCACTAATTAATGGTTAAAAAAAGATTCAAGAGTGATTTCCATCCAGCTCTTCTCCACCTAATCAGTTTATAATAGCATTTTTGTCCTCCGGGATGATAACGTCTTCTCTCAGATGTCTGCTTGCTCTGTCATTAAGCCCCTTGCACAAGTTGAAGTCGAGTTTTGTGGAGGTGCTTTGTACAAATTGCACTTTTACCATAAGGATCACGGTAAATACGGCAAAATAAAAAGTAAAAAAAAAGTGTGATCAAAAAAAGTTGAGGATAAACACTTAGTCAGCATGCAAGGGTAGCTGCTGTCTGACACTCGTTTGGATACAGACTTAGTGCCAAAACATGGCTTCACACTGGAGTTAGATGTGGATTTAATGTCTTCAGCTTCTTTGTGTGAGTTTGAGGTCACATTAAGTAAATCCAGGCCAGTAGCCTGGTATTACCAGGCCCAAAATCACTGTGTAAATGTATGGGTCTGACCCAGCTTCATTGTGGATTGTTTCCAGTTTGTTTTTGTTTTTGCCCACCAAAGTGTCATTTTGCTCCCCTTAAAACTGAGATTTTTCAAGTGGCCTCCAGAGAAGGAATATCTGAAACTGATGCATTGCATTGTGTACGGGGGAAATACAGCTTTGTACAAAGAGAGACCAGACAAATGGTAACAGTGGTTTGCCATTTTGTTGTTCTCTTGAACTAAAACAAGAAGAAGAAGAAACACAACAATAAAGCTTTGCCGACTTTATACTCACTGGTAAGTCTTATATGCAGTTTGACTTCTGGTTGTTCTGGGACACAATCAGCTTACAATAAACTGTGCTCAAAATTTCAGGAGATCACTGTGGAAATAGAAACAGTGCTGTTTCTTCTGTGGTTTTCTCTGACCAGCTGGCTGGTTTGTCCTTCATCTTCATCTTATTTCATTTAAGAGTTACCTGTTTTTGTGTTTTCATGTAGACGGAGGTATCTGCAGAAACAACAAGGCCTTCCTCCCATAAAAAAAAAAAAAAAAAAAAATGCCATAGGTCGCTTGCTCAAGCATCTCATTATGTCCTGTAGTTACGTTTCATTGTGACAGTAATAGTAATTATTGCAGGAACAAAGGAAGAAGTGAAGTGACAGCTAATGAGCCACAAAGTCTGCTTAGGGAGGAGGTCGCAGAGGATGGATGGATCAACAGAACAATGAACACAAGAGACAGTGCTTTATGTATAACTCTTCACCCTAAATGTTTTTGTAACTAAACCTAACCAGAGAGAGGTGAACAATATCTGTGCGGTAATACCCTTTTTGGTGTTGATGTCAAGGGTTTTGTGAAATTTTTCCAGATGAATGTGAATATAGTCTGAGGTAGTATGTTAGATTTTAGCTGTGGAGCTCATCAGTATGATGGCAGGGAGCTCAGGTGTCAGCTCATTGTGATTCACTGTACGGTACATCCTCATTAAAATCTTGCTACTCAACTGAAGACAGTCTGAATCAGCACCCTACCTTGCAGCAGTATCAGTGCTGAGGTGTTCACTTAGTGTTGTACAGTATGTAGTGAAATGCTTTTAAATGTATATGAGGTCGCTCAGCGTAGGAAAGAACAGTGAATGAACTGCTGCCAGTGAGTTCAAATTAGTGAGGTGAACTGGACAAAATCATTCCAATCAGCAAGGTGATGTATAATTGCCTCACCCTTTCTCTGATGTTAACCTTAATCTTTGAGTGAAGCAAAAGTTTGTGTCTGTTGCTCACAGCTTCAGTCTTTGCAGTGATTACAGTCTGGAAATGGTGTTAGCATCCAGGGTTGCTCAGCCACTCTGAAGGGCAGACCAATCAGTGACCAGCGGGGGTGCCTAAGTGCGATGATTCTATAATAGTTTCAACAACTGCACATGACATAGGGACTGTGGATAGTCTTTATCACCTCAAAACACTTTTACATTCACACATGCATGAGACTGAGCTGCCATGCAAGCTGCCATCGGGAGTACATTCACACACCGATGGGACACCATCGGGAGCAACTTGGGATTCAGTGTCTTGCCCAAGGACACTTAGGCATGTGGACAGGAGGAGCTGGGGATTGAGCCACCAACCTTCCGATTAGGGGGCAAGCCACTCAACCGTCTGAGCACAGCCCCCCCAACCACAGTGATCAATGTCGATTGTTTGAAGGCTGCTCCAAAAATTTCAAAATTAAGTAATGTTCTACGCCCACTGGAAACAATCCCCAATGGAGCCTGTCCAGACCGTTATCTATTCATGTAGTGAATTTGGGTCTCTGAACACCAGGCTAACATACTTGACTGGATTATGGACAAGTGGGCGTGGCTTACAGCAAGATACAGCGCTGTCCACACATACTTCCCTTGCCTTCTTAGTTAGATCAAGAAGGAATAAGAAAAACCAAAAAACAGGCCTTTGCCACATTCTGTGGAAATGCATGCCAAGTTTTTAGCTGAAAATTAGCTGGTTGAGTAGCCACTCTGAAACTACCTTTTCAATATTCAAGGTCAGTCTTTAAAAGCATTATACGAAGTATCCCACAACATTTTGACATAATTATCACAAAGATAGAAGATTATAACTCGGAAAATATTTTTAATCAAGTATTTAGTTTGTTACAACTACAATCTTTTCCTATGTCATTTTCTCATACTTGAGCGTTTAACAATGTTAGCATCGGACATAAAGAGGTGTCCCCGTATGTAATTCAGCGATTTGCAAAATCCTCCAGTACTGTAAAGTTAACTCCATTGTTGCAGATTTAAACAATGCTTCCAAAGCAATGTTTTTATATTGGACATTAATAAAGAAATGATCAATTTTATAAAAAGGGTTTGTCAATTTTCACAAAAATTCCGAATCTCACTAATGCAGCTTCAACGAAATCCAATTTTTTCCCGACCACCTTGAAATATTTTCATCACAGGATATTGAGTGATAAGGTTTGTAAAAACACTAAAATGTTTACTGAACTGATAGCACACTGTAGACTGAGGTGGGAGGGGAAAAAAAAGAAGCTGTTTTTGATGCGGCTTCTGTGTCAACTCTTCCATGAGAAAATGAATCATGTTTCCCAAATGACGAATGCAGCGTCGAGTTGATAACATCCCGAAGCAAAATTCCTGTTTCTTGCTTTTTAGTTTAATCCTTGATTCATTCTGGCCAAGCTTTAAGTTACCAAAAAAAACAAAAAAATGGTAAAGATTAAAGAAGCATGTGAGAAATTATATATATTTTTTCTTAAAGTTTAAAGACTTTGCCCACGGGTCAGGAGAAGTGTAAACCATAATTGGCAAATAAATGGAAAATATGTAAATGACAGGATTCAGAAAAGAGTAGGATGTCTTCTGAGGGTACAGTTTATTTTCATTTTTTATAGGATATTGGTGCCCTAGGGGAAATATAAACGTCACATTGAGATATTTGCCACAGATATACTGTATAAGAACTGCTTATACAGTATATGTAATTCTATTCCAGAAATATAGACCATTTGCTTGATAATGTCAGTGTTTAAGCTGATATATTCTCTCCACATGAAAAGAATGGACAGAGAAAACAGCTGTTGTCGGGGTGACGCCGAGTTCATCCACACCTTTGCTATGGAAATAAAGTTACTGCAACACTCGGTATCTGTTCTCCCAGCCTCATTCAAAGAAAAAAAGGTGTCTGAGCAGCAACTTGTTTATCACAATAGCAATTCAATTGAGTGTTTGTCATAGACCGCTGCACTGACACTGTTTATTTAAATAAATAAAAATAAATCATCCCCCCCTCTCTTGCATGAAGCAAATGTAATAATCATGCACTGTAAGTGAAAGGCTGAGCTCGGTCCATGAAAACCCAAAGACTGTTAAGCGTGACAATAAATTGCGACTGAAACGTCTTTTTTCGGGTTTATTTTCTTATTGATTGTCGGTTTCGGTGGATCCATGTTGTTTACAAAGACAAATGTTTCCCAGTGGCTGTCTGATTGTCCTAAACAACAACAGATTTTTCTTTGTGAGAGCTGAGCAGGATTATGATGTATGTGATCACTGGCCTACATTGATCCAGCTCATGTATTATCTGTAAACCAACTAATCAATACAACAAGAACCATGAAATTGTTACCCAATTACGCTCTACCTGATTTATATATTTTTTTTGTCTGTTTGTCAATACCATTTATAATACATATATGAACAGTATAAACAGCCAATAAATTATACACATGGGGCTTTTCCTAAGACAAATCCTCACACCTTCCCACTTCCTGGGTGTGATTTGTTTTTGCTCTTTTAATACAACTCTGATGTTTACTGTTTTGAAAAGTTATAAGACTATTCATCCATCCATCCATACATCCATCCATCCATCTATCTATATTTCATTATCCCAATAAATCCACCATCGTTCAGGCTCTAAAATAATCCACCATGAGACATGGAACATGAACATGAAGGCAGCTATTAACAAAGTAAAATAAGTAATTGAAGGCATCTCAGGCTGGTTTTATGAAGCATGCTCAGCGCAGTGACGATGAAACAAAGTCATTACGAAGCAGGGAGACAGCTAAATGTATGTTTAGGATTTTCTTGAGGTAACAGACAGTATATGATGGAGGCTCACATGCACGGACTTACTAAAAATCATCTAACTTGCTGAAGTTAATATTACAGAGGAGAGTTGATATGTTTTGTCGCCTTGAACCTCGGTCCAATTACAGGTTTTAATGTCAGGTAACCTTTTCCAGACTGAGGTGGGTTTAACTCCAGGGCTGACAGAGACAGTCACTCTGCCTGTGGCCACGATACGCACTCTGCAGTCCCTAACATAACATCCTCAGGTGAGGGTTAATCTCTCTTCCATTAAAGAAGAAATGCAAAGCAAAATCAAAATGACACAGCTCACCTTGTCAAGAAATCCAGACATTTTAGATGAATATTTTTGTGTTAAAAAAAAAACAAGTATGGATATAAAAAGAAAAGTTGAAATAGAAAAATCAGTCAAGTGCTCCTCTGCATAATCACTGCATTTAAAGCCTTTCTGACGTGGCAGTTCAACAAGGGCCTAATGAAAATCAGTGTTTACCAAGCTGCTCGGATGTCCAAGAATATCCGGCAAGCGCACTCGATGAATCTGTTTCAAGTAGATCAAGTAGAACGATTATTGTAGCTGCTTCAGACGAAAGCAAAAAGAATGAGGTAACTATCATTATGTGCTTATTTCACTGAGGGATTTACAGCGTCATCCGTTTATCTCTGTGATTCCCTTTCAGAGACAGACTGAGCAGCTGAGGGCTTCAGTCAGAGTTCATGCAGACTGCAGGACAGCACTGTCTGATCCGCCTGCCGTCACCGCCGAGTCCTCCTCTGGCCCCGCATGCTGAGCAGCCACCCGGCGACCTCTGACCTCTGGCTAGTCACGGGGTTTTGATCCTACCGTCAGCCAGCAGCGGCACAGCTGTAGCAGCAGAGGGGAGGCATCCTCGGGCCCCAATTAGGCTCCCGAGTCCCAGCCGGCCCGCCGCGGCAGCTCTCCTCCAGGGAGCCGGGGGCCTGACACTGATGTGGCTGAACAGCAGCTGAAGGGGAGGGCAGCGGGAGGTGCTACCTTTGAGGCAATGCCAATAAGTGGTTTAAAAATGTATGGCACCCTTGTCAAACTTTCTTCATTTCATGGTGCCATAGCAACCGACTTGGGCTTGTAGCGTGGTTGGCGGTAAAAAAAAAAAAAAAAAAAGCGTCACATTTGTTCTCCCTGTCTTGCTCTTGTTTCCACACATGTCGACACACTATTCACATTTCAGTGATCCTTATGGCATGGCTGCTTCGATGAGAGGGTGTAGCATGGACTAGAATAGGAACTGGATTGAGGTGAAGTTTGTTATTTACAGCTGCAAATAAATCAACTCTGTTAGATGATCAAGGTTACATTTGCCTCCAGGGAAATATCCTAATAAAGTTGTATCTTATTTTATGTTTAAATAACGTCTCTGTGCTTTATTTGCAGTACAGACAATTCACAGTTTGGTCCGTGCCTTGGTTTGGTACTTTTCCAGCACATCAGGGGGGAAAAGGCAAAAAAATACAGAAAACAGCATTTATTTGGAAAAAAAACTAAAAATAAATGTTGCCTCATTTTCTTAATACATAATACCATAATTTAGGCACGAATCATTTAAGTGTAAAAAAAAAAAAAGATCTGTCATTATTGATGAAAGAAAAGGTTCTATATTTGCAATCATAAAAGTGATCAAATATATCCACATATTTGTGTTTGCAGTTCACTTCAGCTGAGCTCTAGTTTAAGCCTTTCACGTTCAGTTCTGTGGTTGATGCTCATACACTGTCAGGGCTCACTATATTTAAGACTGTATGAATAAACTGACTTAGCCTCCAGGTCTTCATCATTGAAACCAAACCGGAAGTGAATTAAAGTGCAATACCACTGAGGACCAAGAGGGGTCAGACCCACAGAATATTGTTATTTATCACTCCAAATAAAACAAGGTGGGTTCTCAAGCTTTCAACCAGCAGTTCAAATACCAACTGCTGTTTTTTTCCACCTGCGTCTGCCCAGTTGAAAGTGTGTGAAAAATCTAAATAAAAACAAGCAACAGGAAGTAACATGGTGGCCCTCGGTGGTTTTGCACTTTTAGGGACTTGGCTTCACTTCTTGGACCCAGAGGATACGCTGTATTTCAGGGTTAATAGTGTCTGGTAGCTACAAACAGAGGCTGACAAAGTTAGCATAGTTAGTCTAATAGACAACAACTAACCGACTGTTGAAGCTTCCTGGGAGGAAATTTCCCACTTTTAAATTGGGCTAACTAACTATGTCTCTAAAGTGGGAAAATTGAACTAAGTACATTATTGTCAAGATTTGTACCGGAAGCAAGAATTCAAGATGAATTTCTTGCCACAATTGAGATTTGTGAAGTCAAAAGATGATTAGCTAACTGCTTTACTGTTAGGAAAGAAACAACTACCCTACAGCATGTACACAACACACATAAAACGATCATTTGGATGTCCTTTTTACATTTGTGGTTGTATATGACAGCCTACATGGTGTTGAATAACTTTGCAGACGGACGCCGTGCACTGTTGTGCACTTTTACCTACTTTTCAATCTTGTGCCACTTTTTACTTCAACATATATTTAACTTTTTCCACCACATTATTTCACAGCTATCCTAAAGATGTAGAATCCCCATAAAAACTTATACTGAGCTGAACTCTGATGTATTTTTACATCAACAGCAGCATTCAAAGTAGCCTAGTTTAAAGCAGTCGTGTCTATGTAGCAGTATCAAACTGTCAAACTGAACTTATATCGATACGTTCACATTATATAATGTAAAAACGTTGACAGCAGGACACTTGGCTGACAGCACCTTCCCAACTTATGTTAATGAGCATGTCCCATGTTGAATTGTGGCCAGCAGCCTGGCAGTGCGAGGGAGTGAGAATCTGTGCTGTCAATTATCCAGTGTGAAAGTAGCCTGGTAGGGACAGCTTGTAGCCCCATCGCTCGGCCACCAAATATAGTCGCACCCATGCACGCTTGCCTTTCCATCAGCCGCTTTAAAATGCGTGTTTAATGCACGTCAAATCAAGTGTGAGCAGTGCATTGCAAGAAACAGTTGGTTCAAAGCAGACTTTGGCTGGATTTTTTTTTTTGAAGGCAACATGTGAGGGCTCCCGACCCTGTAACTCACAAAAAGAGGCACAATGTGTCCACGAGCGGTTTTTGATCAATACAAAATGACTCAGTAATTGTTTGGCCCGGAGCTGAGGTACCTGGCTTCCATTCCACCCCCACCCCTTCCCCACCACCCACTGCTCCCACACAAACACACACCTTTCCCACTCCCTCCCACTGGCACATTCAACCACTCGGCGATACAGGACGGCGCTAAAAGCAGCCAAACAGCATCACAAAACATTTCAGCTGCGAAGGTTAAAAAGTGACGCTGACACGCTGACAGCGCTGCATTGTTATTGCAGCATTTGTCACGGCGACATGTCTCTTCTTCAGCAGACGTTTGTGTTGGAGCCCCGTTATAATTAACCAGCATGCTGCTCTAAATAGTGAAAATGGGACTTGTAACGCAGGTGGGGAGGTCTGTGCCAAACACCTGGTGATGTTGGAATTTCTCCTGCTGACAAGACCTCGAAATAGATGACTTAATATCCCTTTAATTTAGGTTTCGAAACACTCGCTAACCTTTTTGCCTCTTTTTCTGGGTTTCACAGACGGGGAGGGATTGAATGTGATCTGCTCTGAAGCCCTTTTTTTTTTCACCCATACATTATGTGCATCCGAAGAAGACAAAGCTTTCATTAAGGATTGAGGCTATGGTCATGGTCCTATCATATTCCACCAGACCAGCTGCTATTCAGCCCGGATGCAAACCTCCCCGGATGGACTCTCTGCGGGTTCAGCCCTTGCCAATCATTCCGGGGCTTTGTTCATTTGCAATTTTGCTCTTTTTGTCATATTTAATTACATTTGAGAGAAGTCAATTGTTTCTCTGACATTAAAATAATTGCATTTTTCAGAAAACCCAAGTTTTGTGCTAGGAACGGGTCACAAGACTCAAGAGGACCTCGTCAGCGGTGCAAAACGTGGAGGAAAAGATTGATGAATGAAGCCGCGAGCCACATGCTAACACAGGGTCTGAGCTTTAGAGGTGAAGGTCATGTTTTAACATCTTCTCATTGATTTAAGGGCCAGACGACTGCCTTCCCCTCTAAAACACATCAGATACAGTTGTACATCTTTGGTACATGCTTAAATATGAAAACAAATCGGTCTAGATTTTGTTTAGGAGTGAAAAAGACTGCAGTGGCCCTGATGGCTCAACACACTGGAAGTTAAGAGAACACAAATGGACAAAACACAAGCAAATTAAAAAAATATCTTCATGGAACAAGCTGCGAATAAAGAGAACATGAAAGAAGTGTTTCTGGGGGAGACTTAACATGAACCATAAACATTTGGATTTTAGCTCATTATCCAACACCATTGATAGATAGCAGAATACATTTGATGGCTTTGAAGACTTGAATTAAAACTATTTTATAATTTCTGTCAATGTATAAATGTAGAAGACATCATGTCAAAGGAGTAGTTTGACATTTGAGAAAGACTAGGGAACAGAGACAACCCCCTTACTTCGCTATCTAATGAGACTTAGATGAATAGATCAATACCCCTTTCATATCTGTGTTTTGAATATGAAGCTTCAGCAAGGAGGCGTTAGCTTAGCGAACTTGTGGTGAGGACAAGCGTCAAACCAACAGTGGCGTCACCCGTTGGCTTGTGAACGGCTGTTCTGAAGCCTCGAGTTCGGATGTTGGCCGTCACCATCTTGTTAGTTTGGAGCTGGTAGTGACCATATTTGGACAAGCTGTGGATCTGACTCCATCTTATTAGAAACCTGAAAATACTATACGTCCCGCCCACTGATAGCCGTAATATGACTAACGGTGTGTTTACAGGTCTCTGTAAAAAGTCAATCAGACAGCTGCAGCTCGAGTCCTCACTGAGACCAAGAAAGTGGATCACATCACTCCAGTTCTGAAGTCTTTACACCGGCTTCCTGTCCAACAAAGAATCCACTTTAAAATCCTGCTGTTGGTTCATAAAGCACTGAATGGTTTAGGGCCAAAATCCATTTCTGATATTCTGTGACCTTATGAACCATCCCGACCCCTCAGGTCGTCTGGGACGAGTCTCCTTTCTGTCCCCAGAGTCAAAACTAAACATGGAGAAGCAGCGTTCAGTTTTTCTGCTCCACATATCTGGAACAAACTCCCAGAAGCCTGCAGGTCTGCTGAGACTCTCAGCTGCTTCAAATGGAAGACTTTTCTGTTTGCTGCTACCTTTAATTGACCCAGATTCAAGGATGTTGATCAATTTCCTGTATTTCTGCATTCTATTACTGTATTTTATTTCATAAACTGCTCTGCAACTTGTATTGTATTTTTTTTTTTAGCTTGTTTAATGTTTTAATTACTGTTTCCAATGTTTCAATCAATGTCCTTAATTGTTTTTAAATTTCCTTTTTTTTGTCTTATGTTTTGATGTTTTTAATGGTTTTATGTGAAGCACTTTGAATTACCTTGTTGTTGAAATGTGCTGTACAAATAAACTCACCTTGCCTTCGCACAACGAACCATGATCCAGCTGTAGCTTTGTATTCATTGTTCAGATATTGGAGCAGCATCAATGTTACTTTGAATGCTCCTCCTTACAGAGACTTTATCATTGCTTGTACTTCATGACTCTTCTTCGACCCTTGTCATACGTGTGTGTGTACTTTTCATGTGTTGGCGAGTTTTAGTTTAGTTAGGTCAACTTTTTTGTCAATGTTTTTAGTGAGACGTGGTCAGGAGGCACCGGTCATCAAACCTGGTGTTAATTTGATCAAACAGAAAACACCCAAATGTTCCATGATGACCGGGCCAGCACCTCACATGCTCGTTGTCTGCCAGTGGTGAGTGGAGATTTGAAAGAGAGGCTAATCTGTCCTGTCATCTCTTTATAATCTGTAATAAAGGCATAAATACATTGACCCAAAATATAAAAACAAATGAATAAGCATGTTTACCAGATTTCTTAGAGCCAGTTAATGAAGATCTTTATTTGTTTTTGTTTTTCTTTCACCAGAGTTGATCTGGCATGAGATCACTGACGCTGATTCATGGTTCCGATTTTCTTTTCTTTTTTTTAGCAAAGTGATACAAGTCATTTTCTTTGTGTGTATTCAACCTATGTCTGACAACATTTAGTTATGACCTGTGTCAGGTTGAAACTGCTGTACAGATTGCAACAATGATTCTGAGCTACATTGCTATTGCATTTTCGTAAACAAGGAGCATATCTGAAAAGGGCCGAAGTCTTGCTATTGATTGGACCGGTACCACAAGCAACCACAAAGAATGTTGGGCTTTGGATGAGTTTTGGAGTTTGTTTTGGTAAAGAAATTGCAAATACCAGAGGAAAATGAAGAAAAAGCCAGCTGTCCCTCTCTGTCTCATCTCCCGTGATGCTCTTCAATCACAACATGAGCTTCTTTTAAAATGTGAGATTGTAGAATCAGTTTTAAAAATTCGCTTGTGCTTCTCCTTCACAGTGATGAATGAAGTTTCCATTTGTTTTCTCTGCTCCTATGAACTGCTTAAGAGGGAATACGCTTAAGACATGTGGACAAATTAAAGATGGCTTCACTCCACGGGCATGAAAGTAAGAGCTGTCACAGTGGCCAACAAACAAACGGCTAGGGGGGAAAAAAACACACAACCAAAGCTGAAATTAGGATAGAGTTGTGCTTCAACAAAGACAGTAAAAACAGAGAGCACCCTTGTGTATCGTTAGGGGAAGTCATTTGAAGAAGCCCGGTTTTGTTCCCTGTGAAGAATTGCTTGGCTAAAGACAAAAAAATGCAAATTCTTTTTTTCGCCAGCTCTTATATGAACGTGACCCCGCTGGAACTCCAGGGGAGGATTTCTTGTCTGAGATGCCCCAGAGATGAGATATTTTTCCCCAAGTGATTTATTAAATAGGGACGGCTGTAGAACAGTGGAGGGGGAGGCACCGGTATAATATTCCCCACGGATGTGTGTGCGCACAGCTATGTGACAAATTAACATCAAAAAGTTGTTTCTAGAAGCGAGAAGGAAGGGGGTGAAGGCTTTCTTATTGCTGATTAATGTCATCTCAGCCCTCCCACAGACGGAAGCCACCCTGACCATCCAGATGGCTCTCAGCCACATTAAATGGAGCCATTTAATTAAATCTAAACCTAAATTACCTCATTGTATTTGCCCTAAATCTGACCCACCGTAACATGCAATGATCTCTCAGGATGAGCAGTCACATGAGATTCCTTCATCCACGGGGATTTTATGACTGTGAAGGTAAAGGAAACATAAAGCCCAGGCGGTGTGACTATTAATTGGCACGTAATAAAGAGACCATCCTTCGCGGTTTTGAAGGTTCACATGTAATTGAAACAAATATATGCAGCCCATAAAATACATCCTTCATGAGATGTGAGTATTCAGGTATTTCTGAAATATGCAAAGATATGCGAGGGTTCCACAGAATATCCTTAATATCGGTGTGTAAATGTTAGCTCCATGCAAACGTCTGCAAGAAATATTTCTCTTTTGTGCAAACACGGAGAAAAAAGTAAGCAGCAACTTAAGGATGCCACAAGGGCAAAACACCCACCTATCAATGCGCAAACCGCCTTAAAGCCATCCTGTGCAGACAGAGACAGAGTATTGAAGCTGCTGATAGACACAACCGGCTCTGTATGTGTGTGGGAAGCCAGATGTGTATCATATATTGGCTTATTATTCCTGTTCAAGCGGTAACCATCCGCGACATCACTCACTGGTTTGTGAATTGTCATTCTGAAGCCTCGAGTTTGGTTTTTCAGCCATCGATATCTTGTTATTTTGGATCCAGAAGGGACCGTATTTGGTCGCGCTGGGGAGGAGCTAGCGGTGGATCTGACTCAATCTGATTGGGAACCCGAGGACACTACGCCCGCCCACCGATAGTGGAAACCTGACTGCACCACAGGCCTGTCAATCAAACAGACAAGCCCCCCCAAACATACTGATTCATGAGGCCTAATATCTAATTAATGATGGCTTATTTTAAGATGTAACATCAGAACACTAATAAGAATGAATGACTTCAGCAAATGACACCATTATGACTTGTGTAAAAAAAATTATTGACCTTGTATTTCATGAGAAAAGTTGAATGGGAGTCTTTGGTGCCAGAAGCTTTTTGGAGCCAACCTCTAGTGGCCCTCAGTGGTATTACACTTTATGACACTTTGACTCACTTTTCAGAGCCGGAAGCTACGTCCACTTTTACATACAGTGGTTCCAAACCTATTTCCACTTTTTTTTTTTTTTAAATTTTACATTACATTACATTTCATTTAGCTGACGCTTTTATCCAAAGCGACTGACAACAAGTGCACTACAACCATGAGGGTACAGACTCAGAACAACAAATTCCATCTTGTGTCTAATGTTACTTTCACATTTTGATTTGATGCCTTTTATGTTTACGTTTTTATTTTTTTCCTGTACAAATAAACTTGCCTTGCCTAATGTTCACTCCTTTCGCTCCGTAATGCTAACATGGCAGGTATCATTATTAAGAACACACAATCAGTGGAGCAATTATGACTACGCTTAAAAAAAATATTGATTGACTGAGAATCAAATGGGTTTTTGTTGTCGCAGGGCTCCAGTGGCCATCAGGCGTGTTGCACTTAAAAGCACTTGAGGCTAATGTTAACATTAAAAGCTGTTTTGGAGCATTTGCTGAAATAACTAATGCTGTCGTTTGTCTCAAGAAAACAGCCGGGCCTCGTTTTTGTTTTTTTTTGTTGGGTAATGTGAAATGATCCTCCCAATATTTTCCACACGACCCCATTGAGCCACAGGGGGCAATAAAGCACCGAAAAATACAACCATACTCCAGCAAAGGCAGGAAAGGCGAAGACTCTCTAGTCCAGGTTTCAAAATGTTCAAGAAGTTCTCTTTGTAAATGTTTTATGAGGAGGGAAATGAATTTAGCACATTTAGTAGATTTAAGCATTCACACAACACGTTTTTTCTGAGAAACATGTTTACAAGAAAAGTCCACAGGGCACCTTTAAGGGGCCATAACAAATAAAAGGGGCTAATTTTACCACGTAATTATTGTATGGTAGTTCATTCATAATTAAATTGTCATATTTTATGAACTGTGATTGTAAATTAAATGTAGTGCAAAACGTAAGAAGTACAAATAAGTACAAATACACCCTGTGATGTTGCAGAGCAGGAGTGTAGAATAGTTACATCACTCTCTCTGCTATGGAACTATGTAAGCAGCCATATCAGACTGAAGTACAAAAGGAGAATGACAATAAAAATGGATATGGGAAAGAATGAAGAGGTCAGTCTGAAGCAGAGGATGAAAGCACATGAAATCCTCTGTTACGCTGTCGGGGAAAAGAAAGGTCGCAGAGACGGACAATCCCAGAGGTCAGGAGGTCCGTCTCTGCGTCTGTGGGAGCGGAGAAAACAGTTTCATCATCTCATCCTGCGCTGATGTAACGCTGACGCCAAGACGTGATCAGACGGCTGCCCACGGTCCGTCCCACGACCTGAGACAAAATCACTGCCTGCTGCTCCACAGACATGTCGGCAGTTCTTCTCCTACCACTTTCTAACATGTTTATATGTTGTAACCAATCAGTTTAACAGTTGGTAATAAATCTGTGCTAAAGCTTTATCTTAATTTATATGAATGAAGTCAATACGATTTCTTCCAGTCTGCAGCTGTCTTTGTGAAGAAGCTGGTACAAATACCTGTAAAGGAATCCACTATTACTATTCTTCTTTTAACTACCTAATTTACATATAATATATAATGTTCTTATTGTATATGGAAGAGACAGTTATGAAACAGACAGTGGGGATTTGTTAAGACAGGGCACCGGAGCACCGCCCCCCCCTCCCCCCAACATCGAGAGAAAACAATTACTATTAGAACATGTTAAATAATAATATTCATTATTATAAATAATAAAAGCATAATACTTTACACATACGATGTGCCTGGTACTCTGCCAGAGTGAGCATTTAATATAAACTGTTTCCAAAGTGTATTTGAAACATACTATATTATAGTATATTTTGATCATTTTGGACCACATGCTGTACCATGAGATTTTCTGGTAATTTTGGACTACATGCTATTGTATGTAATTTATGATATTTTTGACTTTTTCATGGCATGTTTTTTTTGAGGATTTTTGTAATACCTGAAAACCTTTGGGGTTTGGAGGGTTCAACCTTAAAGAAATCACCTCGGACTTGCTGGACAAGCTGGGATGGACATTTCATAAACCCAGTGATTATTCAATGAATCGAGAAAATAATAGTATTGGTAAAATAAAAGCCTTCATCACAATGCGATTCCTGGCAGGTTTCTATATCAGCCCTATCTTTTATTATAAAGAGTTCGACACCAGCCGGTATATCAGTGTGGTATCACAACGGGGATGTATTTCTTTCATTGTAATTTAACATCAATATATTCTCCTACTGAGTAAACACATTTGAAGAGATGAAATCCTTTGAAACGAATGGCGTTTTAAGATGCCACACGAGCACAGCTTCATATATCCAATGCGATCATAATGTCATCTTTTCTTCAGCGGTGCTAAAAATAATATGCCGAAGGTTTGGTTCAAATGATGCATTATGACACAGTTTGTGTTGATTAATGTAGTATTTCATAGCTATTCTGAGTGATAAATGGGCCGACCTTAACACAAAGCTAGTTACAGTATTTGACTTCTCCTACTGATCACTTGTCTTCTACTACTCGGGGGAACATCTTCAGCTCTCTGTACCTCATGCAACCCGGCTTCCTGCTCCTCTCCCTCTACGGCTGGAGCTGCTGCCATCAAATCCGTTTCACTTTATCTGTATACTGTATATACCAGATAGCTGTGAAAGCAAAAGCTTAGCTTATTCGCCAGATTTTGCACTGAAATGTGACTTTAACAATATACATTGCACCTGTCTGCTATTGTGCCAAACAGGCTCAATAACATTTAATGAAAAAAAAAAAAAAAGGAGGAAATTCAATCGCTGGCTGTGGCAGAGCGTCTCAAGGACACACAACGGGCTAATCAATTAGGTCAAATGGATGGGTAAAGGTGATATTAGTAGAAATGTCGGTTGTTGCTCGTAGAGACTCTGATTAGTATTTAAGTGTGACAGCTGTGGACTGTGTCCAAATGATTATTTATCTGGAATTATTATACAGAATCTTATTGTACACTACATTGTTTGGTTCGAAGCCTACAGATCAAAGGACGACCATAAAAGAAACAGCAGACTAGTTCATCACATCCATTGCGTGCTTGGGAGGATGCCCAGTATGACTCGGTGCTGACAGAGGGATGGAAAAAGGACAAAACATAGCCTCTCTGTATTGTGTCCAGGTGTAACCATTGATACACCTGCATTTGTCTCTTGAAGTTTGCTCAAAAATGCAACTGTTTCTTCCACGTTCGTGTGCTTTATCTTTCTGAACAGATGCAATTTTTTGGCACAACCTAAAAAAAAAAAAGTCCTAATGTTTATTACCGCATTGTGTTTATGGCATAAAAGAGAAATAATCACCATGTTACTAAAACCCATTTAGAAGTACAATTTCATCAATTTAATGAGAAGCATTTGCGCAAAGTTTATTACTGTAGGTGAATTTATTATCAAAAGTTTGACTTTAATCTTAATTAATTTTGACTTTGTTACCTAAATTTTGACTTCATTTGCAAAGTCGTAATTAAACTCTATTCTAAACATTTGTTCATATTAGTAGAACTGTCTGTTATTTCTCAGTGATGCTGTTTACTATTTAGGTCTGACGTCCACTAATTGCATGTCCACAGGATTACTTCTCTTGGATTACTAATGGTATTTTATCTGTATCACTAAGGAATAAGCATCCTCATTAGACTGAAACCAGTGAGGGGCATTTCAGCCTTCAGTATATGTGTCACTCCCCTCTTCTCTGTATAGCGCCTGCTTGTAGCTTGTGTTGTGTTACATGTTCTGTTTCTCTAAAAAACAAGATTAATAAATGGATTTTGGTAATTTTGCAGAGAAATTAGGTTCCATGAAAAAACTGTCAAAGGTATTTATTATACAACCTGGCACACCAAAGTTTTTTTTCTTCCAACGGCTTATCACTAATATATAAGGTAATAGTACATGATTTATTTATTCATTACTAAAGAAATTATTCATGACTTACAGAGCCTTCATAAATGGTGACTCCATTAGAAATGAGGCCAGTTCTTCTGCTGTTCTTCTCATTATACGGTACAGTCGTGCATTTGGAGTAAAACACAGGCTAAATTGTGAATGTGCAGCGCTCAGTTTTAGATTGAAAAGGCATTTTATAGCCCATCCACACGCTGCTCTGCAAGGCAGGAAGGAGCGATGTGGGGTTCAGGGGCTCCGTGGAGAGGCGGAGCTCGACCTCCGGAGCTGGTAATCAGCTCCTAGGCTCACATTGAACTACTTGTACCAAGTTTTAATCACCTTAGACCTAACTGAGGAGCATCATATTGTACTTTTGGCAGTTGAAGCGAGAGCTGCAGTTATATACTCACTCTAGAGTTTTACTATATGTAATAAGTAGCTATAAAGAACATCACTGCACACTTGCACTCTGTCATTAAGCCGATGTTGTTGCACCTCAGCACACAGTGTAAGTAGCAAGAGTATGTGGACTCTAATTTCTTAATTACAATATTTCACCGAGGCTAATGAACCACACACATTAAAACACTTGGTGTTAATGTGTTGTGAAACCCAATCAGACTTTTCCTTTACAATACGAGCTTTCAGTTTTAGATTGAAAAGGCAATTTCCACCGTTATCTACCGTTTCTCTGGAAAGAGCTTAAGGTGTCGTGGCTGAATACGGACTGAATTTGGAAATGCCAAACACGCTCATCCTAACAGGAGGCAAATGTCATTTAGAAGGTCAGCCTTTCATGAGTGGAAATAGGTGTTAAGGTAAACAATATAGGTGATGGGCTTCTAACTTTTCCTCATGATTGTGCCTTTGCAATAACCTCTTATACTCCTGCGAGTCTATTTATATGGAGCTGGCAATATGATAGCATCATTTCTGTGTTATTTCATTCTGTCTGCTTATATTGCGTATATGCACCTCCATATGCACTGAAAGCATAAACAATTGTTTTAATCCCGTAGCTCTGCTGCAGTGCTGGTGGTTTACAGCGGGATCTCCCCCACTGCTGCAGCTGGTAGGAAAAACGGACAATACAGGAGAGGTGGGAGTTTATTTAGCGGGCTGACCGGTGCCGCCTCGGCCTCATGCTAGTTTTACTGGGGGGATACGTTATCCCTTCGGTGATTTTTTTTCTGATAGGTTTTTACATAGAATCACATAGAGTTTCACGTGGCAATATAACTGGGTTTCCCATACATTGTATAACAGCATCGATTTTCAAAGGTAATCCCATGGGTTTTAAATGACGTGTTTCACACAATCGGCAACCAGCAGTGACGTCGCCCATCGGTTTGTGAACGGCCGCTATGAAGCCTCGATTGGCCGGCGCCATCTTGCTAGTTCGGAGCGATTTGGAGTCAGAAGTGACCATATCTGGACGAGCTGGGGGAAGGAGGGAGGGAGCGGTGGAGCTGACGTGATCTGATGGGAAACCTGACGATACTAAGTCCCGCCCACCGATAACGGAGACCTGACTGCAGCACAGGCCTGTCCATCAAACAGACACGACCCCCCCCAAAACACTGCCTTTTGAGGTCTATTTTCCAATTAATGACGGGATTATTTTCAGACCGCCAGAAAACTAATGAGAAGGAGTGACTTTAGCTAACAACATCAAGATAATGCATGCGGAAAAAATGTGTTGACTTTGAATTTCATGAGACGAGCTGAATAGGAGTCTACGGAGCTGGAGGCTTTTTGGAGCCATACTCTGGTGGAACTCAGTGGTATTACAGTTTAAGGCACTTTATTGACCTCACTTTGAGATCTGGAGGCTACGTCCACTTTTACATCCAGTCTGTGGATAACGCACAGCAGCCAGCCAGAAACTAGTCCACACAACCGCCTGTAACACCGCGATGTATCACTTTTACACTTTTTACAGTTTACTCAAACAAGATAAATCTGCCCAATTTTTCAGACCTGAAAGCTATATCCACTTTTATATATATATATATATATATATATTTCACATGAGAATATACATTCACACATTAGACCATGAAAGTGTTCCATGTATCACATGGGCAAAATAGTTTTCCCATGTGCACTTTATGTCACATGTGATTTCAACATGTTTCACATGTTAAGTTAACTATGTGCACAGTCACATTTGGTCATGTGGTCACATGTTTTTGCACATGTGTTTGCACTGTGTGTTTTCTATGTAAGGGATCGTATGTTTCTACTGCTCTCACCTGAGATCTACAAACACACGCAAGATGTAACTTTATGGGTCCAGAGGACCTGCTGAGCAAAAGCTCTGAAAAGAGTCCAGTCGGAAAAGCCTTCCTCCTTTTTTTTAATCTGCGCTGATGAATAAATACAAATTAGATGGCATATTTATTCTCTGCAGTGCTCTGTGTCAGCCAACCGAGGCTGAAAGCACTCGCTCAACTGGCATCTTCTGATTTGTGCCTCAGTCATATTATGGCTGCCTTTGACTATTAAAAAAAAAACAATGACTGCCTTTCGTGGCCTGTTTTTGTTTATATCTGAGTACGTATTTGATTGGGGGGCGGGGGGGGGGGGGCATGAACAGATGGACTCTAATCTAAAATTTCACACAGCTGAGAATCAACTTCAAAGTGGAACGGCCCGAAGGATGGAAGCAGAAAAGAGATGGGAGGGCGAGAGCCCAAAGAATAAAGAACAGCGGCATTTACATGAGGAGAGAGATGTTTCCAAGGTAGCGGCGGAGGGGAACATACAATATTTAAAAGGTTGGAGACTGAGACAGCCGTTTCTACACAAACTCATTTGATCTGCAACTATTATTTCAAGGGTGTATCAAGGTAAATAATACGCCTGCAGTGGCAAGGGGGTTTTGAAGTTAGAAACAAAAAACATGCCAGCTGCCAGAAGTCATCACGAGCAGAGGAGGAATAAAACTATATTTAGTGCCAACTTGGTTAAAGTGTGTCAGTCCTCAACAGTTGTGACATTGGGATTGCTCTTATGATTTGTCTCCCGACCGGCTTTGAAGTTTGGTATCAAAGTGCAAAACAAAAGTATATTTATCGGTCTTTTTTTTTTTTTTTTTATCAACAAGATCAACTTTACTACCAGTGAGTAGATCTAAACACGTTTTTACCGACTAGGAATGCGTCTAATGTATGAGCGCATTCAGAAGAAACAAAACATAAAGTACAATATGCACATTATACAAGTACATATATTGATATTGCACACGTGTTTTTGTGCTTCACATAGAATTTGCATGTTTAATGAGAATTTCTTTCATTATTGGTATTTGCTCACCTTGTATTCACCTTCTGTTTTTCGGAGCCTTCGTCTACCCATGACTCATTTGTCTTGTTTTTCATTTCTCTAACGTGTTTTTCTGTCTATTATGCTCCCTGTGCTTTTATTCCATATGCTGTTCTTTGTACATTTTTGTCTAAGCTTTGACTAGACTGTTAATTATGAGAAAAATAAAGAAGCATATTTCCCAGAAAAATAATGAAATATTTGTTGAGTACAGTGTAAATTGGAAAGATTCTCGTTCCCTGTGTTTTTGCTATTCTTTGCCCAGGTTGACTCTTGAGTCTTGTAATGATCGATCCTTCTCAATCCGAGCTTCCACTTAGCAGGCGACACACACTGACCCGTGGTCACATTAGCACTCGCTTCCGAAGGAGACACAGGGACACTTCAAACATTGATCAGGGTCTTTTAATCTCAGGAAGATTAAGAGCCCTCCAGTTAATTACAGGACAAACGGCAGGATGCGGCCACTTTAGATCCAGAACATGATTAAGAGGAATACTAGTGGATGAGCACACATCACAGAATCAAACAGACTCCACTTTTTTGATTTTTTTTTTTTTCTCAGCTAAAACAGCCATGACTTAGTTAAACAGTATTTAGGGTGAAAGTGAGGCTGGTGCTCGTCCCTACATCTTCCATATACAGTCTCTACTTCTATTTGTTTTTAACTTATTGTAATTAAAGCCGCTATATGTAGAGCTGCATAATTTCTCTCTTTGGTGCCGCCTTGTGGTTGTTAAAAAATGACACTGTGGAGACACTGAATAGAACAGGCTGTTGTTTCACTTTCCTGCAAACAAATAAATAAAATGGATACCATTAGAATACGAATACGTTTTGAGTCTTGGGGCCACTTTAAGGAAAACAACATAAGTGGAGGATAATGTTTTTAATTTTACATTTTCAGAATGAAGTGGAAATGTCAAGAATGAAGTCAAACATTTTCAGAATAAAGTTAAAATACCATTTTATAAAGTGGAAATGTATGCCTGTCACTAAACATTGACTTTCTCAACAGCAAAATTAAAAAAAAAAAAAAAAATCCCTTTAATGTAGCCCTAATACTCTGTCATAGTTGGAGTATGAGAAACACTTAAAAAAAGACCCTACACACAAAGTAGCCCCCAAACCTTGTTTTCAAATCACAGCATATTTAAGATAAAAAAAAATAAAAAAAAAAAACTAAATTAAAAAACTAAGCAAACAAAAAAGGTATGGTTTGACATTTTGATGATATTTACTTTCTTGTTGTGAGTTCCATGAGTAGATCTCATGTCTGAAAGGTCATTATGGAAGCAGAAACAGCAGCTGGATCGCTTAGCTTAGTTTAGCAGAAGAAATGTAAACAGGGTGAGCAGCTCGCAGCTCGCTCTGTTCACAAATGGCAGAATCAAGCAACCAACACTTTTAAAGAAAGTGAATTTAAAAAACAATGATTCAACCAGTTCACAAACAACCAGAGGATTCTATACGATGTTCCTGGTCCAAAAAACAGTCCCACTCAAAAACCCACCTGATTTTTTTTTTTTTGCTTTAGATAAACCAGATGTAACATATCTATTAACAAGCTTTCAATGTGCTGGAGGCAGACATGTTGAACAGAGCAAGGTTAGCCATTTCTCTCTATTTACATCTTTATGCTAAGCTAACTGTATCTAGGACAGCGTGCTTTCATCACATTTGATTAACAGTCCTGACAACATATACAAACGACCCCATAGTTCATATTTTGATTCAAATGTTGCTGTTCTGATTGGTACACAAAAACACACATTTTGTTGTAAGCTCCGCCCACTTTAAATCGGTAACAAATTACATAAAGACAAATACGGAAATATTTTATTGGAAATAATGGGAACTGTTGTACTGTTGGCAGACACATAGATTTTTTTTTTTTAGATTTTATACACTTTATTAATCCCCGAGGGGAAATGTCTTCACTACAGCAGGGGGCTCCCAGGGGGGAGATGCTGCAGCAGGCTGCCACGACCGCGGCGCCAGATAACCTGACCTGAGGTGCATGTTAGTGAGTTCACGTAGGACCGAGTCACTCGCAGGAAGAAGCTGATTCAGAAAACAGGTTCTGGTGGCCTTTAAACTAGTATTTCTGGTTTTGCTGCAGATCTCTCAGTGGTCCCAATGTTCACGACCCATCGATTTGTATTCTACTGTTGAAATGGACTTGTCTCCCTGTGACAGATCCCCCCTGTCAGTTTTAGCCCCCCCTCCCTTAAATGCATTCTTAATCAAATAAGCTGCTCTTACTTTATTAACTCAGACAAGCTCACTCCAGATAAGCCTGTCGCTTTAAGCCACTTCATAGTGGGAATCAGCCCCCGGAGGTGATGAGAGTTGACTCCGGGAGCCCGAGACGCGAGCTTTAGGTCGCCGTGTTATTGTCTGAGGCTTGGCCCGAGGCTCCGGAGAGAATCACTTCCTCTAATGGAAAACTATTGTCTGCCACCGAGGACATGCGACTGTGTGGAATACGGATCAGCCTATCTGGACTTATGCACAAGACAGAATGAAGCTCTCCATCCGATAGAAAGCTATTTTGGAATTGTAATATCCACCGAAGTCGATTCTGATTAAGCAATACATCTGGAGTCGACTGTATTCGTGTGCGAGGCCGGGTGGTGTTTTTCCAGCATCGCAGTGATGCACACAGAAAAAAAGAAAAAAAAACAGCATAAAAGAAGAAGAAATAGCAACCTTTTCTCTCCGTGCTGTCCCACATTTTAACTCCGGCAAGGGGACTTAACATCAAAAAACTGTCATTATAAAGCAACAATAAGGCACTCGGTGAATTCTTTATTCACTGGGTCGGATTCTATATAGGTTAATGAGCACAACAATTGGAGAATAAAAGTGTCTTTGCTAGAATTATAGAGTCCTTCCCTTAGCATATTGCATTATTTACCATTCCTTCCACCGAGGTGACGACTCACATCTAATGCGAGAGGGAGACACACATCCCCTCCAATAACAGTTGGAATCAAGAAAAAAAATGCCGGTCAGGTTCACAGTCAGTTCAGAGCACTCCTGTGTGTATGTAAAATGTATACAGAGGCAGAGGAGCTCTGAAGGAAATATTCTCCCCGACAGATCGTCATCCCAGAGGATGAGGAACTCCATTTGCCTCACGGGTCTCCTCCCCCTTCTTCCTTTTCTCCGAAGAATGATGATGTGTGATAAATGCATTACCCCCCCCCCCTCCCTTCCTCCCCCTTCACTTCCCTTCCCTTCCTCCTTCCCTCCAAACCCCTCAACCCTCCCTGGTTTCTGCATCTCAACAGGTCACTCCATCTCATCCACTGCAGGATTCACCTCAGTCCAGACTGTGAAAATCCACCGCCGAGGGGGGGAATCCTGACTGAAGCTGGACAGTCTGACTTCATGTGGGCTTTAATGTTGAGACCCAAGTTCATGGTGTGTGGTTCATCAAGTCTATTAATAAGGAAGGGAAGAAGAAAGAGAAGTACAATATGAGGTTTAATAAAAATAATAGAAAAGAAAAGCAAGAAGGATTTTTTTTTTCCAGTGCTCTCCTTTGACACATTCTTTGTATTGCAGAAGTTTTCGGCGGATGCAATTAGTCCGGCATCACGTTTCTTCACTTAATACAAGGACAGAGTGCCATTTTCAAAATGCAGCTACAGGGACCCCGTTGTGGGTCAGATGACACAGAGTGTTCTTACACACTAATTGCATAGGTACAAAGAGAGGCAGCGAGTCTGGCAGGACAGGAAATCCCCTGAGAGGACTGACGGAGGGTCTAACGGCGGAGCTGAGGGTCGAACTAGATTCAATTCTGGAGGATTTCGAGCGTTCCGGAAAAATATTTTTATCGTTAAACATCCATCAAGAGAGCATTAAGTTGCCTCAAAGTCACATTAATATTTGATGTCATGATAACACTGTGTCCTCCGCAGAATTTTTCATTTTGTACTTCTTAAAGGTTTTTAAATAGACACTCAAACGGTTCGGGACCATCATTTGACAATTTCTCTGCGGGTCACACCCTCATCCGGGAGGATTTCTTTTGTTATGACTGTTACTAACCTTAACCCAACCCACATAAAGTGCTTGAATTGCATGGTTAAGATAGATACATTAACTATTCTTCGTTTTTCTGTAGACGTTTTATGAATTTGGAAAAGTATCCATATTCAAAATATTCTTGACCGTCTTAGGTTAGGTCTTAGGCCATAGGTTAGAATATTATTATGTTTTTAGTCATGTTATGAGCCTTATTTAACTGGTTATATGGCACTGTTTAGATCAATACCAATTATATATTTATACTTTATACAGCATCACTGAATGTCCAAAAGAACACTTTCATTTTTTCTTGGAATCTTTTGACGTATCCGCCTTTCAAGATCAAAACATTTTAAATTTGACCCGTTTGAGTTTCTGTATATTATCATGTTCACATGGTCAAAATCATACCAGACACATTCCATGTACTTTTTGATAATTGAAAGAACTGTTAAATTAAGTAGAATACTAAGAGTCACCAGATCCAGCCTTCAAGCATTTTATATTTTTGACCCTTATTTGACTCTGTAAAATCTGTATGATGCATTTACATGCATAAATTCATCAAAGGTATTCTCATTTAAGTGCATGGTTATATTGTATGAGTACAGTACGAGGACTGAAAGGAAGCTGAACTGAAGCTACTGACAGTTTTTCCGCAAACCTCTTGGTACCTTTTCAAGAATCCCCAACAGTCACCAGATTCAACCCTGAACCCTATTTGACCCCAAATATTAACTATGATATGACATGAATAAAAGATGATTAGAGACATACACCTTTTAATCAGTGAAAGAACTGTAAAATTAGGCTGTTTGCCATTTTTTTCTGCGGACTCCTTTGAAGTCATTCAAGACTCTCTGAGGTTTGCCAATCTTTTTGACCCATATTTGACCCCATAGTTTCAGTTTATTTTGATGTTTACATGCAAAACAGCATCATAAACACTTAACACTTAATGCAGCAAACTCACCTTTAGCACCAGTGAGATAATTGGATGCAAGGTCCTGTGTAGCCGGGACTTTGACCTAGAAAGGAATATAAACAACAGTATGACCAGGCAAGTTGTTCATATTTCATCACTAATAATATACAAACAAATGCCAACACACATCATATTTTATGGTTCAATTATTGTAACAGAGGATATATTTTATCAAAGTCTTAGGATAAAGTTATTTCACTACACAGTTTGTTGAAATATTACTGCTATTTATCAAACTTTTTTACAGTGTTTTTTTTTTTGTTACAGATATCTAATTATTCCCAGCTTTGTGTCTAGATTACAGAGACAGGAAAACATGTTACATTAAAGTTTAGAGAGGGTTTATGAGCAACTACGTTAGGGGAGAGGTTAAACTGGGTCAGGTTGTTTACCTTGTGGAACGGAGGTCTTTTTAAACAGCTACTGCCATCCTCTCTCTGCGGAGGTCAGCTGGGGGTCATTTAGAGTCTCTTTAATGGACGGGGCAAAGGCAGGCTCTTTAAAGGACTGGGAGAGGGTCACATGACCGGAGGAGAACAGAAAGAGCAAAACAAGAAGAGAGAAAGAGAACCTTCCACCCCCCCCCCTCCAACCCCTCCCCCTCCCCCCACCTCACCCTCTCCATCCCCCGCCCGACCCCCCGCACCGCACCGCACCGAACACGGCCCCCCAGAGGAGGTCAGGGGAGGCTTTTGGCGGGGTCGCTACGGGGCCGCTTCTGTCAGAGTAAACACTCAGGAAGTTAATGTGTGTTTACTGATGACGGCCCGACGTGATCGGCATTCGCTTCACATTGAATTATGTGAGCAAACAGAACGGATAGAGTTTCAAGAGTGGCGACGTCGTTATCGCTAAATCCTCTAAATCTCAGTCGGAGAGATTTCCTACGAAATGCATCACATGGCGCTCAAATACAAATAGGAAACCACTCTTATCAGATTACCAAGGTCATCATCAAGGTCAAACAGCCATCCGCTGCGTGCACTGTTTATATGTACTTTTGGTAATGCCATCTTGGGATTTTAAGCTGGACCATATGATGTTTTAGTCTGTTTTTCATTTTAAGATAATAATAATCATCACAGTTTGAGTCGTTACAGGCTTCTACGCGGTTCCTAAATATTCCAAACGTATCGAGTGTTTTCATTTGGGTTTGTTAGTTTAAATTATGAGGCTTTTTAGGAGTCCATAATTATTCTCTTCAACACAAGTGTTTTCTTTCAAAATGTTTATTCAGCATCAACAAAGAAGAAAATATTAAAGGGCTTACATAAGCTCAAAATCAATATAGTTGATCAAATCTCCAGATGGAAGTGATTGCCAATTCATCAGCGTGTGATTTCGTAAACTTTTTCGAACTCATGATTATGCCTTCAAAGTCAGAAAAGTATCTGGTTTTTAAATCAAAAAATGACATCAAAGTTATTTATTTAGATCTAAAAGAATCACAAACATGAAAAAGCTCCCGGACTGTTTTGCAGCTCTGGTTGTTCGGTGTACATAAAAGTATGCGCAGCTATTTATAGATGTGTTTAAGTGGATGTTTGGGGGCATAATCAATGGACACAACTACACAGGCTTTTTTTCAGAATAAAACAGCTGACAATATCCACAGTTGCACACCATGCTTCTATAAGCCCTTTAACACTAACGACCTATTATTTTACAAAAAGGAGGGAAACAGCAATACAATATGTATACAGTATGACTTTTTCTCTTTTCCAGTTTGTAAATGTTTCATTTACAGGGGGACACAATTTCACCAATTACCCTTCAGAAAAATGTATCTACAGTACTGCACTTTCCTAGAACTAAGCTACTACAATTTAAAGTGATCAACCACGCAGTTGAAGGTTTAAAGAAGAGAGGGTTATAAATTACGTTGCGCTGGTAGCTGTGTAGAGGCGAACAGCTTATAGTGGTTCACTAATCATTACCGAGTAAAATAGCCTGATTCAATGTCATTCTTCACAATCACATAGCTGAGAGAGAAACTTAATGTTCTATGGAGTCTTTCTTAATCCTAACGTCCACTCGATTTCTCCTGGGAAAGGACAGATTGCTTAAATTTCTTGACACATGTTACCCAGTGGGGAGTATGTTTTGGTATTCAGGGGGATTCCATAAACCAGTTTTGTCTCATTCGGTGTCTCGCTATCACTCTTTCATTGGATTTATTTTGCGGTTTTAAGTTTTCAATTCTAAAAAGGTGGGAGCGTCCATAAAAAATCCATTACTTGGGTTGAAACAGCCATGAGGACTCAGGTGCGGGTTGTATAAACAGTTCAATATCTGGAGTATGGCTGATCTCTGTACACTCCCTTGGTTGTTCGTGCTGCCGGAGCCTTGCCGCGATTGTTTGCCCACTCTTCCTGACCTGATTCGGAAGACAAGAGAAGAAACAGATGGGGAGTGATTACAGAGGCACCGCACTTTAATCATTCACCCATAACAACCCGTGTAAGTCTTCCAAGCTGTATGCAAATACAGTCGAGACGCTCCGTGCTGCAGGACGTCGGGAGCACTCGGGAGTGCGTGGCATCGGCGTGGCTCGTAAAAACAAAAGCCCCGTTCTGAGCGGAGAGACTCCGACCAAGAAGCTTGACTTTCACCTGGAAGGATTCATCTCCGATAATTGAATGAGAGGATCAAATAGCTACTTGAAAAGGACCCGTTTAGTGGCTCCCAGCATAAAGGTCACAATTACCATTAGCCCAAATCAGCACCACCACCCCGCCCCCTCCTCCCAACACACACACACACACACACACACACACACACACACACACACACACACACACACACACACACACACACACACACACACACACACACACACACACACACACACACTACTGTCAATGTGAAAGTGCCAGTATCGATGGCACCCTTTGTCTGATCTTCAGCCAGCGCTGAGACTCCCCTCGAGCGGAGCCGCACAAAGGCTTGTTTTTTTGTTTTCTGTGTACTGGCTCTCTGTTGGCAGCACACAGCCAATACCCCTTAATTAAACCTGTCACCCTTCCACTGACAGTCACTTTGAAGAAACACACCAAGGTAACCTTGTGTTTTGAGAACAAGGAGGCACATCAATGCTGTTTATCTGTTTCCTTTGAACTGTCACCCTCTTCTCTGTGTGACCTGCACGGGAGCATTTAAAGAAAAAAAATGATGTGCAGGTAGGCAACGCTCTAATGAGCAGAGGCTGCTCTTCCGTTTGTTTGGTCCAAAAAGTTGGGAACGTTTTTAATGGAGTCGACTTACTTCCAAAAAAAACACATTTTAAATCTGTAAAAAGAAAATATATACTGCAGGCCGTCGATCTGGTTTTACGATGCAAAAAATATGATTGCCATCTTTACACTTGGATCACCTCATAAGTACCCGTCTGTATTATAAAAGGACAAAATGTCTCAAAGGAAAATCACAACTGTATCTGTTATATAGCTTCAAGACATGTAAAACATGTTTTTAACATACTGTAGTTATGCATCACTGTGAATAAAAAGTAGCTCATTATAACATCTGTGTGCTGAAAACTGCCTCTTCTATATCTGCACCTACATAGTGAGACTTTGTAGAAAACAAATCTGTTCACGCCACAACCGCACTCTAAATAACTGTTTATGGCGAACTCGTTTTATTCTCCGGTTCAAACAAAGGCCACACATACCGAGCGTTTATAAAAGACGGATCAACCTTCAGCTGTACAGCCGCACGGTCAACTGCGCAGTGCAGTGCTGCGTATTAGCTCCACTATCATTGGAATGCACTCTGCAGCAGGTACGACCTTGGCCCATTTCTTACTGTATCTTGTCAGGAGCTGACACAGGACTGTTGAGCATAATGCCAGCGGTGGGAGTTTGGACACAACTTGGGAAAAACTTTATGCGAGTCAGTGGGGAAGGGTTTTGTTCGTAACGATTTTGTGAAAATGGGTTAAAACAGCACAAGAAAATTTGGATTTGGTGTCCAAACATTTACAACATGTTCGTTTTGGGTGGGAAGGGTATTTCCTGTTAGTCAGATGACATTAAAAGTGATAATGGTATTTAGGTGTCACCTAAATATCCAA
Organism: Brachyistius frenatus; assembly: GCF_029030835.1. Taxonomy (NCBI): domain Eukaryota; kingdom Metazoa; phylum Chordata; class Actinopteri; family Embiotocidae; genus Brachyistius; species Brachyistius frenatus. The sequence continues at coordinate 954,691 of NW_027210645.1, forward strand.
ATGAACTGAGGACATTCACTTTAAACATCATCATTTCGAATGTGTTCAAAGAAGCACACAATTAGCCAGGTGCTATGGCAACCGACATGAAGCCAGCACAGCAGAGGCAGGAAATGGAAATACATATTGTTCTGATAGTTGACATTATAAATACCGGAGGACAAAAGGTCTGCGACTCACCGTACGAATCATAGGACTCCCCGCTGTGTCCGTATTCATAGTAGTCATCTGAGCTGGAAACAAACAGAACAATCAGGCGAGTGTTAGAATCTGGAGATGAACGAAAAAAAACAATCCTGCATCAAACAAATTGCAACTATCAGCAAATGAATTGAATGCAACTTATTTTTACTTGTATTATCATATTCATTACGATAAAGGAAGTGTTTTTTTTTTCTTTTCTTCAGGTATTCATACTGCGCTGGAAATAAAAGTAAGAAACAAACTGAAGGCAGCGTTCAATCACTCAAAAGTTTGGCCACATTTGTGGTTCTACAAGGCAATTTTCTCCACCGTATCTGTGCACAACCTTCCAGTTCCATATCACTGCATATGGAGATCTATGAGAGGTGGCAACTTTAATGAAAAATAAAAAGACGGGGAGGCAAGTTGCACAGCGCTTCATTTCTCGCTCATTTCTTTCTTTCTTTATTTGCGGTCGCCAGTGAGATGCTGACAGAACAATCCTGCGTCAGTATCATTCAGTAACAGCGCTATCACTCAAGAGAGGCAATTCATCATAAGGCTGCCACTGAGCCGACACCAGCCATCACAGCTGGGTCCTCTCCGCCTGCCTGTCAGTCAGTCTGTCAGCGACAGCAGCACCTCTCTGCTCTCCAGATTAGAGGGCTGAAAGCACCGTCCAAAACCCAACACAGCACATCAACGCCGGCTGACTGCTGAGGGCACAGAGGTGACAGTAATGACACACCGGAGTGGAAGTAACGAATTTCTATTTTACTCCTGTTACCGTAAGAGAGGAGCTTTCTGCGGCACGATCTCAGAAAGCCAAACGGAGGTCCAGGAGGTTGAGCCGGTCCACTCCTTTATCAAATTACACCACAGTTAGCAGCTCGCCAGGAAATCAATTTTATACAAATCCAGCCTGCTGTTCAGTCTGCTGTCAGTGAGCAACGTCTGCTTCACAAAAACAAGCTGTACCATTGTGAAAACATTTAGTAATCATCAACTCCGCTTTGTTTATTTCAATAAGCTCCAAAAGATTCACTGATGCACCTCTTGGTGTTTCCTCCACTAATGAGGATACAAACGACTATCCAAGGAAATGATTTGGTGATTAACTATTACATACTACAATAAACATTTAGTGTTCATGTTGCAGAAGATTGCATTACTTTTTACTGATGGGCAATTTTAAGCTATATGCTATCGTTTTGCTAAATAATGCAGTTGCTTCACGTTATCTTATCTGTCATCCAGCTAACTTGCTGGCTTTGCTGGCACACTGAATTGTTTGTGGCAAAATGATTAGAAATATACAAACTAATAGAGTATAATAAACCTATGTTAGCCTGTTGTGGGGGGAAATGAGGTGCTTTGCTAATACAGGCTGAATTCTGAGAAAGCAGTAGTTCAACAATCAATTCACCCAAAATAGAAAAAAAAAACCAAAAAAAAACACTTTTTTAGATTTTTTTTTTTTTTTAGATTAGGTTTTGAAATATCAGTGTTTTCTATTTCTGCCGCGCTAACGCAATGGAAGTGATTGAGATTTAACGTGGTGCTCACCATTGAAAAACAACATTTTAAGAATTTGACTGTAACGTGTCTTTGCAGAAACAGTGTCTCTGTCCTTTGAGTTGTCCAGGGCGATGGGGACATTATGCCTAAACGGAAACTTGAATTTTTGGTTTATATCTTTATGCCGAATACATAATACACAAAAAATATAAACCTTCATTTTTTTTTTGGCGGAGGAGGCAGAAACCTCCAAACAAATGTGAAATCTTGGGCTGAGCAAATGCAGTGCAACTTTGGTCTAATCCTTATTCTGACAGCCTAACTGACACTGATAATCATAATCTGATTGGTTGTTTTCCTGAAACCATTTTTCAGGAAGGATAAACAACGCGGCCAATTGAGGACAGAGTGAGGAATCGTTTTAAGAGCACTGTAGAGACTCAATGAGACATGAGACAGCCCCCTAAAGAGGCTCGCGCCTTAAGTCAGGCTTAGCATACATTTTACACAGTCCATAATTCAACCACAAACAATGCCAAGCCAGCAGAAGCAAACAAGGCTGCTCCCCTGTGCTACAGCCGCCCTCCAAGCAAGAGGCGCTGCGTTTTCCAGTCAGCCGCTCGCAGCTGAAGTGCCACCAGACATCTGCCAGGGATGTCAAGGCACTGGAATATCTCTGACACCCCTGAGAGGGAGGAGAGGGGGGAGGCCGAGTGTCACGTGACAGCACGGATGCGTTTCGGCTCGTCATGTTGTGTACCCTGAGACAAGACCTGACAGGACACTAAATAATTAGATTTCACACAATACTAAAATGCGGTGTATTCCAGAGGGGTCTAAACATCAGTTTTATGACTGACAGAAAATCTATTTGTCACAATCACAGGTGCCTGCAGACACATTGTGAAGTGTTGGATAATTTTGGGCTTTCCTGTATGGCGCTGTCGTATTCAGCAATAAAATACACCCATATAAGACAAACCAGGGTAATACACAGCACTGCTTAAACCTTTTTAAAGGCTTGCTTACATGCTCCAGACTCTCATTTTTCTTTTAATGTATTTTCACTGTCTCACAAAAACTGGAAGCCAGGATTCCTGTAAAAAAAAAAAAAAATAAATAAAAAAAGGCCATTTTTAGCACTTAACTCTTGAAGTTTCTCTGTTGCTAATGGCGGAAAGCACCGATAATAGTAGTGTGCTGTGCTGAAAGCTGCCAGTGCAGACCTGCTCTTTGCACAAAGGAGAAGAGGGCAACGGAGGCTGTTAGGCGCCTCTAATTTCTGAGGTGACATTTTGTCAATATTGCTACACAACTTCTCCCCGTAGTTACTTTCTCCTCTCTATTACAGAGGCCGCAGTCTTCAGACGCATCCTGAAGGTCAAAGATTCTGGTGAAATTCTGCTTTGTGAAGCCAAAAGTTCGGCAGCGTCTGATGCCCGACAGCACATTTAGCATATTTTAATTTAAGCATTCTGACCTTTTCTTTTATTAATGCAGTACAGTAAAGTTCATTGATTGTTAAGAGGAGTACAACTTGCCAGAGGCGCTACAGACCAGAGAAAATGTGTTTATGTTTTGGCCTTTTAAGCAGAGGAGTAACTGCCTTGCCCTTATTTTATTAGCATTGTATAATAATAATGATTGTCGTGCAGACGAGGCTGGATTATTTAAAATTGAGTTTTTAAAAGAGTAAAACAATGAAACTAATAAACAATAAAAAGTTTAATAAAAGTTATTCCAAAATTGACTTTTTCATTCATGTTGTTAAAAGCTATCCTGCTTGTGAGCGAGGCAAGCGAGCTAGCTGGACAGTAAGTATGCTAATGTGAACCTACTGACTAATATAGCTGTAGGCTGTCATTTACCCCGATGGACCCGAGACTATTTCAGGGTAATTTCACTACCTTCACTTTTTATAGTCATTATACGTCATTATGGGGGGCTAACCTTTCATGCTATATCTTGGTTTTTTTTCAGGACAGTCTCGGCTATCCAGATCTTTCGTCATTTGATTTGACAAGAAGATCTCTTGAGATTTCTTTTTTTATGGTTTTGTACAGGAGATTGTTTAGAATCTGGCAGTAATTTGAAAACAAATTTGCTCAGTGCCTGAAGGAAAATAAATGTCATCAATGAGTCCAGGTGGCCAGGGGCCCAAACCAGGGACTCACACTGGGGGCATACGCCCCTGTGATATGTGCTAATAACTAGGCCGTTATTATCATAATTTTTTTCACAGAAAGGGGGATTTTATGTCAGCCCTATGATGGAGACAATGCAGAGGTCAGCAGGGATTTCAAAATCGGATTTGCTCAAAAAGTTTTGACATACTCAGAAAGGACGGGTATCGTCAGAAAAGGTAAGTTCGGCTGTTTATCTTGATGTGCAACACGTTGGGAAGCGATCAGGACTTTGGGAGTTATTCAATTAAGAGTAGCGGGGTGGGTGGAGAGGGACGCAGTGCTTCATACTGAGTGTAACGACGATTACATTCATTGACATTGTTGGAAAGCATTTTAAAAGGATTTCTCATGCATCTCTGATAAATACCCGCTGGGAAATTTAACGGAGAAGGGTGGCAATTTAGACGCAATTTGCGTCCACTGGGTTCCAAGCTACATGTTAGCATTAAACAGGAAGACCATTTTTTTCTTTCCACACCTTTTAGTGATTGTAATGGTAACCTTTTTAAACTGTTAAATTGTATTAGCATGGCTAACAACAAGAATACAACATCTTTAAAGGAAAACACTTTTTACAATCACGATACGATTTAGTTTGAGCGACGTCTAACACACAAGATTAACAGTAAAGTTAGCGGGAAGAAACACTGAACAACTTAAACCTTAAAAACCCTCTCGACTGCCTCACTGTCACATCCCCTTACAGTCCACATTTATCATCATTGATATAAGTCAAAAGTGCACAGCTGGCAGCACCAACACAAGCATGCGATGAGGTGACTGGGGTGGATCTCACCCGAGATATCACCCTGTCATAGGTGCAAAAGTGCTTTGACTTTCTAAATAGGTCAGCTTTTGATTTGACATTCATTAGCAGGAGGCGTCCGCTGCTTTGTGTCTCCCCGAACTTCACCGGCCAAGAAAAACAAAACGAGAAAAAACACAAATCGGTGTGAAGCAGCCGGCATTGGAAGCAAACACAACACCTATTAGATAAGTGTGTCTCTTTCATCCGGCCTGTTTTCCTCATGTAAAGACCCTGCCTCTCTAACACATCTGTCATCTCTGTAAATGCTTCATCTTAAGCACTGATGCCGCTGTGCCGGGGCACTATGAAACAGATGGCAGTGTTAAATCTGAATGATGTAGTACACGTCCCTGGTGGACTTTGTTTCCTTACATTGCCATTACTCTTCCAGTCCTGTGTGATAAATTTGAAGGAATCTAGTAGGACATTACGAGGGGCGGTGGAGATGACACGGCAGCGGTCCGACAGAGGCTGCTTTTCTTCTGTTAGCCTATTTCCTGCAAATTGCACACTTTAACTGTGAATCCTTAAGCAAAAACGACTTCCTCGATGCTTCTTCTGTAATCGTGTTTTTCATTCATTCTTGGCACAAGGTTGAAAAGTAAAATGCTGATGAAAAATGTCCCACACTGAGTGCCCTGATAATAGCAGCTTAGTGAATTCCACAGACAAAATGGCAATGAAAATAGATGGGGGACAAAAAAAAGAAAAGAAAAGTAGCATCACCTTTTTTTTTTACCATTTTGTATGAAATGAAGCCTACAAATGGAAACCTTCGTTATGGATACACTGGTGATTGCTCAGTGTGGTGGCTGATTGCAGAGCTATCTTTACTGCTGACCCCGCGCTGAAGGGCCACAAAGAGGGACAAAAGGGCCTCTGGCAAAGATTTGACTTTCCAAATAAGTTGTCTTGCTGCTTTTGAGCCGACCATTTATGCTACCTTACCTCTTTTTTTGAAAACTACATTCAAGCCTCCCTCAAGGAAAACATGTTCTTTTCAAGTCCAGTCAGCCTCCGGTATTCTTTAAAACCCAACATGTTTTGGTTGTGAATCTGGAATCTGTGAAATACTTCATGTTTTATTTAAGGGGCATTAAATTTGCAATATGTGACTTTTTGTCTTGAGACACACACATAGTGGTGTAAATCCCGCCCTCCTCCTCCTCCTCCTCCTACTTCAGATGGTCTAATTCCCTACACAGCACCTTTCACTCATCTTGACAAGCTGTCGGCCCTGAAAACAGCATCTAGGTACCCGGCCTCTGTGAAGCCACCGCGGGCATTTCAGAAGCAGACAGCTTACACAACCGATCGGCTCGAAGAATAAATAACACAAGTATTTCTCTCACACTAACTGTCTGCCTTTAGGCTCCTGCACAACAAGCAGACCTGAAATTAGTAGCAACGACAGAGGCCAAATGACAATGACAATGAAACGCTTTGTGTCACCTCATGCAGATGAAAACTCCTTAGCGGCTCGTGACCTTTTCAGGAAAAGAAAAGAAAAGAAAAGAAAAGAAAAGAAAAGAAAAGAAAAGAAAAGAAAAGAAAAGAAAAGAAAAGAAAAGAAAAGAAAAGAAAAGAAAAGAAAAGAAAAGAAAAGAAAAGAAAAGAAGGGGAAAATATGAAGAAATTGCATTTAATGGGTGAGATTACTGATCCATTTGTCTAAACAACCAGTCTGACATCTCTTTATGAACTGAAGTCAAACTCATCACAGATCCAAATATAAAACTATCGGCCATAGTTGCCATAGATGCTCAGTTATGGCCCAGTGGAAGTAGATGGCCAACTTAATGTGTCAGGACCTTTTAGCTGGGAATCTATGACCCTTCTCTGGCTACCATTTTTAGGCATGCTATCGACAAGGCTGGAGGGACGGCAATGTCGGCCTGTTCGTTAGTCGGTCTGTCTAGCACTTTGGTCCAGACTGAAATATCTCATCAACTAACGGATAGGTTGACATGAAATCTTTCTGCAGTTCAGCTGAGTTTGTACCTTCTTTTTTTTTTAAACTAGTCAAACTCTTGTAAAGTCAGCAGCTGGCTGAGACGGCAACCCCCCTCCCAAACTCCCTCTCAACTTCAGTCAGCATTTTGACATCAGGAATACTATTTATTTTGATATTGTTAAATTTCCTTCCAGTAAGATATTATTGAGTTTATATTTGGTAAATGCTACTGTTGTTGCTGTTGTAACAATACTTTGGTCATAATACCTGGTATGAATTTATTCTTCTTTTTAAAGGATAATCTAAAACACCCAATTCTTTAGTTAAGCAAAAACAACAACAAAACAACCATACGTTATCCATATCCATCCCTATAGCTGGCTGCTGGATACCGATGAGAATATCCCAGTTCAGTTCCATTCACTAAAAGCACAATCTTGATCTCATTGTACGTAATGGTCACCCTCAATGATCTATTGAATATAAATAAAGGCTGAATGAATAAACATAGTACCAGTGTTTTGTGACTATTATGTTTTATGATAGCCCCCTTTAAATCCTCCACAAACACAGCGGTTAAGCCCTTTAGAAACCTACAGAAAAACCTTGATGTATGTTGAGTGTTGCCTCACTCATTTTGCTCCACTATCTCACATCTCTCACGAACTGAAATGTCCATAAATATACAACTTCCCCACGATGAGGGCTGTTTGTTAGAGCCTTTCCTCTGCGTTTAATGAGTACATGTAGCTTCACATGCAGCCGCTGGATCCTTCTGAGTGTCTCCAAAGAGTGTCACATGTGACACAACAGCTGTAACTTCATTAATTACTGTCACACAGAGTCACAGTTTATGAGCTGCAGGTAAATTACTGTCACACAGCGTTCGTCCTCAGGCTGAGTATTGAGCTCCAGCACAGCTGTCGGGATAGTTTAATTTTACTGTTAATAAAAGCCTGAATAGTTCACTAAAGTTAAAAGTATTTTTTCTGTCATGTCAAGTATGTTATTATCTTGTCTTACAGCAGGATATTTGCAATAGGGACATTATTGTGCTTCCCACATAGAAGTGACATCTCGAATCATTACAGCACAATAAAAACACATTAGGTTACTGCAGTTAACTTTTCAGAAATAACAAATATGATTCCAAGCTGACACAGGTCAAGGAAGTTGCCATGGTTTCACATATTTAGTGTTTAAATCACGAATGCGGTGTTTTTATTTGTCCCTGAATTATTAGCCGAATAGCACTACTATTTTAGGTTTGTGTGTGTGTGTCTCAGTGATGAGCATGTCTTGTTTTTTTCAGACTATTTCAAGTATTGAATTCCAAACTTCTCCACTATGAAACTTGGTAATCCAGCCACTCTTCTCCTCTGCTCTCCTCCGTGCCCGCCGCTTGTACTAAGATTTACTGTTGTTCCTCAGGGATGCGCCTGCCCTTTAAAACACTGTCACACAGCTATCCTTGTGCCCGCGGGCCTCTGGGATTCAGCCTTACGATGTAGTGTACCAAAGCAAGGTGCAAGGAAAGGTGCAAGGTGCCAGCAGGGGGAAGTCTCTGAGGTGTCAGGTATGAAATAAGGCTGTGATCGCACTCGAGAGCTGCCAGAGATTCCCTCGCCTCGACCTCTCCGAGCGTCCAGCCAGGGCCGTGCCACAGCTGTCATCTTTCTCATTTCCCTACAGAGGCCACACATCCTCTCCACTAATAAAATTAAAAGATGCTCTCCACACAAGCAGCCCCCTCCAGCCTCCTTGACCTTACAACTTGATTGGTAGCTAAGCGCTGTAGCTTTGGAGAACTCTCCGGAGATGGAGCCCTCTACTGCCTCTCCAAAAAAAAGATGATAGCTCAGTGCTCTTTGTTGTGTAAACACGGTAAGAGGAGGCTGTGATCTGGGAGGTTGCAGACCGACTGCCACGCCAAGGTAGTGGTTCCATCAGACTCCCCCAGGCGTCAGCTCTCTTCTGAAAGATGTAAATGTCATGAAATGTCTTCGGGACGTCTAAAAACTGCTTTTTAGCTCAACACTCATGTCTTAAGGTTGTGAGCGCCTTATTTGCCTTTCAAATGTAATTATGTCTAAATTACTCAGTTCTGGCTGTTCTGGATGACACAGTGTGTACAGTATAGTTACACAGGTTGTCTACTTTCATTTGTCAGGGGTTACAGTTTTTTTTTTCTTTGTGGACAGTAATGTGTGACAGAACATTTGGTACAAGATAAACAGATTTGATCAGATGTAAAGTAACTGCGTATATACACTGACATACTGTTTACATATGTAAAAGCCACTGTGTGTAGATTTCAATATAATAATAGTATTTTTGAAATGATTCTGCATGCAAAACATTCTTGGGAAAGAATTTAAAATCTGGCTGCTTTTTTGAGTACTCCTAGAATTTAAGAAATGCAATTTCAATTATTTAATTAGTTGTTCAACAGAAAGTCTGTTAATCATTTTTATAATCAATTCATTATTTTTGTCAATTTACAAGCAACAATGTCAATGATTCAGTTTTAACTCCTTAGTTATGAGACATAACTGTTTTTAATTTGTTATATCTGACAATAAACTGAATATTTTAAGGGTCCCACATTGTACAAATTCAGATTTCTTGTTTGATGATAAAGCAAGTTTAGATGCAATATAAGTACTGTTAAAGTATTGAAATGTCCACAAAAAAAAATGCACACAGCATGTATTCAGCAACTGTGGTATTTAGACTAGCTGTTTGGGCTTCTGTGAGTTTGTGATGTCATAAACTCATGCCATTTGTCCGCTCTCAGCACAATCCACTGTCAAACCTTTTATGGGAATGAAAAAGCAAAGAGGTCATTCTGGCACAGACTAAAGAAAACCTGAGGTTGGCCTGAGTGTACGTCACTCAGAAAAGAGACAGACACAAAACAACCTGTTGTTGGTAGAGCTCCAGAGAGAAGCTTAAGAAAGAAGATATAAAACTGTATTGAGACAGGTTTTGGTGAATACTACCACAGAAATATATCCTTATGGATGTCGAGACTGCTAATAAAACACCCAACAAGTGTAAAATATGGGGCCTTTAAGGTTTTGTAATGTTGATCAGACAAAACAGGCAATTGCATTACATCTTGAACTTATAGGTTATTGTTGCATTATTATTAAACTTTTTCAAGCCAGCTGTGCCACAAACACAATAAATACTTCTTACAGTTAAAGGCTGCAATCTCAAAAGTATTTCTGTTCTCACTCAAGCTATAGGTTTAAGTGTTTCTAAACACAAACAATGTATGGAAATCACAGGCTTTAAAGAATAATTGTCTAAATAAGTTAATTTATTTTTAATGCTAAAGTGCATTTTTATGCTAAATAAGAATACTTAAAACTTTACATTATTTTGAAATATAAATGCAAGACTTGTAATTTTTGTACTGGTACAGATAACTTTACTAAATCAGCAAAGTCCCTGTTTTTCTTCCATCGTAGTGACAATTTAAAGGTACCCAGAGGATTAATGCTTATAAGAGTGGGTCCATGTCTTGTCCATATGTATAAGGAAGCACAAGCTCATGACTGGACACTGTTGTTGGTAATTTACTAAGACATTTAGCTTTGCAACGGGCAAAGTAGAAGATATCTAGCAAGAAAACAGGGATGTAAATGGCTGGATGTATTTAGAGAGCCTAATATTACATCACCTCACAGACCGCTCTTATAAAAGAGACGTCTGAAGGACACTTTGAACAATGTGGAGTCTTACTGGCAGCAGGGTTGCACCTAAAGATTTTTAATTAAACATTTTATCTATAAAATGTCAGAAAACGGTGAAACAAGCCCACAGCCTTCTTTTTTTGGCAAAAATTTAAATCGAAAGACATTAAAATGACTTTAATATTTACATTTCAGCACTAATATACAGTCATTTGAACGGTGAACACTGTGTGGTGATTGTTTACATTAGCTTTAAAGGAAAAAGAGGAATCATGTCTCTACTTTATTAATATACAGGCAGGTATAACGCAATATGATATATTTCTATTGTGTTATATTTATAGATTTATGTAATATGATGTCTCATACAGTAAGATATGATAATCATAATTGGAGTAACAGTCAGGAAACAGATCACCGCCTGCAGCACCAGTTATTACATTTACTATAGAAATATATTCCAACTGAATTAAAGTATCTAAAGCAGCATCAGAATCAGATGAAGAACAGCAGCCTTTAAAAACCATCCTCTTCTTTTCCTTTTTTGTGTTCACAATCGGCAGGTCGGTTTCTAGCATAAGCCACCGGGGTAATACCATGACAGAGAGACTGTAAATTGTTCTGCTTGTTATCCTGCGGCAACTGAAATCCTGCCACGCAGTCGGAGCTCAGACTGGTGACTGGGAGCTCCTTAGGCTGCGAGAAACATTGTTAGGAGACTTCTTGTAGACACACACACACACACACACACACACACACACACACACACACACACACACACACACACACACACACACACACACACACACACACACACACACACACACACACACACACACACACACACACACACACACACACACACACACACACACACACACACACACACACACAAATGCACACATTCTCTTCAAGGCCCTGCTGCTGGGACCTGCTACGACTTCCGTCAGGCTGGAGGTGAAAATAATCCACTTTTGTCTATCACCAAATAGGATTGTGACTGTGAAGAGTGGACACACAGTGTTGTATTGCAGGATTAATTGCAGTTGCAAAAACTAATTGTAAAAAAATAGATCACCGTGGACCTATAAAGTACTATTTTTTATGGCATTAGCATGTCTAATATCAATAATAAATGTAATATTGCACATAGTGTATGCATAAATAATATTATCTACATCATTTCAAATGTGCTGCCTGCAGGAGTGAACAAAGAACAAACAAAGAGAATATGCCACACAATATATCCTGTGTTTAAGAGCAAACCATCAAAATTTGATCAATCTCAGGTCCACCATAAAGACTGCTATAAGCTTACATACATGCACAGTGTCAGCCTACAGGAAGAGTCATTTCTGAACTCAATGCAGGACACAGGACGCACAAATCAGAGAAGAAGTAAGTGAATCAGCCATCTCTGGGGGCGCAGGCTTCTGTGTCTGGGCCCTATTAGCTGCTTCGTCTCCCGCCAGATAAGACATGAAAATCTCTGAGTCCACCGAGCCTCCAGCCTCCACATGATGGACTCCCCCCATTTTTTTTCCTACCCTCCCTGCGCCGTCACCCAAAACTGGCACCGAAAACACCCCCACCATTATTCACCAGGCCGCTTTTTTAAAACAAATAGCTGCAGATTCCTGAGGCGGACTCAGCTTCCACAGCGAGCATCTGTACACCCACCCGCCGACACTTCAAGATACAAAACCTTGGTGTGTTAGAGAGGGGAGAGGAGTGTGTGTGTGTGTGTGTGTGTGTGTGTGTGTGTGTGTGTGTGTGTGTGTGTGTGTGTGTGTGTGTGTGTGTGTGTGTGTGTGTGTGTGTGTGTGTGTGAGTGTGTGAGATCTGGGCTAAAAAAAAAAAAAGCCACGGAGATAGCACAAAAGATGGATGAAACCTGGGTGACATACATCCTGACATCTCTACAAAAGAAAACATCGACCACCCTGATCACAAAAGGCAGGGGACAGAATAACGTCTTTTTTTTTTCTCCTGTTCCTTTTCTTTTTCCAGCTGCTGCCAGATCAATCCAAGTTTTGACACTCTAAATGTGGCAAGAGTCATTCGTTCTTTGAAACAGCACAGGCACGCATACATAAATGTAGCATATTGTGTGCAAATAAAAAAAAAAACAGCGGGACACCAAAGCGAAAGCCTTTGACCTTGTGAGGCTTGGAGAGTGTGATAGCTGCCTGGATATAAGAAAATCAATATTCTGCATTTAGCTGTGCAGGACCCTCTGCTAAATGGAACAGCATATACCACTAAGATTGTTTAGTTTGCCAACGACATGAGATGCACTCTGAGGTATATGCATCTTTCGCCAGATATTTTGAAAGGTGATTAAAACACAGATAATGTGGTTATCGCAATCAGCTGCCGTTAATTCCTCGGAGGAAACCGCGGTTACGTCACTGAGTCTGTGGGGGAGAGGTTTATTTTGAGACCTTAGATTCAAAGATTAGCTTCTTAGCAACGACTCGGCTCAGACTTCTTAAATCTTCCACAACAGCCTAATTGTATTGTTTTTAAAGTGGAAGTGGGACATCGAAGATGGCGACGTTAAATTCTGCTTTTCAGAGTTTAATCTTAAAGGACACCGCAAAAGTCAGTCAAAACATCTCACGAAATACTTCACAGTTCTTTGGAGTTTGAAAACGGGGCCGAAAATGAGCACAAATGGCCCCTGACAGCTTCGAGCACCATAATCCAGCTGTTCTCAGCCCAGTCGACTTCAAAATCTCAAAGTTAACCTCATATTCTCTCACATTTAGTGAAGGTCAAATGATCAGACCACAAACTCACTGCCCTCGGATGCTGCTCATGAACTCTATTTTACACTAAATACAAGTCACTGCATATTTGAGTGCTGTTTAATTCACTGCACTCATTTTCATGTTTTTGCCCTGGTAGGAAGGAAGTATGATAACATGATAACCTAGTTTTAATTTCTGAGTTATTTATTCCCCGTGCTGTACTCAGTTGCCAGTATATTAGTTACACTTCGCTGAAACTGATACAAGCTAATACAACAGTCATGCAATAAATCCGACCTGCATGATCGTTATAATGTTCAGTTTTTTGTGTAACTGTATAAGAGAGGTGTTGATTCAACTGTATTATCTTATACACACGTGTTTCTATTATTTATATTAGAATTGAGAGCAAATTCTAATTCTGTCATAAAATATTGGTCAAAGTGAACTTTCTCTACCAACCGGAGCTACTGTGGAGTTGGTAGAGAGCTTATAGAGTTGTTGTGGCATCAGATCAACATTATCAGTACATTAGAATTGTTTTTATGTCCCAAGCCTAAGATTTACTCTCTTTTTAGCTCTGTTTTGACCCCTACCAACTCTTGATAGGATTATGTGTCTCTGTAGCTGCCAAATGCTTCACTTCTGTACGCTAAACAGCAAGTTGTTAACATTGTAGTTTAGTTCTAGGATTTTTGTACTTTTCTGCAGAAAACAGCTGTCTGCATTGATGAGAAAGGTGAGAGTTCACCAAAACGATATAGCAGCGAGCTGTAAAACTAAAACAACAAGCGGAAAGATGCTCGTATAGAGGGTATATCCACATACGGAGGAAGTTGGGGTAGATGGCCGGATGAACAAAACATCGGACTAACATGGGAGACTGCTGTTCGTTCCCCATTTCAAACCAACAGACTGTGTTTATTCTAACCAGGATCATTCAATAGTCTTGAGCTGGACTATATCATTGCCACCATATTTTATTCCAAACCCTGATCCATTTTTAAGCCAAACCAAGTTGTTTTTGTGCCATTAGAAATGTGGGAAGTATTCAGACGGTAGAGGACAAATGAGCTGTACAGTATGGTCCTTTGCAATGGATGACTTGTTGTATAAAAGCCAGATATGGTAGGTATCTGTCCACCACACTGAGCCACACACATTCTACCTTAATGGAGAGCTCACTGCTTCATTCACTCAACATTATTGTGGAAAGAATGAAAATGTTTTATATAATGAGGTAGCAGTAAGTGTTATTGGGGGGGGGGGGGCACAACTTACTTTTGTCCTTGATTACTGTAGTTGTTGTCATACGATTCATATCCTTGGTCATCATAAGCTGTTCCGTAGCCGTCGTCATATTCCTGAAGTCAGAGACACAATTGACCCAGTTAGATGATGCGCAAAGAGGACAAATAATCCAACAAAACGTTAACATTAATAAGACGTTGATATGACAACCTGTTCAACATTACACCTGTTGAAATGGAGAGCAAAGAAGCTGAGAAGGAATTATTTCTGAGTCCAAATAAATAGCTTCTGTTACCAAACCATGATATCCGGTTATGGATTTATTTTCAGTTTCTGTCATATTCTTACATGTGAAGTTGTTTTTTTTCTTTTTACTGAAGCCTTCAACTTAGCACACGTGGGTCAAAGTGGTCCATGTGCCGCTGTTAGTGTCGAAGCCCATACGCAGCACCATTAGAGTGGAAAATGCAGCCCTGCCCTTGTCTCCGTGTCGACTGACTGACAGTGGGATGTAAAGACTCTCGCTGTAGCTACGTTTCATCAGCACCTCAAAGGACGAGCATCAAACATCTGTTTGTGCTCCAGCAATCTGCCCCACCCTCCTTCACCCTCCTCCACCCTCCCCCCGTACCCCACCCAGGCCCCCGCCAAGAGGAACATCAAAGCGAAACCAGTGCTGCACCCGTCCTAATTTGGGATAAATAGGATTTATGTTCCACAAAAGGCGTCGACCCCTAGCGACGCGTCTCTCATCCCCCACACACTTCTTGGCTAATTCCATCTGCCCCTTATTTGCATGCTTGAAATGAAATGTCTGTAAGATTTAGCAGCGGAGGCAAAAACACTCATCACATCCATGTTATTATTAAGGCCTTAATTCCTGATTAGAAACATGCATCTGCCAAATGACAGTTTTTGAATCGACTCTTTTTTCTTTAATCCTCCAGAAACGAAGTATGTGACCCGGATGTTGTAAGACTTCCTTGTTTCTGGGCAAAAAAAACACGATTTGGTGCAACAGTCGTTGAAACATTTGTTTTCTTAAACTGCGCGGGAAATCTGCCAGGTGCATTTTAGGAATCTGCTGCATATCCTCAAACCTCTCCTTTGTCATCCCTTCGAGTGACTTTTCAAGACCTGTTTGCAGGTGCGTTGTTTGCGTGCGTGAGAGGACTGTGGGTCTTTGTCAGTTTTCTTCTATTTGTCTAAAAGTAGCTTAAAGGGAATTCAAGTCCCTCATGGCATTTGTAATTCTGCAGTTACAAGAGATTTTGCAAAGTCAACAATTCCCCACGCTAATGCGGGGACTGAGTTAAGTCAACAACTGTACTTTTGACAATATTAAACCCCTCAATCCCCCTTTTAAAAACAAACAAACAATAGGAGCAGCGGCTCTCGAAAGGCAGTGCAATTTTGTCAAAAGGGATGTAAGTAAAAGCACTTTTTTAACAGCAGAGGAAATCTAAAACTTTCATTTGCCTGAAAATAGGAACAAAACAATGGCGATATTTATGAGTGACAGAGAGGGAAAAGAGGGTTGCGGACAAAAAAAGTATGCAATGCATGCTTACATATATATATATATATATATATATATATATATATATATATATGTGTGTGTGTGTGTGTGTGGATATATATATACGCATAGTATATATAAAACAGAAGAAAAATGTTTTTGTCTGAAGTACTGGAATATTACCCACATGCCCACCTGCATGCAACCTTATATCTTGGATACAAATTTTGCTGTCATTCCTCCAAACCAAATGTCCCTTCACTGTCAGGGACCTCAGTCTCTGAAAGCATCTTCTTGAATCAACTGTACCAATCAGTTTTGCTACTTGTTATCAGTTTAATTGTTTAAATTTTGTTTGCTTTTTTGTTTGTCACTTTGTAATTCATGCACAATTTAATGCACTGAAGCTGTACAGTAAGTGTTACCATTGTGATACTGATAGTGCTCCATCTATGTTGTGTTCAATTTATTGGCGATTTTTAAGCTGTGATTCCTGCAAATTGTGTTTATTCAAACTTGATTGTACAGGTGTTGCCAAATAACATTCTTGGTGCCACTTCAGTGGGTGCTATGTGGATAACAGGTGATGTTCTGGCTTTGTAACAGTGTTTGGCAATATATTGTTATCATATCAATATTGTGATATGAGACTAGATATCGTCATAGATTTTGGATATTGTAACATCGTGATGTCGCACAATTACTGTCTTTTCCTGGCTTTACAGTTGAGGTGTGTGGGTTTCTAAAATACCAGACAGTTTTAGCTGTTCTATTATTTGTCATCACTCACTTAGTCATTATATCAACATTAATGATAATTGTCTTTAGTCAAACTATCAATATTGAAGTATCTTAAATATTGTGATATTAGATTTTGCCCAGTCCAACAATACAAAGGGTCTACATGCCATACATATACAGTACTTTCATATAAATAGATATGATGCAGTGTTTTCACATTCTGCTGCTCATGTCACTATGCAGGAATTTAGTCTGTCTAATTCATTTGGCAGTATGAACTCAAATTTTGAGTATTGTTTCTGATTGGTTCTCTTTTAATTCACACCACCTTTCATATGTCAATCAAATCAATGGGCATTGCTCTAAGCAACCACACCGAGCTTGTCGGCCATGTCATCTGATGAGATGAAGCGATGTTTAATAAAGAGTCATTCAGGGACCAGTTTTAAAACACCTGTGAACAGTATCCAGCCCTGTTGATGGTTCTGTCATCACTCAGCATGGAGTCGACCTGAATGTAGACTTGGTTTGAGGTTCTGGACACATTTTTTCTTCACTGCAGTCAGTTATGATCTACATTCTTCTTCTTCTTTTGGTGTTCGAGCTTTAAAATCAAAACATTCAGATCTTACATCAAGATATATTGAAGACTTTTTAATAAAAGTGACATTATTCAGAGTTGAGTTCTGTTGGGAGGTTTATGCTGAGTAGTTTATATTTCGTTTTTAGGAGTTTTCGGTTTTATTGCTCTGTTTAAAACATTCGTTGGAAAAATCATCAAATGGAATTGGTAACATTACTTTGATGAGGTCACTAGTAGACTGTAACCTATTACATTTCAAACATAGCCCTTCCCAGCACTGGGTTTCATAATAGCAGTGGCTCTAAATAGTTGATTACACTACATGGTCAGGGTGAAGCAACACGAGCATCAATGATCACATTTGGTTGCATTAAGTCAGCAGATACTTTTATCCAAAGCCAATTACAGCCCCACCTCCACCCTTCAACCTCTGCACACTGACACTGTCACTAACAACAATATTTTAACAATGAACTTTTTAATTAATACTTTAGCATTTTAAAGTAAAACAGACAAACATACACTGTTTATTTAAAGCCACATCTCACATGTTTAATGGTGAAACAGCTTTCACTAATAGACAAAAAAGAATGTATGTTGCTTGAAATGTCTTCCCATTTGAAATGAACACAATGTCTCTGTCTTTGTCAGAAACACGTCTGTTTTTGTTTCACTCTTCGAAGGAGCGTCCTACTTCAATCTACTTAAAAGTCGACCCTATTAAACTGTATCTATTGTAGCCGAAAACTAACAAGTGTGGTGGTGAATATTGCATGATGAGAATCTCGGGTGGAGGGCAAATAGTAAACTTGTGTATCTGTGGTTATACAGGAAGCCTCGGTTGTCTAACAAGACATTTTAGTCTGCTGTCTTCAGCTGGTGATGTCACACTGACGACACACTTTTTATATATCAAATAAGGCCAGATGTTCGCTCGCCATTCGGGCACAATAAATAAGGTATCCAAAGGAGGAAAAAAAGTTGGCTTTATGTTACAAATGTAACAGGTAAAAGTCACAATTAGGGAGACCAGGTGTCCCACTTTTCGGTGGTGTCCTACATTTTGATCGATTCAAAGCTTTCAAAAGTCAACACTGCAGCACAGACGCTTTTCTAAAATGTGGCTATTTCCAAAAGCTGTGAAGAAAGCAGAGGAGGCTGTTATTATGAGGATGAAATTGTCAATAACAAAAACTCATTTACCACACAGTGCATCTCTCCCTGACATATGAGGTTGGGTCAGAAAGTTCAGAGACTGCTCCTGTTGCGCATGAATGGTCCGCATCACCGTGACGTGTTCGGAGCTCAGAGAATGGGTAACCTTCATAAGTAACGACTCTAAGTTTCTTCGCTTGATCAAGAGTTGAACACGCTTTTCTTTCTTCTTTCTTTTCTTTCAGAATAAGGCAAACATACAATGTCGGTTTGAAAAGGTAACTTAGTAAATAATAATGTGGAACAATATATACAGTAGAAAACAATCCCCTCTACTGTTCAGAGTCAAACTAAATCAACACAGTCAATTAGCACCTAGACATTCGAGTCCAGCAGGACTAGAAATGGAAAGAAAAGTTATAAAAATGTTTTTACAAAGTCTAGTGTCGGCGCTTCTAAGTTACATAACGTGATGTGGAACGCGCCACGTCAGACATGCGGTTGTATTTCAAGCTGAAAACTCAACGGTTAATAATGACACAGCAGCAGGATCATGAAATGCTTGTACTGAAAAGGTGGGGCTAATTAAAAATAATGAGCTGTGTGGGCCGCAGTCTGCCGACCCAAGCCACCGCGATCATGAACCTTTATCACTGTTTAATAAGTTATTTAATGTTTGCGCTGCAAGTTTCAGCTCAACGTCGACACCCAGCAAGGCTTCCACAACCAAGGACACGTCTCTCCTTCAAAATACCGCCTTTTATTTCTTTTTAAATGTGTCGTGTTGAATTCCATTTCCCTCCGTATCAGAGATAATAATTACATGTGATTGAAAAACAAAATGCAAATGTGGCATTAACATTCAGAAAACTTATTGGAACAAAATAAATGGACCACACCTGATAAATAAACTTTCCTAGTTCCATATTATGCTGGGAGGAAATGTTATTCATGTTAAAAAAACAAAAAAAAAATACACAGCAATGCTTTCTTCTCATGTGCATTATAATTTTAGAACATTCCTGTTGCAGGGCGGCACAGCGGTGCAGTGGTTAGCATTGTCACCTCTCAGGGAAAAAGTTCCAGGTTCGTGCCTGCGTGGGTTCTCTCCAGGTACTCCAGCTTCCTCCCACCATCCAAAGAACATGCATCTCAGGTTAATTGGTGATTATGGTCTGGTGAATAGGTGCGAATGAGAGCGTGAATGTTCTGGGATATGTTACCCCCATGACCCTGTTCATGATACATGGTATGGGTATAGATAATGAGTGGATGGAATCCTGTTGCAACTATATTTAGACATTCTAAATTGATTGATTTGGTAAAAAGACTGTATTTGTAATGCATTTTTATCCACAGAATAATATTAATGGTCTTTCATTTATACACACACTCACATACCAATGGTAGAAAGCTACAAAGCAAAGCACTGCATTAACCAGGAGTCATTGGGGTTTATTGTTTTTCTTAGGGACACTGTAACAGGAGCCACGGATTGAGCACCACCCTCCTGCTTTTACATGCATTTTGATTAGTCAGCTATAGTCGGTGTGTCACGGATTGAGCACCACCCTCCTGCTTTTACATGCATTTTGATTAGTCAGCTATAGTCAGTGTGTCACGTCCACGTGCTGTCCTAAAGGGTGCACAAGTTTAAAGTTGAATATTACAATCATACTTACATTAGGATTGCCACACTAACACTATTGAAAAACTGGCTGCTAGAGGCTTACATTATATCCCATTACAAACTAGGGACATTTCAAGCAAAAATACTTATAGAAAATGTTTCAAAACTCTTCGACGCATTGAGCGTTTAGGTGAATTACTGCCACCGTCTGACGGGAGTATCACATAACAACCAGGTGCCAGTAAAAATAGGGGAAATAAGGAAGAACTATTGGAGTGAACAACGTAATGATAATGTTACTACATAAAACACCAAAGGGTCATTAAAGTGCAGCTTTAACATGCACCAATTCAAAAAAGACACATCACACCTTTGCCCACCTTTACAGTTCTGTCAGAACGTCTCGTCAGAGTTACTCTATAGCTGTTTGAAATGTTTCCACACCTGGCATTCAGCAAGAACTGTAGTTAAACACGCAAATCCCATTTTAACAATTAAAATTCCCACGTTTCATGGTACAGAGTGACAGAATATAAGCTATAAATGAGTGGTAGGGTTTATATTTTGCCACAAACACAAAAACACTGATCCACACTGCATTACACTGGTTTACAGGCAGTAGATGTGGTACTAAAACTCTCAGTTGCATGTTTCCAGTCTCTCCATATACTCCAGGCTGTCTGTTGATTGCTGTATTTATGGGACTGAGGTCAGGTCCAGGGGTTATATGGGTGGATCTTAGGGATCTACAGGACAGAATTACTGGATTTTCTCTGAATAATAATCTGTTGCATTGACCGCTTAAAAGTGCAACCAGGATCACGAGAGTGCCATTCATTTTCTCTGTGGGAATCATCGATATCTGCCACAAATTTCACCAAAATCTTGACTCCGATTGGCTTTCCACACACTCAGATATTTTATTTTATTTTATTTACTTGGAAAATATCAATTTAGCCACACAAGTTGCCAGAAATGCAGCCAAATTTCAAGTTTAGTTGTTGAAATATTTGGACCAAAGTATCCAAACTGACAGGCATAGCCTACTAGCAAGATCTAAAGCAAAAATAAAAACCTGCCTAAACTCTCATACACAGCGTTGTGTCACCGTGGCTGATGCAGACCAGACTCAGTGGGTGCAGGGCAGGTAGTCAACCTATTCGTTTTCAGCACAGGGCATGTGCTATTACTGCTAACAGAGTCCTCCTCTCATCTCGTTGGTGACTTTATCTGGGAGCTGTCCACTCACATTGGACAACGGTGGCTGGTATTAAGGGCAACATTAAACTTTAACAATGGCATGTTATTGCCATTTATTAGAGCAGCTACTCTATAATTGAGTTACAAGCGAGCTGAGGGGAGAAACATGCCTGGTTTATAAATCACAGTGGCATATTGAAAATTATTCTTTTCTCTGGTGCGCGTGTGACGTGAAAAAAGCAGACGTGAAGCGATTATAACATCTGACGTGTTTGTGTTGGTATATAGCGTTTACTCCAAATATTTTTGGAGAACACAATAGCACGACAATACTGCAACAGTGCTGTGTTTCCAGCTCTAAACAGGATTAGTGTGACAGTGAGAGGTTGAAGAGGGGAGGGAGAGACAGAGAGCAGGGAGGGAGAGGAGACAGCGGCCCCTAAGTGAGTCTTTCATTTGTATGCCAGTGGATGGCTGAGAGGCGTGTTGTTAAAAGATAAGGACTGGCCTCTGAGGCCACTGAAGACTAACAGAGGGTCTGGCACTGCATGTTACAACAGCAGTATCACAGCCGCTCCACTGTGCTCTACAATACCACTGTAACAGATAGGATACCACTGACACCCAGAACAGGCTTTTCAGGCGCTGGATTTGTTCCCTGCAGTCTGCACTAAATCCAAATGAGTTCAACAACACCCTGTCCTCACATTATGAAGTTCGCCGAGAACTGCACACGCTGCACGGCCCCAAAAAGGCGTCGCAAATGCACTAAGAACTAAGAGAGAGAATATTAACCAAATGAAAAGAAGAAGAAAGGCCAGACGACTGAGTTACGGCGCCATCTGTTCAAAGAGAAATGTCTCTGTACAGCTGTGCCACTCACTGCTCCAAACTTCTTAACGATAAAAGCAAAATAACACCCCGTGATATTGCTCTACAGAAAACAAATAATCCAGTCGTCGCAACCCCGGGTCATCTGTCTCGGTCTAAATTTTCTCAACGTAGCTACGTGTCATTTCTTCGCCTCTTCTTGCCAGCATATTTCAGAGAGCTGAACAGGCTGGAATTTACTGGAGCTTTTCTGCTGCAGGGGTAGAAAAAAAAAAAAAAACTCCTCACGCTATCAGATTGAGGATGCCAAAAAGTTGGCCCCATGCATCAAGCTGAAGTATCACTAGCCTGTGTTACGCTTGATAAATGTCTTTCCTTCAGTCGTTTGAACACCTTTGGTTTTGATCTTGGCTACGTTTTAAGTAAAAGTCTATTAACATCTGCCAAGTGTGATATGGGGAATTCATGTCATTAATAAATTAGCCCCGCAGAGAAAAACATCTGCAGCTGTGAAATTGTGAAATTTGTTGAAAACCGGTGCCTCGGGAAAAGCAAGTGTAGTAGTCAAGTCGTGTCAGAGTTGTGAAGGACTGGAGCATATCCAAGCTCTCTAGTCTATGCAGGGCTAACACTCAGTCCTAGGTCCTCAGGCTACACACACACTCATAACTACACATAATTTAGAGTCACAAAGTCAAAAAGGAACATGGAGAAAGTGCTCGGTCCACCAGGACCGCCCTGACTGACCTGTGTGTTTGAACCAAGTGGGAACATACTGTAATTTACAGCATTGGTTTGTGAATTGCTGTTTTGAAGCCAGAAGACATTACAGCATTCACAGACTGAGTAGTAGCACCCCCACCCATGACCTGAAAAGTGATTCTGATGTAAATAATTGGTAGAGCTCCCCTTTAAACTAATACAAACCAGGTGACAACCCCCTGTAATGTCACACATTTGTTTATGAATATGCTGAAGCTTCATGTCTGGCATCTTGGCCGTTTTTTGGAGCCAGAAGTGACCCTATTTGGACGAGCTGGGGAGGAGAGAGAGTAATGGATCTGACTGGGGACCTGAGGACATTATGCCCCACCCACTTATTACGGAAACCTGACTGCACTTCAGGCATGTCAATCAATCCAGACCCCAAACGTTGCTCTCTTTGAGGCCTATTATCTAAATAATTGTGGAATTATTTTCATAACACTGATCAGAAGGCGTGAATTCAGGTAATGACACCATAACGACTTGTAATTTATTGACTTTGTATTTCAAGAGAAAAGTTGACGCCTTTTGGACAGGAGTCTATTGGAGCCACCAGGCTTCAGAACAGCAGTTCACAAACCGATTGGTGATGTCACGATTGAGTCCGCTTGGCCTAATATCGAATTAATTCTGGAGTTCTTTTCAGAAGGACGGCCACAACACTGATCTGAAGTAGTGAATTGTGACTTGTGGAAAAAAATGATTTATTTTTTACTTCAGGAGAGGAGTTGATGCTTTTTAAATTAAAGAGTTTCTTAGGAGCACGCCCCTAGTGGCCCTGGGTGGTATTGCACTTTAAGACTGGAAACTATGTCCATGTTTATATAGTCTTGTGGTTTGAACTTTTGGGACCTTTTTACTCTGATGCAGCAACAAAAGGATGTACAATTTATGGGATTTTACAATGTGCCATTTCTGATAGAAATGATTACATATAGACTAAGAGTCTACGGCCACGAGCAGCTCTGTGAAGGGCGTTGTAAATGCTAACATCAGCATGCTAATCCCAGCAAGCATGTTAGCATAGTGATCGATAGCCAGTATAACCTTTAACATGAACGTTAACAAGTTCCTGGTTTAGTGTGTTAGCATGCTAATGCTTTTTAGGATTACATACAGAGTAGTGTTGAGTTTGAGTTTGAATAAACCAAACTATCACAAGCGTCAAAATTTCACCTGCTCTCGGTATCGCAGGGAAGTCAGGGGGATTGAAAAAGCTGTAGGGACTGATCCTCTGTGGAGCATAAATGTTTGAACCAAAACTTGTGCCAATCCACCTGATAAAAGCCTTTTGGATTCATCATAAAGAATAAATAATATGTGTACCACAGTTCAAGTTGAAGTTGAGATATTTCAGTCAAGCTGCTAACATGGCTAAAAATAATAGAAGAAAAGTTGTCTTGCAAACACGAATTCGAGCTGCATTTATGAAAAAAAATATATATATTAGAGGATTACTGAAATGTGTAATTTGTGGGGGAAAATACAGAAGACTGACACTTGTAAGAGATAAAAAAAATAATAATTAAATTGTCCTTGCAATTAATAGAAATCCCAGGTTTTGTCCCGTGTGAGTAGGTTTCAATCTTCTATTCATGGCTGGTCTTGCCTGCCACACCAGTTGGATGCAGCTTCTTTATTACTGTATCTGAAATATTTTCCCAACCATTACATCCCATTTCTATTAAAAAAAAAAAAACGGCTACAAGGACGAGTGAATTAGAGAAACACGATTCAATTAACAATGCCTGGCTCTCAGCAGGACTGGACATGCAGAGAAGTGCCTGAGGGGGTTATTGAAGTTTGTTTAGTCTTTTGTGTGTGTGTGTGTGTGTGTGTGTTTCAACATACAGCAAGGATTTACAATGCTCAGAACAAATTACTGTATGTGGAGGATTTAACATAAACAATACCAACCCACATGCTTTGCACACTTCTTGGTCCTCTCACCAAAAATAATTAAGCATGCGTGTGAACAGAAACAAACACAGTTAAAGCTACTTAAACCTCTAGATATAGCATGAAAGTGAAGCGCTGCTACTTTGATTAGCCTCCTCGGATCCCGTTCCATATTGGCAATGTCGAATCTGCACACAGAAGATGTCACACAGTCTCTCTCTTAATGAGAATTACATCATGTTTAATTTTTCTCCAATGGGATTAGCAGCAGGTAAGACAGAGATCTCAATGCGCCTAATGAATTTCATGAAATGAGATTTGGCTGCAATCATAGAAACCATTCCAGACGGATGGGGCGGCCGAGACTGGATCACGGGATAATAACATTTCTGTGATTTTGTTTGGTAACAATTGGATTCAGAGTCATTTGATACTGATGGAAACAGAAGCTTTAAGGTGGATCATGTCGACCAAAAACCTTTCAGTCGGAGTTGCTGTACGCTTAGGCGTCATGGTGACAAAATCAACCAGGAGGAAACCATGGTCTGGTGTTTTTTTGTCTGAGCAAGACATGAGAAGAAGATGAAGAACAAGAAGATGAAGAAGAAAACGCAGAAGAATACGCCTCCAGCAGAACAAGTGTTTTGGCCTGTGGCGATGCTGCGCAGCATAAGGAGAACGGCGGGAACATGCTTATGAGCGTATGAGCGAATGCTAAGCAGCGACAAATGAAGGCAACAAATGTGAACAAGAAGCATCTCCTTGTCATTTCATTGATGAATACACCAGCCTATTTGTCAGCGCCTGGCGGAGAACACTTGTCCCGGGATAGTGATGTATTCAGATAGTACAAAGCATCTCATTCAGCCTCTAATTTGCCGCGATGTGGTTATAGTTATCCCGCGGCAGATGTTGGGGGGGTCCCCCCCCCCCCCCCCCGAGCAGACACACAGGTGCATGTGTTGGGGGGATGCAGTTTACAACTGTGACAATGATGGGAAACAGCTGGTCCTGGAGTCATTCTGAGCGACCTCCACGCATTTGAATTGCAACCTCTGAATAAACCTGTCAGATGTGGTTAGGTATGGGCTGCTGGGGCAATTTTCCAACGTGGGGCCACCTCCTCTCTCCTATCTGCTAAATATGCGATGTTGATGCTGGGGTCTCTGGGGAAGTTGCCTTGACAGTGCGGCAGAAGACTCTCCTGGCAAATGCACAAAGGCTCTGACTCTTAAGCCTAATATATTCCTCTCTGGGAGGCGTTGATATTGCAGCCAGGTTCTCATAGTACTGTGCAGGTAAGCTGCAAGACCAGATCACAATAATTGCTGCAATAACAAATCCACACTCTTTATCCTAACGTTTCAGGTAGCATGACACAATTCTAAATATGGTGGACTGTTCAAAGCTGAATGTACGTTTGAATTCAACTTGTACACACTGATACTCAAGCAGCTACGTTTATATTTTTTAAAGGGCCAGTTCACCCAAATCATAAAACAACACACTGTACTTTCTTACCTTTGTAGTCATGTAGAGTTTTGTGAGCTTTATGGAGGTTTATTCACAAAAACATCCAAGTAAAAGTGTAAATTCAACTAAATTTGAAAATATGCATATCAAGTCTGTGTTTTCAGAGTTGTGAGAATAAATTAAAGCAATAGTTTGTTCCAGGTGTTTTAACCATTGGCTTCCCGTTCTGTCCCCATGATGGTGAGCCAAACTCCCAACTACTAACTTCCTGATGCTTTTAGAAGACCACCATGCATGAAGACAGTATTCAGTATTCTTCGCCTCATGCATCTCCCTCCAACTCTCCCGTTGCCCCCCCGGGGAAATGCGCCTCACAGTTTGAACACCTCTGATCCACAGTAACCAGGACACTGTCAGCGGAAAAAGAACCTTTTTAGATGTCATTTTTAGATAGAGTTCAATTCACCTCCATTTTACCGGGGTGGAAAACCTGGACAAACAAAAAAAACTGTGTCAAACTGTGGCCATTACCAGATACAAGCAGAGGTCAACGTTTAGCCCAAGTACATTTGAACCATAATTTGAAATGGGGCTGCTTGACTCTGGCTAAAATGATGAATCCCTATTTTTCCTGGTTCTTTAAGACTTTAAGGACAATATATTTGTATTGCACTTTCACTTTGAAACAGAACACTGCTTTGACTCTCATGTTATGCTTCATTCCTGATAAAGTACAAATCTTCGTATCAAAATTGGACAACAGATGGGACGAGCTGCCTGCTTCTGCTCCACACAGGTGATTTTTGCTTTGCCTGTCTGTGTAGATCACACTTCTACTCCAGAGGGTGCACAAAAGTGAAGCCAAAACAACCTCCATCGCCCCCTGGTGGCTTGGCTGACTGTGACTTTAGCAAGCGCTTGATTTGCAGTGGAGCACGTATTTGTAAACATTAATATCACAGTCGATCATAATCATTTAATTGTAGGAAGCCAAAATCATGATCGAGATTATTACTAGATTAATTTTGCAACAAAAATCTGAAAGAATTAATTGTTTATCACCACTATTCTGCTGCTCGACAAGGTCATCGATATTTTATTTTAAGCTAAGGTATGATTAGGTTTGGGCAACCAGCACTTGGTTAAGTTATAGGGACAGATCCGAGTTATGGTTAGTAAAGAAGCAAATGCTAACTTCGCCTAAAACACTACGCAGACTCTGGTCTCCTGTAATTAAGTCGAACACGCTTTACACTCATCCTTTAACTTTCTCTGTCATTGCTCATTTTAAATGTCAGTGTAGCAGATATACCACTCATCACTGGTCCACAACTTCAGCAACATTTGGGAAAACAATTTCTGAAAATGGGCAAAAACAGTGAAATGACTTGTTTACAGTTGTGGAAAAAACTGTGAAATAAAACAGAGAAGAGCAACAAATTCTCAAATTTCAGAAACTGGAATGAGTGCTACCTTGGACATCATTGATTTATCAAGTATTGTAATTCAGCCCGACCACACTGACAAACACAGATATATTTGCATGTATGCTCTCAATGCTAACCTCTTACGTTGTTTTCATATACTCACATATTCGCCGTACGTGTCCTGGACTATGGGAGGAGCCGGCCGGTACCCGGCGGTCGGCGGGGCCCCTCTGGCTCTCTGCACCCCCCTCCCTCTGGAGGACGGGGCCCGGCTGGGCGGGGCTCCTCTGGGCGCCGCACCTCGGGGCACCGCTGCATGCAGGGGAGGAACTCCTCCGCGACTCCTGACACAAGACACAAACATCCGCCCAGGTTCAGATGAAAAAGCAGAAAAAACTAATATGTAGTTTATGTCCTATTAGCTGTTTTTTTAAGAGAACGTAATAAATTCTGTGAATTTCCTGGAGGGAGAATGTGTGTGTGTGTGTGTGTGTGTGTGTGTGTGTGTGTGTGTGTGTGTGTGTGTGTGTGTGTGTGTGTGTGTGTGTGTGTGTGTGTGTGTGTGTGTGTAGCAGGGATGGATCAGATGCACTACGCTCACAGGATCTTTAAAGGTATTAAAAGATACCGTTACAAGGATACTAGTATACAGTATATCATCAATATGAGATGTCCGCTGCACTCCAACGTCTTCATGATGAGCTGCTATAATTTATTATGTTTGCAGTCAAACTGCCTCATCTACTTCCACTCCAGTTAGTGATTTCCTACACGGGCCAGAATGACTTGACTACAACAAGCGGAGCGATGAATGTGATGCATTCGGCAGGCAGGTTATATGTGTAGGTGGAGGGAGAGGAACAGCGAGAGTGGAGGGCAAGTTTCTCCAGTGGAGAAAAAGTGAGTCACGTCGATTACTCAAAACATAGCATGTCTTGTGTGTGGCTGAATAGCTTTCCTGTCTATTAAGGAAAGTGTAGATGAAAAAATCTAACTGGTGATTTTTGCCTCTTTCCTCGTGAATGTTTTTCTGCGTTTGTTGATTTTGAAATGGTTGAAGAACGGCTTTGCATTTGGATGCTGAAAAAAAAGAAAAAAAAAAAGATTTGAACCGTGAGTGTTTTAGATATTGTTTCTGAAATTTGGAATTGTGAGAGAATACAAACATATTTATCATAAACCCCTGCAGCAAACTAGTGAAATACTGATGTGAACAGTCATCCAGAGGAATTAAGAGAGAACCCAGAGTCTGTAACACACAGTGTACCCAAGACAGAAGCAAATCCACGCAGCTCTGTTGGAAAGCAAAGGCAGTCTGACCTTGTGGTTTGGTAAAATCTTGCGCAAGCTTTGTGGACCGACTCTTTTAAAAGCAGTTAACCAATCTGAAGCAGCAGGTCACTTTATTTCTATGCTTTCCATTTCAGCAGCTTTCCATGTTTCTGCGGTGAAACATCAAAGATTTGAGGCAGGAAGAGAAGAATAAAATAAAAAAGAAGAAGCTGTAATTGTGAGCCTAATGAGGACAGCGGGGGGTGTTTACTTGATAGAAATTGGACCACCCTCAAGCAGAGGGAGCAAAACAAAACAAAAAATACAAATAAGAAGTTGAGTACAGACAGTCAAATCCCCATTTAAGAGCAGAACTTCTCTTTGAGCAACAGCTGCAGTCAAAGTCAAAGCAAAGAGGGACAATGGATGTTAAGTCTCCACGTGAATCGCTCAAAACTAAGCACATGTGAGCGTGGATATCTAGGAAACTACATGCCACTTCCTGCGTTGGAGCCTGTGGGACTTGGGTCTTATCACGCTCATATAAGACATGCTAAATGCTAATTACAGTGTAGTTTTAAACACAGCCAATTATATTCAGACTTAGAGCAAGACAAACAGCCCGTCTCAGTGACCTTGTTTATCTGGAAATCTGATGAAAGAAGTGTGTTTTCCTTTATAAACATAAAGAGCAAACAACAGAGCCCTATTTCTATTATTTTCTGTTGTTATTTCTTTAAAGCACAGTGTCGGTGGAGAGAGCGTTAAAGTCCTCTAATGGCCGTGAGTTTTGTATTTGGAGTCTTGTGAGGTCCCCGAGGAGCTGAAATTAGCGTGGGTTCGCAGGGAGAGTTGAGAGGCAAGAATCTGCTGGAGATTATTTGCATATAAAGGCTTTTATGCAAATGTGGCTTTGCTTTGCTAATGTTTATGGAGACCAGACGTTGCATCACTAGGCAGTATTTACTATCAGTGTTGTTTTCCTATTAAAGGTGCTTGCTCACCAGCCTGACCTGTTTCATCACTCGTGGCTACTCAGTTAAAATACGGCATCGTAACATGGGCCTCCGTTCACCAACTGTACACTGGATCTGCTGTACCGTGGGGTCTTTGAGGTATTTACAAGCAGTGGTGTTTCCTATAAACATTTGAATCAGGAGAGACTGGCTTCCTGATGAAATGCGCTAATGATTACATTTACAGCAGGATAAAACTGTGATTCTGGATTGTCTTAATGCTCCTGATAGAGGGGGAGAACATTTTTGGATGCCTTTACAGGAAGTATTAAAAGTTTCTTCTCTACTTTACAATATCTCCCACGATAATGTTTTTTTAATTGTTACTGGGGGAGTACGATGAATTCAAACTGTCTATTATTGCACAAAGAAATCACAGGGAATTATGTAATATTTGATCCGTAACTACTGTTTCAAACTTTACAACAGTATTGATACTAAAAGTGGAGGACTTCAACCCCCTCAAGTAAAATAAAGAAGTGTCTTGTCTCTTGCTTTTTTTGCTCATTATATACGCTGCTCAAAAAAATAAAGGGAACACTTAAACAACACATCCTAGATCTCAATGAATGAAATATTCCAGTTGAAAATCGTTATTCGTTACATAGTGGAATGTGTTGAGAACAAAATAACATAACAATGATCAATGGAAATCAAAATCATTATCCCACGGAGGTCTGGATTCAGAATCATACTCAAAATAAAAGTGGAAAAATCTGATCCAACTTCTGTGGAAATTCCTCAAGACAAGTCAAAATGAGGCTCAGTAGTGTGTGTGGCCTCCACGTGCCTATGCACTCTCTACAACGCCTGGGCATGCTCCTGATGAGACGACAGATGTTCTCCTGAGGGATCTCCTCCCAGACCTGGATCAAAGTATCAGTCCACTCCTGGACAGTCTGTGGTGGACATGGTGTCAGTGGATGGAACGAGACACGATGTCCCAGATGTGCTGGATTGGATTCAGGTCTGGGGAACGGGCAGGCCGGTCCGTAGCATCAATGCTTTCATCATGCAGGAACTGCTGACACATTCCAGCCACATGAGGCCTAGCATTGTCATGCATCAGAAGGAACCCAGGGCCCACTGCACCAGCAGATGGTCTTACAATGAGTCTGAGGATCTCATCCCGGTACCTAATGGCAGTCAGGGTACCTCTGGATAGCACATGGAGGGCTGTGCGGCCCTCCAAAGAAATGCCTCCTCAGACCGTCGCTGACCCACCGCCAAACCGGTCACGCTGGAGGATGTTGCAGGCAGCAGAACGTTCTCCACGGCGTCTCCAGACTCTGTCACGTCTGTCACATGTGCTCAGTGTGAACCTGCTCTCATCCGTGAAGAGCACCGGGCGCCGACGGAGAAGCTGCCAATCTTGGTGTTCTCTGGCAAATGCCGATCGCCCTGCACGGTGTTGGGCTGTAAGCACAGACCCCACTTGTGGACGTCGGGCCCTCGTACCGCCCTCATGGAGTCTGTTTCTGACAGTTTGAGCAGAAACATGCACATTAGTGGCCTGCTGGAGGTCATTTTGTAGGGCTCTGACAGTGCTCCTCCTGTATGTAGATGTAAATCGTGGTGTAGTAAGTGTTACCTTGTATGTCGATGAAGTTGTTGTCTATAACTAAAACAAAGACTGCAACAGTCAATATTAAAAGCACTTTATCTATTACGAATACGTTTCAGCCTTATTTTGGTAATAGAAAGTTGAACTTTTTCCTTTTATTTTAGTGATGAGCATATACTGTTGATTTTCTGTCAGAAGATTCAACATAGGGAAGCTTTTATTTTGAAGCACTCAGAAGGAAACTCAAAACACAAAACAAAACTTGGTCATTTGTTTATTTGTTGACAGTTGATCAGTTTGAAATACTCCAAGTAATAAGCAGAAGTCATAGTTAGCTGTAACTTAGAGACTCCACACCTCCAACTCCACAGCAAAGTAACCAACTTTACTGACTCCGGCTCGTGTAGAAAAGCACTCCCACTGCAGACTCTTTGTGTAGCATGAAATCCGACCACCGTTGCCCACGGCATGATGAAAATGACTAATTGATTACTGGTTCTACTGTCTTCTGATGTTCTTCTTCTGTGGTATTTCTAACAAAGCAGCTGCTCGAGGAATGTTTGCTTCACACAGACCTGACTGCTGTTACCAATACCAGCAGGACTGACTATAAGAAGCAGATACATGAACAACACCAAATGCAAATGTAGCTGTACAGCTGGCCCCTTAAATGTATAATTTTTTGTTAAACCTGATCTGCAAATTCAATTTTTTTTTAATTTAATTGTAAAACTTTAATGAGATTATGAGATTTGCTCTGTAATATGAATATTACAATTTTAACTATGCAGGAACAATCATGCACATACCGTTGAATTTAAGCTGTTGTTATGTAACCTGTTTGGGTTGAGTATCAATTTGTTATTGTTCAGATAAAAGAAGCTTATTTGGCTGGTTTGCATGGAGCTCAGCAATGTGAATAAACGTTCCTAAACGTTCCTAAACATGAGTAGCTCCTGAACAATTTAGTCAAAAGCAGCACTCAGAGGAAAACAAAGGTTGGAGACAAGTTTAAGGGATATTTTGATTGCAATACAGATCATTATATCCTCAGTTCATATATTTTTACATGCATATTTATTTTATTTTGTTATGTCAAGTGTGAAAAATTTGCCCTCAAAATTTGATTTTAATGCTAGCATAAAAAAGACACACAACTACCTTCATATTTATTTATAAATGTGTATCTAACACTTTGAAAAACAGCGCATTTACTACGGCACTCCTGTTACCACATTGTTCACTTTTAAATCTAAAAACGAAAAGGTCAGCCAGGAGGACAGACGTCCATGGAGAACCACGACTTTAGAGCTTTTCAAGAGCACAACATCAATTTATTGATGTACAAAAACAAGATATTGAATGACATGAACAGAGAGAGTGAGGTTTGATTTTTAAGAAAGGACAGCAGATATGAACAGATTGGAGCCCTGAAGTTTAGCAGGGAAGGAGTGATCAGAGAGAAAAGAGCCAAATGAGTGAAATAGTCCTCGTGATTGAACTTTAAGCTTTATTGACAGCTGCGTCCACAGAAAACTGGACTCACCAGCGTTAGATGTTCGCCTTCTCTTTCTATTTGCTGCACACAAAAAAAAAAACAGGCAATAAACTTAGTGTACAAGCAGCCATGTGCAGCGCTCTACAGTTTAAATGATAACAGTAGTGCTTTGTTTTTTTTAGGTTTATGCCAATCATTTCTGGTTTCTCCCTTTTCTTTTGTAATTCCTGCTGAGGTCTGCACACAGTCAGCATCATTAGAAACACTGCAGCTCATTTTTCTGCCTCCAGAAGAAGCTATTTGCTGCCACTCATTCTTGTAAAATATGAGACACAGAGAGAGAGAGAGATAACCCGTCACATTAAACAGGAAGTCTTTTGTCTGCTGTTCCAAGTCTTTTTTTCCACTGCTGGGTCCTGTTGGAATAATTTCCGATTGGCACTGACACACTATGATACACTTTGCTTCCTGACAGTCACACCAACAAGTATTACATGACAAAATAGGCTGCTTATCACTGCTTTTCAAAATGACGAATTTGTGTGTGTGTGTGTGTGTGTGTGTGTGTGTGTGTGTGTGTGTGTGTGTGTGTGTGTGTGTGTGTGTGTGTGTGTGTGTGTGTGTGTGTGTGTGTGTGTGTGTGAACAGTTATGGGTTTTGTAAAGATTAGGTAAACAATACTACCCAGTTGGGTTAAAGGTAAGATAGTCAACATTACACTTTCTTATCTGCTGGTAGGTGAAACTGAAGTCCCTGTGGTCACAGTCAGACACTTTGCTCACCATCTAAGAGATGCTGTAACGGCTTCACGCTGAACAGGACAGTTCATATTCACGCGACCGCAGGAGGTCAATTGTCGGGACAACAGAAACACAGACGGACAGATTTACTGAAGCTTCTGTGTTGTTTTGTGCAGTTTGTGTCATTTCTGTATGTATTTGCAAGATGTGGTTACTTCTTGGTGCACATGCATTAATGAAGACGGGTTAACAAAGAGTGTCTATTGTGTTGGATTTACTGAGGTCACACAATTTGTGATGGTCAGTTTTGCAAAGAAAATTCTCTGCCTTTAAAAAAAAGAACAGAATTCCAAACTTATGATGAGTTTAGACCAAACGGGAATTACATTTTTCCCACAGAGCGATTGCATCCAAAGTCAATTCAAAGACGCAAATATCAGGGAATGTGCGTCCTTTGAGTTGAAAATATTTTACTTGAGCGTCTGTACTCACGTGAGTAACTTGTCCGAACACAACATTAGTTAGCCAGGAGGAAAAAGAGTGAAAAAAAAAAGGCAGAATACCGTCCCTGAGATAAATACATCCTAATTTATTGTGGACAAAAAATGGACACGTTTCAGATATAAACCATCATCAGTGTTTGGTGTTTATTGGTTTTATTTCTACTTTGTGCTGTAGCCTACAGACATACAGTAGTTACAACCGTTTCCTGTGTTTTAGTTGTTAAAAAAAACTTTTTTGTAACTATTTCTGATATCTTATTTCTTCTCCTTCTTTGAAGACCTGCGTGGTAGGTGTTGATGTGTTATACTATTGGGAGTATGCATAGTGTTTTATTTAGAAAATTGAGCAGATGCTCTATGCTGTTCCTGTGTCTGGCTGCCTTTTATGAAGTCAGAAGTTTATATATTCTCAAAGTTCTAAAACTTGAAGTAAACGAATGTAAAAAAAAAAAAGAAGCTCTGAACACTTTAATTTCCTCCATCAAACTGATGTCAGCTCTGTCATGTGTGCCCACAAACTGTCAAGAACACCAGAGTAGAAATATAGACGTGAAAATGTGCACGACACGTCCCCTTTATGTCGGCCCTCGAGCTGCTGCCTGAATGATTCAGCCAACAGACACGTTTAGTAACTTGAGTAAATCTAACCCGACTTGTTTGGGCCTTCGTTAAAAACAGGTGTCACTGACCCACCCGTACGGAGAAAACTGAAGCCGCCGTGAAGGAAAAATTGAATAAATGCATGTCTTTTATCCTGAAAACTCACTGGATGTTTCTTGAGCTATTGTATAAGACGCAGGCGGTCGTACATGTGCTGCATCACTCCCTGTCCTCTGAAACATCCACTGGCTTCCCGACCTCAGTGGATCCAGTTTAAAGTCCTTCTCACTCACAAAGCCCTGCACAACCGGGCCTCCTCCGACCTCACGACCTGTTCCTCCACCACACTTCTTCCCCCAGCCGCCGCTCCTCTAACGTCAACCTTCTGTCTCCACCGCTCAGACCCGAACACCGGACCTGCAACTATCTCCCCAAACAAATCCGAGACTGCACTGATCTGCCCACATTCATTCACAACTGAACACCCACTTTTTTAGAGCTGCTTTCCATGTGTGATTCATGTTGTTTTGCTTTTTATTAGCAGATTTTATGTAATGTTGTCTAATTTATACTTTCATTGTGCTGCTTTGATCATTTTGACCTGTAAAGCAAGGCTGCCAACACTTTTTTGGCTTGTGAGCTACTTCCAAAATGGCCAGGTCAATGTAATTTACCAAAACAATCCATTGCTGAAAGTGCATATAAATGTTCTTTAGATTGCGGTATGAACCCTCCACATCACAATATGTTTATATACCTTATTCTGATGACTGCGGGTGGCCAATAGCCCAAACCAGGGACTCAGACTTTGAGCATGTGCCCCTGCGATTTGCGTGAAACTAGGGTAGTCCCACGAATGTTAATTTTTTTTAAAACTTTTTGTCATACAAAGTGAGATGTCCAGTTAACCCTTATGTTGAAGACAAAGTAGAAGTCAGCTGCGATTTCAAAACCGGATTAGTTGAAAAAGTTTTGTTGAACAGAGAAACAACGATGATCATCAGAATATTATTTTTAAATATTCGGCACGTGAAGCGATCAGAACTTCAGGTGTGATTCAATCAAGAGTAGCGGGTGTGGAGATGGACGCGGTGCTAAATGCAGCGTAACGATGATTAAGTTTGATGCAGATCGACAAGGCACTGACAGTGTTGGAAAGCTAAAGCCGTGCAGTTTCATGGGATGTGCGCCGCATGTTTCATGCCGCACGTGTGATGAATAGTTGATGCGCAATTAAACAGAGAAGAAGAGGCGTGAATTCAGATCATGAAATAGTGTTGCAATGTTTGAGGCCACATCAATGTAGCGATCTGCTCCAGAAAAGCAAAGTCTGGAAAGCTACAGAAGCCACTGGCTGCTTTTTATATCAACCAAGTGGCATGCTGAGGTGAGGATGACAATTTGAAAAAAAATAAAAATCAAATGGCTTAGTTTTTTTGAATGAAGCGCGATCTACCAGCATAGGCATTGAGATCGCTCTATTGGGGACCCCTGCTGTGAAGGGTAGTCGAGTATACTGAAAAGCACTATACAAATAAAATGTATTATTATTATTATTGCTCCAACTCTAAATGATACAATTAACAACAGGATACTGTGCACGTCCATTTGTAGAAAAAAAAAAAAACCTGGCTTCCCAGTAGCTCCTTAATTGTAAATAATACTCCCCAGCTGAACCAAAGTGCTCAACATCGCACACACACGGACACACACTTGGAAGCAGGTTACCTGGGAGGCCCTGGAACAGGTGTCCCTCTTCCACGGGCGGCTGACTTGCCCCTCACCGATGGCACCTTGGCGTCCTCCGAGCCGCCATTCAGGTATGTGAGCTCCTGCAGCTGGGCCTGTCTGATCTCATCATTGTAATCCTGCACACAGAGAGGCATCGTGTTCACACACACACACACACACAGACAGCAAGAGACTCGCTTTCAATTACACTGTATTAAATTACGTCCTTTATCTCCAGGGCTACAGCCTCGGGAATATCTAATTAATGTACTTTACAGTACTGCCGTGACCGCTGCTCCTGAGGCAGCAAAACATTTCAGATCTCCCGTTGATAAATCCTCGGGAACCCCATTCGCCTTTATCTCCGCACACAGTTGTTTTTTGTTGCTAAATTAAAACACATAATTAATATGGAAATAGGTCTTTAATCAGAAAATGACTGATATGATTGTTGTGTGTCCGCTCTGTCAATAAATATGTTTGGTGGCGATGCCGAGGAGACGTAACAGAGGAGGGGGAACGTTGGAAGGGTCTGCCGATAATTAACGATGAGATGTAAATCATCACCGCTCGGAGCATCGGAGAGATCATCCATAATGAATGGAGGAGGAGTAAATAAGCTCCATGCTGCACGCTGCCGCTGCCAAGGAGGGTTTGGCCCATGCAGAGATTCCCTCCTGTGCTCTTTTATTCCTCTTATACCCACGACTTCCCACACAGGATCACACACACTGAATCAGACACTTACCACACACACACACACACACACACACACACACACACACACACACACACACACACACACACACACACACACACACACACACACACACACACACACACACACACACACACACCGAAGACCCCGACAGAATTACAGTTGAAGTTACAGACAAAAAGAGGGAGTGGAACAGCGACACGTCTCAGGCTGGAAACGAGTTGGCCGGGGCCAAAGTGCAGCTGAAGAGAGATTCAGGAGGAGAATAAGGAAACGTCAGAGCATGTGTGCGTGTGTGTGTGTGTGTGTGTGTGTGTGTGTGTGTGTGTGTGTGTGTGTGTGTGTGTGTGTGTGTGTGTGTGTGTGTGTGTGTGTGTGTGTGTGTGTGTGTGTGTGTGTGTGTGTGTGTGTAGAGAAAAGGGAACATACCGGTATGAGAAACTTCTTGATCTCCTCCAGAGCGTGACCCATCCTGGCGTAGGCCTCAGCCGGCGGGGCGAACACCTCGATGAGGACGTGCAGGTCTTCGTTCAGGTGGTGATATTTGGCCTCGCCGCTCTGCCGTAGCTCCTCTTCCTGATGGTACAAAATAACAACAGTTTGGTGTCATATATGCGGCGTCTAGGGAATGAGTTCGCTGTCACAGTGAGGAACATTTATCTTATTTTTTTCTGTATTTCGGCGAGGATTTACTGCTAGGAGTTTTTTTTTCATAACTGTCAACATAATGAGGTTTGATGCTTCGCTGCTGCAGAGTTACAAAACGACACAGAAAACATTCAGGCGGGTTGTTGTAAACTTTTTCCTGTCACTTTTAACTGATTGCTGTTGTCTTCCTAACAAATGTATAGATGGTGCACAGTATACACTCACATTGCTTGTTGCATTTTAGCTCATCAGCATCACTGTGATCAATGCAACGTCATTAAAATGAATTACACGACCCTGGGAGGAAAGAAAAGTTCTGATTTATACTTGATAGGATGCAGTATTGATTTTTGTAAAACAAGAGTGCCCTATGTTACAAAAGAAATAAGTAGTCATTTAAAAAAGTCACTTAAACTGAGAAAAACTGGTTTATTTATTTATATTCCATGTAATGTGGATGGAAAGTTCCTGTGAGGTGTAGTTCAGTAAAACAGCAAACGGCTTGGCTGGAAATTGTTTTCAGATGACAGAAATTAATTGGTGGCCCCATTACATCACTGAGTGTTGGTGGATTGTTAAAACATACCGTACTTATATCAGTAACCTGACTGCACCACAGGCCTGTCAATCAGACAGACACGCCCCCCAAAACACCTCTTTTTGAGACTTATTTTCCAATTAATGACGGGATTATTTTCAGATGGACTGCTAGAAAACTAAACAGAATGAGGGACATCAGCTAGCAAATCCAAAATGACTTGAACATTTTCATATTGACTTTAAAATTCAAAATAATTTATGGGACTCAATGGAGACGGAGACTTTTTGGAGCCAACCCCTAGTGGCACTCTACAGACACTTCAGCTTCGGTCTCATTTGTCTGACCCAGGAGCTACTTTTGTAGTCTATGGCTCCTCGTCAGCCCGTCTGACAGACCAATGGGTGACGATAGGTTGGTTGGCACTTTTTAGACAAAGCACTTTGTTGTGTTAAAATCAAGGTCACCTTGTTGTCGACAGCGAGTGTTTTCTGGATTTGTTCAGGGTGTTAACGTTGTACAATTTCCACCGTCTGCTAGCTTCCTAAAATTAGCTACAAATATTTTGTAATTGCTACTTTAAACAAACTGTACACAGTAAGAACTTAATGTATTCGGATACAGGACCAATCTACAGTCTCTATCCTTTTAAAAACTGTCTTTACAAATGCATGGAAGGAGTTTTACGGAATATTTGATGACTGCAATAGGGTCAGTTTGTCAGGTGAGATACATGGTGGTTGGCAGTGCCAGGAGTGTCTGTTCAAAACAACTGCTGTGTTCGAGTTTCACGCTTGAATCTCTAACTTGCAGCAGTTTTACAGTGGCTGATGTTCAGGCGTAAAAGAGCGCACATTTGTTTATAAGTTCCACTCAAACCCCTGAAAGCAGAGCAGATGACACTCGCTCCTGTCCACCTGCAGAGGGCCGGAGCATTTAGGCTGCAACAGAAGAGTGTAAACAGAGTCGGGCTGCACAAGGCCGTTCAGGCCCGACAGAAGCAGGCCAGTATAATGTTATTGATGGCGAGAAGTAGGACAGCAAAACCCCCAAATGTCTCCCACCACATCACACAAAGGAAACAACAGGTTTGGCGTCCCAGTTTCTCCTTTTTGAACAGACACACACACACACACACACACACACACACACACACACACACACACACACACACACACACACACACACACACACACAAAACTCTTCTCTGGGGCCTTTCCAATGGCTGCAACTTCCTCTTCCGCTTCTCCCTCTCCAGCATCATGCAAACCAGTGTCTCTGATGTCATCTAATTATAAATAACCTTATTTTAAGTGTGCCTGTGGTATGTTAATGATATGTTAATTTCCCCCATAAATCTGTGCCTTTACGAGCAGAGGGCTCCTTTGCGCATCGCGCCAGAACTGCCGGTGTCGAGCGGGGAATGTGAGCAGGGTGTCGGAAGGAGACAACTGCGAGTAGATCTGTCTCTCCTCTTCGCTTTCATGTGCTTTATTTGCATTCAAAAAAAGATATGAAATACAATCATTACTGCGTGCTTAGAACTTAAAAAAACAGAGAATACAGTCTAATGTTAGCAGGTGTCGTTTGAGGACTTCCAATTTAAGACCTGTTCTTTTACTCATCACTCCATAAACGTGTCACTGATACAACTAATAGATGTCTCATTAGGTATGAAATCAGCGTGTATGTGACCACATGATTAGCATCAGTTTTAATACGTAGGTTGTCACACTCTCTCCCTCTCCCAGCGCTGATAAGAAGCAGCCGTGATCCAGCCGAGTCCTATAGCAGCTCAGCAGCCCACGGCGGGAGATTACAGCTGTCTGTTTTTCCTATCTATTGGCAGCATCTTCCTTCTGTTTACATTTTTATTTCTTGGTAAATCTGCTTACGAAAAGCCGTTCGCCCTGGAAACGGAGGGCCGCGGCGCTCGGACGCAGGAGCTCCCCGCAGACGGAGCTTAAGAGGTACACGACGAACGTCGAGCTTCAATTGAGGTTCACATTCAAATGAAATATTTAAGGGAAGATGCTGGGAAAATTCTCTCATGTGCTCTGCATGACAGGTGATGCGTTACACTGGATGCAATACAGCCATCTACGGCAGTGATGAACTACACAGCTCTATCAGCCTTGTTCATCTGCACCTCTGACAGCCAAAGTGGCTTTGAGACACAAAAAGCGGCTTTCTTCTTTAGCAGGACAAACATAGATATATTATGAAGACATGTATTTAGAGGCAGGAGCTGTCTTAAAGCAGCAAGACTCCCCTCTGTATCGGCCTTCCTTTACTGGCTGTTAGTGAAATGAGAAAGTGATTTAAATATTATTCATTTGATTTAAAAGCACCACGTGCATCAGTTTTTATCTCCACACACAGATCCCTCAAATCTAGTGTCCATTCACGGCGCTTTAGGAGACCAAACACTTTCCGCTGTTGGCCGGATTTCATTGGATTTTCTCCAACTCCTGATGTTCTTAAGACTCATCTTAGAATATCTATCTTGAGCTTTTTAAATATTGAGGAACCATCAATGACCACAAACTAGTTGGAAGAGATGTCTTCACATTAAGGTCTTTGCAAAAGGCCACTTCATTTCTGAAGCTTTCGGGCCATCAAAGCTCCATCAGATACACACCAGTCTATTGTTGTGCAAACTGTGGGTTTAATCTAGGGATGGGTCATGATTTTTCAAATAGTCATTCAAATATGAAAATTATTGATTCGTAGATGCGACTATCGTTCTTCCTTATTTCCCGCTTTTACTGGTGTTTGGTTGTAGTGTGTTACTCCTGTCAGAAGGTGGCGGTAATGCACCTACAAACTCTCTCCTAACCATCATTAAACTACAGAAGAACATGTTGCTGTCAGACTCTGGAGTTTTACGAGGTTAAACTGTGTGGCGCTGTGAGATTAGATGTCATGAACATAACGAACCTGTAAAGACCACCACAGACATCAAAAAGTTCTGTGTGGAACTCCTTTAAAAAATAAATGAGGATGAGGTGCAGTCAAACTCTGCAGGTAAAGCCAGCAGATCATTAGTCTACCACAGTTCTGCACAGTCGTTAGAGTGAAGCCCCGAGCAGACGGTAAATCTACTGATCAATAATCAATGTCCAGACGAAGTGAGTTTGTTGTTGGACGTGTAACGCAAACAATGGCCAAGTTGGATAGCATTTGTTGAGCCTGAGTTTACAGCCCGAGTTCATGTTCATGTCTAGTTTAAACACAATGCAAAATGAACCACTGTCTGCCTCAAACTTTTGCAGGTAAACCATGTAAAACGGAGTGGGTTTTTTTTTAGGACCGATTCAGTATCTCAAAACATAACATCATAACATTGAAGTGTATACATTTTTTTCTTACACCCCAATGTATTGCTCACTGACTGAACTCCTGGGTCTCCGTTATATGGGGAGTATTGAGTGAGTGCATTAAGGGTTGATGTCAGACTCAACCTTCCATATTAGCTTGTTAGCATCGTGAGCATGTTAGCATGCTGACGTTAGCATTTAGCTCGAAACAGATGAATCTCTGCTGAGAGAGTTCAGCACGTGGCAGTTTGTTTCTTTTACCTTTGAGCTACAGCACAGACACATTCATTTCAAATACACACAAAAGAAGATGCACACACAATACAGCGCACTAGAAATCATTACAGCCTGCTGAACAAGACTGTCTACCCAGCACCACCAATACCTTCAGGGAAGACAAGAAGAAAAGAGGTATACTTTTCAAAAAGGCTGACTGTGCAAAAGGCGTGGACAATGACACTGTGGCAGAGAACGGGAGTGAAGAGCTTTACATTTGACATTTACTGCACTGGGAGCTGCAAAACAGACATCAATTCATATGACAATGTCAATACTTTATTACTTAGTAAAGCCTGTAAGTATAATGAAAAGTGTCATTTATTGCAAAACACTGCCCACCTGAATCACGTCTCCCATCGTTCATGTGCTTGTTAATGTGATTTAAATGATGTGATCCTGTAGATTTTCAAATGGCGCATGGACCTGCAGCACAACAGGACCACAGCTAGACTCATATTGTGTCGGGGGAAAGCTCTTCCTCATGCGTGGAGGTATTCCTCCACAACAGTACCTCGCAGATGACGGCCGACGCAGGACTTACCAGAAGTGAGACAAAGAAAAGCTGATTGTTTTGTCTGTCAGGAAAATTAAAGAGGGAGTACAGGTCTCGGGGAAGGAAAATGGATGAGTTAATCACGGCGCTAACGAGGAGGGGGCGCGGAACACGGATGCCTTTACATCATCCCGCTCTGACAGCGACAGGACGACTGAGGTGCCACAGCCAGGCGGGGAGACTCTGACTCCCGACAGCTCGGTGCCTTTCAACCTCTCTGCACT
Organism: Brachyistius frenatus; assembly: GCF_029030835.1. Lineage (NCBI taxonomy): Eukaryota > Metazoa > Chordata > Actinopteri > Embiotocidae > Brachyistius > Brachyistius frenatus. The sequence continues at coordinate 997,472 of NW_027210645.1, forward strand.
CCCAGTCTCGTCAGCATGAGATCAAGGTCCCGCAGCGGCCAATATTTGTGAAATTACACCAGCTCTCCCTGCGTCTCCGCCGTATGCACGAGCTTAAAAGGGAGCGTTCTCAACATCGTTCAGAAGAGTTTTACCCTTCAAGTAAAGCAGTAAGAGCACAATTACATTTAATGCTCTTCTGTCAGTCAAAGGCAAACCAGAAGTACAGTCTGTATCTTGTCCTATAATTAGAAATAGTCCTTAAAGAGTTCACTTTGTGCTTCTACTCAGTGTCAACCAACAGTGACGCCACCCGTTGGTTTTTCAACGGCCTTTATGAAACGTCGAGTTCGGATTTGGTCCGACGCCATCTTTGCTAGTTCAGAGCGGTTTGGAGCCGGTAGTGACCATATTTGGGCGAGCTGTAACCTGACTGCACCACAGGCCTGCCAATCAAACAGACACGCCCCCAAAAACATGGGTTTTTGAAGCTTATTTTATAATTAATACCAGGCATTTTATGAGACTAGTTGAATGGGAGTCTATGGAGCCAACCTCTAGTGGCACTCAGTGGTATTGCAGCTTAAAGCACTTCAGCATTGACCTCATTTTTCAGAACCGGATTGGAAAGTCCACTTTTATATACAATCAATGTCTTCTGCACAGATAAGACAGCTTTTTTTTTTTTTGACTTGAGTCCTTCTTCTTGCTCTGCAGTGGCTCTCTGACCTACACCAGGAATTTCAAGTGTCGAAAATGACAATGACTCATGTGACACGCAGGCTGAAAACAGAAAGTCAGCAACTGGCTGAACATCAGTTTTGTCGCAAGTGAATATCCCGCCTAGAAAATAAAAAGAAGAGGACGCAGTCCTGCACCGGAGCATCCCTACAACAGAAAGCTGTCGGTCATAAATCCCGCAGCGGGTTGGCGCAGACAGGTGAGGGCTGCCGAGGTCAGCACATCTCCGTGACAGATCTTTTCTCCAGGTACACGACAGGAGTCGACCATCAGAGACTATTGATCACAGTAATCAGAAAGGAATGCGCCGTGTGATAGGCAGAATCACCGTCGCCACCAACAAATCAGCCCTGACAAACAGAGGGAGGGGGGAGACGCAGACGAGCCAAGCGAAGTCGATTTACTCCCGTTTAAACAGCCCAGTGTGCAATCAATTCTGCTGCTAAAGATCTGCTGTTAGAGGCATTTATGTCCTCTCTCTTTACGTGCTGACATGATCAGACGTGATGGAAGTTATTCAACTGGATTGTGTTGGAAATTTCAAGCTATGTCCGTCCTCACAAAATCTATCATTTTTTATTTGAACTTTGGTGCCAATCATTACAAAGAGCAATTTTCTCTCTCCGAGTCTGAATTCATATGAAGCCATGGATTCACCTTCACTTTAAAACCTTGTTAAAGAGTAACACAATCTTCCCTGTGGACACTCTGCACATGATTGGTTGTGTGTATTCTGCAGGCTTTAAAGACGTTTGGTGTGTTTGGTGATCCCCAAGATCATTCACATTTCCATAAACTTTTGAAATTTGTTTTTCAAGATGCAGCTGCTTTTGCAAAACTCTAAAGCAGCCAACACGACCCGAGAGCTGTCAATCAAATTCGGGTACCGGGAGTGACTCGAGACTAACAGATAAACATAAACATTTTTTGTTTCTTCCAAGTTGTAATGATAAGGAAGTGAAAAGGAACAATTTCATTCATGAGGAAGAGTCCGCGTGTCTGTTTTCTGATTATCGAAAACATTATGAATATTTGAAATATTTTTTAACTCACAGGTTATAGCTGAACAAATGATCTATCTGATAATAATGGATTCATTATTTAAGAAATGTATAAGCAAACATTCACTGATGCTTGAATGTCCTCTTATATTCGATTTTCTTATATTTAATTTTCAATATTGAGTAAAAGCATAAATGTTGTGATTTATTACACTTTATCTTTACTGTTTTGACACAAGACAGTGGAACAATGGTGAGTCTTGTAGAGACTATCCTCAGTCATATTTTCAAAAAGAAGGCATGTCACATGTCAGTCACTCTCAGAATGTTATTTCAGCAGCATCATGACTATAAAGCTCTGACATTAGGAATATCACTTGCGAGGGCAAACTCCATATATAGCAGAACTCTTCTCCCTGTTAGTTAAATTACTTTTAGTAATTTACCTAACTTTGGTAAAATTACTTTTACAATGAAGTTACATAAAATTATGCTAAAATAAAGTTAAACAAAGCACAACCACTTTTACTCTGAAGCTCCCGACTCGTCTCAGGTTGGAAGTGTTGTCGTAGTTGCTGAATCCAGTCAACAGACGATAGAAAACAAAAGTTAGCTGAAAATTAAACTGTTGGATGTCAGCGGTGACGTTAAACATGAAGATGTATTTGTCGGAGTGAGAAACTGACTTCTGGCCACCACTTAAAGCCTCCAGTTAATTTTGTTCATGCACCGATGCTAACAGGCTTACCGGCTCGCTGCGGGGCAAACAGTTTTCTGGTAGCTTTTATTACACCGGCTCAGTCTAAAGAACAAATCAAATGTTGATTAAAGAATCATCGTTTCAATTTAAAAATCTGAAAATAAGGAATACTGATACTTAAGTGACACCATTTTTTTCCATCACTCTCAATATCAAATTACATATACTTGGATTTGACCCTGTTGAACAGACAAAACTGAACTTTTTAACAGGCCAACTGTAAAGAACACGGATTAAATGCTCATAAAATGTATCTTAACTCAAATCTGAATTTTTTTTTCCTATTGTTTAATTTTATGTATAACGATGCTCATTTCTGTTGTCAGTCATCTACAGTCACTTGCGTACAAAAACTTGTGGGCTTACAATTTTTCGGGAAAAGAAAACAGCACAAAGTCGCCTAATATTGAAGCATATCTGAATGTTATGACATGAAAAAGCTCGGGATCCTCAGGTTTACATCCTCCTTTATGAGTCTCTCTCAGAACTCTAAAGGTGGATCCACCTTCGCTTCAAACCTTGTTAAAGAGTAATAGTAGCAGAAGATAAAATAATGTGGGGGTACAGCAGGGAGAGCAGGGCAAAAAAAAAAAAAAAGAAATACCAGACCGGAGTGTTACCTTTTCTTTGTCTCTCATGGATCCTTTTCCCAGAATTGACATCTTTGTGAGAGTGTCCTCCTGTAGTCTCTTTAACGAGTTCCCGCGTGGCCCCAGGAGTTTGCCGACAAAGTTGAACTGCAAGAGAGCGAGAGAGCGCCGATCAGTCAGAATCTGTGTGTTTGAGATAAAGAGCAAAGGCGTTTCTTATGTCACTCGGCCTGACCATAGGCTCCAGCTAATGAAAACTTCTCAGCAGCTTTTCCGGTCTTGATACGATCAGTGAAGAAGCATCTCTGAGATGTCTTATCCAGAGTTCAGCGGGTCACCTTTTCATCGCCGCTGGTTTTATACTGCGAGAAGATGCTTCGTGGCCGATTCTCTATCTCAAAATCTGAGCATAACATTTACATTAACTTCACAAGGTACTGTTGCAGGGTTTGGTTTCAGACGTGGGGAAAATACAATGATCACAAACATCTAATCATGAAGAAATCATCATCATCATCATTTTTATAATTACAGCTAGCTGTGTTACAAAAAAAAAAAAATCATTATGTAAATTATAACACTATTAAGGTAGTAACTCTATAATCACCCTTAGTAAAGAGAATTGCTTTTCCATCTTTCCTACCAAGGATAGTGTCATATACTGTTTTACCACTTTGTCTTTTTAGACTAAACTGTACATAAAACTTCAAATAAAAAATAAAAATGTATTACCCAAAATGATGCAAAGGGGGTTACAATACTAATTTAAAGTTGTTTGTATTTTAGCCAAAAAATGTGTATACAGTAAGTTATAGGAAATGGCCTCTCCATCCTCACAGGAAAACACACCCGTGTACAGTACGGGCAAAAAGTCTATAATATCAAATTACCTATGAAATGTTATCAATCTCAATTAATATGTGAAATAAATTGTCAGAATCCTGAACCAAGGTTGCTTGAATGTTTTTGTTTTTTGTTTTTTTATCTTTGCATAAGATCTATGTTTGGTGCACAAAATATACAGTATGACCTTATTGTACAAGATAATAACTAGGCATGCACAAAATGTTAGATCACTCTTGTTCAGACAAGATAACGATTTGTGCTTACACGTTATTATCCTGTACACACTAGTTAAATATCGTTTTTCATCAGCATCTTTCAGGATTCTCTGAGATCTATGGAATCCCACATGATGAACATACAAAGTGTACAAGACATTCTGATTCCTAGTTCCTATGTCAAGCTCCTCAACTTCCCACAATGCAACATTTACTCAAGTTATGTTACTTTATGTTAATTTTCTCATGCCTCCTCTGTAGCCATTGCCAGAAAAAAAAGGAACATGTTTGCATGCTTTTTGTAGCAGCCCCACCAATGACGAGAAAAGTGGTACAGGATTGGGGGAGTTTACTTTTAAACTGAGAATAACAAAGTGGCAACCCACTGTGAACTGCTATTTTTGAGCATCCAGGCTGGTATCTTGTCTGTTGCCATCTTGGTTTTTTAGAGCCAGAAGTGGCCATATTTGGACAAACTGGGGAGGAGCCAAAGGTTTGATCTGTCTGAGAACCTGAAGACTTTATACCCCTCCAATGTATACCAGCAATCTGACTGCACCCCAGGCAAGTCAATCAAACCAGTTACGCCCCCAAACATACCTCTCCTTAAGGCCTAATACATAGACTGTATATAAAAGTGGACGTAGCTTACGAGTCTGAAAAGTGAGGCCAATTCGGAAGTGCCTTAAAGTGCAATACGACTGAGATCACTGGCAGTTCATCTAAAAATAATCCCAACATTAATAAGATATTAAGCATCAAAAAGTAGCATGTTTGGGGGACGTGTTTGTTTGATTGACAGGTCTGTGGGGCAGCAGTTGTATCGGTGGGCGGGACGTAGTTTCCTTGGTTTCCAATGAGATAAAGTCAGATCCACCGCTTGCTCCTGCCCCAGGAAGTCTAAATATGGTCACTTCAGGCTCCAAAAAAATAAGATGGTGACGGCCATGATGCCGAACTCGAGGCTTCAGAACGACAGTTCACAAACCAATGGGTGACGTCACGGTTGGTTGCCGCTTGGCCTCATATCTAATTCATTCTGGATTTATTTTCAGATGGACCACCATCCAACTGATCTGTTGGAGGGAATTTAGCAATTGAGTCTTTTTTGGAGCCAGCCCCTCGAGGCCATCAGTGGTTTTGCACATTAAGGAAATTCAGCATTGCTGCGTTCCCTTTTTAGATCCAAAGACTAAATCCACATTTCTATGCAGTCTAGAGAATAACCAACAAACAACCAATGAAATCTATTCAGGAATTGAACCAAGCAATCAGCTCATAGCCCGCTACAGGGAACTCTTCGGATTTAACTATTTAATGAATACAAAAATCTGAAAGGAGCCAGTCCTGTACTGATGTGTTAAAAACCATCACTACATTTGTCCTTACATATGTAACTGTGATTATCTCTGAAAATTATGCAGTATTAAGTCAGTATTTAGGTCATGCGAGTCCATCGCTGCTGCCTGCTTGCTTTTTCCAAAATCTTTACCTTCTGATACCAGCAGGAAACGTTTCCCCAAATGTGTTGGAATATTTGAATATGAATTTTCAGTGAGGAACATTATCATAATGTGCTTATTTGAGTTAACATTGAACTTGACCACCGCTGGCGCATCAAAGGCTTCACGGGTTGGATCACTTCACAAGGTCACCGCTTCTTTCGACGTGAAAAACACAAATGCTATGCATTACTATGTCAAGGCATGTCGTGCGCAGACACCCATCAAAGTCATACAACCTTTACACGGGCTAAACACAATCGCTCCAGCTGCCGGAGACAGACAGAGAGACAAAAGGCGAGTGGGGTGTCCCCCCCCTCCACCTACCCTCTGTTTTCCCTTTAACAGTGAGTTATACAGCTGTCTCCCTCCACTATCTAGGTCATCAATTAGCAAGCAGGAGTTTACAAAAAAAAAAAAAGCAGGCAGTTTTGTTCTGCACCTCACCTATATCTCTCCTGCCTTTTGTTCAGAAAGCGAGTGCTTATTAGGAGGCTTCTGCCAATTCCTGGGTGAGGGATTTGAAAGGCAAGCTTTAGTGATTCGCTCTAATGCAGTAACCGACTGTTGTTGTTTTTTTTTATCCTGTCCAGGCAGAACTCCAGCAGCTCTCAGCTACTGTATGTTCCTTCAGCTTTTATAATTACACCAAGTCCTGTGACTGGATGTGAGCATACATGGCCCCATTCAGAGCTTCCCTCAAACTAAGTACCGCGTCCCACTGTGCTAATTCAAACCCTCCACTCCTGAAAGGGAAGAAGTGGCCTTCTAAAAAGCTTGCACCTGGATCGATGAATATGGAAGACGTGTCGAACTTCACGTTAGCGCTTCTAAATCTGTATGCTTCCTCCATCACCTGAAATATTTCAATACCTCCAATGTAATTTGCACGCTAATTAAGTCCAAATACATCGAGCAGGACATGAATTGTTGGGTCAGGAAAAATTCAATTTAAAATTATCTGAGCAAACAAAATGCCTCCTCACTCTAATGGATTCAGGTTTACAAAAGACTCATCGGAGGAGACAGCGTTGCCGGGGCAAATGGAGGGTGTCAGGAAATATTTAAAATGTGCTGAGTTTAACCGATGTCCTGCGCATCCATCATTTCCACCTGGATAGCGCCTTGATCACTGAGCTGTGCCATCTCTCGAAATGATTCGCAGAGCTGGATCACACAGCCGACATCTCCCGGCGTTAATACAGCTTTTGTGCAGCCGCTCCATCCTTCCTGACAGGTTGTGTGTCGGACACGGTGTCCTGGATGTTCTCTGTAGATATCTCAAGTCCTCTGACTCGCGGCCGGCGCGCTCACCGATGGGTAAAAACGCTCGAACAAGCAGAAAAGCTTGTTTTCTGATCGAGAACAAAGCTTTTCAATGTTATAGTGCAGGAGCCGTATCTACCGAGCCTACATTGGGCAGGAGAAGCTCATTTACAGGAGGGAGGTGACATTAATGCAGACATAAATTTACTCTGTTTGAGGTTCTGTGGAAATCAGGGACACAATTACAGACAGTCTGGCTTCCAGGTGAGCAGAGAGGACAAATGCCTTCCTTCATTTCGGTACGGAGGTGTCTGTGGTGGACAGAATCCACTGAAGGGGGAAAAACGTCACTGTAGTCCTGGTTTAAATTCAATTCCAGCGCACTCCCTCATTACTCTGCGCTAACCGACCGATCCAGCAGAACACCTGAAGAAACTCTTCCTCTAACATCCTCTGAAAACTCCCCGGACTAATTACATGATTTAATTATGTCAGCTTTAGTACCCAGAGTGATTAATCCAATTACTGAGCTGTAATCTTACACTTCTGTGGTTATAAACAAAACTGAATCAGAGGCACAAAACATAAAATATATAAAGTTTGTCAAATTATTTATATTTCTTTTCTATTCATTTATGTTGTTAAATTATGTGGGAGGAGGTCCATTTTTTTTTTTATCTCTCCTGTCACATTGCTTTTATGTTGTTTGTATGAGTGCAAATACTAATAATAATGAAAAAGTACATTACTGGTGTTCACATTGAACAGGAGGAATGTGGCTCTGGTGCAGCTTCAACATTAAGATGCGTGCTGTAATCTCCTAACTGTCTGGAATTAAGGCTTAAAATGCGCAGATATTTATTTGACAACAATAATAGTAAAGTTTGAAGAAGAGAATCAAAGATATAAATAAATATTGAATTAAGCATGAAGGGCCGGATCTGAGCAAACAGCCCCACAAACCCAAAGTTGTTTGTGGTGATTAGTTTGACTTGATCGAGTTGTTATTTTGATTCAGAACGTGGTATTATATAGCATAAATTCACATTATAAGAAACTAACCTAAAAGGACATCTGACAATGAATCAGTTTGAACTTTAAAAAAAAGTAATAGACCAGATTTCTGTATACAAGTTATGGGGAGGTGGTTCGGGTAGATGGACGGCACAGTCGAGGACTTTTGACACCGAAGACAAGAGTCCCAACTGTGGTCAGATCTGGGCTTCAAAAACACTTTCGTTAAGGTTTGGACAAGGTCGTGGTTTTGGTTCAAGTCTAACAAAGTAAATGGCTCATTCTTCAATACTGTGGCACAGTGTTTTAGAAGTAGACTTAGACGATGATTCTTCTCTAGATTTTCACATAGTCAAAGTCAAATGACTTAGTCACACGACCGTAGAGAAGATTTTAACGACCAATATCAGCCTATCGCAGGCATATAGGAATTTCACCTTACAAGGTGGCTGATATTCGCCGAAGTAAAAACTTTTGTACAGAACACAATGCAGTTTCCCAAATTGTTCTGTTTGCGCTTTTTAATAATGATTTATAATTATCAAATTCCCAGTGACATTTACTGCATCTTTGTCATGAGTGTCAAAGGTGTTTGATAACCTCATTTGAAAGATCATGGTAAAAAAATGTATGTTGCAATGTTTTTACTCCCTATCAGTATCAGTCACGCTCGACAAAAAAAAGTTCAATAATGCCTTGGTTGTTACCAAAAGATGTCGTGCTGCAAAAGCAGAAAACAACCATAGGAACATTCAGAGATATTATACGTATGTTTATTAAAAAGATTTCATCTTTAGGATGCTTTTATTAAAAATGTGCTGTTGCCGGTTATCTGTATATAAACAACATTTCAGGAAAGCAAGGTTCACTATTGAGGCCCTGTTTAATTTACAGCTGACTGTTTTGTACAGATTAATTTTTTTAATCCGTAAACAGTTAACTTTATTAAAAACTTTAACTGTATTGTAAAAGACACAGAGCTTCAAAAGTGGCAGTGCAGCTGATGTTTGGCCTCAGGCTCTGAAGCAGGTTAATTCAACCATAACTCACTATAATGTTACACGTCATGTTACACATAATAAAGTGGTGTGATGTAATGGTATTTGCGGGGAGCTATTTTAGGTTCCTGACTATTTAAAAAGAGATCATACAGATTTGCTTTGTATTTGTTTGATTAATGCCAGTAAATGTCAGAGTGAAGTCTTAATCTGGACATTTAAACACGTCGACAGACAGTCGGTACGTTTGCACACATCTCCTCATATGGACAATCCTCCAAATATACGAGTCTTACTCAACAGATAGCTGTAATCCCCGCTGTTTATCAGATATCAAAATCCGACTTCTATACTGTGATTGATGCACTGGGGTTTCGCTAATGCTTTAGTTATCGTGAGGGATTATGCGCCTTACGAAATAAACCTGCCTGGGCTTCTGCACTGGTTCATGTCATTAGAGTGTGTGAGAGGATTGTGCTGCAGCCGTCTGTAATCACCGCAATAAAAGCTGATGTGTTTAATCACAGGTTTTCACCTGCTGCTCTGTTGTGGTGTTAGCGGCAAGAAAATACAAAAAGATGCAAATAAAATACACCCCCTAAAAATAAAAAAAAAGTGAGAAAATTTGAATTGTTACATGTTGGGTGTCAGCCGGAACAAAAAAAAGATTTGTGTGCATGAGTGGAAATACAATGGGGCACAGTAGAAAGGATGTATGATTAATCACACTTAACTTGGATAGGGCTGGGGGGTGGTTGGGGGAGAGGAGGGGAGGAGGGGTGCACGTGAGATCTTTTCATCATTCGCTGAATGTATTACTGCAAATCTGGCGAAAGGTGAGCTCACAGAGAGCCAGTCGCTGAGTGTGTTGTGCTGAGGACAGCAGGACGGGAGCGACGGCAGAAAGGATAAATCACCGCTCCCAGCACAGAGGAAAGCCACAGTCTCAACTTGAAATAAACCAGTGGGACTTCCTTACGCCTCGCTAATGGCCTGCGGTGCTTTCTTGCCAAAAGATTGCCGTCGAAGAGAAGGGGTCCACAGTTCTGGGAGATGTACAGATGAGCGCTGATAATGCATCAACGCTCACAAAGCGGGGTATTTTTAGTTGCCGAGTAGGTGCGACATGATGTGTCACACCGCTTAAATCATGATTTCAAATCTTTAATCTATTTCTGTAGACAGGCTTTCAATTAAACGGTGTCGTTTTCTAAAAAAGAGAGCTCCTGTATTTAAATGCCCATTACACAACCCAGCACATCATCCAGCACTGTAATATCATCACTCGTGCCAATATCTTAGAAAGTCGAAGAATTCTTCATCGTTGGATATTAAAAATCAGTGCTGAGAAATGGTTGTATTTCATCACGGAGACGCAGCAGCCTGGAACCCGCTGCGTGCTGTCCTTGCCAGCTTCATTTTGATAAAAAGCTATGTTTGCCGAGGATGGATTTAACCTCGCCGCTCGTGCTCCTAAAAGGCTATTTGGAAAATGGCCGCGCCACTTCAATGCCAGAAGCCAAAAGGTGATGCTCGCGGCTCAGGAGGGAAGCCGTTGGAGTCAGGCTGATCACTCTTGCCATTGCTACCTGTCAGATAGAACAAATTGAATTTGTCTTCCTTCGGTGGCTTGTTGAGGCTCTAAACAGCGTATTAGTGGCTCTACTTATCAAAGCTGTCAAAGCAAATCTGTTTAGCTGTGAACCTGGGAGACTCACATCAGCCTCCAGGTAACATTACATACATACAATGTGGAGTACGTACGCAGGCGGCGCCGGCCAACATTATTATGTGGAAATAATTTCAACTCGACAACATATACCTGGACACAAATGAGTCTCCTGAACAACGTCCACTGAAAACCAGAAAGTATGTTTTGATTTGGCTAAATTTGTTTTCTTAAAGACTTGTTGTTGTTGTTGTTGTTAAAAGGCTTTCAATCACTATATTTCAGTTTTAAAGTAGGTTGAACGATGTTGAAACCTGTGCTGTGTTTTAAATGGCGTACTTCCCTTAGTACACTCACTTATTGCACACTTACATGTTAGTACACTTACTTGTGTAGTAGCTCAATTTTGACAGGGTCTCAAATCGCACACTGCTGTTCTTCACGTGTCGGATATAACTGCAGCATTTAAATGCATCACCTGCCAACATATCTGCTGGCTTTATTTATTTTGCCCATAAATGAACGTTTTTTTGTTCCCTCTGTTTAACGCAATCAACATACTGATGGCTCTAACAGCTGTTTAGTGGTACTTAGTGAAAAATAAACACTTTTGTGTGGATGTGTACTACTTTATTGTATATTGTGGGGTTCTACAACGGCGGCCGAGTCCTCAGACACTACTAGAAAAAATACTTTCAGCTGGTGGTGCCTCCCTTTCCACTATGTAGCTATAACAGTGACCGTTGAGGGTCAAAAGTGTTCAACAGAGTAACTAATCCTTACAAATGTTACTTTCTTCAATTCATTGAAAGCATCTGACAATGACAAATAGCTCATCTAGAAAAATGGTATTGAGCAAACCATCATAGTAAGACCTGTAAATGAGAAAGGAAAACGATTATATAAATCAGGCTACGGATGACACATTAACACACCCCTCAGTAAACACCTTCAGAATATAGATGCGAATAAAACTCAGGAGTTTGGTGTGTGTAAGTGCAACTGAAGTGGAGATTTCTGGGTCAGAGTTTAAGTCGTTTTTGCCTGCAGAGTCTCACCATAAGACGGCTGAGGCGCAAAGAATCCTTCACCTTTAATAAAAAGAGGTAAATATATTGTAATTTTATTGACCATCCTCAAAAGGGATTGTCCTGGATGTCTCGACATCTCTTGGCCATGATAGCAGTGTGGCTTCCTCTATGGATGGTAAGGTTGAGCCTCCACACTTGTTCACACTGAAGGGACATTTTGAAACAACCGCTGCATGAGGTTTGGTTGAGATGCTCCAAATGTAAAAGAGTCATTTACTTTCATATATTTTGCCAAAGAAAACCTAAATTACATTCAAATTAGCTTCAGCTGTATTTGTGTTGAGCACTAATTGGTAAATATTAGCATGCTAACATCCTACACAACAAAAGTACCTGATACGAACCCCGGGGCGATGAAATACCAAAACAAATAAAGTACAGTAAAGAGTCGATACTGGGTTTAATGATGGCCAAAAGATTGATAATATATCTGCAACACATCAGCATGCAATCTTTGTCTCTGACGTGAGACTGAAAAAACAAGTGCTGCTTAGCAGAACCGCTAGCATGCTGGTAGACCTGTTTGACTTGTTGAACACAAATCAATAGTTGCTGGTCCCGATCAGGGATGTAAGGAAGGTGAAACAAGGCCAAACAAAGCCCTGGTATTAGAAGGGATTATTTAATGCATGTGTATTGGTAAATGTTTCCTCCGTTTTCACTCCCACATACTCCCAGGGATCGCAGGTTTTTGTTTTTTACAAGTGTTTTACATTAAAGGGAATCGAGTTTGAGAATGTGTTTGTCACAGATGTGATTCGTCTCTGCAGTGGGTCCGCCACTAACTGTTAAATTAAGTGCTGGGCGTGGACTGATATAAAACCTACTGATTTTTACACTCAGCATGTTAAACTGACTTTATTTTACTCTGCATGTAATTAAAATTCTTGTGATATTAAGCAGAAAAGCATATTTTTGGGGAACTAAACCTCGAGCTTTATTGTTTCAGACTCTGCAGTGTTTCCTTCCCACTATCCTCTGCGCTTCAGGTTGCTGCTGTCCTCCTCTCTGGGGGGGATGAGGTGAAAACTTGAGTGATGTCCCCGTCTAAGAGCTGCCCCGTTCACTTTTAGCCTCCCCACCGGGCTCCCAGTGAGAAACCTTTGTCATGTACTGAGCGGGTGCCGGTGAAGGCTCCACGAGGTGGGCGAGGCTGGAGTGCTTTCAACGGCGTTATTGTTCCAAACCTCTCCCCATTGAGGTAAAGCTGACTCCACACATGTGACTTATAGGCTGCGTTATGAAGACACTCTCCTCATACAAGCTCTTACATTTCTAGGAAAAAAAAAAAAAGACCTCAAATCCACCATGTATCACAAGAAATCCACTGCACACTCAAGAAAATGAAATCCACTGAGATAATTCCTTTAAATCATATATTCATAAATATTCATTGACAAATTAATATACCGAGACATCAAAGCGTCATTCACCAAGGTCATCGCAACGGAGAGGTGTGTGCATGTAGGAAGGAGGAGAGATCGTTACAGGCGTAACGCTTTTAAAAGCTGAAACAGTTCTTCAGACAGGAAGTAACATCCCGAACACAATCCTACCCCAGTTCTGTCAGCCTGAACACCGGATTCCAGATATGCTACATCTAATAACATAAAGCATCAACAAAAAGTGTCAGGTGGCTGTTGGAAGGAATTTAAATCAAAACCAGAGCTACTGTAGTTGACTTCATTATCTATAAATAACACAATCTACAATTCTCTAACTGCACACATCTCATTCTTGGAGAGGTCTCTGGTGGTGGTGGTGCTGTAACACTTACTTTAGGAAACTGCTTGACTGGTATTAAAACTTTCTGGCCCAGTTTCATGTTCTTGTTGATGACGACGTCGATGAACTTCTCCTCTTCCTTCCCCTCGTCTTTCTGAATTTTATCGATTTCTAGAAAGAAGGAAGAAGAAACGTAATGAGCTGGTGTCGAAAAGCAGCAAATGAACAGCGCCATGGTACGACTGATACTAACGCAGATCTCCATTATCAATTAAAAGAATACCTGAATTTATAAACCCCATCTCCAGAAAAGTTGTAAAATGTAGTGAAACAAGAATTCATGATTTGTTAATTCTTTTGAATTGTTACAAACTGGAAAAACTACAAAGAAAATATCATGTGACGTAAGGACATGGATGGCCGAGCCTGTTTGAAAACATCGAGCTGAACTTTCCGCAGAGCTCTAAACATTTGAGTTATGTGTTGCTCTTTTGTGTGACAAGACAGGTTTGGACAACAATAATTAAACCTCTCAAGCTAACTATACTATGTTAAGACTCAAGAGAACGTCTGCAGCGTCACTGGATCTACAGTCTCTAACTGTTGTTGGCCAACAAATGCTCCAAATTTAAACTGGGTCTCACGTTATTGTTTGTACATGTCAATTAGCGATCTTAAGAGGTGTTAATACATCTAATTTTGAACTTTTGGGGGAAAAAAAGCTTAATTTCAAAACGTTGAAATCTTCCTTCAACTTAATATTGTTTTTGTTTTTTTATTATCGGGAAAATTTCAAAAAGTCTCCTTAAATTTCAAATTCTTGATTTTTTTCAAAATTCCAACAATATAAAAATGTTTGCTAAATTAGCCAAAGAAAGCACAGTGACAGCAGTGTAATGTCTTCTGAGTGCAGACTGACGAAATAAATGATTTGAACTTGGAGGCTACACATTTATTTATTTTACAGAAAGGTAGCTTTACAAACTACAGTAGGACTCTGATTTTCAATCATTCGAGCCCTGCTGAGCAGCACTCAGCAGATTTGTTCAATCTTTTTTTAGACCTGAAAAACAAACCTTATCAATACAGTTTTTACCGACAACATGTTAGTTCCCTTTAGCATCAGTCCCCTCGCCGACTGGCAGAGTCTCGGTCACCATTAACACTTGGTAATTTGAACAGAGACACCAATTTACTTGAGCAGACACGACATGTGCTACAGTCCCTTTCATGTGCTCATATAAAAAAAATAAAAAATGAAGGGGAGGACACTGGAGCTCGTACCTCCAGGCTACCAAAAATACTGGCTGTCACGCTTCTTCTTTTCAGCAGAGGAAGACTTTGATGTATTTGGAGATGTAACCTTGAACGTTTAATCAGATGGATAACATCTGTGTTTCAGTTGCCAGGAAAATGGTTTTGTGGAGAGGGCAGCGGAGAGGTGCAGGGAGGTCTACGGCGATGACTGCAGGCTAAAAGCCCGGCAGAGGAAAGGTTGAGGCAGAGGGCGAACTCCATCACAGATTTATTTCTCCTGTGGAAAATGATTTTTGAATAGCGGGGGGTGGAGGGGGGGGGTATAGAAATCAGATTAAAACAGAGCAATCACGATGGTTTAGCTTTTTCAGCGCAGGTTATTTGAAGACTAGCTCAGTGTCAGATGCGATGCTGACGAGATTCAGTTCCAAATAAGCTTCGCGGCAAATCTGAAAACACGGTAAAACGGAAAAAAACTCATGTTTAAACGCCACACGAGCCGACACACCTCTCACCCACCTTTGAATTACACCGAACTGAGCGTATCAGCAGCCACAAACTGGAAACTCAAAAATGCAATTGTGATTTCTCAACAAAGCTCTGCAGCATTACATTAGCAGAATGTAATTAAAACCTTTGATATGATTTTTTTTTTAACGAGGATAAAAGAAGTATCAGTGAGATGGAGATATCTTTAAGCTTCAGTTTATCCCAGGGGGGGCAGGGAGAGCACACGTTCTGAGAAAAGACAACATTAATATTAATGCATCGCCTAGCAACGTGCCAAGACAGAGTTTTCTCCTTCCACCAGGCGTTGTCCTCAAAACATCCAGCCTCTGATGCGTTGGGAGATAGTGACTAAGATTGCGTTTCAAATGCATTTTTTTTTTCCTTTTCAAGCTCACAGCACAACCCCCCAGAGTTGCTCGCAAAGATACATTTTTGCATTTCAAGTCCAAATAAACTCCAACACCGCTCAGCAATCAATCAGCAGGTATATAAGCAGCCAAAACTGCAGCTTGAAATGAGCTGAACCTCGACGCACGCCATCGCAGAATCAAGCCACTGCGAATTAACTAACCACGGCTCTTTGTAAAGGATCTTGTTTGCGCCGCAGTTTATGAGGGAGAAAATGCAGCGACGTGAACGGAGAACCACCTCCACCTCAGTCGTTACCGAGCGCTCCAACAAAAGAGATTAAACATGCATCACTGACACAACCACAATGTGCCTGTTGTTGTTTTTTTACATTCCTTTCCACAGACTCTCCTGTTCCAACTCCATTTGGCTGGTCGAGAGTCACAACGCAGACCTCTATTGAATCCTGGAAGTCAATGAAAAATATCATTACTCGTCTTCTTTCTTTTTTTTGGCCCGTTCTTTATTTTTCCTACAACAACAATGCTGACTCATGATGAAGAATGAAAGGAATTCAGTGGGTTGATACAGCTTTTACAGTCAGCTGCTCAGACACAAAAATGAAATCAATGAATTCATTAAATATTGAATTCTGAAGATTTCCTGTTTGATGTTTGACTCTATAATGTCTTTAGGATCCAATTGCTCTGTAGTGTATATTGTCGTACCCTCTCTATGTTAACTCCCAAGTCCTCAGCACAAGTTTTGTAAAAAAAGATTTATTTATTTTTTTGGTCCATATATCACAGCTGTGGAGAGTAAAATATTGAATTTTGAAGATTTTTTTTAAAGTTATGCTTCAGTCTGATTCTCCCTGGTCGAAGGAGCTCTGGAGGAGCTACCTTGACTAAACATTGCTGAATATGAATGTATATCCTGTTCCCCTGCTGAAACATGCTGGTTTTTCTTATTGCTGAAGTGCCGCAGTCATTTTTATTCCTTTACTTCTACAGTCAAGTGAAAAAATAAGTACATCCCATGGAAATCGTGGCTTTTTTAAAAAAAATATTTTTGGACAAGCAAACATTTGATCCTATTTGAAAATAGTGGCTACGGATAAAGGTGGTATACTCAAACTAATAACACACTATTGACATTAAAAGTAAGAACACCACAACATTTATCTCACCTTCAGATCCATACATTTTTAATCTCACACATTTACCTGTAGTGCACAAAAATGAAACCTACTGCATGCGTAGAGCATTGTGAATTACAGGAAAATTAAACTTCTAGCTAAAACACATGATTAGGGTACCTAAATAAGCACATGGTTGGGGTTAGGAAAAACAAAAACAATTCAACATAAACATGGTCACCTCCTGGATTCTCACCTCATCGTCCCGCTTGGCAGTCCGTGACTAATGCTTCCAAGCCACCGCTCCTACCTCCTAACAACGCCAAAACATGTCCTTTGTTTCCTCTGTTGAGGGCCTTTGGTCACATGATACTGCGTCACGTGACATTTACGTATGCGTAAGTTTCACGCCTTCAAAAGGTGTAACTGTCACATCTTGACAGACCAAAGTGTGACTATTTCACATTTTACTATAAGGGGGCGGGCGTGTCTACTTCAAGCTTTGCCGGGATACTGGGTTGTACATTTACACTTCTGATATCTAGTTTGTTGTTGTCTTTGCTGTGGAAGTGTGTGAAGTCATCATGCCAAGATCTAAAGAGCTCTCTAAGGCCTTCAGAAAAAAAGGATGTGGATGCCGATGAGTAGGGCAAGGGATTTAAACAGATCTCCAAATTATTTGAAATAAATCATTAGACTGTAAGTAAAATCATCTTCAAGTGATGTATATTTCAAACGACTGCCAACATGTCCAGGACTGGCTGCCCAGAAAATTCAGCCCTAAAACAGACTGACTGATGTAAAAAGAGTCTCAAAGAACCTCAAATTCCATTCCAGGATCGGCAGCTAACTCTGCTGTTAGTATCAAAGTGCAGTGTTTACAGTCAAAAAAAAGATTACAGGCCGTTGACCTGAATGGGAGACGTGTCAGGAAAGAGCCTCCGCTGTCCACAAAGAACATTATAGTGAAAGCACAGTTTGCCAATGAACACAAAGAACAGGCCTTTTGAAATAATGTTCTCTGGACATCTATCTGAGAGTTGAAATTGAACCAGAAGTGGACCTTTCAACAGGTTAATGATCCTAAGAACACAACAAATCCACCAAGGAATGACTCAGAAAGAAGTGATTGAGGGTTATAGAATGACACCTGGCAACTAAAGGAACGTTTAATGAAGGAGTGGTCAAAGATTTTAATAAGCTGATGTCAAAGATTGGTGGATAATTGTACAAAATGCCAATAAGAAGTTATTTCTGCTAAATGATTGAAAATGCGTTTCTGAGGCCAAGGCTGTACTTACTCCTTTTCACAGAAAAATATCACATCTTTTGATATTTTTGTTGTTGTTCACCTCCAAATCAAATGTTTGCTTTTCTTTTTCTCAGACTCTATCCGAGTTTTGAAT
Source organism: Brachyistius frenatus (assembly GCF_029030835.1). Classification (NCBI taxonomy): domain Eukaryota; kingdom Metazoa; phylum Chordata; class Actinopteri; family Embiotocidae; genus Brachyistius; species Brachyistius frenatus. Next base: position 1,015,528 of record NW_027210645.1, read on the forward strand.
GAGTTGCAAACTTGCAGCATACACAATTCTATAAAATACTTGGTATTCATTTGTGAGTGTCCAAAATGGTTTAACATGATTCAAATTAACGGGACAATTCTGGGGTATTACAACTTATTATTTGAGCATAGCCATCATTTTGGAAGATGGTGACATTTCTAACAAATGCACAAGACAGACGAGCTCTAATACAGGTAGACAGACACACAAAAATTACTTTATTTGAAAGCAAAAAACAAAACAAAGCGCATTATACACAAAAGCTAAAGGAGCATTCTAGCTCCTGGGTTATTTGTTACTGTACATGCACATTAGTGTTGCTCCCACTGGCCCTGTCTGTGCGATCCAGCACAGTTCAGAGGCTTTACACTAAAGGGTTGTACCGCAAATAAAAACTCCTTTTCTAGACAGTGCAACGTTTTACAAATATAGACCGAGTAGACAAAGTGCTTGTCGGATTGCTTCAGCACGCCTTTCCAGTGGTGGACAGTTTGTTTAACTTTCTTAAACCAACAACTGGACAATGATAAAGTGACTGCCAGGTATGTGTATTTCTCTCTCAAGTTCCCCATTTTAACTTACAACTACTTCCATAATTGTTCACGTGTACGACTGCGTTTGAGGAGAGACCGTTGTGTGTGCAACGTTACCCCCATTCATCACATCGGGCCCCTTTCTGTAACAGCAGGTTTTTCAACCAGCCTTCAAGTGTGGCCATTCATAGCTCAGCTGGTATGTGGTCAGATGATACTTGCTTTGTTTTATGCATATCCTAACCTTAATGGCCGGTACAATGACGCAAGGCACCAAAATACACTCAGGATGGCCTTTGCTCTGGAGCCTCGTATCTTCTGCGCTCTCCTGGTACAAGACTGAATGGAACTGAAGGAATGAAACGGATTCAGGTGTTCTTCAGCAATAAGACAAACCGACACGTTTCAACACCCTCATTGGACAGGATATACATACTGTACATGTTCGACATTACTGAAGCCATGTGACTCCTCCAGAGCAACTAAGACCAGAGAGTCAGAGTGACGCATAACTGCAGAAGATCTTTAATATTCAATATATTATTCATTCTTTCCATACGGGTCTCCGTGCGGCTGAGACATATTGGCTTAAAAAGCTGATTTCTTTTCAATTTTCAAATAACGTCAAATGTCATCACTGTTGCTGAATGATGTCCTCAGAAGTAAAAGAAGAGAGAGTCAAATGACAAATATAAAACCAGAGTTTAAATAAACTGTAATCTCAAATCTTGTTCTCCCTGAGCCGTTCATGTTCGGAAGTGTTTCGAAAGTTTCTCTTGCGTTAAACATGTCAACTTTGCAACCTTTGCACGCATTAAAAAAATATTTACAGTTGATAAAATGCCTCCGCCTGGGTGATGACACCCAACAACGGGACATCATTCCAGCTGTCTGCTTTCCTATTAGAAATGGAATCACTTAAAAGCAGCTCTGTGATTTAGGCCTTACCATTTAAAATTCATAAGCTGGGCAGATTTTGTGGGATTATGCATGACTTCAGCTGCGAGCTGGAGAGCCGAGTTGGGGACGGAGGCAATTGGGTCATTAAGTCGGCCATTTTCGTGCCGAAGGGTGAGACACATCATAAATAGCTGCAGTATCTCCACACTGTTTGAACCACATTGTTACCGGACAAGACGAAGGGAAACTGACAGCCAACAGGATCACGGAGTGAACGTGTACACCAAACCTCATTTTCATCTGTAATGCAAATAGAATGAATGTAAATTGTACTTGTTTTATTTTACTAGTAAATTGATCTGCTTGTATTTCTTAAAGCTGCAGATTTGTTTTGCTTTGTTTTTCTTATAAAAAAAAAAAAAAGAAGCATTTCATGTGCCATGAAATGGGAGAATCCAGCCACTCCTAAATGATTTGGTTTTAAATATTAAAACAGCTTTAAATTGCACTCATTTCAGAGCTAAACTTGCTGTATTCGCTGCTCGTAATTTTCAATAAACCTCTTTCAGGCCGTTATAAGCCATTTATGCTCCATGCTTCAATGTGTCATGTTCAGTAGCGGTCCTGAACAACAACCTTTTCCTAAAGCTAAACACCAGCTTTCAATTACCATTAACATCTAGCTAGCTAGTTCAAAAATACACCTTGTAAAAGCAACAATTGATTGAAGCTCTATCAACAGTATTGCTTGAAAAACAGTGGTGTGTTGATGCGCACATTGTTCTGCCCAAGCCAGACCCAAAGTCAGGTCACGAGTAGAAGAGTCCGGGTGTGCTCCATTGAGAACCGTTTGCAGTCGTTGCGTCCTCGTGGTAGACCCAAGGTTCATTTTGAAACTACTGGAGCAGCTTTAACCGACCGGTGTGCCCCTGAACTGGCCGACACTCTGCCACCGCTGCAGCTGCACCTGGAAAAGAAAAGCCCTCAGCTTCAACGTCACTGCACTTAATCACCGACGCTGGATGCCGATTGGTCCCGTCAGAGTGGCTGAACAGGGTGTCCAGGCTATGATCACAAACTGAAGCTGTTAGCGATAGTCTGGTGGAGCCAGGCTAATTTTGCCCTGCATCCAGCTCGCGTGCTAAGCTAGGTTAATCGCCTCCCGACTTGAGCTCCACAGGAGTAACATTCATATTTATCCAATCATTCTCCCCAAATAAGCAGATGTCTCACACCATGTGGAACTACTGAATAAATGCCATTGAAAAAGATACAGAAAAGGTCCGTGTTCATTCATTTAAGTGGATGATCGACTAAAACCCACTGGCTTCGCATAAGGATAAGGGAATGTTTACTTTTTGAATGATCATAGTTTCATTTGCCATCGCTGATTACCGATAATATGAAAGTGATGAGAGCCACAGGAAGTGTGAAAACGGCACAGGGTCAGCAGTCCTCTGATAAGACAGTGTGGTGCCACTTTGGTAAACAATATGTATGAAGGAAAGGTTCACAGCGAACACATATAACGAGAGCGCCGTCCTCCCCGTATACATCCATTCAAACACAAATGATCTGTGTGCTCGCGGTGTCTTTGGATGTTCAAGGGTATTCTGACACCAGTTTGAGACCCAAACTTTGAATTAGCACAACACTCTTTGAATTATAGATCTAATGACACCTTTTTTTTTTTTTTTTATTGTGCGAGTGGAAGCTGTGGATGAGACTGAGGTAGCAGGGAGATGAATGAAAACCCTGCCAGTGTTTTCTTTCACAGAGCGGGTGGAGCTATAAAACCGCATATCTTGGTTCAATTTAGCGGAACTGACTGCTGCTCTGGAATTAATTGTACATAAAAAGTGTTTCATGCCACATTTTACTTTATGTTAGTGACCCCAACCTACGGGTATTTATCCAACTGTGGTGTTTATCTGACGGTGGTGCCTCTGGGCAATGTACACCTCCTACATAAACCTTTTTAGTTGCCGTGAAGACAGATTGTCAGGAGTTGCATCAGCCTTCATACTGACCTATTAACAGACGTTGCCTATGGAGGGGCAACGTCTGACATTTCAATTTAGCAGCATCGGTTTCTTTTATTGTGTTTGATGTAAAATGGTATGTGTCGAGTTACATTTGTTATCTCCAGGCGATGCAGCTCCTAATCATGAAATACAGGCAAAACTGACAATTTTTCTGTCTTCATTTGTATTTTATGAATGTTATTATCATTTGCCCTCTTCATTTCAGCACAGCACAGACAGGATGCACCTGCATAGAAAGAGCTTAGCTCTCACTGCATTTCCCTCCATACATAATTTAATTGAAAATTGGAAGACTGAGTTTTTCTTCCACGCCAGCAAGTGTCTGGAGCAATGAAAACATATCTTGTCTAAACAGCACAACGGTAATTTATCGTCAGCTTTCCGCCACTTTCTTTAAGCAGCCGATGCTATGCTGCCGTCTGCGGCAGGCAGACTCATTATTTTGTTGTTTTGCAATTACGTGTCAAATGAATGAAATGCTCAAACAGGAATGTCACATTATTATTCTCATTTTCCAGTTTCTATCCAGCAGAACATGTTTATACAAACACAGTCAGAGGACACCGAGGTCACTCACAAAGTTGAAGTATTCAAAATAAAATGTTAAAATATTCAAGATGAAAGCTTGTTAGCGTAATAAAACCTCATATTTACATTTAAAGAGCCTGATAAGCAATTTCCTCAATCAGTTTGAAAACAAATCGTTCAATAATGCAGTTTAAACAAATTTGATTGTTGAAAATACTTTTTTTTTTCTTAGCTTTTCTTTTTGGCTTGAAGCTCAGCTGAAAAAGATTATTTCATGTATTTCCATGCAACGATCAGACTTCAGCAACATTTCAATGAAATGTTTTGTCTATCATAAATTATTAAAGTAAAACGGTGTAACTTTTGTTCGACTGTGGCTACAATTGGCAGTTATGGTATGATGATAAATTAAATAGCTTTCTAGTCTGGCCACAAAAATAATAATGACCGTTCATTCCAGACAGAGCAGTTAATGCTGAAGCAGTTTTATAGCTTATGAATTTGTAACTTTCAATTTATAAGAGTAACAATGTGCTATTTTATTTAAAAGTTACATATAGTTTTGCTTTGATGCTTTAGAGAAAAATATACAGATGGAAACTCTGTTTTTAGGAGCTTCCGTTGGTGGATGAAATATCAAAAGGGGAAAAATATGTCAATCATAATGGTGATTTATCAAAATGCCTTGTTTGTAGTATTCAGGTTACAATTAAGAAATACAAATATATTCATAAATAGAGAGTAATCCTGCTACTTGCTAAAACCTATTTCACCTTTTTTTTTTTGGCTTGAAACATGAATAAAAGCATGAATTGAGTATCAAAACAATCTTTCAACATTCTAATCAATTGATTCAGATCTACATAGCAGCATTCAAATCCTAAATCATTGTAAATATAACAGACTTCTGAGAACAGAACTGAAAACGGGACCATTTCCCAGTCTCGATAAATTAAAACAAACCTCGGTGGTTTGGTCATTATTTATGTTGTCTGCTGGTCCTATAAACCATCGACACCGGACTGACTGACTGCCAAGGGTTTCAGGCTATATGGTCAGTGCCAGAGACAGTTTGCCCCGAACACATTTCATGTGTGCTAGCAGTGTGACCACACACATTTAGCGTGAATCATGGTGTCAAGGCTGTGACCCTTGAAAGAGAAACGCTTACGCTCCAAAAAAAAAAAAAAGAAAAAGAAAAAACACGCCTGGACTCGCTCCTGTCCTGAAATCTCAATTTCACTCTGGCTCCTCCATTGCCTTGACAAGGTCAGGCTGGCAGCAGGAATTCGTCTCGCCCCCTAATCTGGAGATTACATTCTCGGCGGCCGGGCGAGGCCCTCCCTCCTTCCCCTACTCTTTCTGCCTCTCTCCCTGCAACCCTGCCAGCCTGGCTCGCTACGGAGAGGTAACGAGCCAAGACCCGCTTACAGTGTAGAGATAATGTCCACGGATTAAGACAGAGAGCCCCTCGAGTGGTGCCTCTTTCATTTCAGTATCCGGCCTGTGACGCATCATAAACACACCGAGCCAGTCAGACTCCGCTCCGTGTAAGTCAAACTCTCTCCTCTTATGGAAGTGTACGTTAGCGCGTGATGCTGATCCGCCGAACTCCCCGGTAATGGCTGCAGAATTTTACACAATTACAAAAGAACATTTTCACTGCAAAAATCATGGGATCTTTGGGGGTGCTCTTGTGGCCCTCGAGGTGAGTCACCAATTTAAAATGGTTGTGTAAGAACATTAAAGTTCCTTGAAGATGCCTTCGGGTGGCAGGGCTGTTCAGAGTGCATGAGACAAGTGCTCCGAGGCGTCTACCTCGTGTGACATCCTTCCATAAACGTCAGGCCTGTTGTTGGCTCATCATTTCAATAGTCACTGGGTGCATCTATCTGCTCATTTAAAGACTTGAGATTTTCAAAGTGTTCTTAACCCGACGGAAGATTTTGCACCTCGGCCCTTATCCAAGCAACTATGTAGCTGCAATAAACAGAAAGGAGGACGAGATGGTTTTCATGTGTAGCAGATCCAAGAAATGTTACTTCAGGTGTCATTACCATCCACTACAGCAAAATATGTAACGTTCATGCCTACACAGCCCAGAGCGTGGCGAGCTCACGTTTTGATGTCGTGGACGGGCGTGGCTATTTCACGCTTTGCTGTGATTCTGTTTTTTTTTTTGTTTTTTTGTGTGACGTCATATATCACAGGAAATGAAAATAGAAACACCAAAGACAAGTGAAAGAATCCTTTTAAGCAAGCAAGACAATGTGATAATGTGATCAACACACTAAATTCGTGACACTTTTTTTTGGTGCCGGGAAAACATTTTCACATTAATAAGGAAGCATGACAACAGAAGGAGGAGGGGAAAAAACACAAGAAGTTCATCTCTGATGATACTCATCTTTGTAATACATTTAAATTTTTCCTGATCAGAGGAATCTGGGAGATGCACACTAGACACAAACTCATTGATTCAGATCATTTCTCTATCAAGAAACTCACTTGTATGACAGTCAACTTCCTTGACAAGTAGAGATGCTTCTGCTGAGCTGTTCCATAAAAAAAAAATAAAAAAAAATACAACTGATCAATAAGAAAACACTTCTGTGAACTTACTACGGAAGTACTGCAGTGTATTTATGAACAATATCAAAGGACACTGTATTTTTGGGCTACATAAAGTGCAAGTACATTTCAAATCAAATTGATAAAAGTCTAAGTTAAAGATAAGATACAAAAAAAAAATGCTGAATTTATAATGACTTTGATCCTCAAACTTCCTATATGGGTTAATAATATTCCCCCATCCATAATTCAACATTTTTTCACACAATGGATTGGAAAACATCAGTCTGCTTCGGCGCCCCGTTTCCTAAAAGCAGCCGCTAAAACAAACCCGTGTATTTCTCACTGAATATTTGGAGATCACAGACATTTGGAGAGAGAGGGAGAGATTTTACATGAGAACCACATCTTTCGTTTACAAAGTGTCGCTAAAAACATACAGCAGCTGTCTTGAAAATGAACGACTACACTTTGTGTGTGTGTATTTCTTATTTCTCTCATTTGTCAGACAAAGGTGGTAGTTTTGCCTCAACTTAGTGAAGCTGTGAATACAAAAGAATCCAGAAGTGACAAGGAAGCAGTGCTGCTACAAATTACGTTAGCTTCAGCTAAAAACGTCTCGCAATTAGTTGCACAATCACAATTCGTAGTTTGTTGACTTCATGAATGTTGATATTTCTACATATTCTACTCTTCAAAATGGTAGCCTGTGGTGGTGGTGGTGGTTACCAGGGGGAGCAATGTGCAGCAATTAGGTCTGCAGCGGATTCCCGTATGTCGCGGTAAGAAATTGAATGGTTATCATACATGAACAAGGGCTTACTAGCGCTATAAAGTGCAACAAACGAAGACTGCGACTCCTCTTTCCTCCACGACTGCCTGTCAGACCCAGCAAAGGGCGTCACACACAAAAATCAGCGGAGACCGAGAAAAGTGAAAGTGAATCCCCAGCTGTAATTAACTCATTCAAATCAGCGTGGGAGAACTCTGGATATCTCAGAAATGTCATCGAAGGCCGATATCAGTTTAAAAAAAAAAAAAAGTGGATGCAGCATGGCAACGAAAGAGGGAAAACATGTTGGAGAAATCCTCAGAGCAGGTCAAAGTATGCCTCCCGATCACACATCATCCCATCATAAAATGTGCTACGCTGTGTGCAGCAATGTTTTAATGACTGGCTCCATTTTGCTTATCTCATGCACAAGGAAGCAGAAACCCGCACACACACACACACACACACTCCTGCCAATGGTTTCACACCTTTGCGCTGGTCTATAGGTGGCAGTAATGCACAGACAAACAGCAATACGCCAGTAAAAGCAGAGAAGAAGAAAACTGCTGGTGAGTTAACATGAACGCAAACAATCCATATTTCGAAATGTAAAAAAGAAAAACATTAGCTCTGTAAATTTTTTATAAGGAAGGAAACACATTCAATGCACCTGAAGGATACGCACTAAAAGTGTAACACTAAATGTAAACAGAAACTTTGTTTACAAGAAAACCCCACAGGGCACCGTTAAAGACAGTTCCCGAGCAGCATTTTAAAGCGCTTGATATACTTAACGCATTATGGCTACCATACATATCCTGCAAGGGAATTAATAAATCCACAAGAGGCAGATAAAGAACAGCTGAAGAAGGGGAGCAGTGCATCAGCATGCGAAGAGAAGTGGGTAGTGTAAACTTCCTGGAGGACAACAATGGCGTATATGTTGGAGGTTGAAGTCTGAGATTACGTGTTAAAAGAGAAAGCATAACACACCACTAATGCTATGCAGCTATAATGGGAGGGAAAGTGAGATGAACACCAAATGCATTTGTAAAATAATGTACTAAACACATACGCTTGTAATGAGTGTGACTGCAGGGTCATGATCAAGGAAGAAGGTGCACTACAGTAGAGGTGGAGCACATGACTGAGTTGAGCTGATAAAAGCCCTGTATGTTCCCAATACGTTGCTCTAACACGATATGCCGCTGTTCTCTGAGATTACACTTGAATCACCATCTTTGTTGATCAGAAAGAGCAGCGGCTGGACTGATTTCTCTTCATCAGGCTGCAACACAGCAGCGGGTGGATGTCCTGAAAAAAGGCCGACGCTGCAAAGATACGTTATTTTAAAGATCTATTAATTCAAAATAAATCACGAGTCTGGTCACAACCCAACCTCAATGATATACTTGTTTTCTTCTTCTTTTTTTTTTTTTGGTTGACCCCCGACATGAAAGGACCGCATCGCAGCCACTTTATCCCACAATTAGAATCCGATGTTTATCGGTCCGACATCCCCGTGTCTAATGAAGTTTCCCATAAAACTGTCATTAGGCTTGGAGAGGAAAAGGGGGGAGGGGGGTGGGTTCAGGATGAAAATGAAAACTGTGCAGCTTAATGTGCATCATTATCTGGGACTCATCTCAGGGCCCTGCGTTATCAAAATACACTGAATCATCATAACTCATGATGTCCACACCACCTTCATTTTTTATTTCAATTACTCATCGCTTGTCAATTAACACGGCAGACAAATGCTTGTAGAGAGCATGTAAGTGCCTCTTAAAAGCCTTGTTTTGGATCTACACTCGCTGAGTCTCACATTCTGGCAAAGAGAGAAATTCATTTCCACACTAAGTCATTGAGCATTAGGGAAGCATTAAAGGCAGCGTGTGCGTTTGTGATATTATCACATGCATATTATCCTCTTAACATTTCTGGTGTGCAGCAAACACGCTACGTTCCTCCCAGCAACACTCGCCCCCTAATTGCAACAAGCTCAGTCGACCTCTGCTCCTGACTGAGACCAATCAATTAGATTGCACTTTGTCGTCTTTCCATGGTGGCGAGCATCAAACAATTCAAGAAGGAAAAAGATCAATATTGCAAATAAAATAAGGCACTTGATGTTCTCCAGCGGAGAGGCACTCTCTGTGTTTGGCATTCACTTCCAGGCTGCTGGCAAAGACTCAGTTCAGCTCTACAAATACATCCTCTGTGTTTTTATTACCACAGATCATCTGAAGGTTTTGGATTTGGGATTAATGATCGATGCCACCGGCTACACGAACACGCAGTAGACGCATTCACCCGAATCAATCATACACACTGTTTATACTTAGTAGAGATGTGATGATATAAAAGTTGTTCATTCGACTTACTTACAAAGTTTAGTTAACTCTTCAAAGAGAACAGATGATTGAACAGCAAAGCATGTAATACACCATCAGTCCACCAGAGGGCAGTGTGTCAGTGTCACCGCTTTAGCTTACGAGGCATTAAAAACCACAAAGTGGTCTTTAGGACATGTGACATAAGCATGGGGGAAGGTTTAGAGGGAAAACTGGTTAGTTTTGAGCGAAAACAACACGCAGACCCACAAAAACGCACTTCCACGTTGTCGTCTTTCGGACTCAAACGTGACTTGGACTTTCCGCCGTCCCTCAGCCTCCTCATAAGCACTTCACAGCCTTTACACTTCTTCTCATCTCTGTCAGGTAACGTCCATCAATTGTCCCTCTGGCGCCGTCAAGCGTCACAAAGACACGTTGCCCTCTAGTGGACTGGCGGGTTTATTACATGCTTTTCCGTGGTACTGGACTGACAAGCAGATGAAGTCGCATGTTTCATCACTGTGAAAAAACGTAAGTTAAATATTTAGCCTCATGTTCAGAAGTAAGGATCCAGTGGTTACTGAGCTGTAAGATGAAGAGGCTCTCAAAAACTTAACACGTGGGTTTTGCCATCGTGAGGAGTACCACTTATCCTGTGAAATCAGTTGTAAAAGATCATTTCTGGGTCAAACAATTGCTTTTACAATCGCTTTTTACCAGAGTTTAATAACAGTCTTTGGTTGCATTATGGGAAGTGTAGGACCTGCTGTCAGGGAACTTAACACATACTCGAGACTACAAGTCAAGATATCTCTGTCTCTGCTTCTTTGGTTTTGACCTTTCATTTTTTTTTTTTATCTGCCTCTTTCGAGGCTGTGGAATACGACTTTATTAAGGTTAGTATAAAGCTAATTTAACACATTTGGGATATTACAACCTTTAGAGTATAATTAGCGGGTGAGACGTTATGATGCATTAAACTCAGTGGGACATTTAAGAGAATTACCCCATGCTCATAAGTCAATAATAAAATTTTGCTGCATCACTTCCTCCTTTTATGGTGCTCCATCACCCAGCTTCCACTGCAACATCAGAACCAGCTGCAGTCTGTGAGGACAGACTGGATTCTTGTATGAAAGACAACATGCAGATTCTGCTGTCTACAACTGACCACAAACTCATTCATAATCTAAATGCCAACTGGTCAAACAAATGTTGTTTTTCACTCAGTGGAAGAATAATGGTGTTGTAGCCTGCAGCCAGCGGACACCGGCTGGTTGTGTTGAAGGTATAACGCGGAGCTCTGCTTGTCGAGAAGCTGTTTTTGATTGTGCTAAAATAAAAAATAAATACAGAGGATTCTGTTTCAAACACAAGCTGAGAATAATCGGTGTTGACCATTTTAACCATCTAGCTGTAGACTCCCATCGGACCCCCGGCGTCATTCGCAACGCGACACACGGTGACAACGTCGTCTTCAGAGCGACAGACTGAGAAGAATCTCAGCCAAAAGCAGAGATACCAGAAATCCACTGCGGAGGACGACGATAACAACAGTCCACGGACAGAAGACGAAATAAACTGTCCGCTGGAAGGAAGCCGCGTCACCAGAGTAGCTGCGCGTAATTTGTTACCATAGCAACCCATGCAGATGAGTTGGTGGTGTCTGGACACACCAAATCCGATCTGTTTACTTGCAAATAGCAGTGCGGACATACAGTCCTAAAGATGATTTCAGCAAAAAAAAAAAAAAAAAAATGGGACTGCAGTCTGAACAAAGCCGAAGAGCCTGCAGCCCCTCTAACGGCTCTCTGACGCAGCGCTGCTTCGAGCTAACAGCTCACCATGTTAACCATCACCGTTCAAACTGCTCGCATGCCGACATTCAAGGATCAGTACTTAAGTGCAAAGCTGATGGGATGTCGTAAGTTTTCACATTTTAAATAATGACAAATTTGACCTAATTGTGGCTCTGAATGGAAAGTTAAAGGATCACCGAAGTTATTGAAAATGTGCCGTGTGGTGAACATGGATATTTGAACCAAATCTCAATTAATCAAATATTGTAAGGATATTTCACAAAAAAATGTCATGTTAATGGTGGTGCTATAGAGGACAAGTCTGGATCACCAAAGTCAATACGCTTCACAAATGTCTGTACATTATTATTTTGGCGACCTGGGTAGAAGCACTACATTCAACTTCTTCTCATCTCAGGTCTTAAAATATGAACATTTTGTAAAAGCCTGCTGGTGTCTCAGGGATACACACAAAGTGTCTTCGGGTCAGGCACCATGAACCACGTGGTTACCGTTAGAAAAAGTAAGTAATGTAGAGTAATTTGCATAAATTATGTACATTCCGTAACGTAAATGAATTACTTCAAATGAATCCAGGTTGACTTTTGTTTTATGACGCTCTTCAACACCAGTCCCCTCGTTAGCTCCATTAAACCACCCCTAACTCCCCCCTACTCAGACTTTATCACATGACCTCCTGGTTTGACCGTGGTCATCACGGCGCTGACGCCAGAGGACCTCTTGTACGTGTCTCTCCAGCAGCTCTGATAGATGGGCAGTATTTGCCGTCCTGGGAATGAGAAAGGGCTGATACTTCAGTTGGTCTCACCAAAACCTTCCTCAGTTCAATTTGAGATAATAGATCTTCTGATGCCCTGTTTGTTCCCAATATTCAGGCTGTAGTGAAAACTAACCTGCAAAATATTCACCACTGAGTGACACCAACTATGAACACTACTGTTAATTAAAAAAAAGTGGCCACCTAATGTTCTCGGAGCACCTTGCAACACTCACACGGGAAATAAATGAGCAGGTTTAATGTAATGGGGTCGGTCTGTATATTAGACTTTGAGATTCTCCAGTACAGAGAATGGCTGCTGCAGACTAAGTACCATGTAAGTAAAGTAAAACAAGACTAAATATCAAAAGGAAAATGTCTTGGTCAAGCTGGGGGTGAGAGATCTTGAAGCATAGCCAGATGCCTAAAAAGATGGAGGTCTGCCTGCTCAGGGAGCAGACCATGACCAGGTAGGAGGGAGGTCCTAATGAGTCTCTGAAGGCTCCACAGAGGGAAGAGGGACTCCATGCTGCCTTAACACAGTTGCTCAGGCCAGCTGTACAGTTGATAGGCCTGCTACGAGGGCAGAAATCCCCTCTATCCCTCGTTTGCTCTTACTTTATTTCCTTCCTCCTCCGCTTTGCACTTACATGAACTCTCTACGGTCACGTGAATATTTTAAGGCCACGAAGCCTTTGCGCTCCTTATTTTTTTTTTTTTTTTGCTGATTGGTGCTGAAGCTTGCTCTAAAGTTGAGTCACTCGGGACGAAGGCATCAGCCGAAAATGTAAAATATCGTAACTGGTGTGTGGACCACGTTGCGATCCGAGCACCTAAATCCACAGCGGGACAAACATCTCCCAGTTTATGGATGCTCTGCTGAAAGAAAATGTTTTGACCGTGAACTCGGCTCTGTGGGGAAGAAAAACCAACAGCTGTATTTTGGGTTTGTTGAATACACTTCTTCTCTTTCCCCGTTCACGTGGTTGTCTCAACGAGGCTGTTACAAGACTCAGCAGGGGAGGAAGAAAGAGATCATTAAGACGGTTAATGCAAATTTTTGTCTATCATGGTCTCTTTTTTTCTTTAAATTGATACGTCTTTTTTTTTTTTGCACTGTGCCTATTTACTAAAGGCTTATTTACTGAAGGCTTACATAGTCAATGTTGACTATTTAAAAAACATTTACTTGACTTTGTTTAAAATGGCCCGCCATGTCATTCCCTCATGAATCATGAAATTTATAGGCAATGTATATGCAAAAATACTGTAATGACTTCAGGAACTAATTAAGTAGTTATGTGATATGTATTTTCCACATTTCTTTTGCTGAACCTTCATTACATGACTGTCAAAAGTTTAATTACAAGAGGAGATTAAAATGATTTCAGGATGATCAAATATTAATACAGCTAGTGCGATCATTTCTCTTGGCTGTAATATTTCTTAATAATAAGTTGACTTGGTATAAGGTATTTTTAACTCGCACATAATTTGTCTGCAGGAGACTTGACCTCAATGAAAACCCAGAGACCAATCACTCAAGATGAAGCTTTTGTCTGAGGTTTTGAATCATTCAAGTACAATTAAGATTTTCACGGTCACTTCAACGGAGATATTTTATATAAAATATTACATTACTCCTCACAGCTTCGGACACAGTTTGGACAACAGTAAAAAGTACTTCAGCGCCTACTCAGCGGCCCATGATGGCGCATAGAGTTACAGTAAGTAATACCCTTGAATGGTCAAGAAACTGATCCACACTGCTCTTTTATTTCCAGGGATGCACACTGGAAGCATTGTTCACTTTTACTTTTCAGTGCACCTTTCACTTTGAAACCAAGAACGGCACACAGGTGCTAAATTTAGTTGAAGGAGACGGAGCGGTAGGCCAACGCCGGGACAGGAAGCCAAAGAGATTGGATCCGAGGTGGGGGAAAGTGGGTTTAATCTGCGGTAGCAAATTAGGATGCTAAACATTAGCCCATAAATCATTAATTCCAGAGTGGAATTACATTCACGCTAATTACTGTGCTTCAGTAGCTTAATTCATTTGACTTTAGCTTGTTTTACTTGCAAATATGGAGAACTGACTTCAGGTTCTCCTCACAAACCAGAGAGATTTCAGATATTACCATGAGGTGACTGAAGCATTATTACAGTATTTCAACTGAATCAGTGTTGTTTCTACCGTAAAATCTAATCTCAAAGCACCACACAATATTTTACCGGAGCCTGGTAGTATCATGTTCCTCATCTTGTTTTATTGTATTTTTAATAGCAGTTGGAAAACAGCTTTTAGGCACATTACTGCCACTTTCTGGCGGTAGTAACGCATTGCCACCAGGCACCAGTCATAACAAGGGAAATAAATCCTTACTTATCCCTATAATGATTAGTGTAAAACACCCCATATTGAACTCCGATTTAATTAACACATTTACATTCTATATCTACATTTTGCTTTTCAACAGCGAGTTACTTTTAAATGAAAAACACAGTTTATATATTAAAGAGTTGAGACATAAAATAGTGATTAGCTTTGGAGTTATTGGCAGGAAGAACCAGAAGAAACAAGCTGTTCCCCTCATTTCAACAAGCTCTATTAGGAGACAGCTTCATCTTTAGCATATGCTCTAACGATCAGCGTGGTATACTGCCGACGTTCTATTGAACTCAGAAACAGAACAAATCGGCATATTTCCCTACATGTCAAACTATTCCTTTAAAGTTTAAGGCTGGCAGTAGTTTAAGTTAATTCTGCACACCTTCCTTGTGCCATTGAGGCTGCTTTCACACCTCCCATGTTTGGTGCAGACCTTAGGACTTTTCGGTTTGATCCTAACCTAAATAGCAAGTGTGAAAGGTGCCTTGGACCACAGTCTGAACCAAAGGACCAAAATTTGGTCCGACCAAAAGAAGTGGTCTCGGTCCGGATCAAACTGAACCACGGTTCAGTTCTTTTGCAGTGTGAAAACAGTTTGGACTTTCAGACCAATTACAGAAAATTGAGGCAGCATATCACCACTTATTAGAGAATAGAATACAAAACAAAACCAGAAAAGAAGCAAAGCTGTAGCGCATGGAGAGAGCGGGGAAGAATTTCAAAGTAATTTGGTCTGATGTTATTTTATAAAATGTTGTTTTCTGAGAGAAATAGTTGGCAATTATAACACCATGTTAACAACAATATAGAGGCAACAAAATAAATATGTTCATTCATTTTTCTCCATTCAAACAAAAAAGGCGCACGCAGTCTACAAACCAATCAATGTCAAGTATAGGGACGTAAGTATATCATGCAAAGTCCTTTAGTCCACTAGGAAATTGCCATGTGAAACCAAAACAAATGCAAAATGCAAACAATGTAACAAGAGCTAAGGTGTGAAAACTTATCAGCACACCAAATGTGCATTAGTCCACCAGTAATAATTGTCCTCCCACAAATGCACTTTAGTTTTTACTTTTTGCTAAAGGGAACTGTGTCCAGCTGTTTTATGAAATGACTTCAGCTTTTTGTGAGAAGGAAATTCTGTATCTGTGATGCATTTAAAACATTTTTGTAACAAATAGGCCACAGAGAAGGCAGGACAGTCAACATTTTCTCTATTTGAACAGAACCGGCAACGTCCTCACACCTTCTTGTTGCTTTATGGAAGCTTACTGCAAACCAGCCTGCGGTTTGTAATGCATCACTTAACATTAAATATTTGTATGTTTTCTCCATCTGCTTTTGTCCGCGGCGAGGTCAGCCGCCGACGATCAGGTAGGATAAATGTTAAATGTTTTGAAGCTTTTAGTACAGTATTGCGAGACAGAAGGTCTAGAGAGGCAACGAAAGGCAGAAACAGAGATGTAGATAGAAGGGAGGTGAGGGGGGGAGGTGGTTAGCAGTAGGCAGCTGGGACCGACTGTGCTGAACGGGCAGCAGCCAGGCTGATGGATTACACCAGCTCTCTCCTGGGTAAACGGACACCGCCACCCCTCCCCTTTTAACAATGTCTCAGCCTGTATCGTCACTGAAATGTCTCCAAAGATGGAGGTGAACATGCAGCTGAGCCACTTAATCTGAGAGGCTACATTTTCAACCACAAGCAGTGGATTTGAGAGACCCCTTGAAAAAGATATTTTTTCTAAACAAATCTGATATAATTTTCACAGAGACGACTCGACCACCAATATCATCGGCGATCTGAGAGCGAACGCAGAAAAAAAAACCAAGACAATCCAGCCCCTCATCGATTCAGTCAAGACTAATTGCCGGGAAAGAAGCCCATATTGTTTTCATGCATATTTCCTCATTGTCATTTGCAGTGCAGCTGTGAGTTGCTCCTTTGGCCGCGGCTCGGCATGTGTTTTTTTTACAGGTTATGACGCCGGGCATCATCGTTGCTTCTGCTTGAATGAATGAAGCATTTTAGAGGCCGCTGATAGCTACACGAGCCACTTCAATCAGGTCTGTGATAAAAGGTCACACTGCTTAAGAGTGTACTCGGACTAAATAAATAATGAGTAATGGGAATGTACAAGAGCAGCGCAAATTAACCCACCCTCCCCCCCACCCCAACACACACACACACACACACACACACACACACACACACACACACACACACACACACACACACACACACACACACACACACACACACTTTCACATTTCCGCTCATAGTGTCCATGTCAAGGGGTCCTCAGGTTTCACAGGTACAAGCCGAGGCCCCGGTAAAGCCCCTGACATTTTCCCAACCACTTCATCAAGCTTTAAAGCTCGGAAATCCCACAGTCATGCCCCTGTCTGAGCGCGCTCCGTGTGCTGGAGGTGCAGCGCAACAATTCACAGACACAGAAATTCAATCCCAGGAACGGTAATCCTCTCCTGCAGCGAAACACAAACACAATAGTGAGAATTGTCTTGGAAAATAAGCAAATATTCAAATAGTGGAGAGTGTTCGAAAAAAAAAAAAAAAAGAAAAGAAAGAAGCTTATATTGTCAATTCCTCGGATGCTTGAAGACGCAAGCCTCGAGGCAAAAGAGCTGTAAAATTATAGATGAAACAATTACGCCTGTAAATAGCTGTAACGTCGTTCACATAACAGCTGGCTAATTGTAAAAGACTATTTCCAATAAAAATACTCTAAAAGGCAAGTGTCCATTAAAGCTGCATCCTGGGACACCTCAGCAACAGTCAGCAGTTTAATCACTACTATCTGTAAATCACTTCATAGCCACGACTGTGAGTTACCATAGCAACAATATAATAATGACTTTAATGGGTGTGTAAACCAAATATATTTACCGGAACAAGGTGATTGGTAACTTTTAGTTTTCGTGTTATTGCTTGTTTTTGTCAAGCCATGCTTTAAGTGTGACAGTAAACTGGACTGCAGCTGATAACATTTCACATAATCAGTTACTACTTTTTAAAATAATGGATGAATTATTAAGTTTGTAAAACAAGTCATGTACATTGACTCGTATAAGAATAGTCTTTGGATAGAGTAGTCGTGTACATCCACAAAATCTCAGCGGGATAAAAGCTCGATCCAAATATGGATAAAATTGCAATACAAGAAACACACTGAAATAGCAAACCTGAATCGTTTGTGTGTCCTCTAAAACTGTTACAAATCACTGTAAAAAAAAATGAGTCATTGACTCTTCCTGATCTGACAATAACTATTATTAACTGTTGATTAATTTGATGTCAGTCAACTAATGCCTCATTCTGCAGATTACTTTATACAGTATCATAAAGATCACTCTGCTTTGTGTCACCGGACTCAATCTAATATCCAGCATAAAGCAGCACTAGATGAACGCACGTGTCTCTGCTGGTTTCACCACAAACGTCCGTCTATAGACTTCACAGGACGTTTAAAAGACAGTTCGTATTTGAGTTGACTTGTTACAAAATCCTTGTGTGGAGTTTTGCCTCGTTCACTTTGCTCTGCATTCACCACGTTGAAGATGAAGAGTCTGCAACAGGTTCAGTTAAGGAGATGCATGTAATCAAGGCTTCAACACATCGCTAACAGGAGCTGAAGTTGTGTTTTTTTTCTTTCCAGCTGTTTGTTGGAGTCTCTCCTCTGAGTTTATGAAAGACCTGCAGCTCCAAACAGCAGCAGGATCCACGTGAGCGTCTCCACAAAGGGAGAGAGTTTATACACGAGGCACAACTTCATTAAGTCCTTATAATTATAAACCATCCCGTGGACGTGGAGACAGAATCAATTAGGATCCAACGGCAAATGATACCGTTAACTTTTGTTCACGTCGGACGGGAGAGCCGTCACACACCATCACGGTTTATAAGCTGCAGTTTTATTGTTTCTAGCACCTTCGAGCCGAGACACGAGAGCCATCAAGGCCGTCGGGATTTTCTTATTTTACAGGAATAAAAGTCTCACCTGTGCTAAATATATATATTCCCTCATGTCTCCTGTTTTTTACGGTAATGACATACAGGTGCTTCGACTCTAACTTCGGATACAACAGGAAATACGGTTGCAGAGTACCAATGAAAACATGCTATTGTACAGTAAGCTGCTGTAGTTGGATAAGTCATCACAACATGGACAGAACGTTCAGTGTCGTCGCTGAAAGTTGACAAAGATGGTGATACTGTGTGTCTTCAGAGGTGAGTGCACAACACAGGGACATGGAGCAGCACACTACGGTGTACATCAATATGCTCCATCCACACATTAGTTTACCACTAATGGGCAAATACTGCTAATTATACCACCAATCCGCTAAAGAGAATGGAAGGTGACACCGATTGGTTTATTTCATGTTCCTCCATTGACTACAATATATGAAAGTGGACGTAGCTTCCGATTGTGAAACATGAGGTTAGTACGGAAGTGCCATAAACTGCAATACCACAGACGGTCACTAGAGTTTGGCTCCAAAAAGCCCCCGACTCCCACTCGACTGCTCGCATGACATATAAACTCGATAAATCTTTTCCACAAGTTCTTATGGTGTTGTTAGCTAAAGTCTGTCTTTCTTATGAGTTTTCTAGCAGTCCGTCTGAAAATAAACCTGTCATCAATTAGCAATTCAGTCTCAAAAACCTGTATTTTTGGGGGCGTGCGTGTCTTTTTGATTGACAGGCCTTTGGTGCAGTCAAGTTTCCGCTATCGGTGGGCGGGGCTTAATATTGCGCGTTTCCAATCAGACAGTTAAATCCAGCGTTCCCCCCCCATCCAAATCACTTCTGGCTCCAAACTGCTGCCAACTAGTAAGTAAGTAAAAATCTGAACTCGAGGCTTCATAACTGCCGTTTACAAACGAATGGCTGACGTCACTGTTGGTTGCTGCTTGTTTTTATGCCCAAAGCACACCATTATTAATTAAGGTAATAAGTAAAACCTATTTGGACCATGTCCTTATCACTGCGCTCACATTATCTGCTATTAAAGAAGCAAAAGTGGGTTTGTAGAAGTCCTAAATGCATTCCAGTTGTCACCTTTGCTGTATTTTTCAGCAGCACATTTTGACATAAATTTCTAAGCAAAAAAAAAAAAAAGAGTATATTAGTGTGTAGAAATGACCCAGCCAACAGCGTTATTGATTCATTAATCTGCAGTTCCTCTTTGAAATTATCCCGTGCTTCTTTGATGGCACAATCTTCAGTAGGTCACCATATCTGATTAACCTTCAGTTTCGTGGCCAAGCTTTTAGAAGCAGGGGAAGACATGAACAGAGCCTTCCTATATTCCGCTCCCATTGCAAGTGATTAAATCAATTGTGAGCGCTTAGCCTCGCCTCAGACCCTCGCTGCCGGAGCGATAGCGTCGGCCTGCTGATTCCATGTTCGCTGAGTCACCCGGCACGCACTGCCAAGTACTTCCCAGATCCCTGGGAAGCGCTTCAAACCTGGGATTTTATGAAAGAGGATACTGCGGAGAACCACAGTGGGGAGCCGGTTTTGCGACAAGATCAACGGGGAGGAAATGAGTGGGAGGGGGGGGGGGGGAGCTAAAAAAAAAAAAAAAAAGACGGGGTGCTTTTTGTGAGGCTCATTGTGCTTGATCAAAGCCTGAAGCGGATGGAGCACCTCTTACTCCTGCAGCTACTCCTGCCTCTATACGGTCTGGTTGCCTGAGGTCACAAGTGGCTCGCGGGCTCCAAGTTGCAAGGAAGCCTGCAATTAATCATCCTACATGGGGGCTTAACAAGGAGATCACTTCACCGTCTTTATTAAAGATATTGAATTACGGAGCGTTTTTCATTTGTGGAGTGGATTTTGCTACCCATTTCTTTATCCTTCCCCAAAGGAGGCGATATGTGTGATCGAGTAGCGCGCAAACCGATGGAAAATAATGACTCGGTGTTACCGGACTGGCCTGTGGGCAGAGATTAAGGAAATGAAAAAAGAGTTCACGGAGTCGTTCGTGCCGCTCCAACCGGTCTCATTATCGAGCACACACCAGAGGAGATGACACCCGAGTCTCGGAGCACCTGCGTCCTCGCTAACTTTGCCGTGACTCCAGACGACATGACGATGGAGAAAATTAAAGCTGGAAGCGAACGGGGAGAGGGAGGAGGAGCTGGGAGGGGGGGGACGCGGGGGAGGGGGGCAATAACAGCAGTGCTCGGTATAAGTCTTCGCTCTATTGACTGATAGCTGGGATGGACACCAACGGTGGATCCGGCCTTTAGAGGTATTTCCTGCGCTCACAAATACCCCACACAAAAAACTCGGTGAGCAATAGCTCTGCATTATGGGAAAGATAATCAACACATTGCATAAAAGAGCGAATGCACGGCAAAGTCTTATCTTTTCACCTTCTCGCTCGCTGACTTTGGCAGACACTTTTAAAATGTATCTGGAACTGGAGCAGGTGATTATCTTTGTACAGGCCACCGGAGCTGCTGCACCAACTCCTCCACACCGGTGAAAGCTTTCTGTCCAAGCATCTGCACCTTCCAAAGCACACATAAATAGTGCAAGGTAGAGCGGCTGTTGTGGGGGAGCATTCATTCTGCAGATTGGAGTTTTTTCTTCTCCAAACATTTTTCAGAAGCAGAGCTATTCTGGTTCGCTGTCAGCGTGCGGCGCGATGAAAAAAAAACAAGTGGTTTGGGAGTTATATGTGCAGAAAGCTGAAAACGGTGCTGAAAGATTGTAAATAAAAATGCAACAATGTGTTTTTTTCATTCATACCAGACGGGTAAGCAGAAATCTAAGAATAGAGCATAACAATAAAATATAGTCTCTTCTTTTTTAGCATGCATTCAGCAGCGTTCACTTGCTCCATGCAGCCTCACTTGCCAAACTTTTTTCTTATCCTTGTGCTGGTTTGGGGTGTAATAATGAAGCTGATGAAACTTTCTTACATTAACATCAAACCAATTACCTAACGTTGATGTGTTAGACCACCAACATGACTTGTTGCACCGTGTCCAATAAGCTTTTTACTATGCAGGAAAACGAATGACGAAAAGGTTTGGGGAAGATGTTTTTACACCAAAAAAAGATCGACGGATGGAATGATTACATATAATGCAAAAAGAGAAGCTGATAATGACAAATAAAATACAATTTTAGTTGATGACTGTCATCCAAGTAATTGTGGTTTTATGTAACTGATTTCATGATTTAATAATGTATTTATATGCAGAAGAATTCTGCAAAATTGTGATTATGTAATAATTGTGAGAGGCCTAATAACAAACCCACAGAGAACCATCTCCGACAGTGTGGTTCAGGTTTATATGGCGTTTTAGTGTTTTTCAGATCACCGTTTTGGTTTTATGGATCGAAACGTCACTTCTTCCTCTCGCCATTCTCACCAACCCCATTTGTTTGAAGCAAAAAAGCTGCGATATCCTGCTACACACTGCACAACCAACGTTAGCAACCAGCTAGGGGATATAGTGGAACATTCAGCAGCTAAAAAGAGAGTGTGCAGTGGACCAGGTGGTCAGAAAGAGGACTTCACTTGAATGCTGTTGCCATGAAGAAGAAGCCAGTAGGAGGCAAATCAGACCGTCAGCAAATTCAAAATGCTTCTTAACCACAGCCGTTAACAGAAAAAGGCACCACACTAATTCACCAACATAACAGCTGGAATGAGACTAAAAACTCTCTTCTCTCACTGACAACATTTTAAACTGATATGATGCTTCTTGAGAAATGCAAATTAATTCCAGCCTGAGTTAAGTTAAATGGATTTGAGTTTGTATCATCAACTTTTTAATCAAAGAACCAGATTTGTTTCTGTTTGTGAGTTCCAACTCTCTTGACATTGTCAAATGGGAAAAATCAATGAGACAGAACAAAGGGCTTTCAGTGTAGCTCCACCCAATTTGTAAAATAGCCCCTCCTACTTTGCTTATATTAATTATGATGAGTCACATTTGGAGATTTTGAGAAAACCCAGTTAGGCCCAGTCACGTGCATTACAGCTGCTTTGTGTTTTGTTCTGCTCTGTTCTACTTCATATTGCTCCATTGTGGGGTTATATAATCACTAAGATTTACTGTGCTGTACTGCAGGTGATTTGAGGAGTGCAACTACCTCGGCTACCAGCACAGCATCTCTGATGTTGCCTGGATACGGTTCCTGCCAGCTAGTGCAGTTTATTTAATCGTGTAGGTTAACTAGTTAACTCGGACAACCTGGCACAGTTAGAGAGTTTCATTTAGCAGGAGTGTTAGGCTTAAAAGATTAGCTCTCCTTTTGTTTTTTTTTTTTTTTTAAACCACCATTTGTGATGCCACTCAGTCAAGAAAAATGCAGTTCTTTGACAACTCCCGTTAAATTCAAACTTGATGAATCACGTCGTGTTCGCCTTCAGAGCGCTTCAGCTTCTAAGAAATAAAACAGTTGTGGCGTTCAAGGAAGTCACTTTACAAACGGTTAACATTCGTGAGCTTTATAGGAAACTGTGCATTGAAATATACTGTATATAGTTCCCCACTCTGCCTCAGTGTAATACAATGTGTTGTTGTCAGAAAAACAATAAAAAGGTGAGTGTTGGTGCATCAGCATCCTGCCAACAGGAATACGTCAGGATATGCGGGCGGACACAGACCTCCATCTCCCAACAGTTGCAGCCGCCGCAGCCCGGCTGTCAGGAAGATGAAAATATGCCCGGCTTCATTTAGCGCTGCGGGGATCCTATGGAGAAAAGGGGCAGGTAGAGCTAATGGAGTGCTCTTAGGACACAGCGGGGCTGTCGGCTCAGCAACGGCGCCGGCTGTCTCTCCAGGACGCGCCCATTTTTATGACGATCTCTCCGAGGCCACAGCACGGGGGCCGAGGAGTCATCAGGCTCAGTGGCCAGATTGCGCAGGATTTACAGGAAACAAAATTAATTCTCAGGGAAGTTCAGATTATTTCAGAACCTGCCATGTTGACATAAATCATGTGGGCGGCTCTTGTTGTTTGGGTTGTTTTTTTTTTATTCACTGCTGTGAAGTATTTTAGTCTTTCCTATTCAAGTCTTCCAGGAAATGGCAAGAGTCAGGTTCTTAAGTAAAATTCAGTCCTCACATGAATTGCACAGACCCCATACGAGCAGGTGTATGTTGGTCTCCCCTGTACATATTCATGCATTAGCAGGCCCATCTGTGTAATCAAACTTTTCTCACCGCTGAGCGAGAGCTATATCTATCATGAGCTGTCAGTCTAGCAGAGCAATGAGAGAGATGCAGCAGCTGCACTGACTGACAGAGAGGAAATTGAAGTGTCACGTGAAACATGTTAACCATATATCGCCGCGTGTTGTCAACCGCTGGCGCGCCTCTCCAGCAACCCCAACCCAAAAAAACAACATCAGGAACTGAAATTTAAAGGGAGGAGATGCTGAAATAACCGAGGTTGTTTCCCCCAATTACAGAGCATGTAAAAGCACGAGGCGAGGCTTTGAATTCTTCCCTGCAGCGTCCTTTATCTTGGAGATGTGGGCCGGCTCTCCAGCTCTGGGTCTGACAGTAATGTTTGACAGTGCTGTCAATGTCAGACCTGAGACATGAGACGTATGAGCAAATAAGGCGGTGAAAATGAGAAAAAACAAACAGGGAAACTGTGAAGGGTATGCACACCCTTCAGCATGACAGTTCACAATATAACACACTGAAGACGTGGCTTTATGTCATCCGAAAGTGAGAATGTGTTCTCACACCACGGCAGAGGCATGTGTAATGCCTCGGTGCATCACCGCCCACTGCACATCATTAGCACGGCGGCTCACAGTTGAGGAATATCGGCGGCAGCTGTCCACTGCTGTCATCCAGTTCAGGTCGGAGCCGGCGCTCGGAGACTGTCGGAGCGAAATCGCACCTCATGGGGTTAATGGGGTATTTGCATCTGCACAAAAACATCTGGAGTGTTGTTGTGCCGTGACGGAGGCAGATAATAGAAAGTTTATTTATCTGAGAGCTGGCAGTTAAAACGCCGTTAAATGATGTCTGTGAAAGTCGGGGTGTGAAACACGCCTTTGAAGCACATGCATGGAGGTGATAATAGGATGGGATCTCAGCAGCTAAAGGTCAGACACACGTTTTGTGTCACTAACTGTGCTGCTGGTGGGGCATATTTTCAGTTCCTCTTCATTTTTGAATGAGGAAATATAAAAATGCACTAATAAAACCTTTGGATTACACTTCTGACTCCTTAAAAAAAAAAAAAAAAACAAGCTCCCTACTTAACATTTAAACCCATTCAAAAAATAATTTACTCACCTTAATAGAGGCAGGACAACACAAGGGGAAGTTATTTCTGAGTATCTGTGTCAGACTCATTATGTCAAGTGGTGAAACTGAAAACAGGGTTCATCAAGGACCAGAAATCTGCTTCTAAATAATCTGCATTCTCCTGCAGAGCCAAAGCCATCGTTACGCATTGTTATGCAAAAACACAACAGCACACCCTGTTCATGAGGATTTCAGCGTTGCCACGGGGCTTTATTCACCGTGTTGTAATTGTTGTGTTTACGACTCTTCTTTTGATGAATAAACTCCACGAAGTAAAACAAACCTGCGCAGGCCGCCCACACACACTAAAATATTACTGTCAAAACACGGGCTTGACTGTCGGTGCACCTTTTAGCACCGAAGCTCAGCTTTAAATTCAGGAAATGCGACGCAGAGTTACACGACGTTCCTTCCTGGCTCTGAATGTCTGAAAATGAGCCGGTGC
This sequence comes from Brachyistius frenatus, assembly GCF_029030835.1. Classification (NCBI taxonomy): domain Eukaryota; kingdom Metazoa; phylum Chordata; class Actinopteri; family Embiotocidae; genus Brachyistius; species Brachyistius frenatus. Next base: position 1,040,947 of record NW_027210645.1, read on the forward strand.
GACCGCTCTCCACCAATTCAATGAAAAACAGAAAGATCAGCTGCGATGAAGACAGTTTCTCCCAATTCATCGGACAATTACAGTAATAATGAATTGATTCAATGTTTGGCTAAATGTCAAAATGCTCCGTTTAGACCAATAATCTATTCTGTTTACTGTCATACAGAACATTTTAAGCGTTTTTGTTTTTCATGAATTTTTTTTTCTACTGATAATTGTCTGAATTGGATTCTGCATTTCTAAACAGGTCAGCACCACTTGCAGTGGATTATGATAAAAACAATTTAAAAAAAACAAACAATCTTCGTGCTTAAGGCAATTCTTATAAAAAGTTTTCTCTGAATCCGGAGCCCGTAATTGATGATGTCCTCATTTAAACATGCACAACCACTGAGAGAGACAGAGCAGCAAAGTCAGCGCGGTCAGCAGGGCTTTTCTTTGTCTTGTACGTTGTAGAACAGATATGAGAGTTGCTGTGACGGTGGTTGGAGCTGCAGCAGGAGTTTGCTCCTCTTCCTGCTGCTCCGATCTCCCGTGCTTCGGTCCCTGCAGACGTCTTCCGGTGCTTTTGCTCCGAGGACGGCGAAGCAGACGCACACGTCTCATTAATTATGTCTCAGTTGAACTATCAGTCCGGAGCTCCCAGCCATTTGACTAAGGCAGAGGTAATGAAACCCCGTGCATTGGAGCTAAACCAGACAGCGTGGTGATGGAGGGAGGGGCGGGGGGTGCAGGGGGGTGCCAGGTTGGGAGGGAGCTAAATGGGAGGCTGAAGCCTGTGCTGAGGTTGAATCAATTTAAAGCTACGGTTTGGCAGTACAGGGTCGGTGGGTCAGGCGAAGGTTTTCAAAAGAAAAAAACACCACAGCTTTGATCTGCAGAAGCCCATCAGACATTCTCAGAAGAAAGTCGTGACCCGAACTCAGGCAGATCATGACGGTCCGGGCAACACGAGGCGTTTTGGACCACAGGAACTATTTCACAGTGCTAAGAACGGGAGGAGGCTATAACTCTGTTTTGTGGGGCTTTTTCAGCTCCTAACCTCTGCCTGGGTTCTCTCCCCCGTTACAACAGGAACTAAACAGTAAGCAGGTGAACGACAGCTACCAACGAGTTTCAGATGGAGGGACAATAGTCCGGGCTTTATTAAGACGTTACACACCGCAGGAAATACAGCGTGACTTCTGTCGAACCGAGAGAAATATCCAAAGTCGCTCCGTTTCCGTCGTACTATGCAGCGGTGTGATGCTGTTTGAAGCACCGGAGGTTGTTCTAGATGTTCTGGAGTTAGTGAAGTAACTGACAGCAGATCATAACAAGGCTTCCAGTTGATTTTGTGAATCAGTTAATACATCTTAAATGTAATTATGATAAATTTGACTGTTCCATTTGTTTCTATTGGCCCTCTTGAATGAAACACACTTTGGATCTTCAGACAGGTCAAACTTGTTCATGAGTTTCAACTGGACACACAAAAATTAAAACTGTATTTCCTCCATTGAAGAAATACGTGGCGGAGCGTTGTTCCGGCAGCAGTGTGTCATTTAACAGTTCCTATTAGCAGTGCAAATGCAAACAGCAAAAGGCCTTAGAACCTATTTAATTCTGGGGCAAACTCTCTGGGTTGTAGTTCCCCCTCAAGAAAGTCCAGAGAACTGTTTGGCCCAGAAATGTACTTGAAATCAGCTGAATTGCCTAAAACAGCAGCAGTCATATCATACCAGCATGAGCGGTATTTAAAGCACCAGAGATCAAAGCTTATCAATAAACATGTCCTACATGTAAAGCAATGAGAAGGTCACGGTCAATTAGATGTATACAGTAACAGCGATGACATTCACCATGTCACAAAAGGAGAGGGTTGGACCCCTCCGGGACCAAGGGACAGATAGAGACGAGACGTACCGCCGCGGGACGTCAATGACTGATGCCAGCGGAGACAACAGTGTTTTTGCTTTTGTCCAAATTGAAGAAACATAACCATAAATTTGCAAGCGGCAGATCGATACAGCCCGGACGCAGCACAAGTCCTGAAAAAAGGTATCCAAGGGAAACCATTCGATAACTCCAATCAGAGAGGGACCGGTAGCCCTGCTATTAATCTTCCATTACCACCCACAGGCCAGCAGCCATGCCGAGAGGTTCGGTGACAGATTCGGCCATTAGAGCTCGCACCGATGTTTCTACCTGGCAATCAGACAGATTTCTCCGTGTATTATTGGTGCAATCTCAACCATTCATCAGACGTGCTCCGTTAGAGTGGTCACGTTACAGAAGGGCGGCACCGCTGCCTTTTGCTTTCACCAACACGACTCGGCGCGCTGCATCACCAGGAACTGAGCCAACATATTGAGGATTTCATCTGGTATTGTTTACATGACACATCATTGATCGGCCCGAGTTGGATTTCCGACATTCGAGGGCTCCTTTTTGTTTTCTCGCATTTTTTTTGGAATGCATCTGTATGAATGCAGTAACTGTAAGCTAAAACCGTACCTAGTTAGGAGCAGACGAAATGTTTCTCTTTCTCATTTTGATGACAAGTACTGGCTTGTGACTGGGCTTAATAGTAATGTTCCCATTATGCACAGCAGCATCCCCTGAGACCACCCTTAAATACGGGACTACTCAATCATGACGAGAGGAACCCATGTTGGAATGAAATGGGTCATACGATACTTTAAATAAATATGATAATGAGGCAGACAGTAGCGATTGCCAGGGGGGTTATTTGTGTTATACGGAGAGAACAGTAGGTAGACTGGAGCTGAATATTAACACTGCAGTGGATGTGGAGGGAGGAAGAAGTGGTCTACAGCAGCGCGAGTTAAAGTCTAGGTGAGCCGAGTGTCAACATATTCACACAAAAAATAATAAATATCACAATTTTCCTTGTTTTTTTTGTCAGTAATATGTGAAATGATTTTATAAGAAACATGATTACCAACTCTCTGCTGCAGTTTAACCTCAGTGTGCTGACTTGAGTGGGAGTGTGTTTTATTGCTCATGAGTTAGACTTCTTTTAAAACTTGTGTTGTCCAACAGTTGAAGGGAAAACACTCCTACATCCGTGGCTAGTGTTTGGCCAGACAAAATCTATTTCCACACACTTCAGTGGTTGATTAAGAATTAAAGAAAATAGTTAGGAAAAATGTGGTTAATATTTATATGTAAAAACACACCAACGTCTATCAGTCTTACTCAGGTAATTTCCTGTCTTTAGTGATTGCAACAAAGACTCTGTGTATTAGAGCTCAACTGTCCAATATCATATCTTCCAATATCCGCCTGTCACAGGTATGCTACTATCAGTGTCTTTACGATTATTTACAGTTATTAATAATTATTAAATTCCCAGTGAAGTTTACTGTTTCCGGGCACTGATGACATCACGTATCTTTGTCACAAATGTCAAAAGGTGTCAAAAGGGTTTAAGACTTATTGCAAAATATGTGTTGACTGGCGATATAGTGCATGACTCCATGCACTATACTGTATCACCAGGAACTGGGGAATAACATGGTATTTGATTTGATCTCGTATTGCTTGCATGATACATCATCACATAATTGATCGGCTCAGTTGGATTTCCAACATTCCCTCCAGGAAGATGTTTTCTAGCAGTTCTGGAATTTATTTGTATGAATGCAGTAACTGTAACCTAAAGGTACAGAAATAGTGATAGTGGTTCTCTTTTGATTTTGATTAGGATTAAAAGGACACACACACACACACACACACACACACACACACACACACACACACACACACACACACACACACACACACACACACACACAAAGAACATCAGCCCATATATTGATATCAGGAATCTTTTGCCTCCTTATATGAGGCTCAAACCATCCAGAATCAGTCGGGCTCTAATGTGTATTTGAGATACAGTTGGACTAAAAACAGCAGATTTCAAACTGAAATGTTTCAGTGTATTTTTTACAAAGAAAAAAAGATGTTTCTTTGAATACTAATATGACACATCTTGTCTGACAAGATCGTGCTCTAAAATGAACACGCTTTCTTATAGAAGTGAAGTACAGAAGTACGGCAGCTCCGAAGTCGACAGCTGAGACATGATTGAGGTGAAGCTATGTCACAGCAGGAGACTTTGCAAGCACTCTGATTGTTCCGTGAACCCTGGACTTGTATTTCAGCGTACTATGATTTTAAAAAAAGAAACGTGGGAAAACTCGACAGGACATCTGCAACCACGCAAAAGGCAGAGAGGTTAGAGGAGAAACCATCGCGGGATCGAGCTTTAACAGAGTGCCTGGTGATGAACGGGAAGGTGGCTCCTGTAATTTGGACTCTTCCCTCTCAGCAGGGGTCACAGTTATCTCTTGCCGGGCGACCCGAGGAGCTCAGTGGGGGTAATGTACTTCTGACAGTGAGATCCATGACACGTATATACAACACAATTTACCCCGCAGCGCTGCAAAGGGCCTCAAAGGCAGAGTGTGAGGGAGTGAAAAGGAGCAATAAGTCAAGGGTTGTGCAGTGATGTCACTTTACACAAAGGGTTAGATCCACGGATTAGCGCGTCCTGATATTTGGCTTTTGTTACACATCACATATCGATCTGCGATGTGATCCCGCTCTGATACACGAGGACTCCTCCCTGACCGGCGCGCAGCTGAATTTGCAGCGAAATGTAATTTTTCTGCACATCATGTATCTTTAATGAAAGTAAATGAATTATTCTGTTTGCAACATTGTGTATCTTTGTGTGTGTGTGTGTGTGTGTGTGTGTGTGTGTGTGTGTGTGTGTGTGTGTGTGTGTGTGTGTGTGTGTGTGTGTGTGTGATGATAATTTAAAGGCTACATCAGAGCCTTTTCAGACAAAACTCAACTCAGAATACGTGTCACTTTTTTGGGTTAAACATAGGCAAATTCAAAAATGACAAACTGAACACAATATATGACTAACATTATGAGTCATAGTGTTACACAATTACAAAAAGACTATACAGTGTATATCATATTAGTCACATATGATTCTGCAGCTTCCTCCAGAGCTGACATACTCCTGCTGTTAAAACTGTTAAATGAACAGACTCTTAATTAAATTCAAATATCTGAAAAGCGAATGATGAATGAAGCGGGTGCGTTAAAAAAAAAAAAGAAAAAAAAAAAGGCAGTTCCAGCTTTGTTTTTATATACATGGGTGTGAGTGGGGCTCCAGTAAATAAAGCAGCTCTGTAACAGTGACCTAAGATAAAGAATGCAGCAAGGTCTCCCGTGTTTGTGTTTTGTTTTGTGAATCGATGCACTTTCCCTCATTGATCCAGAATACGATGCTGCTCGCGCATGCAGGTGTTTCATTTATGTTACAAGGTTACAAGCTCTCTGCCCAGTGCGCGCGCCACCTGCATGCTCTGGAATTCCGTCCCTCAGCTGCGGACTTGCAGAGATACTGTTTAGCCTCCGGTTAGCGTCAGACCCGACCGTCAGCGAGGGACTCGTGCGGCTCGCCGGCCCCCCGAAAACAGCTTCGATTCACGGCCCTGAAATGCAATCCACTCCCCAGTGCGTCTCCCTGGATCCTGTGTTCTTATCAGCTCCTCATCCTAGAGGAGCTGTCAATACAACAACCACAGAGAAAGAAAACCATTCCTTCCCCCTGCTTCTCGTATCAACGCGGCACATCTTCGCACAGAAACCGGCCCTGGTCAGACAGCAATTAAAGCCCCGGGCCCCGGGCGGAGGGGGTGGGCACGCACCAACCACAGATCTATAAACCTGATTTCTATCCGTTCACCTCGAGCAGCTTTCCACCGACACGCCGGCTCAGGAGGCGTCAACTGTGTGGACTGCATGCTCGCTGTAATTACAATCATCTTTGTCAGAGATGCATTGCATATGACAGAAAACAACTGAGCTGTGATACTTGTGATCCCGTCTCGAATGAATGAGCTGCCTTCTAAACAGCTGAAGCTGGAACGACTGGAGTTTTACTTTTATAAATACCTTTGTGCACGACAAATCCTTCTATTCAGCTGTAGCGATATTCTCTATTTTTATTTTTGTCAATAAATAAATAAAGATGTTGCTAACAATTACTGCCTGCAAGGGCTGCACAATTAATCGCCAAAAAAAATCTCAATCTGGATTCATGGATCTCGTATTAAATGCCAATGATTCTGCCGAATTTTCATTTAGGACATCAGCTAAATCAAAACAAGCGCTCCTGCTCTCCCTCAACCAATAACAACACAGTGTCACACCATGTGATGCAGAGCAGCAGGAACCGACAGGAAGGCAAAAAAAAAAAAACACGGAGACAGAAAGAAAGAAAAAAAGAAACGCTCAGAAAAAGACTTGTTCAGAGGTTGTATTATATAAAAGAAGACAAGAGACTGAACTTGATTGTTTTAACGTGCCGTTTCAGATTCATGAAGCTGCTGCATTAAAAGCTAAAAACAAGAGCTTTCCCTTTCTGTTGAGAACTGCATGCACCTCGCAGGGCCGCGCACAGCTACGTGGAAAACGACCAGACATGGTCGAAGTCGTAGGTCTACTGTTTAAAAACGATGCTATCTTCTTTGTCAGGTTAATCAATGATGATAAATTGTGCGGATAAAAACCATTTGATTCCAGTCAAACTTGGATTTGAAGTGTCACTATTGAGTGATAAGGGCTGCATGCATTTTTCAGGAGAACTGATTGCAGCTGCCGGGTGAAGCGGTACCCGTTATTTCAGCCGAGGTCATTATAAAATGTGGATGTAATTCTTGAACAACTCGGCATGACTCCGGTCGCGGATCAGGGACCGTGAGATTTTCTTCTGTAGCAGGTAATTGAGTGCACTACTAACATTTCTCCTGAAAGAAATCATAAAAGAGAATCGTCATCTCACTTCTCAGCACAAAAAAACCCCAACCTGATTCTTGTAGTTCCAGAGTCGTGCAGTCTCACTGCCTCTGTGTCCAAAGCCTTTTCTGTGTAACTTGCACACAGCAACAAAAAGCACGGCTGAAAGCAGCTCCATATTAGAGGAAATAGTTCCAAAATTACACAAAGTACCTTTCTGCAATTCTCATGTATTTTGTTGCAGTTGAAGGTTCTTGAAATTATTAATAAAAACGTTTTCAGTATTTTGTCCTCTTATCCAGAATATTGTTATTGCAGAAAAACTGTGAAAGACTGATTTTATTAAGAATAATTTATTCTTGGTCTGTCCCACATGCCTCACTGAGCTCCTGTAAATACACACTTGCACACCAAGTGTATCAATCCGCAGCTGAAAATAGTCCCTGATAAAACACCTATTTTCTCCAGTTTGAGGAACATTTACTCTTTTCCATGTTGTTTTTGGATATTCAGCCTTTTTTTTTTTTAATGAATGACACTATAAATGTAGTTGCGACATATTGTTATACACTAACAAGGAAAGGGACATGAGGTATTATTAAGAGGCAGTTTGGCATGTAGTGTCCTTTTGTTTTGGACCAATTGCTTACATTTGTCTAGAAATGGACAGTTCACCTTAAAGCGACTCCAAATACTAATTTACATTATTCAATAAAATAATGTGGAGTCTAAATCAGTAAAATGTCAGCAATAGACACTGTAGGGTTCAATATTTAACTATTGCTGAGAATAAAGCGTCATTAAATGGATGCAAACGAAGCAGCGGCCTCATCCAGTCTTGTTGAACACTGACATCATTTCTAGGAAAGACCTGAAACAGGGAAACTGTGCCTGAACACACATAATTATTTTTGGTATAATTGTGTTTCCTCAACTAATGTTAGGCTCTTAAATTAAAAGGGTTTTCTTCTGTATTAATATACATTGTGTTGCCATAATAACAAGAACTAATTATTGGGTAAGACAATGTCCACTTGCAGACCAGCTGTGCCTCTTAAATAAAGGTTTGTGCTGCTTTTGTGAGAGCCGTGCTCTCCGAACAGTACGCCACACGGCCTGTTTTGTTCAGGCTATATAAAAAAAACGACGACTCCAGAGAAGCTCCAAACAGTTTCCGCACACTTAATGATGGCCGTCGAGAGAGAAGCAGGGATTTAACAAGCAGACGGACAGATCTCCATTTCCAGGTCAAACTTTAACAAGGCTCTTATTGGGCAAATCCTAGGTCAAACTCTAACAAGAAGTGCTGCCACATGACACCGCGAACCGGCGGTGAGAACGGGGTTCCATTACCGAGGAGAGAGCGGATAATTGGGCTTGTTGTGAGGGTCGTATACCCTGATTTGACCCTTTGTTTACGCTTTCACTACAAGAGTTAATGAACGCTTTACAGCCAATTGGAACAGTTGCAACACGTGATCCCGGTGCTGTATCAATCACAATGAGGATAATTTAGTCAATATGTTTAAAAGCAGCCATTTTAACTTCAATTTCAATTTGTGATTTTAAATCACAAATTGTGCTTTGTGCTAAAAGATTTTGCTGGTATGCGAACGAGAGAGGAAAAAAAAAAAAAAGGGTACGAGATAGCAGAGGGAGACGTCCCCTAAAAATCTGTGAACACAATTAGGCTTTAATATCAGGCTCCTAAAATAGAGACGGGAGACACAGCGAAGCAAGCAGCCCAGCAGGACACGGGGAAAGGTCTCCCGGCACCGGTGGTAAACGAGCATCCATCACCCCTCCTCTCTTGGCACATCACAGGAGAACTTCTCCTGCTCCAAAAACCCAGAAAATGCACTTAACTTTGGTTTACTGATACCCCGCCACCCTCGCTCATTAAAGATTCATGCCCACCGCCGCCAAAGCCCGTCCGTTCGTTCGTTTTTCTCTTCTCAAAAAAAAAAAGGTCGGCAGGACATTTAATACTCAACGTGACAAAGAAGATTAATGCTCTTAATAGTTTCTTATGAAAGAATGATGACGCCTGGCAACGTTTTGCCTCTTTGCATTACATCAAAACAATACTTGACACAAATGTGTGATGACAGAAGCATGTAATCTGCCTCTGTTTAGTTTTTTTGGTGATTGGATTTGCAGTATCCGTGTTCAACATGACACACGGTAGGTGAATGTTCTGCTCTCCTTGTCACTTTGTGTGTTCTGCGACGACATAACAAGGCTCCTTTAGTAAAGACTGCTGTATAAGTCAGTATAATGTTTCTGTTAAAATACTGAATCAAAAAAAAAAGTTAGGAAATAGACTTTACCTGACAGCAGAACACCTCTAAAATAACAGATTAGGCCCTAAACAGAGTTTTGTTTATGAGGCGGTGCAGATGACAGAGAGGCATTCAAGAAACAAGACGGAGCAGCGTCTATTCTTTCCTTTCATCCTCACTACTCGTTGGGCGGCAGCATCTGCTGTTCGGCACAGGCGAACACACCGACACCGGCAGCGTCTCAGACAGCATCGCCTCGACAGTAAATCTGAAATCAGTAGCCAAAGGGCATGGATACATTTAAATGCGCGAAAGAAATGTAAAGCAGAGCACAAACTCTACATTCAAATGAAAGAAATAAAAGTTGTGTTTTCGACGCGGTCGGGCGATCCGAGAGCCCTTGAACTGTGGAAAAAAAAAAAAAAAAAACAACGATTTGCAGGCTTTTATTGTGAGCTTTTGATATCTCAGGCCAAGGATTAGACTCACGGAAGTAATAAAGGAGGCTGTATACATAGTGGGCACATTAAATCAAAGCGGGCGAGGGATGGAGGGCTGACTAAACTCTACAAATTCCCACAACGACAAAAAGAAGGTTACGATCTCGGGCGTTTTTTTTTCCCGCGTCGTACTGCTGTTAAAGGGGAGCTCCAAAACACAATATTGTAGCTGAGACATTATTTACTGAGAGTGTAGGTGACTTACACCATCTGTTTATAAAGCAACAGGCTCAGGCAGACGCTCTGCCAGCGAAGAGGCACAAGGTCCCCGGGCTTATCTCGGTAGAGGTGTGCTGCTGCTCCTCGGCACCAGCGAGGTGGAACGATAAACATAATTAAATTGAGTTGGATTACACAAAATGGATCGGATCAGTTGGGAAGGCGGAGAAGCTAATCCAGTGCAATCCTCTGTATAGAGGTGCCAACCACACAAAACAACATAAATAAAGAGAGGAGGGAAAGGGGAGGCTGTCACGTGGAGATCAAGGCGAAGCGAAGGACCCCTTCAAGTTAAAAAAAAAAAAAAAAAAACACACTCCAAAGTCAAACATTAGTGCAGTTTAGAGCCCAAAAAATAAGAAAGCGGGCAAAAATACATCTGATCCTCTGCTGGATCTCAAGCAGAAATCGAGCGCTTTCATGATGAAAGGACGTTGCTGTACGTGCGCGGCACACTGGATGTGTTTTGGAGAGCGTTCGTGGTGTCAAAAAAGGAATAAGGAGTGAATTTACACCACAGTTTTCCTTTTGAGGAAGTGGGGAAATCACACTCATCTTCCATCACTTCTGTCATGACAAAAGATGTAGTCATGAGTGTGAGGTGCCACTCCCTCCTGCTTCTCACCTTGTGTTTTAGTTATAGACGAGATAAGGCGTGACAGCCGGACTCAACAGCAGCAGGGATCTGAACTTTTGTTTATTTATCACTTCTATGGCAACACTTTTTTCTTTTTTTTCCCCCATTCCCTTCCTCCATTTTTTTTTTCCAATTGCATTTTCCCTTTTGTAACTGACTTTGGTACAATCCCCTTACAAATAACCTTCCCCTGGGGAAAGAGACTCTTACTTTGTGTCCATCCCTGCCAGCCCACTCCCACTCCTCTCTTTCTTTTATATCCCCGTCTGCCTTTGTCTCTGCGCCGCAGACACAGCAAACACATTGATACAGTCTGGGAGTTTTCCACTGCTCTTCAAACTAATCCAGTGTAATCCTGCTCTGTCTGTGTCCCGTCTTGGGCATTATCATCCAATAAAATGATGATTAATGGATCCTCATAAGTAATGCAGGGGAAGCCTAAAGCGAGGCTATACACTGTCGAGGTGATGACATGGCCTCCAGCAATAAAAGATCTAAACTGCTTGCTCCAACTGAACGCTGAGGCTTTTTTTCTTTGGCACCAGGTGTGGAAAAATGTCAAGTAGTAAAAGTCAGCCTTTAATGACCGTTTGCAGTCTTTATACACACAAATGTATCTTTCATTGCTCTTCTACTGCTGCTTGGGATGAGACTATGTGCAGCATTTAAGCACTTTGAAGAAAAAGATATCTCGAAAAATATTGTTGTTTTTTGTTTTTTTTCAAAAGATACCTAAAATTTTAAACCATACCCAGCTCTACCAAAAGCCCCAGATACACACACCTCTAAATGATCTCCTTACCAGAGGGGTGAAATATCAGCTTTCAGCATACGCCTGCCTAAACAAGTGCAGTTTGCATTATTAAAACCGCCCTGGCTGGCTGCTTTAATTGAGTCTCCTCTTGGATAGCCGTCCGAGCAGACAGCTCAAGGCAGGCCTCTCAGCAATGTATGCATGCAGGTGGAAGCGGGAGGAAAACGCACATCTCCGTGGCATTTGAAATATGAATGCTGCATTTATACCCGGCAGAATGTCTGACATGGAAATCTGACAGCCTCGACATTAAATCAACAAGCCGAGCCCAAGGCGAGCTTTGGGCCAGGCCGAGACTGTAAACTGTACAATATGGAGATGGGATGGCGCCGACAATGATGGAGATGTAAGGAAACACCAAGAGGCAACAGCTGGGGAGGATTGAACGATTATTAAGAGCTGGTGTTCTGCCATCAGCAGAAAACAGAGGGAAACGTCAGGGTCTTCATTCTGCAGCATAAAGAGATGTATGGATTTAAATACTCATTGTACCATTAGATACTGATAGGAACAATTCTAAAAAATGACTTTCTTTTGACAAAAATTAGGGAAGATATTTCAATATCGCCAAACTCTTCAGTATATACAATCAGCCACAACATCAAAAATGTACTAAAACAAAAGCAGTGACAAATTACACAAAATATGCAAAATGTGAATATTTTGCATCAAAATTCTTCATATGGCGCAAAGTTGTTCAAAAAAAGTTTTTCTACAGACGCGTCTCAGTCCGGACGCTCTGCTGGCTCAGATTGGACTTCGCGCGTCACTCTCAACCTGATCCACGGAGACAACGTCATTTACAGGCAGAGTGAGCAGAATCTATGCTGCCACCGAGCACAGATATCAGAAAGTGTCGATTTTAGTGCCGTGGAGGACAACGATAACAACAGTCCACGGACAGCAGCCGAAATAAACTGTCTGCTGCCAATTCAGTGGCGGCAGCTTCAGTGGTGGAAAGACGCGTCACCAGCGTCGTGTCTGATTTGATCACTTGCTAATAACGGCGCAGTCTGTTGTAAAACCAAAACAACGAGCTGAAAGACACTGAACGCTCCATCAAGCTGAAGCAAATTCAACATAAGTGACAATTCTCATGATTTTAAGCAGGCCCTTTAACATTAAATAGTCATTTGATGCATTACTCATGCATTTATTGATTAGTGCACCAGGCTCATGCTTCAAATTGTTTATTGTATTTCTGCCACGTTGTTTCTTTGGGCTATTTTCCAGCAGTCAGTCTGGTTTAATTCTGTTAATCCAAGTGAAGTTACAACACTGCAGCACACGGCTTTCTTCTAGGCCTGTTTGATTACTTCTCACCGATAACCAGTGCGTCTGTTTGTTTACATGCAGCGGCGTACGGATGAGTCGTGTTGATATTCCAGTGATCGCGTTAGAGCCCATCAGGTGGAGTAACTGGGTGAGAAAAGAGTGAAATCCCACCAATTGTCAGCTCATTATTGCTCTCGAAACAAGTGAGAAGCTGCCTTCAACATTAGCAGCGGAATTAAAGGCGTCACGTGACGCACCGCGTCGGCACACGAGGTGTTGTTAGGTTTTCTAGCCGTTAGTCCTGGCCTACATTTCACCCCTGGATTCCAGAGGGAGCCGCGGTGAAGCAGAGGAAGCGCAGCGCTGCGGACACCTCTCAGCCACAGCAGCACTTCCACTACTCGCCCGGGTGCAGAGCGAGTTTCCGCAGCTTCTCCCGCCTCCGTCTGCCCTCTTGCAGTTCACTTGCAAGTTCAGTACATCTGCGGGTCAAAATCAGCGGTCGGGTCTCGGCCTCGGACAGATTGGGCGCCGTGGCTGCGCCTTCACCTCCACCTCGCTGTGTGGCTCAGCGTGTCAGCCAGCCGCGGATCCACAGATCATTATCGCTATCTAGTTCTGTTTCCCCAACAAAACGATATCGCTGACTTTGATCCGATGCCAGAGCTTATTTTTGTTCACTTCTGGGCATCCTAACCCAGGAACTGCTCTACCTCGGGGCAAAACGCAAGCAGGGCTAAAAATACCCCTCTGTTGTGATGATGAGATGGGAGCGTATGAAGTAACGATGGAGCACGGATGGTCTGGAGTACAGTTACTGTCTCACACCTGTACAGATAAGGCACTTTTTTTTTTTTTTTTTTTTTGTCATTGTTGCTGTTGTTTTTCTTTCTTTCTGTGTGTGTGTGTGTGTGTGTGTGTGTGTGTGTGTGTGTGTGTGTGTGTGTGTGTGTGTGTGTGTGTGTGTGTGTGTGTGTGTGTGTGTGTGTGTGTGTGTGTGTGTGTGTGTGAGAGAGAGAGAGAGAGTTAATGTCATGCAAACATTGTGCCTGGCTCCTACTGTGGAATATCCAATTAAAAAGCAGTGGATGCGGAGCTTGTGTGCAGGACCGAGGTTACGTCGTCCAAACTGGGCCAGAGGTCCTGAAACATTCAGAGCCGGGCCGCACACTGCTCTGCATCCACATCCCGAACAAACACAATCCATCTGCTGCAGGGAGACACTTTACATTTTTAACCTGGTATTATTTACAACTACCTTCTGTAGGAAAGTCACATAGAAACATGACTCATCCTACTTCAAAGTCAGTTCTATTCTAATGATTTATAATTATGATAGTTGTGTACAAAAACAGTGGAGATAATAACAAACATCAAAACTACAATCTCTAACGAACCAGACGATCGAATGTAATTGAGTGACTAGCACTTCAGTCTAAAGCTGAAACTTAGTTCAGAGTTGACAGAGAAAATGTAAGCAGAAGGAGCACAGTACAAGAACATGACATGAAGGTGTATGAGGAACATGGTTCCTTTTATGTAGCAAGAACACGATCGATTCGGGATTTTCGGGGCCAAGATATTGATACAAGGAGGTAAAAAAAAACAATTCCAATAGGGATATATATCGACTGAAATGTTGTTATCAAACCCTTGGAGATGAAGATATGTAATACAAGTGGGATATTTTACAGTTTAACGATAAACTTTATTGTCCAAAGTGACATCGGTGAACTGAAACAACAGTAAACGTGATACTCATAAATAACTCTCAACTTAAAAAAAACCTTTGTATTATGTTCTGTAAAAAAAAACAAGTTCTCAACATGGCACATACACGTACATTTATACCAATATACTGTATATGTGATAATATAGGCTGATAGTGATGGCTGATAAATCTGTCGGGCTCTGATATGGTGAAGATTTTCAGATGAGATTTTGATATGCTAAAATGCAGATGTTCAGGAAAAAAAAAATCTATTTATCTGTTTGAATTATTTATCAACAAAGTTTTTCCATATAATTTCAGATGAAACATCTTTGGACTTTAGTTTTTAAATATGGTGTAGACGTACTGTTATTCACAAACTAAAATGACTAACATCAGTTCTTCCCAGAAAGCCTTTCAGCTGTGATTTTCAGTCGTCCAGCTCACGTTTTTGACGTTGCATTTCAGGCCTAAAATACAACCTGAAGTGTATTTTTACACTTCCAGTCTATTTCCCTGCATTTTACACGGCGAGCAGCACCACACCGACCGTTCGTTGGACTCTAAAGCGATTTCCCGAAACGCAGGTGACCTCCTGCTGAACGCCGAGGCCGAGCGCCTCCTGGGCGAAGCTGCCGCTGCTCTGCTAGCCTGCTGTGCACACACGGCTTAAGGCAGCTGCATTTTGCAAAGTCAGCAAGCAGCCTCACTTTTCATCCACTATTTTCCCGCACGTTACTTCTCAGACGCTTCAGTGTCATTACTTGCCGGTGCGGTTCCTCGTTCTCTCCATTTTTGCGTTCGTGAGGAAGAACAACAGCCTTGTTTGCTACTTGGAACGAGCCATGCAGCGGGTCAGAGTGAATATACTTTTTTTTTTTTTTTTTTTTTTTTGCCTCGTGAGGAAAAGGTGAGTAGAATTGGAATAATAAAAGTAGGGTGAAGATTTTTGTTTCTGTCCAACTGCTGTTTCCAAGGTGAAAGAGTGAACTTTCACACTCAAACCAACAGTTACATCCACACTGGAAACAAATGAGTGTTATTCACAGAG
The DNA here is from genome assembly GCF_029030835.1 of Brachyistius frenatus. Classification (NCBI taxonomy): domain Eukaryota; kingdom Metazoa; phylum Chordata; class Actinopteri; family Embiotocidae; genus Brachyistius; species Brachyistius frenatus. The sequence continues at coordinate 1,056,261 of NW_027210645.1, forward strand.
CTCTAAAGAGGCGTTTTCATACCTGGAAGCCCCTCATTAGTATGCTGCTGAGGATGTTACATCCCATGTAGACTGCTGGTCCTGCTTGTGTCTCATTTTGGCGGAAGACATTCCTCCAGCTCCCAGTGCCCGCCGCCGCCCGCATGAGGCTTGTCAACAGCGGCAGAGATATGGTCCTCCTGGGAGAGGAGCTCCACGAATGGCCCGTACTTATCAAAGCAGCCCGCCCTGTCCCAGAGCTTCCAACACAATGCGCCCCCCTCCTCCCCCGCCCCCAATTTTTTCCCTGAATACAAGTCTCTCCAGACCTGGAGTAATCTCATATTCGCCCGTTTGCACGCAGTAACTCGAGTTACTCCGGCTCTGTTCCCTGCATCCCCTGCCAATTGCATAATCAAGTCCAGAACTCATCAGCAAGATGGCAGAAGAAGTGCTCTATTAAGCTGCATCATGTTCCATCTGTTGTGTAAGAGAGAGATAACAGTATTTACAGTTTTGGAGTTGTGGCAGACTGTTTCGGCCAAATTTTGTGCACCGCAGAGTTCTGCTTACTTCATAAAATGTCACGGATTAATTCTGCCACTGCGACGTTGTCCAACTGCAGTCTTTGCCCCCCGACAGAAATATCACAAACTAACTTTGTTGGAAGTGTTACATCAAGAACTTGTGTTTGGTAAAACTGTTTAAATGCCTGGTTTGTCCGGGCTCGCACTCAAAAAAGTATTCCATCGTTTTTGTTTTTTTTTATTCCATTTTTAAAGAACGGCCATTATTTGCTGTGACTCTACAGAGGACCTGCCGTGTGGATAGAGGACTCAGAGACGTGAAAACACGGCCTTATCAGCCTGGAATGAATTTACTTTCAGTGTTTGAATCAGCTCACCTACACAGGCATTAACACGAGTCTGTACTTTCAAACAAGACTCCAGTGTGGAACTGAGACTCTGGGCCATTACGTCCATTTATCCAACACACATTGGACAGATGACAGTTATTCTACAAGAAGTACTTTGTTTAACTCATCAGGGTTTAAAGTGGTGATCACAGACTGAATGATGGTGAAAACTAGAATCAGTGGATCTCATATATTTCAGTCCGCAGTTAATAATGTGCTCATTTGTTTTTTTTATTAGCAGGCCAACCGAGGACATGACAGGACACTTAACCCATTCATGCCAGGATCTCCTAATAGTTCAAATATCAGTGGTTAAATGTAACCAAGTACTTTTACTCAAGTCCTGTACTTAAGTACAAATCTGAGGTATTTTTACTAGACTTGAATGTTTCCTTTTTATGCAGCTTTATACTTCTACTCCACTCAACTCAGGGGCAAATCTTTTTACTTTCTTTTACTCCATTACATTCAACTGACAGCTTCACTTACTTTTGAGATTACCGCTTTTTATCCCTTTTCTGTCCAGTGAAAACCATGTATCTCCAAATTTACTAATATCAATTTTTTTCTGATCACCTGAAGTACTAATTATTATCATTTGTTATTTTTAAGCTAAACTGTTTTTTTTTTTTAAACTTAGATTCACTTGAAAATGCTTTTTATTCAGTTGTTGACTTGTCAGAGAAATGTGTTTTTTACAGAAACACCACAAACATATGATGAACTTATGGACTATAATGAATTAGATCAAACTAACCGACAGGACATAAAGTAGTTCACATACTCACAACCTCAAATAACTACAGCAGTAAAAAGCACAGTAATATTCATTCAAAAACATCATATATAGTAAAACACTGACAGGAAGCATGTACTGCACAGTGTGTATTTATACTCATAGATTACTATTATAGATATTAGGTTACTGAAGATACTTTAAGTATATTTTGATGATATGTTTTCATGCAGGACTTTAAACTGTAGTGGAGTATTTCCACAGTGTAATCAGTAACTGAATACTCTGCTATCATTGCCAAAAATGCTCAAACAAATCAGGTTTAAATTAATGGCTGGAAGAATATCTGTGCATTTTTCATAATTTGATAAAGTCGAGCTCTAAAGCTGGGAGTTAATCGACAAGTGAATCAAACTGTTTGAAAGCTACACAAGTGTTTCAATTTGCTGCTTTTGTCTTTTTAAAATGACTGTAAATTGAGTATTTTTGTGTTTTGGACTGGTAGTCAGACAAAACAAAGGTCTGTGAAGATGTCATCTTTGGCTTCAAGGAATTGAAAAGGTGTTTATCACAATCTTCTGACATTTTCTACGCTTAGCTTAATCGATTAATTGGGGAAATAATTATCACATTCATGAAACTGCTCATGAGATGAAGCCCCTGGAATAACTGAATATTCATAGTGAGGTTGCAGAAGGTGACAGACTACTTCGGAGCCCTTTTAAAGACCCCAAGAGGTCCCTAAGTTTGAGGAGCAGCAACTAGGAGAGATGTAGCTGTCAGAATAAAAAAATAAAAATAAAAAAAAGAAGCTTGGTTGCAGGAGCTGCATCGGGGGATTCAATAGAATTAGTTAGAGTGTAGCAGACTGTTTACAGACGAGACTCCTTGTCTGTTACCTTAAAAGACAACAACAGCCTCTCAACAAAGCCCATGAGTGGGACTTGAAGGATGCACTTGGATGCTATAACAGAGCACTTCCCACACGGGGAGCTCTAAGGTGCTGCTTCTCCAGAAGTGTTTGCAAAAAAAAAATTCAGACAGCTTCAAAGCACAAAAAAAAAAGGCTGTGCAACGGATTAATTAAAGCGTCTGCCGCTGCTCCATCCGCTCAGGGTTCCATTTCAGTCACGTCCACTTCTTCAAAGTAGGGAAACACATGTACATTTCAATAAGAGGGCGATTATTCCAACACTTCCACATGTCTGCAACGGGGAGAGGGATGACTGCAGTCTGCAAACTGGGATGTCAAGTGGTTTTAGCTTTAGTGTCTCACTGCTGCTTCCCATTCTCAAACTCTGGGCTATATGTTCACATCGTGTCATGTGAAATATTCACTTTGTCATCACTTCTCCTCATCAACATGCATCCAGCTTTGTGCCAGATCAAAAGCAGCACGGAAAATTAAAAAAAAAAAAAAAAAAAAGGTGCCAACAGGCAGAGTTTTCATCATTTATACCCACGTTTGTCCGATTTAAATGGAAAGTTCAGGGCTGAAGGTGCAGTTTTTAGTTGAACCTGCCCCGTTTTGCTGAGTTCTACAGCACAGCATGCCGCCTGACGCACCTTTTCTCCATAACTACTCGGCAAAACAGCCATGATGCTAAAAGGACCTCGCTGTTTTAGTGTGACCAAACAGGAAATTGTAAGTAGACCCACAAACCTCATATTTATAACTCCAAGTAGGCGGACTGGTGGAGTCACGTAGCCTGCAGCACAACACAGCGTTAAACCTGAACACTGTGATAAAGGCTCAAACAGTTTTCCTCGCAGCTAAACTGTTTACGTTCCTATTTAACCACGGACATTTACCTTGATCCAGTAGCCGCAGGGAGTGCTGAAAAGACGGATCCAGCGTGTCCTTCTCTGCCATAAGCTCCGGCAAGTACTTTTCGCTCCCCATCTCGTCCCGCTGGGTTTTGGGCTCCAAAGGAAAAGCGACTCAAATGGAATTCAAGTAAAAAAACAAAACTTGTTCAGCGTCCAGACGGCTCCAAGTTGCGATATTTATTTGATGCGAAACCGATAATGTCATTCGCGCTCGCGCTACAAGAGCATGTCTCAGTCCTCGCGGAAAGAAAAAAAAAAAAAAAAAACACGCTCGCGCGCGCGCGCGCAAACACACACACGCACACGCACACACACGCACGATGAACGTTTATATGTGAGCGGCAGGTTTTATCCCATCCGAGTGTTGTTCAGCCCGCATCACAGCCGGAGTGCTCCTTTCCTCTCTGGGTGAACAGGCTCTTTGAAGCTCCCTCTGTTGTATCCAGAGCTGAACTGAGGCGCAGGCAGCTATTGGTCGCCGCGCGCGACGCACAAGCGGTAGAAGGGGCGGAGCGATACGCCGGAGCTGTCCGCGGTGCTGAGTCCCCCAATTATCATATCATTATCATCAACTCTCCATGCACAGGAGCGGCAATTCACAGAAGCCCAAGTAGGGCAAGTTTGTCCCTGCAAACAGACTAACGGAGCCAGTTCACTTCTCTGTAGTGTAAATGATACACAATATCTCCACAGCAGCTCATCTCATTGTGTGCTCATCTTAGTTTTTGAAGACACACAGAACACAAAGAATTTGCAAACAGGCCATGGTTAAAAAGCTGAATGCATACACAGCAAATATTATTCCTCAAAACTTCCGTTCATTCTCAGAAGAACAGGCCAACTAATGTAAAACTAACTCAAAACCATCTGATCAGTCACCATAGCTGTGATAAATGTGATTAACATGACCACATAAAAAGACAAATAAATGGCAGTTTACATGTTTTTTGGGTTTTTTTTTTTTTAAATCCAGGGACCAACAGTGTTGAGAAGCAACTGGTGGCATAATTGAATTACAAAATACATGCAAAAGTAAATTAATGATAAAGAAATGTGTAGTTGAATTACGGTTACTTTTCAAAAGGCGAGTGATTACACCTGCATCTATTCTTTTCAATAAAAAGTAGGATATGATAGTCATTCTGTTGCTTTTCATCTTTTTTCTAGACAGGAAATGTATTCTGCCTTTGGTAGTATGTTCCTTAAAATTGTTGGCTTTGATTTTGATTGGTTCTCTTGTTTTAATTTGCTCTGCCTGTAATCTGTCAATCAAATCAATGTGCATTACTCTTAGAAACCAGACCAAAGCAGTTGCCAAAGTTGTCACATAATACAATGAGATATTTAAAAACAGTCATTCAGAAACTAGTGTTAAAGTATAGTGAACAGTAGCCAGCCCTGTTGATCACTCAGCATGGAGTCGACCTGAATGTAGACTTGGTTTGAGGTTCAGGGAAAAATGTTCCTTCACTGCAGTCAGTTGTGATCTACATACTTGTTATTTGTTTTGGTGGTTATGCTTCAAAATGAAAACATTTCAGTCTTAATTCAAGCTTCATTTAAGAACTTTTCATAAAAGTTTGACAGTAATCAATTCATTTTCTGGGACTTTTCAGCTTTATTGCCCAACTTAAAACATGTTTAAAATGTAATAAAATATAAGTAGTTACATTCCTTCATAAAGCAATTAAAATAGTTACATTACCTATTACATTAATTAGCAGAAAAGTAACCTTCCCAACACTGGAAACCTACTAATACTTGTAGTGGAACACTAAACACAAGACTTTTTTTGCACTATGAGAGCACTAGTAAAGCTAAACTCATAAAGCTGACATGATGAGGCATGGCCCCTCTGAAAGACAGGGAAACATTAGGTAATAATGCAGGATTATATTTCATATCATACTTCAACATTGCAAATGCACAAATAAATTCTGCAAATAATCAGAGTCCCAAAAACCAACACTGTGGACGTGTTGATGATTATTGTTTTCTAGCTTTAAACAAACCATTCTTGAGTCTTTGATTTTCCACTGATGTGACACGTTAGCTATCAAATATCAAATAATATGAAGTTATTCAATATATAAACTATTGTTTAATTGGTTCTAAAAAAGCCTTGTATTGTTTCTTTTCTTATCGGATCTATTTTCATTCCATTTTGTGTCATTCATTCAAAACGGAATCAAAAAGACACAGTACAGATACGACAATGAGGGAATGAAAAATAGCATTAATATCTATGAGCTCCCCGATGAGTAAGAGACGGACAGTGAGTCAGTCGACAGAGATTGTTTTTATGGTTAAATCTATTCTGAAAATATATTTTCCCAAGTGTTTTCTCGCATATAATGTCATTAGAAATAGAAACACAAGGTGTGGGCATACAAATGACCCCCAGTAGACCCCGACAGATCCAACCCGGCAGATGCACACATAGAACTAGATCATTAGACTGCTTGCACAGGACCGAGACACGCTGTGGTCTTTGGGGGTCAGCGTATAAATAATATCTGTTTGTATGGTATAGAAAAGGACTTGGTGTTATGATGATGTATGTTAATCAAGGCACATGTGTCACATACAGATGCGGGAACATCTCAGGAGGCTATATAATTGTCCTCTTTACTCATTTAAGTAATTGATTAGGCCTGCATGACTCCTTAGGTTGCTTTTACTTGTTAGGACAACCTGTCAATAGTCCTCAGGAAATCCATTCACCTTCCTATAGGTCAAGCATGCCTTTCTCCTGGGCGTGTTTATGAATTCATTAAATAAGAAAATCCTGTTGTTTAGCAAACACAGCCGCATAAAGCCCCTCCGGTCATCATCGGAGCCAAACCCCAGTGAGTCTTCATTTTCATAAAAGAGAACAGACGACGGCACCGGGCGTTGTTTAAGAGACAGATATCGAGTTTATCCAGGCAGCGAGATATCACAAGATACAGGCCACAAATCCACTTTGTCAGACAGAGCTTTCCCGGAAACATACAACGAATGCAAAACTGTCTTTGTGAGAATTTGGGATGTTTAGCAGACAGGAGGGAGACAGGATTTGTACACAAGCTTCACATTTGTTCGAAAATGTGGAGAAAAAGATAAGAATTCTGTCAATATTTGTGGAGGATGCTGAGGTAGCCTCAGGTGGGCGGCTATCTGTAGGCTGATCAGCACTGGTTATATAATTGAGATTTTTTTTTTTTTTCTGCCATTCTATTTCAATAACTTGGAGAGAAATGTGACCCAGAGGCTAAAACTGAGATGGGTTTATGTATATTTATCAATGTTTATAGCCTTCATGAACTTTGGAATATGCTATTGGTTATTTTGCTTTTATTGCATGATTTGTGCTCTGGAATAGCCACTGTGGGCATTAATAAGGATTATTTTTATATTTATAGATATTATGCATGGAAAATAAATGAGTTGAACCATGCACAGGGAGGTCTGCAGAGTTGAGGGGTCTACAGTGACCTGGTTGAAGAGTTCTTTGGAAAGATGCTTGACAGAAAAAAAAAGTTTTTTTCCACAGTGGCACATACAATACAATAGGATACAGTCTGATACAATACAATACAATGCGATGCGATGCGATGCGATGCGATGCGATGCGATGCGATGCGATGCGATGCGATGCGATGCGATGCGATGCGATACGATACGATACGATGCGATGCGATGCGATGCGATACGATACGATACGATACAATGCGATTCAGTACGATGCGATACGATACGATACGATACGATACGATACGATACGATACGATACGATACGATACGATACGATACGATACGATACGATACGATACGATACGATACGATATGATCCAATACAATACGATACGATACGGTACATTACATTCTAATGTGATACAGTACGATACGATACGATGCGATGCGCTACGTTACAGTATAATGCGATACAGTGCGATACGATACAGTGTGGTATATATATAAATATATACTTAACACAACTTAAGTCAGTATATTACAGAATTCACCAAAAAAAAAGACAGTACACTCTAACACTTGAGGAATATTGCACAAATGAGACTACATTACATACCTCAAAAAAACCTAAAACTCTAAGCTAAAAAATGAATTATTGCACAGCCAGTCTGCATATAGTACATCATACTGGATAGTGTAAGAATACATTCAACAGCTTAGATATTCCTCATGTTGCATAATCATATTGCACTATTAAGGACTACGTTTGAGACATACTGTAGGATACATGGGGAAAATATGTGGAAATGTTTACACATGGGAATCTACATGGGCTTCACACCAGAAATGTGTTCCAAAACCACATTTCCCATGTGCACAATATGCGGTCACGTGAAATTAATGTCGTTTTTCTGTAAGGGTTTAAAAAAAAAATCAAATTAAAAAGTGAAGCAACTGGTAACGTATCATGAAACTAAAGCCGTCCAAACGAGACAAGTGTCATATAACTTCCCGTCTCAAGCATGTTGTAGGGTTTATACTTTTTTTTAAACTCTGATTCTTCCCAGACACTTGTTTATGAGTGATTCACGGCAAAGAGAAGCGCATTATGAATCAGCTTACTTTTTAATCTCTCCCAGAGACCATTAAAAACTGGCTCAAATGCACTAATCTCCTATTCAGAAGAGCGACTTATTTATAGATATGCTTGCCATCTGTTGCTAACCGCCTTCATAAACAAAAGCCCCGCATTGTCATTGATGTTTGAATTAAAGTTGCGGGGCCCGTACGTCTTCCTCAAGATGCTTGTTTGTGACTGAGACACATCAGTTGCAATGAAAATAATCATGGTTTATGGGGCAACGTTTTTATATAAGTCACAGCCGACCACAAGGGCAGCAGCCCTGGTGTAAACAAAGCTGTGAGAAATGTTCTGTCAGACGGGTGTAAAGAATGAAGAACAGCGGGCTATTACATTGACAAAGTGTTATTTTGATCATTGGAGAGCGGCTGCCCCCTTCCTCGCCCCGCAGCCTGTCCCGGCCCACTAAATATGATGTTGACTGCACCTTCTCGGCCCGTGTGGCGCCCCAGGGCGTCATATATGGCACATACACCCATACTGTTATGTCTGCACTCACCCTGCCTTCACAGTCAATGTTTCTGCCTCTGCTAACAAGAAGCAGGGATGGTCAGAGCTTCTTCCTCTGTGACGTGATGCAAATGCCAACTGATTTAAATGGAAAGACTTGTCTTGTCAGCTTTCAATCTTTACAAAATCCCCAGAGAGAGGACGTCACGTGGCTCTTGTCACCTGAGGAGTAATTAGACCCTGATGTCTCCGCCAGCTGATTGCTGTGTCACTTTGTGTCATGCAAAGGACATGAGCTGGGAATCCACAGGCTCATGGAGAGGATGTGTGTGTGTGTGTGTGTGTGTGTGTGTGTGTGTGTGTGTGTGTGTGTGTGTGTGTGTGTGTGTGTGTGTGTGTGTGTGTGTGTGTGTGTGTGTGTGTGTGTGTGTGTGTGTGTGTGTGTGTGTGTTGGGAGGGATGTGGGAGGGAGGGGGCTTCACTGAGTTTTCCCACTTTGTTTCTCCCTTCCAAATGGACGGGATTGCAGCAGCAAATGAGGAGCACTTTTAACACCTTAGAAAGGGTGGATTCCCTCCATCGTGGTGTGAGCAGACGGATTGCCAGGAGAGTGACAACACTGCCTCCTTGTGACCGTGTCTAATTATTTAGGCAGACATGAGAAGTTCATGAGAAGCAAGAGTGTTTTCTAGCCTGTTAGAGGAGAAGTAGGTTGGAAATAAAGCCATGTACGAGTTAGGAGTTTGTGTGTGTGCTGAGAGGTTGGCTAATTGCCATAAAGCTTTGCTGTAAATGAGGCAGTTTGCTTAATTTATCAGCACTTCCCGTGTATAATGTGCAGCTCTGTCGATAAAAGCATAATTAGAGATGCAACTGGCTTGTAATTAAATGCAAAATTGAAGGTATTTGGAGAAACTAGTTGTGATGGGTAACAGAATTATTAGAGGATTTTTTTTTTTAAATGTCATTTTAATGCCCCCTTTTTGCATTTATCCTCAATCTCCTTCTGCTTAAGAGGTTTTAGAAACTGCATGTTAGCTATCTGAAAGAATAAAGCCTTAATAATGTAAAGTGCGCTCTCTCTTACACTTTGAAAATACTTTCAATTCTCTCCAATAAAAGCGGCATAAAGCACAATTTGTCCCGCAGTCGCTCTTGTCTTCCAAAGTAATTTTAACAAAGCTCCCTCTTTTCGAAGATATCGTTTTCTTCCTTGCCCCAACAATGCTGCTCCAGTCACAAAAAGGCGCCTTATTGTGGCTACTAAATGGAGCGCTTGCATCCATTAAAGAGCCATCCAACGGAATTATATTGCCAGCGCCAATTTATCTATCTATATAGGTACATTGATCACGCATCGTCGGCTGTGGAGTGCAGACTCCGGTCTCCTCTCCTGGAAGTGTTGTGCAAAAGAAACCTAATGAGAAACTGTCAGCAGCGCACAGGTAAACAAATCAATGGCACCCAGCAGTGCTCTCAAGGTCGAGACACACACGCACACACACACACACACACACACACACACACACACACACACACACACACACACACACACACACACACACACACACACAGCATCACCCCTTATCCCCCTCCAAACCAACCTGAGGTTGGAGCCTCTGCAGTGTGTAAAGGGCGCTGTCAAGATTTGACTCGCAGCAGATAAACAGGGTTCAGACGGGATTACTTACACCAACATCATGCGTTAACTTTGAAGAATAGTTTGACATTTGGGGAAAATGTGATTCTTTGCTTTCTTGCCAAGAATTAGATGAGAAGATCGGTACCTCTCTCATGTGCGAGTGTTGTATGTGAAGCCGGAGCTCACAGCTAGCAGCAGGTTGGCCTAGCTCACAGCACAACATACTGAAACGGGGTAAACAGAGAGCCTGGTTCTTCCCGAAGGTAATGCAATCTGTCTAGCAGCAACTTTGCAGTGCTCTGTTTTTTTTTGCCTGAGTAGCTGTTTCCACCTGTTTTCAGTCTTCATGCTAAGCTAAGCTGACTAGCAGCTAATAGTAGCAAGGTCAGGGAAGGCCTTGACTTCCTGGGGCTGGCAGGTGTGTGGAGTGTCAGACCAGTGGTCCTTACCCTGCTCAAAACTGCTGTTGAAGTGAGTGACTGTGCCTGGAGGATACTGGTCAGTCGGGAACCTGCAGTGATACGGAAACCAGATTCCAATCAGGCCACAACCTTATTGGACCTTATAGAAGGTCTTGTTCTTTGGTTCCAGAGTCCTAGATGCCCAGTAGTCTCACTGTTCCTCGGATTAACTGGTTCAGTTTCTTTTGAGGCAAACCTGTGAACTTCCTCGGCAGGTCGATGTCCAGGAGGTGCTACTGCCCAGTTTATGTCTGGGTTTTAGGCAACGCTGATCCTGCAAGAAGCAGCTCTAGTATCTGAAATGTACAGGTGCAGCTAAAGTGTTGGAGATCTAAGGGGCATCTGCTGGTCCTCTCTGATTAGTGGGTAAAGTGTATCTAGGAGGGTGAGCTGGATAAAGAACTAGAAGCTGCAGTTGCGAGTGTCAACGTACGTGCTGGAACAGCTGCTACACGGAGGAGATATTTCTTTATAGGGGTGCTGCAACTTGCACCAGTCAGCAGGAGAAACAGCAAAGATCCAGAGGTGAGCCAAACATGTTGAATGAGCTACTCCGAGGACGGTTGTGGTTCAGATCATAGAGGGTTACCCGATAATCATAAGGTCAGTGGTTCAATGCCAAAGTGTCCATGGGCAAGACACAAAGTTGCTTCCAAAAGTTGATGTGTGTGCGTGAATAGCTGTAAACTGCTTTATAGGCTGCTGTGTAAGTGCATGGTAGGTTTGTGTACACATGGAACCCTCAACAAGAAAGCCAGTGAACGTATTCTACAAAAATGTTAACCTATTCCTTTAAATATGTATCTACACATTTAAGACTGCTTTATTCTTGAATAAAAACTCAAAGTTTTGCTTGTAAATTTCACTGAACAATTCTGAAATATAAGTCCACATGTATAGTACATATGTAGAGCATGTTACCTCAATGTGAAGTCGTGTCCAGATGCTGTACACATCTGTGGAATAATTCTCTAAAAAAAATGGGGCATTTGCATAAAAAAAACTAAAAAAAAAAAAAAAAAAAAAAATCAGACTGCAGTGAAAAACAAGTCTGCATGTTTCTTTGCAAAAACGGAAATGATACCAAGTAATGTAAAAGTGTATAAATAGAAGGTGACTCAATTGGATTGTGTTTCTTCGTCTTTAATGATTGAAAGCTTAATAGAGCAGCCTGAAGAAGACCAAGAATATGTGGAGACTAAGTGTGTGGTGGGAGTTCTCATAGCGCACTTACATGCCGGAGAGGCACAAGGTCAACAGCAGTAATTATTCTGTGGGAAGCGCCTTGGTCTTCAGTGGGTGATTTCATTTCCTGTCATTAGCCACAGCGATTAAGCACAAGAGCAATGATAGTATGATAGCATCAGCAAGCACCACACAGCCCCAGACTGCTCTCAGTATCCTCAGATATTGTCTAAATGTCGCTTTGCGTAGGTTAAGCCTCCTGTTGTCCGTCCGCCCGTCCGTCCGTCCGTCCATCCATCCATCCCTTATGGAATTATGACAGTGACTAAGTTTCAGATAAAGGAACAATCTCCAACCATGTGCCTGTTGTCACATGATCATAATTCCATGTTAAGGTCAAATGAAAACAGCTGAACCATATCCACACAAGATCCATTGAAATACACACCAGTGATACACACTGTTACACTTCGTTTCTCGTTGTGAGAAGTACCAGAAGACTAAATACCAGAAGACTAAATTAAGAAAGAGGATCTCCCACACTTGGTTTCATTGAAATTAATTTATCAACACCCTAACATTTTAAATTAAGCAACAAAGTGGTTGTGTGAAATTCATTTTACACTGTTGAACTAACATCATCACATGTAGTAGTAGGTCACAACATGCAGAAAAAAACAAAACGTGTGAAAGATGACAATAGGAATGAATAACAATGTTTCTGGAAAGTACTGACTGAATGAGATCCATAATGTTAACATTAGGAAGCATTTTTTTTTCTCCAATGGGAAATATGGGAGAGAGAAGACAGAAAAACACTTCCTCTAAATTCCCTGGAAAAATCAGGATATATGGGACAGATAAATTGTAGAGGCAGAAACAAAAACTCACAAGGGGCCAAGTATGGATTGCAATATTCATCACTAAGGTTTCCTTAAGTGGCAGGACAGCCTAATGGTACAAGAGTTCACTCTGTAACCAAGAGGTGACCGGAAGGTCACAGGTTTGATCTCAATGGATGTCAATATCCATTAAAGTCAAAGCTGTTCTCTCACTGCAAAGTCTGTCTGGGTAATAGAGTTGGTCATTACTTCACGTCCTGTAAAGGAAAAGATGATAGCAGGTGGAGATGCTTATTTGTAACGTTATATATTCATTTCAGGGGACGGAAAATCATTATCCGCAATTCACCATTCAGCTGCACTTAAATCAGAGGAACTAATATGTTGAAGTGTCTCGAGTTACAGAAGCAGCATGAAAATATTTTGCTTTTATTCATTCTTATCTGCAGGTTTCACCTTTCCTACATGAAGGTTAGTAGGTTTTAAATCTGTCTGTACACTGTAAGTAAGCACAACTCAGTGTTTGTCATTTTTTTATATCTACTATGGAGATTAATTATTAATCAAATTTAATGGAGTCAAAGAAATTTGTTCAGACTGAGACAAGTCTTAAAACGCAGAGTAAAGTACAAGAATAAAAACATCAAAACAACGAGCTGGAAGGAGATAAAATGCCCCATTACACATGGCTACTTAACCCAAAGTTGTTGTGAGAATGCTGATTAATACAGTTTTAACTTTTCCCTGTCCTTTATGCCCACATCTCCACTTCGTTCATAGTGCTAATTGTGTCAAAAGTAAGAATACTAATGCGACAGAGTTAACAGGAGAAGGTCTTTAATTATGAAGTGTTTTGAACTAAAGGGAGCTAAGTATTGACTTCAGGTTAGGCAGAGGCCAAAACAACAAAGAAACAATTCTAACAGGGAAGATGATACAAATATAACCAAACACATTAGAGAAACCAAATTACAACTACTTACGTCCCTAACTAAGATCCACAAGAGAAAACAAGACAAAAACAAAGAGGGCATTTTAGTCCTAAAAAATCCTGAAGAGCAAAAAAACATCAATGCAGCACTGATTGTAGGCTCCTATAAGCACCGGGAGTCCGTGGACCAGTCACCGCAGCCTGGTACAGATCTACTTCCCAATCACACCTGTCACACATCGTGCACGAAACAACAGAACAAATAATAACCAAGGAAATAACAACTTCAGATTAAGATGGTGTGGGTGGTAAACATTATAGGTGAGAAATGTCGGCATGTTAAGTTTAGCGTTTTTGTCAGATTGTACACATGTGATCTGGTTTGTTCTGGTTCTGCACTGCAATTGTTGTGAGTTAAAAAAAAAATGTACTGATTGGTTTGTGTGCATGTGTTATCAATTTGGCCAATTGGCTTTTCCACTTGAATGGAGAAAAATGAATGAACAGATTGATTTTATTTTGTTGCCACTATATAATTGTTATTATGGCGTTAAAACCAGCAAATGTTTTATTATTTTCCTCTCAGAAAATAAATAATATGTTTTGTCATTTTTGTGCATTTTGATATTTTTTTTTGTCTGACCAAAGTTCAGTCCTCTCCTCCTCTTCCCATGTGATACAGATTCTCTGTTTTTCTTCGGTTGGGATGATACGCTGCCTCATCTTTCTACAGTTGGTCTGAACCATCCAGAAAAAGTTTTCACACTGCAAATGAATCAAACCATGCCCAGTTTATTCCCAACCAAGACAACTTCTTTTGGTTAGACCAAATTTCAGTCCTTTGGTGGTACGAGGCACCTTTCACACGTGACCAAACTGAAAAGTCTCAAGGTCCAGATCAGGATGTAGGCTTGAGAGCACCCTGACTCATACAATATGGGTTGTCTTTTCTTAGCACTAATGTTGTCTTTGCATATAGTTCTAAGCAAGTATTTAATCATCAATTTAGCGAGACTTCAGTTTCACTACTACTTGAGAAAGAGGATGTGAGGTATATAACGAGCTGTCAATGACTGGAAGGACTGTAAATAATATATTTCTCAAACATGACAGCACAGGTGTCGTTTTGTGTGTATAATCAGTACTAGAAGAGATGAAAATCTGAACTATTATAAAGCCACAACTTTGAAACACAGAAATAAAACTTCAAGTATGGCAAAACAAGCAAAAATTCATCACTATGGAAATCCAGCACCAAAGTACAAACATCCAGTCAAAAGTAGAGCAGCATGATCTGTAACAATAAAAAAAAAAGGACCAGGCAAAAAGGCTTGGTCACAGATGTAAGTAAACAGGCGAACTGTATAGGAAACACTGGAACAAGGTGGTGCGAAGGACAACAACAATCTGGCACAGGAGGGATGGTAGACTCAGTCTATATGCACATAAGCGCAGGGATAATTGAACACAGGTGGAAACAATCAGGGCGGGAAAGACAATCACGATGGCAGGAAGACACGAAGAAGTCAAGAGACCTAAAATGAGAGACAAGATGAGGTTCAAAATAAAACAGGAAATGGACATAAACACTGAAAATAAAAGAAAACCAATTTAACTGACGAGGGCAAGTTGTGACATGAACAATATGGCTGTGGTTCATTTGATCTTAACCTTATTCAAGATATGTTTCATCTTCACTTTAATGAGCTATAAGTCATTATTTTAGTCTAAAACATTCAAAAATGTGCTATTAAATCATCTATAGAATGTGAAGAAATTACACTTTTGATGATATGCCAAAGACACCTATGAAATTTACTGAAGCTTGTGGCATCCCAGCAGGTTGTAATACCACCCCGTTCCACAAGAGGTGATAGGGAGTCACTGTAGCATGCACAGTTTGCCCTTAAACATAAACATTAGTGGAAGACACGGTTCAGACCCAGCAGCAACCAAACGTGACGTCACCCATTGGTTTGTGAACTGTCGCTTTGAAGCCGGGAGTTCCTCGAGTTTTCATCTTGCTATTTTAGAGCCAGAAATGACCATATTTGGACAAGCAAGTCGTGAAATGGATTGAGAACCCGAGGACGCTACACTCGCCCTCCCATGGTGAAAACCTGACTTCCGCATTGGCCTCACTTTTCATACCCAGAAGGTACAGCCACGTTTTAAGGCAGTTTATGGTTCAGGCCTGTTTCAGTAGCCTTGGATAGCCCAATTAACTCGTCAACTAACTGTCAACCAAACTAAGGCAATTTCGTCTTGCAAAGAAACCAAGTGTACTGACCAAATCGAAACAAATCTTTAGTGCACCTATGACAACACAAACTGTACAGAAAAACTTGTAAATGTTGTCGTTATAAAGTTTTGCTGTGGCAGTTTTTTGCCACTGTGGTCTTGCTAAAAAGCAAAAGTCAGAGTATATATATGAGTTAGTAGTGTTTTCTCTACCAGCTCTCAGTTTCAGCAGTTTGGCCCTGCTGTTAGAGAGTAGTTGGCTTTGTTTCAATTTTCTTTTTAAATAACAATAAACTTCCATTGTATGGACCCAGTAGCTGATCAACTAAAAATAATGAAGCAAGATTGAAAATTCCACTATACATTCATGAGCACATTGTATGCTTTACTATGCATGTCTAACTACACTACCATTGTTGCAGTTAGTATGTGAAAGATTTTGTGGTAATGCACTGCTTCCTATTTGTTTGGAGTCTGGATTATGAATTACACAGTCCTTGGCCGATGCTCACACATTGCATTTTTATTGGCAGTTGTCCATCTATTGTGAATAAGGTTTTAGTCTTGGACATTGAAAGAAAAGAAAGATTTATAGAATAACCATGAAAAATATAATATCCCCGAGCACTCTTCATAGCAGGGAAAACCTCGTTTTCATAGTCCAATGTTTTTTCTCAAGGAATGAACATGTTTCATGTCCAGGAGGCAAATACAGATGACAAAGAAAAGCTTTCATCTGAAAAACCGGCCTGAATAGGATTACGGTTTATGCTAAATGAAAGACACATCGAAATTTGATGACTGGAATCATAAGTTTTGATTGGAAAAATAATTTGAAAAAGATCAAAATAAAATTAGGATGTAACACTGCATATCTGGATTGGGTGGTGGGGAGGGGGGTTGTACAGTAACCAGGCTGAAGGTGTCCATTAGCACCGTCACAGCAAACCTTCATTATCCCCTGTTAGCTGCAGAAAAAACCCCAGAGAAGATAGAAGTGCTGAGGAGGAAAGGGATAATTGGCTCAGACTCTCACAACCAGCAGCAAGCACTGCAGCGGTCTGCTGGAACCGGGGAAACATCTTTGTCAGCACAGGGATGAGGGCAGCTTATTACACAGGGAGCAGCAGTGAGTGGCAGGTACAAAGGAGGAAATTCTGAGGAATGATAATTATCTTTTAAAGTGGAAATGCTCGAAAACAAGCGCTGAGGCCAAGGGGGGGTAATGGCAGCTTTACTTGACAGTTTGGATAGAGCGTTGTGTCGGTGAGTGGAGGGAGAAACCGCACTCCTCCTAAACCTGAGATCATCTGAACCTGAAAATAACACTGGAAAAGTGACATACTGTTGAAATGTGTAATCATGTATACATTTGAGGTGTCTACACACCTTATAGTATTTTGTCACATATAGACTGTCCATATTCGCATCATTTTGAATTGAAAAATAATGATATTTCCACAGGGTGGGCGTCCAAAGTGCAACTAACGTTTACTCTATCTTATAAATCAGTATTTAGTTGTTTTGACTTGAGATTGTAGTTACGTAAAATAAGAATTTAGCAGAATTAACATTTCAATGTGATTATTCAACAGCTGTTGATTGTTTTCAGATTCTCAGCCTTTAATTATTGATCACATTTGAATAATTAACTTTATTAGCATGTAGCAAATATTTTCATCCTACAATTAAGGCAGTTTTAATGGCAAAAAAGAAACTAAAGAAATAACTTTTTGAAAGTACCAATATAAACATAAAGTGTCAAAAATTGTCAATTTCAAAGGCAAGACCTTAAATGCTTTAAAAAAAAATTGCATTCAATTTAGACTTTCTTGTGATGCATTGTCAGTGTAGTTGTAATGCTTCTTCTTCTCAAAGTGATCAAATAAAGTGTTCACAGTTATCCTGATCCAGTTAAAATTAATGTATTATTTTAAGTGCTTAAAGATCCAATCATCTCAAAAGCATGTCATGCAAGAGAGCCAATAAAAACAAAAATTAAATTGTCAAAGTTGTCATTTTGACTTTAAAGTGTATTGATTGATTTGTGACGTCAACTCAAAGCGTCGTTTTGATCTGCTACCGTTTGCCCTGTTAAAATAACTGCATTGTAATTTAAGTCAATAGGCAATATTATTTGAAATATACAAATTTGAATAATCTAGCATGATTGTCGACAAGGAGTTCCAAGATATGAAGTGTCTGTAAAGCTTTTTGTTTGGAAGAAATCTGTCTTTGTGATGAGGGTGTTTGTCCATGACACACTGCATTTTTATACTGATATCAGCTTAACTGTTATAGGAATGAATAATATCTTACTTTGTGTAGTAAGGCACGAGACTTTGATTTTCTCAAATTAATAGATTAAAGAACATTTGTGTCCAAAAGTTACTTGAATGAGCACAGACATTGAATAAATGAGAAAATTAATTCATCTCCTTTTAGCAGCAGGAACATAAGGGAGAAACATCAGGTTTATGAAGTGTGAATTAATTCATTCTTTTGGATTGTAGATTTGTCAGATTCTAATATAGATTTCTGTGACTTCATTGGTGATAAAAACTCTGTTCAATTCAGTCTAAACATTTCTGTTCATGTTGCTCAATAATACTGACTGAAGAGAAGTACAAACAAATTGTGATGTATCCTTTCCACCAGTTCGCAGTCCAGGGATTACTACTGAAAAGGTTGATATGTTTGAATGAGAGACAAATATTTGGAGGATATACAGCTAAGTACTCTGAATGGTGGGAGAGAGAAATGTATAATCCTCAAATGGATGAATTCTTCATCGCTACATCGGTTTTATTCTGCACATAACATGTTGATTCTTCTGTAAGGTGGGGAGAAGATGTGCTTTAAAGCAATCTTCTGTGTCAAAGGATTGTTTATGGAAGCAAAAATCTCACTGCAGCATCCCGATCAAACACAAAGTAAGGAATAAAAAAAAGAAGGAATTATTTCAACTAAAACAACTTTGGTAACCTCGTAATTCCCAACTTGCCTTCACAGAACTTAAACCTGAGCATGAGTGAAAAGTCATTCCACAGGACATTTTAATCAGTCAATTATAACAGAGTAGAACTGCTGTGTGTAGTGAACGCCAGGGATAACCTGAACTGACACAAAGGGGTTTCAATAACAGGCGGCCACCCCAGTGGGTGAGGGTGACCTGACAAAGCTGGCTGCTTATGAAAATACTAAAACTGAAGAAAGGAAGAGAAGAAGACAGACCACAACCCAGGGAGCCAACCAGTGAACCTGTGGACGGCAAACCAAAATCCAAGCAATTCACGAAATATGCCGTCACGAACTATACGACCATCAGAACGGAGTAAACGCACAGCACACAAATGACTGGAGGCCACAACGAGCCGCTGTGTCGGAAACCAAAGGAAACATCATTTAGAGGCTAAAATCAAGAGTGAAATGAAAAATGCTAAAAGCACGATATGGCAAGTTTATTTGTACAGCACATTTCAACGGTGAAGCAATTAACATGCTTTATATAAAATATAAAAGGCATTGAGGGAAAATCTAAAACAAAAGTCAAAATTAAAAAGAGTTAGGTAAAAGAAAAAAAAAAGAAATACAAGAGTAAAAGTTATAGTGTAGTAGAAGAAGCCAGAAGGAAACAGAAAAGTCTTCAGGCTTGATTTGAAAAGAACTGAGAGTTGCAGCAGACCTGCAGCTCTCTGGGAGTTTGTTCCAGATATGTGGAGAATGAAAAGCTGAACGCTGCCTCTCCGTGTTCAGTTTTAATTCTGGAGAGAAAGCAGGCGACCTGACAGGTCTGGATCGTTCGTAAAGTATAATAGCACATCAGAAATGTGCTTTAAAAACAAAAGGTTCTTTGGCAATAAGAAACTGTAGTACTGGTACTACTGCTGTTCTTATGCCCTGTGTTGTTTAGTCATGGTGAAATAATTTGTGTGATGTGTTACCAGAAAAACGCAGATGTCAGCGAGTTGCTAGCTCCGTGTCGTTGTCAGTATCTGCCCTGTGTGATCGCTCACCAGCTCTGGTGTGAACTTAGTGTGGTGTGGTGAGATAAAAGTTATATTCATTGTCACGAATGATCCTTCTTTCTGCAAGTACGCATCTAAATATTTATTGAACGTTTAAGCTAAAAGTACAAGAAATTACTATATGGAGCTGTAAAATAAACAGCAGTCTGTGCTCTGCCCAAAGACAAACAACATTACAAACATTACCTGAGGCTTTGGGGGCTGTCAACCTGTTCTCATTCAAGGGCGTCATTTACTGCCGTTTTATCAAAGCTGGGACATACGCACAAAGATCATGGCTTGGGTTCAAATGAATAATTTTAAGTAACGTTATGCATGTTAACTACATTACAATGTCTAAACGACTCACTTACATTACTTAAATAGAGTATAGTAAGTTGACTTTTGCTTCCTCATGGTTTCAAACACCAGTTTCCCAAGTATAAGACCTGTGTTCAGTCCATCCAACCACCCACAGCCTCCCTCCTACATGGACTTTGTCACTCTTATTACTTCATCTTTCCTTGATGAGGAATGTTTGCGGTGAGAGTGATATAGAATAGCAACTGATACAAGTATAGTTTAGGACATCTTATGTAATAGTTAAAAAAAAAAAACGTATTTGTATTTATCTGAGGCTAACTGCTTTGACAAAATGGCATAATAATAATAATAATAATAATAATAAACTTTATTTGTATAGCACTTTTCTAAACTCCAGTTACAGTTGCTTCATATATAATAAGCCGTTAAAACAAAACAAGTGAATTCTAACAAGTCTCAACAACCCAATGATCGTATAAAACAACCATAAAAACAAATTAAAACAGGCTATAAAATAAATAAGAGTTGATCACTAAAATCAAGTAAAATCAGCAAAGGCTCTCCGATAAAAATATGTTTTAAGAAGAGATTTAAAAGATGCTGCGGACTCTGCAGATCTTATTTCCTCAGGCAGCTCGTTCCATAACTTGGGGGCTCTGACTGAAAATGCTTTGTTACATTTAGTTTTAAGACGCGTCTCCGAAACAGATAAAACGATTTTTGTCTGAGGATCTCAGACTACAGGCAGGCTTATATGGGACAATCAGGTCAGCTAAATAGGGGGGAGAGAGGCTGTGAAGTGTCTTAAAAGTCAACAGTAAAATCTTAAACTCAATTCTAAAACATACTGGGAGCCGGTGCAAGGAGGCCACAACGGGGCGACGTGGTCCCTTTTCTTAGTTTTAGTTAAAAGTCTGTCAATTAACCAATCAGCAATGATCACCTTATGCGCCAAAACTCTCCCACTGCTGTAACTACATTTAGAAAAAAACTCACACTGGTTGCCGATTGGTCCGCCCTTCAGAGTGGCATTGACAATGTTAATGTGAACGGGGTTTCCAGACTTTAATCACAGCAAACAACACTGAAGCTATGAGCAATAGTACAACTAGATATCTGGATATTTCTGCAGTATATGTCTGATCACCAGCTGTGTGTTATGATAGATGTCCAATATTTCAACAGCTTGTGGTGCCCAAAAAACAAACAAAAAAGACTTAAAAAGCTCTGTATTCCAGTGTTCTGCATCTGTCTTTCTGTCCTTCATACAAAAGTAGCAAAACAAACAGCATGTCTGAGAATATATCAGAGAGCATGTCCCTGTCGGCGCTTTGTCCCACAGCAGAGCATCTCTGCGCTCCTCCAGCGGCTGTCAGCGGGCCCGTCTGGCTATTAGGGCTGGACGAGCGGCTTCTGCTCTCCATTAGAACTGTCAGCTCCGCTGAGTGACTCTCTTTAATCACTTCAAATATCATTTCACACAAGGAATTTCAATCCCCTCCAGAGCAGCGGAGAAGACGAAGGCGCATCAAGTCAGCGTTCGCCGGCTGGCAGCTGGAAACGTCTCACACACGAAGTTGTGACTTTTTTCAGAGGGAACATGCGAGGCTGTTTTGGTGTGAGAGCGCTAAATGAGAAAAGATGAAAAGAATCAGAGTTGATTACCGTAAATCCAACGCGCTCATCAACACAGCGCGAGCATCCCTCCCTTTGACTCATGACGTGCTCTCACATATAGCGCACATCCTTTAAGCCATGATTCTGATATGACCAAGTGATCCCTCATGATGGATCAGATCAGAGACTCCATTTTCTGCTTGTCTGATGTTTCAATGTCAAAACTATTTGCTGGGAAGCTTTGTTTCCGCGGTCCTGCCAGCTGACCCCCCATTGGAATAACTATCTGCCCACACTCGTGTTAGCTGCAGAGGAGCACTGGTATCTTCTCTGACTGTATCATGCTCTTTCCCTCCCGCCCAGACACATACCACAAACTCCACTGTTACATGTTCTGCTTGCGATTGCTCTATTATTGACCTTTGACTTTCATTGAGGTCAACAGTCATGAGTTTAAGGAACTCGCTGATGCAGTAGCTTTTCTCCAGGGGCTATCAGCTCCAACATACGCTCTCTTTATGGATTCAGCAGTGGGCTGGAAAACCTGCACTGGTATTTTTTGAATTGGAGAGGTCAAAGGTCAGGTTTGTATGTGGAGAAGCCAGGAAGTTATTCTTGACTAAATGAGTGTTGGATTAAATTATTCATTTTTTTTTTCTTTTTTAAGAAAATATGTTTTCCCTGCTTCAATTTGAAAAAAAGAAACCAAAATGTTTTTCACCACAAAACATAAACTCTGACTTTTTAAGAGTCAGTAAAAGGCTTCCGTTTGCTGTATGTGCTGATACTTTGACTGGGAGTTTGTTTCTCCTGTAATATATATCAATATAAGACAAGAACAAGACTGTGTCAGCCTAACGCAAGTCTCTGTAACTTCTATTTAACCATGCCACTGTGGCCGCAGCTCAGAATCACACCAAAGCTTGAAATACACCTGAGAGTCCAGTGGGGCACCGAATGTCAGTGTGATGGTTGGAGTTACAGTATATAGACTTCTAAATTACTCAGCAGCTCTACAACAACACTTTTTTTCTGCTTCCGGCAGGTAGAGTTTGGTAATTGGCCCAAATTACCCAATTACTTCAACTTTTTCCATTTAACTCACAGCGAAGCTGTGGGGTTCGACCTTCGACTATATATGAAAATGTATGGAGCTTCCGAGTCTGACAAGTGAAGCCAATGTGGAAGTGCCATAAACTGCAATACCACCGAGGGCCACTAGGCATGGCTCAAAAAAGGCTCAGGCTCCATAGACTCCTGTTCAACTTCTCTCATGAGTCAATCATTTTTTCTCAGTCTTTATGGTCTCATTCTTAAAGCCAGTCATTGTTATCAGTTTTCTTAAATAATCCTGTCATTAATTAGATATTACAGTTCAAAAAGCAGTATGTTTGGAGTCGTGTCTGTTTGATTGACAGGCCTGCGGTGCAGTCAGATTTACACCATAGGTGGGCGGGGCATACTCGCTCTCCTTTGCTTCCAAATATGGTCACTGCTGACTCTGAACTAGCGGTCACCACACCATAAAACCGAACTCGAGACTTCAGAACAGCATTTCACAAACCAACGTGTGCAATCTGAATTTAATATAAATGTTTTTTATTGCATAAGAATTCAGTTTTTTATTAATAGAAAGAATGTAACATAAGTTGATAATGTAAGGTTTCAATTTCACAATGTAAAGTGACCTTAGATGATCTTGGACTGTTATAATTCAGCATTAACTAAATAAAACTGAACTGAATTGAACTCAATATGCTGTTTCCTCTTTCAAATGTCACGCTGTCATTCTTTGGGAGCAACTGCACTTCTCCAAATGCTAAATGTCATAAAGTCTGACTGACAATTAAGCGTCAGTGGCAGTCTGGGTTTTTCCTGTCACGAACCGGAGCTCGTGCTATCCATTACCTGTGTCCTCTTCAACCTTTGAGGACCGAGGGCCCATGTTCCTGTGTGAAAGGACATGGCTCCAGCATCGCGTGGCACATCCCTCTCTGTCTCTGCGGGGGCCTGCTGGGACCTCTTAGGTGACAGCGTCACTCGAGCTGAGGTTGAGGGCTTCCTCCGGCCGGCTGCTTGGCTGCCTGCCCGCCTGCCTGCCCCTCTTCCCCCCATGCTCGATGGACATTGATCCCCCAGCAGCGACATCGTGTCCCAGGGAGGGGTAAGCAGATCCACCTCGTTGCCTCCAACAATCATTCTGCCCCTGTAGGGACAGGTCGTGGTAAATTAATAGTGTGCTTGCAGCGACTAGATATTGTTAATGTATTTGCTATTGATGGAGTGAGATAACATGAGTAGCTTCAGCCTTACTTAACACAAAACATAAATCCTCCAAGGCCATTGAGGAGGAGCAGCACAGGCACTGAGGAATTTCCAGCTCCCAGCGAAGTTACAGCACAGAAGCATGAATTGAATTCATGAGTAATACCATAAGCACTATTAGAGGAAGTTTACGTATTGATCTGTATGTGATTTACACCATACAGCCAAAGTCAAGTATTACAAAAATTACAGTTTAGAAGATGTGGTTTTAATTTTGCTTTCCTGACAGTTGAGTGGCCAACAGCACTTTGTTGGCACAGACATTGTTTTTTTTCAGTTAAGAAACATTGGGAAATTAAGAAAGGCTGTGACCAAAGCGGAGATGTAGATGATCATTAATGCGTTTATTTCTCCTCTTTTAGACTACTGCAATGCTCTTTTCAGCTGTTTCAGTCAGTTCTCTTTGAATCGGCTTTAAACCGTCCAGAAAACAGCTGCTCACCTTTTAACCGGACATAACAAGAGATCGCACTTCACTCCAAATCTATCCTCACGTCACTGGCTTACAAAAAGTTCCTCCTTCATTTTGAAATTCTGTTGCTAACCTTTACTGTGTTCAGATCAAAGGCGAAACGAATGTTCGCCTCATGTTACTTGCGCAAGTAGGGTTGCTCAAGTTAAACATTTACAATTTGCGCGGACACAGATTTGCGTCCTTTCGCATCGCCCGCCGCGTATTCGCGGACATTCGTGTCTTTACATTGACTTTGTATGTAATCGCTCTGCAGGAGTAATTCGCTTTGCGTTTGGTCTGAACACAGCTTTAGAGCTCTCCATGGTCAAACCCCCCATTACATTGTTGATCTCCTACTTCCTGACATACTAAATTGCACACTTAAGTCCGCTGATCAAAAACTACTGGCCGTCCCTTGAACCGTTTTAAAACCCGGGGTGACCGAGCTTTTCAAACTGTTGCACTAAAGTTGTGGAGCGTTCTCCCTCCCGTCACTAAGATCTCTCGGTTGCTGCGACATTCTTTAGACAGTTAAAAACGTTTATATTATCACAGGCTTTTGGTTAGCCTGTAACCCTTTAACGGTTTATCTCTTCACTTGTGATTTCAATTTAAATTGTGATTTTATCTATTATTTTAACTGTTGTTGTGATTTTAACTGTTCAAAATCATGCTGTTTTGGGGCTGTTTTATTCATGTAAAGCACTTGGTGATTTTATATCTGTGAAAGGTGCGATACAAATAATCTTTACTTACTTACTTCCTTTGTATGAAAGACAATAATCCATTAAACCTTGTAATTCTCTGCTCAAAACCATGACAGTCGTCTGTTGTGTTGAATACATCAAAATGAATACATGCTCCAAAAAATTGGACTCTCTGTACGACTTCTTTATTCATTGCCAACATGATGCTTCAAAAACGTGATGTTATTGCCTCTTTAATGAGGCTCTGTTAGGTAATCACCTGTTAGCACCACTTAAACACCTATAAGACCCAGTTTTCACATCCCTGGTAGAAAAAATATCAAAGTCATTTATTTCCTGAAAGGTGCACTTTACCTAAAACCTGGGGCATAATCCACTTGATCTTTCGTAAGAGCTGTCACACTTCTACATATACACTGTCTAAGCCCACTTTGAAGTTCTGGATTTGACGGGCTTTGGTGTGCTGTAACATGACTTATAAGACAGATCTGCTTTAAATTTGCTCTGAGAGGAGAGAAAAAAAAATAGACCTCAGAGGATGTCCATCATTTAGCAGCATTATTCATACATTCAGTGCCTACAGAAGATCATCATACTAATTTGAAAGAACCAAGAACTGTTTTACAGCCTGAAATCAAAACCCATTTCAAATATGTTTTCTAGCTTTATTTACACTGTTTCTCTTTGAGCATTCAAGTCACTGTCATGGTTTTAGTATGTTTAGCTGTTTATTGGTCTGTTCCCTGTGTCCCTCCTGTGTCTCCTGCCAGCCACGCCCACCTCACATGTCCCCAATCTGCCCCACCTGCAGTCACTCTACAAACACCAGGCCAGTATACATCAACCCATTCTCCTTCCCAAGGCATCAAATACTGATGTTTTGTCACAACCGTTGGCGGCAAAGAGATACGCACAAATTACCCTTTGGTGTCTAAGACATGCGCACAAGGTACCGTATGTGTTACACATCATGATGAGCCAGGTCATGAAAGGTCCTGTGAAGAGGTACAGAGGGGGTGAAGACCTAGTCGGAAGGAGATTGAAGGTGGAACAAATCCAGGGCCTGGAAGAGTGGTGTTTGAGTCCATGATAAAGCTAAAAGCAACATGGATTTCTTTTAAGTAACCCAAATCATGACAGGCCAACAAGACATTAGTCTATGTTTGACACGTGAACAAATGTGACCGCTTTAAACCCCCAAGCAGTATCTGTCACCTACTTTAGCAGTAAGGCAGCAGTTTAATATAGAGAACTGCTACCTGTGTGTAGAAAAAAGTGTCGGTGGCGGCAAGAACAGTGTAAAAACTGATATTCGTGGTCTTTAGCATGAATAAAAGTCAGAAGCTGCCAGGCCTTAGACTCTTAAATGATCAGTATTCTAAGTGAAAATTAAAACTAATCAAACTTAGCTCTTGTTCTTAATGGAACTGAATGACTCCTGATAACCTTGACTCTTCTATTTTACTTTCTACTTACTTTTCTAGAGAACAAGACAAGAGAAGACAGAAGAAGCACGTGTACAATCACGGACTCAAACATATTGAAAATCAAAAGGTTGTGGCTGCATTATTGGTTTCTCTGCTGCATGGAAATACATACTGTTCCTTAACCTAACACCTGGTAACACACGGTTTTGGCCTGTTTCTAAGGTTGTGGAACCACAGGTGAGGCAAGTTAACAAACAATAGTCACTAATATTTGTTTCCATCAATTTGATTTGATGGAATGTTTCACAATAAAAGCCTTGTTTAAAAAAAAATGAAGGGTTTCTGCCCACTGCAATGCTAGGGAGCTTTTAATTTGAAACAGATACACAAATGGTTCAGTTTGTATCAACATGTGACACAGTGACTTTACCAGGGCAAATGGTAGCGGATCAAAACGAGGCTACAAGTTGACATCATGAATCAAACAGTACAAAGTAAATGATCCATTTGGTTTTATTGGCTCTCTTGCATAACATGAGATGGTTGGATCTTCAAGCACTTAAAAATGTAAGTGAATGTCAACTCAGTCAAGACAACTTTGAACATTTTATAATAATAATTTCCTCACTTAAGGAAAATAAGTGTCAGAGCGTTGTTCTGGTGTGCTCCAGCAGCACTACACTGTACACCTCTGCAGAAAATGTTGTACCAAAATACTTCTGACTCTACTGGAAGACAAATACATTTTAATCACATTTTGGCATCAACATGGGCCTAAACAATCCAGCAATGTAGACATTTCAGAGAATGTGTGCCGGGACTGGCTGGGTCTGTGTCACATGTGGTAAAGATGGATGAATTGTCAAAATGTAGAGAGTGAATCTGTGTCTATTGCATAAGATTCTTAATGCTGTGTTAATATCTGCAGGACTCACTGGTGAGCTGCTGTACCAGGAGAACTGGCCACCCACTCTCTAACACTGGTCTTTGGCATTTTATTCACCATTGGTTCACCAGAAAATAAAGCTTGTACACAATCAGTTACTTTTTTTTTTTTTTTTTTTTTTTGCTTGACAACTTTGCTTGGTTGCTAACGGGCCAAAAAAAGCCACAAAGTTCATTGAAAAGATGTGCAGAATTTGTTTGATGAGTCCTGCAAACCATTTATTGTTTGCCAAAGACTTAATCAACCAACAGAGGACATTAGATGAATGTGAATGGTGCAACAATCTTATTTTAGATTTCAGTTGTTCTCATTGGAATGAGCTGAAGTTAAAGCACAGGTTTTCCATTTAAAATTCTGGTGTGCAACTCTTGGCATTTGCAGTTTTAGACTGTGTCATTGTGATTTCTGTTCATGAAGCTCTTTGTTTCGAGCATTTTTTTTTAGTGTTGTATTATGCATATGTATGTTTTCTGACTTGAAATTAAATTTCCCTGTTGCTCACGCTTATATCAGGCTCAGTGTAAATTGTAAAACACGTTTGCATGCAATTAACTTGTTATCTTAAAATTAACATTTTGCTCACCTCTTATTTCACACTCTCAGATTAAAGTTATTCATTGTTTCATTCAATAATTTTTAGCAAGCCCAACATGACTGACAGATATTCTGTTTAGCAGCAAAACGACAAAGTTGTTCACAAAAACTCAAAGTGAAAAGTACTGTTCTAATATTAGTTTCTGGGTAAAAAAAAAAAAGAGTCTGATTACAACATTAGGGCAAACATGAAATAAAACAATCGATATTTTGGCAATGAGGTAGAGCTCGGTAAACGTGAATTACACATGCCCCCCTAACAAACATATTTTAAGCCCTCATAGCAGCATGACTTTCCAGCCTCCCCTCCCCAGTAAAACTACCCAGACACACATTTCACAGGAACTTTGAAATTACAGAGAGTCTGTATTGATTCTTGTATTTATCACTTCACAAAAATGTTCAAGTTTAAAAGCATAAAGGACCATTTGTTGCTGAAATAACCCCACATGCTTTAATTTGATTGGTATTTCTTTGTTTCTGTGACAATGTCAAGGTAGAGGGTCGAATCTGTGATTTAGCATCGCGCTTTCTAGCAAAATGTAATTGTCTTCATGCATTTTCATATTGGTATTCATGTTTTCTTGAAGATACTGTATGATCTCATGTTGATAATTACATTTAAGGTTACTTTATATATTTATTAATTAACATATATAGTTCTTGTGCATTGTCCTCATTGTGATCCTCTTTCTGCTGTGTTGTTGGTGCTTCTTCACTTTACATGGATCAAAACGGATGGTTTAAAAATCATAGAAATGTAATTTTTAAAACCATTTTTTGACCCAAAATGTTACTTGTTCTATTATTTAAAACTTAAAGTATTTTATAATTACTTTACAATGGTTTGAGAAATTAAATGTAACGACTTTATTGTATCATTGTAGGAGAAATCTAAAATTAAACTTACAATCTAAGAAAAGAAAAGGAAGCCAACATATATTATACATAAATATATATATATATATATATATATATTTATATATTTATATTTATATGCCTTCCATGTTTTCTCAGAGACAACATCTGGTTCAATTACTCCACAGAGCTTAACATGTTTGTGCTAACTATCTGAAAGCACATGACAACACATCTCTTTAACAGCGCAGTTGCTTATGAATCTATTCACATCTCGCAGAAGGCCCGACAAGGAGAGACTGTTCCAGTCGGCTGCACAGAGAAAATCAGTCTCTCTCATAATAGCTCTGGGCAATTTCAGACCACACAGAATGACAAGGGAATCAATTTCCCTGGTTAGGTTATAGATGGATTTTCTTCGCCCGCTCTTTTCATTTGAAATAACTGAGATATGTTATATGAATTATTAAGAAATCTTCCGCAGTGTTATATTATGAGGGCTAAACCAGTTTTTTGTTTTTTTTCTTAAAACTAATGAATATTGGTATTATTATACATTGAGAGAATTTTTAATTTGATTGTATTTGCATTTGGTGATCTTGCTTTACATTTTTTTGACCAAAGATTGGGTACTTAGAGTAATCTAGCTACACATCTGTGTGCTCTGAATATTAAACAGTGAATAAATGTCCTGTAATCCATCACAAGAGTTCACAGTAAACTTGGTTGTACTGCATATTGAAGGGGATGGTGGATCCAGCCTGACCTCATGTGGAGGATAAGGTACAAAGCAGTTCCCATAGAAGAGTAACAGAGGATTATGGTTTGCTTATTTTTCTGATTATGTCGTAACATAAAAGTTACTCTTAGTGTCCAATCTTTCTCAATATGTCATTAATAATGCTTTTAATCCTACATGTTTAAGAGATAAGTAGAAACATGCAGTGCACTTTGCTTGCTCACAAACACATGCAAAGGTAAAGATGAGAGTCATACTATCCATACTGATCTCCGATGTATGAAACATGAGAAACTAAAGTCGCTAATTAGCCTAATGAATGCAGTACATGTCAAATATGTCAGCAGGCATGTCGTCATTTAAACCACTGGTGGGATAAAAGTCCGTACCTTAAAACATTGAGACATTATTCCACAGCCACGAGACACATCAGCAGGTGAACGCTGGAAGCTACGAGGTGTTTGCCAAAGTGTATTTCATCCTGCTTGACATGTCAGGCTGAAGTAAATTTTGTGCGACTGCCAGCCAGTTATTGACAGACCACATAAGTGTGTCGGACTGGACTGACCATTTCCCTCAAGCACTGATTGAACCGAGCACTCTTGGAGGTTAAAGCAGAGTCGAGGCCGGCAATCTGGAGGAATATAAATCACTGTGCAGCCTCCGACAAAGTTTGAAAACATCAACATTTTCAGGACACTTGTTTTCCACAGTTGTCTCGCACACTTGTGAAATTTGAGTTAAGGGTGAATATAAGTATTTTAGATTCAAATTTTCATAATTTACCTCCAAAATGTAAAAAAAAAAAAAAGACCAGTGCCCAAAGTGATGTCTTCCAGTCATTAAATGTGTGACAGATATTTTAGTCTTAGCAATGGTTATTTTTTTTATTAACTGATTCATCATACATTCTCAATAAACCTTAAATCTTTTAAGTAGGCTATACAGGCTTTTAACATAATATTATAATAATATAATATAACTTTTTTTTATAAATAATCTTTTAAAATGAGTTTATCAATGTCAGAAAATATCAAACAATTCCCATTATAATATTCCAGGGTCCATTTGGTGTCTCCTCAGACGATAATCACATATAATCAGTAAATCACCACATTGAAGAAGCTGGAAATGGAAAATGTTTGACACCGTTGCTTAAAAACAAAAAGTACTGTAATTGTTAGTAAGAAATCAGCATAATTAGTATAGATATATACAGTATAAAATACAATGCAGAGTATTTGCCCAGATGGACATTCTGAATGCATCTCATATGGAAAAATACCCAACTGCACAAAAATACATTACATAGAAACAATGCCTTTCTTGACGACATATTCTTTTTTATTTTAAATAATAAAATTATACTTCAGTACCTACAACTGTGTTAATGAACTCCAGTATTTCCATTTGCTGATACTTTATACTTCACATTTACCCAGTTACAACGACATGAGGGCTGTATCTAACAATAGAGTCAAATCATATACACAAAACAGCATATGGCATCACACAACAACATATTAAGAGCTTGATTGTCATCTGTCACAACAAAATTACTGCCAAGTCCTGCCAATAATTATCAATATAAAAGTAGTGAAATGACCAAATGTAGCCTGCAGCAAACAACAACTGAGACAAACAACAACACGATTCAAATTAGCTCCACTGCAAATGACCAGAACATTAAAGGTGATGTTGACCTTCGTTAACAAAAGAATCCAACACAGCTCTTCTGTTCTGCATCATGATGTAATAATACATGTCTCTGTGTTGATTTGTACTTGGTTAATATTTAGAATTCAGGCTTTTACTCTGACATGTATGAGTCTATGATGCATTTAGGATCTAAATACCTTCTTCTTTTTTCTCCGCCCCTGCTGTTCAAACCCAGCTGGAGCTTTCGGCTCTTTTTGACTCTTGTCGAGCATTTGACTTTTACACACGAGACCGCTGCAGTCAAGAGGAAAACGCGTTTTATGACCGGCGTGAATGTCAAGTGTAAAACCTAAACGCAATCCCCCCCCCCTCTCCCCCCCCCCTCCTCCCCCCCCCCCCCCCCTCCCTCTCCCGTCTGTCCGGGCTCGCGGTGGGCGGGGCTCTGTTGCCATGACAATGACGTCAATGTTGGTGTCGAGTAACCAAAGGTCAAAATAAAGACAAGTGAATGAAAACGGAAGGAAACTTACGGAGTGGAGACGGAGCACGGCCGAAAAACCTGCTCGAACTTCAAGCCGCTCCACCGCGGCCGGGACGTTGACGCGGTCCCCGTCTGGGAATAACGACGTTTTTTAATTTCGCCGGTAAGGGAACACGTCAAGCGGCGGGGAGGGTTACAGGGTCACAGGCGAGCTAACGAGCAGCTAGCTGTGTCAGCGAGCTAGCCGCAGCCTCGGTCGTTGTTGGCTAGCAGCAGCTCGTGCTAACACGTCCCACGTTACGCTGCCGACCGGACAGACGAAGTTAGGGTCACCGGTTCACCGGGTCACCGGGTCACCGGTTCGCTTGCGACACCGGTGACCTCGCGGCAGTCAGCGCTTGTCACTGAAGGCTATGTTGCTATTTAAGTTAGCTTTTTTGTTGTTGTTGTTGTTGTTGTTCCTGTGTTGCAGTCGAGCCAGGTAGGACACAGGTAGGACACAGGTAGGACACAGGTAGGACACAGGTAGGACACAGGTAGGACACAGGTAGGACACAGGTAGGACACAGGTAGGACACAGGTAGGACACAGGTAGGACACAGGTAGGTGGCCTTGCGACAGCTGAGAGGTAACTTCACTGTGGGGGGACATCATGACTGGGGGGGACATCATGACTAGGGGGACATCATGACTGGGGGGCATCATGACTGGGGGGGGACATCATGACTGGGGGGGGACATCATGACTGGGGGGAGGGCATCATGACTGGGGGGGACATCATGACTGGGGGGGACATCATGACTAGGGGGGACATCATGACTGGGGGGGACATCATGACTAGGGGGACATCATGACTGGGGGGGACATCATGACTGGGGGGGGACATCATGACTAGGGGGACATCATGACTGGGGGGGACATCATGACTGGGGGGACATCATGATGCCTCACCTTCTGCTGTCATTTAACGCGACGCGGCAAAGCTCGCTGGTTAATCTCTCAAAGCAGCGAGTTGAGACACACAAGGTTGTTTTTGATGGAGTCGTGAATCCCAGGAGCGAGGTGAAACCTTTTA
Organism: Brachyistius frenatus; assembly: GCF_029030835.1. Classification (NCBI taxonomy): domain Eukaryota; kingdom Metazoa; phylum Chordata; class Actinopteri; family Embiotocidae; genus Brachyistius; species Brachyistius frenatus. The sequence continues at coordinate 1,089,284 of NW_027210645.1, forward strand.
GACTTCAGACAGCTGGATATCTTCCACCCTTGTCGTTGAACACGGCCTCAGCCGCACTGTAACCGAGATGAAGTCAGGGGGGGGGACTCCTCTTCTTCTTCTTCTGAAGTTTAGTTTGCATTTATTTGTTCGATTGTTTTTTAGTCAAATTAAAGACCGTAAACAGGAATACAATCGGTGCAGGATGTCCTGTAGACATCACACAGAGGGGACCAGGCTGGCTGGTGTCCTGGTCCCGGACACGTCTTCACGGTGTTCCTCCTTATTATGCAGGTGACATCAGTAAAAAAACAACAACAACAACAACAAAAAAAAGCGTTGTTTTCCACAACTGTCTCATACAATTGTGAATATCAGAATTAGGGCTGCAGAGAAGTAGTTTTATTTGTCAGTGATCTAATGATTAGAATTTGAATTGTTTACATCCAAAATGTAAAAAAACAAAACAACCTGAGCCCAAAGTGATGTTTTCCAAATGAATTGTGTGACAGATAATATTATATATATTTTTATTAGCAATATGTACCATAGTTTTGATATATTAGATAATGAATTAACTATATATACAAAATATACTTCTAATCCTTTGGATACCCATAATATAATATAATATGATATATAATATAATATAACACATGTTATGATATAATACACACATTTCCATTATAATTTCCCAGGGTCCAAATAGTATCTTCTAATCCACTGATCAAAACTTCAATGATAATTGCTTATAAGAGAGAAAAGTTGCAAATTATCAAAATGACTTTGATGATTAATAAATGATCAGAATTGTTAGAATACAACATACATACAGTATACTGGAGGGTTTTAGTAAAAAATAAGCTTTTAAGTGGACGTTCATGCTTGTTTTACTTCTAGTTGCTGTGGATTGCAGTTATCAGTCTCAGACAGGTTTGTTATGTCGTTTTTCAGGTGAGGTTAAATCAGGACTTCTTTAAAGAGGGTCTTATTATGCATGTCACAGTTCTCATGCAACATGGGGAGGAAGAAAGATCTCCGAAGATGAAAAACGTAAAATAGTGTAATGTCGTGCAAGAGGCATGACGATAATTTGTATTTCATGAAAACTCGGGAGATCATTGAACAGTAAAAAGATTTGTGAGTGACTCAGAGGGAAGACGAGTTCAGTCAGATAAAGGCTCTTTAAAGAAAGTTTCTGGGAGACAAATGAACAATATTGAAACGGCAGCTGTAAGAAAGAGAGAAAAAAAAAGCAACTAACAAGTGAATAGAACTGCTGAGTTGCGTTTTGGCCAACTGTAAACAATGCTCACTAAGACACCTGTTTTCTGTTGGCTCGGAAATATATAAGGAAAACAAAGTTTTATTCTTTGAAGAATGCCGCTACCTTGTTTTAATAAGACCGCGACGTCAGGAAGGAGTTACGGGGAGTGATGATCCGGGCTGAGATGGCCGACTTTTAACATCCTCGAGTGTGTCAAATTGACCTCCACACGGTCTGTAGAACATCCTCGACTCCCTGGTTGCTACGGCATAAAAGAAGAAAATGGTGCAGTCATATTCCTCTCCTGACCTCAACCCTACGGACGACCTCTGGAGCATCCTTAAAGGAAAGATTCATAAGAGTGGGCGGCAGCGTACCTCGAAACAGCTGCTCTGGGAGGCAGAAACACACACACACACACACACACACACACACACACAAGTTTAGGATATGAGTTTTTAAAGTGATGTATAAGAAGGACTCATTTATTGATATGTAGATTGACCAGTGAATTTAATTTAATGTTTGGAAGACTTAAATTCCTGCAGCAGATTTACTTGTTTTAATCCACACGCAAAAAAATAAATTCTTAACTGTACTGTAAACTGTAAAAAAATAATGTCATCTGCATAATAATGTGGAACAAGTAACACCTGCTAGTAAACAGCCAGGGCATCACAATTTAGGAAAATACGAGGTCTTAATAGTTGAACTCCTGCTCAGTTTACAAAATTGTGACTTTGTCTCTGGTTGTGTACGTTGCAGTGTCACCTGTGACCGAGGTTACGACTGAACTTCGGTGGTTTGGGGCTGTAAACATCCCCGACTGGAAGCTGTCTGTCCACAGAGCTTTCAGTCTGATGTTTGCTGCTGCCGACTGCCACCGGCTGCACAGACACGCAGGAGCCAGGTAAATGTTCATTCATCTGAAGTGACGTCTTAAAGTCCAAACTTAATCCCACCCACAATCCCCGTAGACCCGCCTACTCTGCCTCTGATTGGGTAGTGCTGGTCGCCTTCCTCGGTTCGGTTTAGGCCCGAGGAGGGAGTCGGAGGAAGAGGCGGATCTTTACAGGATAACGGTGGGAAACAAAATAACATAGTGGCCCGCATCCTCCATAACAGTTGTCCAGGCTCAGTTTATGTAAACATCCTACACTCAGCTGTAATCAGCTGCCGCGGAGGCTGAGGGAAGGTTGTTTACTTGCACTGGCTGGGAGTGACACCTAGACAAACAGCCCGTGACGCCTGCATTCACATCAAGGTCAAACATCAGCGACTGCTGCTCGCGCTCTATTCGTGGATTGATAAATAAAAAAATAATCAGGATGTTGTTATGTGATTGTTATGTAACGTGTAAACCCATCTGGCCTTTTCAGTCAGACAAATTACTTCAAGACATCATCTTTGTCTTTTCTGACAAATGATTCCTCAGTATAAATGATGTTATTAATGGAAATAATCAGTCAGATTAATGATAAATGAAATTAATACACAACATGTATACACTGACTGGTGTGATGCTGTTTTGTTTGTGTGTGTGTGTGTGTGTGTGTGTGTGTGTGTGTGTGTGTGTGTGTGTGTGTGTGTGTGTGTGTGTGTGTGTGTGTGTGTGTGTTGTTTTTCCCCCCTCAGGCTAGTTAGGCTGGCCAGTTAGCTAAAGTAAGAAGTTGGCTGTTGGTCAATGTTTATACTGGCATGAAAACCACACAAGCCGGCTTAAAGATGTGATGTAATCATTAGTATATTTTTGTTCATTGTTGGATAGAAGGTGAATGGTGAAAAAAAAACACCAAAAAAACATGTCTGTTAATGGAGGAACAGGTTGGACGTGACGTAAATTGAGTACAAGCTATAAGAGAGAAGTTAGAGGGAGCTGCATTTCATCAGATTTCTGCTTCCTGCCTCTACATTGACCTCTGAAACAGATTTCTATAAATAGAGGCTTTGGTCCATGGCTGACTGGAACAGTCTGATTTCTCTTTTCATCCATTAAACAGCAAATGCAGGAAGGTTTTTCAGGAAATAAGGTTGTTTATTTTTTTATCACAAATATGTAATGTTACTGTAATGAAAACTAAAGTGGTGACTGTAGATTTGGACAGTATTGTGGCTGCAATGGCAAAGCATTAATACCTAAAGGTTTTTAAACTTCATTATTGGACTTATCAGGTAGGTGTTTGAGTTGTTTTCAAAGATTCAAAACTTCATGTTTTGCATGCATGTAAGTGACATGAAAAATGTTCAAATTAATCAAATTGACAATCTGAATGAATAATTCTATTTTCTTCAGAGTAATAATGAGCTATAGACATGTTCGTATACATTTATTGGGGAACCCTGAAATTGTCAGTGGGCTTGTTGGCTGTAAGGCGAGAAGACTGGAACATGCAGTCATTCACCACTAGATGTCAGACTTGTGCTGCTGTTCAACTGTATTTAAACAACTCGCTGTAACTGGTTAGTTCAGCCACTGGGGGGCGCCTTGGTCCTTTGTTTTCCGATCACTCCTGCCTCAGATCTGTAAAGGTCTAAAACAGGGGTCTCAAACTTTATTTACTTGGGGGCCGCTGGAGGCAGAGTCTGGGTGAGGCTGGGCCGCATCGGGTATTCCACAAGAAAAGCTTTGTTAAAAAAATTCCAATCTTCTCAAATGTCTTTATTTTTTTATTTTTTTAACACAAAATAAGATGAAAAAATAAATAAACAAATTAAGAATTAATAAGTAAATAAATCAGTAATAAATAAAATAATAATAATTAGATTTCTCTAGTCAGCAACTATGTGTGGTTTCTTCAGTCTTCTATATCTGCTGTATTCAGATTTAAACGTCTTTATTAACAGTTCTTTAACCTCAATGGGTTCTTCTGAACATGAATGGTCCTGAACATGAATGGAACATTGAAGAACATGAACTGTTCTTCTGAACATGGCTTCTCTTGCCTACTCCTTGCTGCTAGAGACCTGGCAGCGCTTCCTCTCGCACAGCATCCCTGGTATTTTGCATACTCCTCAGCATGTCTAGTTGTGTAATGACGTTTCAGATTGTATTCCTTGTGCACCGCAACTTTCTCTGTGCAAATAAGACACGTCGGGGTGCCCCTGTGCTCAACAAAGAAATATTGCATCTCCCACTTTCCCTGGGATTGTCTGCTCATCAACGACCTTTCTCTTCACTGCAGGCTTTGAAAAAGACATGTTTGGGGCTGTGGGATATATTTTAATTCCACTTGGTGTCACTGTCGTGTTTATGACATCATCTAGAAATATATGTCGTGTTCATCGTGTGAGGCAATGCAAATAACAAAATAATGACCCCCAAATAACGGTGCGACCCTATAATTGGTCCGGGTTATCGGGGACTGTTATTGCCGACGGACAGGTGTCGGTATGTGACTGCAGACCACGTTAGGCTACATTATTTCCTTTCTTTTATCTCGCCGCATACGCATCACTTTGATTTATTTTGTCAGAGAGAGACATATATACGTATAATGTCCCGCTGGGCAGCAACTTAAAAAACTTATTTTTGGAAGTGTTGTGAACGCAGCGTGCTGGGACGGATGTCCACGTTTTCCTGATAGAAACGAGGCAGCCAGCCAGGCCCGGAAGAAAACTCTCCATGGCAACGCTGCTGTCACTTTCACTCATTGAGAAATGTTTCTGCTTGCATCAAGCCCGGTCGATGTCCCGCCCCCGAGATCCATATACCCCACCGTGATTGGTCGGTTCGTTCAGCTCCGCACACAACACTGGAAAGTGCCATTCATATAAAACTCGCGGGCCGCACTAACATTAAACTTTCATGTTAAGGTGGGGGCCACAAAATATCGTCTCGCGGGCCGCAATTGGCCCGCGGGCCGCGAGTTTGAGACCCCTGGTCTAAAAAGTCACGTACATTTTTTTCAGCAAAAACTGCTGTTTCAATATGTCTGCTCTTGTAAGGCCTGAATTTTAAGTGACTGAAATGACTAAACCAACACACAATATTTATTTTTCTGTTTATTTAATGTCAACACTATATTATAAGCCTAATCATAGTTTATTAATACACCTTATAAAAAAGAATATGCATTTGTTACCTTAGAATATTGAAACATTTCAATAAGAATTACATTTCTGTTTGTCTTTTGATGTTAATAATAACAATACCTTTATTTCTGTAATGTTTTTAAAAACAAGCTACAAAGCACTTTACATACTGTATATTAAAAAACAATAAGAAACAGTTAATAAAATATGATAAAATGCAACGCAAGATAAAACAAACAGTAAAATAGATCAAATAAACAGTCAAAATCAATAATAGTGAAATCAATATAAAGCAAATCTACAATAGTCAGCTTTTAAAAGTAACTGAAAGAAGACAGTGTTTTAGCTTCCCTGATCTCTTCCGGCAGGACAGTCCACAACCGAGGGACCCAAAGAAAAGAAGGCCAAGTCACCTTTAGTTTTAAGGTTTGACTGAAGAATGGCCAGCGGTCTATCAGAGGATCTGGGGTTGCATTAGGGGTTGTAGGAGGTCAGCTCTATATTCTGAAACAAACCCTCTACGAGCCTTAATAGTAATCAGTAATTTTAAAAACCTATTCTTAAATGGACTTGGAGCCAGTGAAGTGGTTTTAAACCGGAGAGCTAGTCTCTCTCCTACTGGACCTGGTTATGAGTCTGGCTGCGGCATTTTGCATGTTTAGGTTTTATTTATGAGGCAAAAACAAAGTGAATTGCAATATTCTTATATCACATCTTTAAGTTGTTTTTTTTTAAACAAATGTTGTAAAGGGCAGATATAACTTAAATAACTGAAATACACACAGAAATTACTGACAGTAACAAGTACCAATAATCAAAACTGGCAGATGCACTGAGATGATGACATTGAAAGAGCGACAGTTAAACCTCAAATGTGGAAAATGACCTGGAAATAGTGAGAAATCTGACGTGACAGCTTCATCCAGCTGTTTTTACACAGATGAGTTGAATCAGTTTTATGCAAAACATCGGTCAGCTCATCAGGTGATTATGTGATGATTGTTACAGGCATAGCCACATTGATAATGAAGACTGCCTTACTCCTCTGCTAAACTCAGCCATAAATATGTATTCATGTGGTGGAACTAATGCATTTCTTGAATTAGTCAGCCTCAAAATTGAGTTTTCAAGTTTGAAGAAACAGGAAAAAAATAGCTAAATTAGCTGAAGCTCAGTCTAACAGCAGGCCTTCACTGTGTTGCCGTTTGCTTTTTACTGCTGTTCCCAAGGATATTTGCACAATAGTTACCTGTCCACCACACCCACTTCACCTGCTTTTTAACCGTCTACCAACTCCAGTTCAGTTCCTGGTTCTAGATCCTGTATTTGTTGTTTGATCTTTTCATCCACCCATCTGCCTGTTGCTGGAAGCCCTGTCAACCAGCCTGTATCTCTGTGCAGTAAAACTGTCTCTGCCTGCCTGCTGGTTTTGTTTGGATTGAGGTCCTCCCGGTTTTCCTGACACAAGCTGACATAAAGTACTAATACTGTGTATTATACCTTCAGGGCACAGGTATTCTGACAGTCCTGACTCTGGCAATTATTTTTCAGTGACATTAAAAGTTTCAGATTAGTTGTTAAGCTGTGGTAGCATGACTTGAACAAGAAAAAACATGAATCCTATTAACTTCCGGCTTGGTAATAATACTGTTGGTAGCTCTCTGTTGTTGGCACTTAATCCTTTTTGTCCATTCCATACCAGCTTGTCCCGTGCAGAAGAGCAGTACCCATTCATACACGCTCTGAAAGCCAGCCTCTTCTGGTCATTTGAAGAACTGCAGTTTTTGGCACTTTTGCATTGACTTCATTTTTCAGCCTCGCAGGTTGCCACATCAATGCCATTAGCTTACTTTTCTCTGTCCACCAGCTGATTGACATCTTTTGGCTTTAATGAAATAATTCACAATATTTTTCCTGGATTTCTATGTATAAGATTTGGTTGACTTGCATTAACATGTTAGGCCAAGATAATGAACCCTCATTTATCCGATGCACTGCTAAATCTGTCACTTTACCTCAAATCACCAGTTAAGCATTGGCCTTTATCACAGCAGATATTGTGACCTATCAAAGAAGGAAAAGCAACATTGAAACCAATTACATTAATAATGCTCAGTTCCCATTAAGTGTTCCAGTAAGCCATGATGACAAATCTGTCAGGGCTATGGTCGTATGCTCTTATTTTTTTCATACTTGCATTGCTTTATTTTACGAAATACCAAAGGCAAGAAGGCATACATGAGAAAATTGCATGACTTTTCAGGAGGAATGAAGCATTGTTTCAATGAGCTGTTAAGAGTACCAAGAAATTCCTCCATGACAGTGTAATATCATTATTTTTAAGCAATAGTTCATTACATTACATTTCATTTCATTTAGCTGACGCTTTTATCCAAAGCGACTTACAATAAGTGCATTTCAACCATGAGGGTACAAAACCCAGAACAACAAGAATCAAGAAAATACAATTTCTTCCAGAAAGCCAAACTACAAAGTTCTATCAGTAAGTTCTATTTTAAGTTCTACTAAAGTTCTACTGTTCAAGGTAAAGTCTGAAGAGGTGTGTTTTTAGTTTGCGGTGGAAGATGTCCAGAGTTTCCGCTGTCCTGATGTCGGTGGGGAACTCATTCCACCATTTAGGAGCCGGGACAGAAAACAGTCGTGATTTAGTTGAGTGTTTAGCTCAGTGAGGAGCAACAAGCCGATTGGTGGAAGCAGAGCGGAGGGAGCGGACTGGGGTGTAAGGTTGGACCATGTCCTGGATGTAGACTGGACCTGATCTGTTCACAGCACAGTACGCAAGTACCAATGTTTGGAAACGGATGCAGGCAGCTACTGGTAACCAGTGAAGGGAGGAGGAGGAGGAGGAGGAAGAGGAGGAAGAGGAGGAGGAGGAGTGAATTTAGGAGGTTAAAGACCAGTCGAGCTGCGGCATTCTGGATGAGCTGCAGAGGTCGGATGGCACTAACAGGTAGACCTGCCAGGAGGGAGTTACAGTAGTCTAGACGTGAGATGACCAGAACCTGGACCAGAACCTGGACCAGAACCTGGACCAGAACCTGGACCAGAACCTGCACCTCCTTCTGAGTGAGAAGAGGACGTATTCTCCTGATGTTGTGCAGCATGTATCTACAGGAACGTGTCATTGCAGTGATGTTGGCAGTAAGAGAGAGTTGACTGTCGAGTGTCTCCGAGGTTCTTAGCAGTCAGGGTCGGGGATAACAGAGTTGTCCAAGGTAGTAGTCAGGTCGAGGGTGGGAGAGTCTTTCCCTGGAAGGAAGAGCAGTTCGGTCTTGTGGAGGTTGATTTTCAGGTGGTGTGAGGACATCCACTGAGAGATGTCAGTCAGACAGGCAGAGATTCGTGCTGCTACCCGTGTTTCAGATCGGGGAAAAGAGAGGATCAGTTGGGTGTCATCAGCATAGCAGTGGTAGGAAAAGACATGTGAGTGAATGACAGAGCAGAGAGAGTTGGTGTAGAGAGAGAAGAGGAGGGGACCCAGGACGGAGCCTTGAGGGACACCAGTAGTGAGAGGACAAGGTTCAGAGGCTGATCCTCTCCAAGTTACCCGGTAAGTGCGGTCGTTGAGGTAGGATGAGAACAGGGGGAGAGCAGAGCTGAGACACCGAGGTCCTGAAGGAGGAAAGAAGGATCTGGTGGTTCACTGTGTCCAATGCAGCAGAAGGTCTAGAAGGATCAGGACAGAGGACAGAGAGGCTGCTCTAGCAGTGTGAAGAGGACAGAAGGAGGACCGTCTCTGTTGAGTGGTCTGTTGAAACCAGACTGGTCAAGAGGGTCAAGAAGGTTATTATGGTGGAGATAGGAGGAGAGTTGGTTAAAGATAGCTCGCTCCAGAGTTTTGGACAGAAAAGGAAGAAGAGAGACGGGTCTGTAGTTGTTTACATCAGACGGGTTGAGGGGGGGGTTCTTCAGGAGAGGGTTCACTCTCTCCTTCAGAGAGTTCAGGAAACAGCCAGTTGACAGAGAAGTGTTGATGAAATGGGAGAGAAAAGGAAGAAGGTCAGGAGCAATAGACTGGAGAATGTGAGATGGGATGGGGTCAAGGGGGCAGGTGGTTGGGCGGGCAGAGGTTACCAAGGTGACAACTTGATTGGGAGACAGGGGGGTGAAAGAGGAAAGCGAAGGGGATGAAGATGAAGATGATGGATGTGGTGGCGGGGTGTGGTTAGCTCAGCTGCAGGGGGTAGAGAGTGGGAGGAGTGATTCAGGGAACGGTGCCGGGCAGGTGTAATGAACTCAGCTGAGCCGAATATGGATTGATGAGCACAGCTGAGCTGGATGTGGACTGATGAGCTCTCCCCTATAAAGGGAGCAGGGAGAAGGAGGAGGAGAGAGGAAGTGGTTACACGAGTGCATGGTGTATGGGCCGGGCAAATAAAAGCATTTTACACCTGAACGTACGACTGAGCGTGTCATCTGTGTCCAGGAGAGACCCCGGTAGCACCAAGCTTGCTACAATGGACATGTAGTTACAGAAGCTGGGTTTGAAATTGAGGAGTGTATATCATCTATCTTTTTAGAGAGGATGATGAGAGAGGAGGGAGAGAGGAGGGAGAGAGGGAGCGAATGTTGCGACAGACAGGTACAGAGTCTGTTGATGTGGGAGGGTTGTCGGTTTGAGAGAGTGGGAGAGTGTAAGAGATATACCAAGAAACTCCTCCATGACAGTGTAATATCATTATTTTTAAGCAATAGTTCATTAGTCACCATTCAGCGCCCTGTCATTTATTTTCAATGTCACAGGTGTATAAATAACTGTCCTGGGGATATGTAGTATCTGTGCATGTCCAGGCAACACTGAAAAATGAGGGAGAACTAGTTGTTGTGTTACTCCGAAGTTATTAACAGTCAGTTAGTCTCATCATTGACAACGTACCTCTGGTACATCATAATACTGTCACACCTAAAGGCAAATTAATTTCCCACCTGTGAATGCAGACCTGTTTTTTTGGTTGTTGAAGGTAGAGATCCGTGAACAAGGTTTGTCTTGTAAACCTTTGGCAGAATTGATCTGTATCTGACTCTAGATCCCTGTGCCAACAGTGCGTTCTTGAAGGCAAAACAGGTATATCCAACCCACATGTCCCTTCTCTGTAATCAATCCGTGTTTGTGTCCAGCAGTGTTTTTCTACCCCGGGGCACACATGACCGTTCTCAACTGGAATCCACGGTCCATATGTGCAGATGACCAATGATGGATGTATATGCTGAGCGCCCCGAGGGGTGGAGAAGAGGGCGCCTCCTGACGTGGATATAAGGCCGCTCTCCTCACAAGGAGGGGGTCAGACTTTCTGGACTCTCCGCGAGTGTAGAAACTCTCTCCAAAACTATTCAGCTGAATAAGTGTCCTGTGACTCTGTTTGTACCTGATGTACTCGCTTGGCTCATGTTTGACGATTTGTATGCTTTTCTGATTTTCCATATTTCATCTTGTAATAAATAGTCAAACGACAGTGAGCTTGAGATGCTTTTGATTTCTCACAAGGAAAGACATACATTTCCACCACAAAAATGCCTGGTGTCAGGATCTCTGTCTGTCCCTGTTTGTCATTTTGTGTTTTACATGATCATCATTAGTGTGCTCTGCCTTTATTTGCTTGTGATACCAGATCCTCATCTGTCACTTGGCCATTATTTACATGTTTAGAATTTGTGGTAACCAAGACCAATAGATCTTGTTCAAACAATGTTTAACACTATCGCTCATCATAAACTGATTGAGCAAACCAATTTTTTTAGAGACTTGGGATATGAATGGACATGAAAAAATACCTCTACAAAATGGTATAAAGTTCAAAACTATTTAAATATTTACTTAGGATTGTCACGACACTGGATAAGTGACTCTCCAGTAACACAACAATTCAGTGACACGTTGTTATTACAGATTCCAACCCTTCACTAATCCTCTCCCCTGGCAGTTTGCGCTGCTGCATCTCAGTTAGTTGCATCACCAAATCATACAGGTTCTTTCTCACCTCACCTGCCTGCATTATATTTCAACTGTTGCCAGGTAAGAGAAAACATATTTGAACACATTGGGATTGACTTCAAAAACTGTGACAAAATGATTTGTTTTGGTTGAGTGTATATTGGAAAATATGTGTTCTGTATCTTGATCAAGGCAGAAAATAATTCAGTTGTGCTGTTGTAGTTAGACTTATTGTTAATGTACTGTAACATGTGTGACATTAACTTTTCGATGGAAAAAACAAATGGAGGTATACTTCAAAAACAATAGTTTTCTGTTTATTAATTGATTTAAGTCCTAATTTCATGGCTGTAATACTTAGAGCACCTCACAATTACTTTTGTGACCCCTTTTCCTTGTTAAACAATTAAAGTATACATTTTTTGTTATATATCTGTTTTTTAAATAAACAAGGCTTATTGCGTTGTGTTTCCATGTTTCCTCTGTCATTAACTGGTTTACGTTGTTCTTCCTCAGAGATTATTTTGGTCTCTGTGGAGACAATTTGAATAACACTTGGAACAACCTCTACACAACAGTGAAACTAGCACTACAGTAAATACAATACTTTTATTTGAATACAATAGGAACAACCCAAGCAATGTTTTTCATTCTGCTCCTTATGGTGCTGTTTTAATTATCTCCTTACTGAAGGCAGCTCTAAATAACAGGTTTGGTTCCTGATATAAACTGAAAATGAAGTGATGGTTTACACTTCTAAATGGCAGATGTGTATGAAAGTTTCCATGAAGTTAATGTTACTTTTAAATCAGGATCAGATTGATATTTTTAATAGGGTGTGTTTTATGAATCTAATTAATGAATGATGTTTTTTGTACTGCTATTACTATGGTAAACTACACAATTTGTTTTGCTGTAGGCTTATTCATGAAACATTTTCCACATTCATGAATTTGCTCACCTGATTATTTCACCACTAATTGTGTCCACAGATTGGATCTGTTCTTCATTCAAGATGCGTCACAAATTCAGAGCCAGGATTCTCATTTCCCTTCTCCTGTGCATCCCAGCATTTGCTGTTTTTTTTACCTCTTCATGGAATTTATCTGTGCATTCCCTTTTCCCTCGGGAGTCAAGACTTTGTGCCTGCGACAAATGTCTACGAGAGAGTACTCCATGCGTAGCAGAGATTATCGAATCATCTCCTGAGCCTTTCATGTCAAGAGACACTACCACCACAGAGGATGAATTCAACTGGTGGTCGGTAAATATCCCCTTTACCCTAAAATATACAGCACAGGTGTTCTGCTTGTGTTGCACTCTTTGGGTGCTATTTTCATCCGCCTACGCACTGCGCCAAAAGCACAAGGTGTGGCCAACTTGTTTAGTATCTTGGTAAACACTGATGGAAGCACATCAGTGGCGCAGTAGATAGCGCGATAGTAGACAGAATAGATGGAAGGTGTGTTCCAGTCAACTCCAATCAAATCAGCTCTTGTCAATCCCTTTCAAATCACTGTGACATGGCGCATTGTTTCATAATGGATGAAGAAAGAGTAGACTTGCAAAAAAACTTGCATCTTGTAGATGCCAAACACTGGCATCAATTATATGTCAAAGTGAAGAAAGAACACTCATCCAATATAGGGAAATCAGGTGCTGGAAGAATGTTGAGGAGTGAGCAGAAGTAAATAAAGCACATTTAAAGCTCCCAAAACAATTCATTTATTAACAAAACTGATGAAGAGCAATTCGCTCCAAACGTCACTGATGTTGTGGTATTAATAAATAAAGTGCATCGGAAGCTTTGAGTGTGAATAATTTACTTTACAATCATTAATTAAATGACCCAAATTGCCGGTTGTAAATTGCCCATCTTTTGTTTATTAATGACACAGTGTCACACTCCGCGGTCTTGCACAGCTGGCTGGATTACTAAACCAGATCAGTGGGTTAGAAGGCTTTCGAATTGAAACCCCATTTTGTGTTATTTAATTGCAATTAATTTGCACTTAACCTGTGAGCCTTTTAAAATGTAATGCCTGAAATTGACTGCTGCACCATGACCTGATTCACATGCACTTAATTAAGAGTCAGATTTTTTTTTTTTTTTTTTTAGATGATTAATTGAATTGGAAAGTTGCATTGACAAAATCTTGTTTTAGTTATCTCTGCAAGTGGACATCCACAAAACCTCTGTGATTTTGGATGTGTCTGTTCATGTGCGCTCGGCCCAGTGGAGCCACAAAAGTAGCCCACAATTTCACCTCAAAATTAAAACTAAAATTGCATTGCGTAAGGGCATCTTTGCCGACACATCTCTTGCTGCACCGTTCCAACCAGCTCGGCAAAACCAGGTTCACGTTGAGCCTTGAAAATTGCAAACCGGTGCAGGCATGGAAAAAATAGGGCCCTTAATTGTTATAGACATTGTGACCATTTGGCCACAACCTTTTTTTTATTTAATTTTTAATTTTTTTTATTTATTACTTTCTTAAGAGGCTCCTTCATGATTATATTGGATTTCATGTGAGTGCTTTACATCTAAAACCTGCTACGTAACACTCTTTTTCTGTCATGTGTGTCAGACCCTACAGGGCAACAGGGCAAACTTCTCTGTCTTCAGTGAAACACTGGAAAGCCTGTTTCAGAAAATACAACCCATTTCAGGTGTTACCAATTTCAGCTCCGACCGCTGCAAGACCTGTGCTGTGGTGGGAAACTCTGGTAATTTGAAGGGATCACATTATGGACCTCTGATAGATTCTCATGATTTCGTAATAAGGTAAATCATCATATAGTTCAAATTTTATTTTTATTGCTGGGTAATATCAACATTACTCTATCCTTCCTTAAAATACAAACATTATTGTCAGTCATTTTCGAAAATCTACTTTGAACAATGGTGTTGACGCTAAGACAAATTCAGAAAAATGCTCTGATGTGGATTCACAAAAACTTCTAAAGGCCAATTTATGGTTTCAATGTGTGTGACCAATGTAGGTTTTGAATGACACTGCAAATGTGCCTGTGGTTCCGTTCAGACTAAAATCTGGTTACGCTTTGCTCAGCCACGTAGACGCAAGCCAGAGTCGGCTGCCTTCTCGTTCAGTGGCTATGTTCACACAGCACGAGATTTCGGAAGAATTGGAAACGTCTCACCATGTTTAGGCGGCATTAGTGGAAAGGTGGCTAAAATCAAAGCATTACCAAATTGTGGCAGCAACTAATTATGTTATGAGGTGGCAGGATAGGACTCGATAGCAGACACAGAGGTGTAGACGGTGGCAATACAACGTGATGTTTTATTGGAACAGGAGTTGTAGATAGGCTGTGCAGGCAGAGGAAGACCGAGTGCAGGACCAGAGTTGATATACTCCCAAGAGGTGATCAACTTTATTGCCAGCAGCTGTGCAGACCAATCAGGGGCGTGGCCATGGGAGGTGTCTGGAGGCAGGAAGAGGAGAAACAGAACAAAACAACAAGCACATGGTGGACAACCACAAACAGGGGAATGACAGAACACATGAGAGGAGATCAGCGGGAACAAAGGTTAAAACACAGAAGGTCAGACAGGGATGCTGACAACTTCACTTAGAAATGGATCTACTCCATAGGTCTCATTCCTGTATGTCATGCACATTGATACAGAAATCATGAATTGGCCAAAAGATTGAAAAGTCTTTCGAATTTCCATGTAGTGTAAACTTTGTTCACCTATAATTGTCATTTAACTATATGTAATTCAATATTTATCTCTCTGTACTCTTTAGAATTAACCGTGGACGCACCAAAGGCTATGAGGCACATGTTGGGACCAGAACAACTCATCATGTCATGTATCCAGAGAGTTCTGTGAAACTGGACAACACCACTTATCTTGTGTTTTTTCCATTCAAGACAAGAGATTTATATTGGCTCCTCAAGAACCTCAATGTAAAGTAGGTCAAACACAGCGACAAAAACCTTTGGGCTTAACAAAAACTGCACAGCAGAGTTTCGGCTTTACTATAACAATTCAACATTTGAATCGTAGTGTTGTTTAATTATAACCAATTAATACCTGCTAAATTGATCAATTAACTTTATCTGCAGCGGTCCCACAGTGTCAAGGCCAGTAGCTTCAAAGGACAAGGTGAGTATTTTAAATGATTTTGCATATTAAATTATATAGATATCTGATAATAAAATGTAGCACGTTGTTGCAGAAAAGAATTGTTGATAAAGGGCTATTTCTAATTCATTATAGGTGATGATCCTTCGTCCGTGTTTCATGAGACATGCTCATGAAAATTGGCTGGGAAAAACAGGCCATTACCCATCCACTGGCTTTCTGGCTTTCGCTGTCAGCACGATGCTTTGTGATGAGGTAGGTTCTGTATTCCAGATTATTATAATGACTTTCTTCATTTGTGTGGTGTTTTGCAAAATGCTCAGCCTTTTTCTTCGCACCATCTTCGTACGCCTAAAGCAGGAAAGTGTAGCACAGCAACGGTTTGCTACCTAACCAAGACATACATCAAACCCACTGTCTTAACCATTGGTTTGACCTCATCTGGAGGGGACCATTGATGAGGGAGATTATTCTAGCGCTCTTTACAGTTTTGAGAAAGTGCCTCGTCTAGCCACGGCCAACCCTTTTGCTTCGCTGTTTCACTGCTACGACTTATTGACACCTTTTGAATCCGACAACCGTAACCGCATGCACTCTTAGCATTGCATCACCCTGGAGTGGATGGAAGTTCCTAGCGGTACCACCACTGGCAACAACAGTGGCCCGCCAAACTTAACAAGATATGGTCTTTTGGTTTATAATAGATTTTATATAACACAATAACTTCCAAACAGCTAAGGCAGCTCCCATCTTACAGCCAGGTTCCTCCGATGCATCTGTATTCTCTATTTAATCATCCTCCATCTTGTTCTGTTCAGATTTTTATGCAACCTGGCTGGCTAGTGTACCCACCATGCTGTTAAGTGGTATCATTTTTAAATGTTCAATTATCTGTTGTCACATTATTGTGTGCCATGGCATTTTGACCTGTTAAAGAGAAGTAGTTGTGGGTCATTAATTCTTGTGTTATAGTGTTACAACCGTTACAAGGAAGGTTCAAACCCGTTCACTCATTTTGCCACTCATAACACACTGTAACAAACAACTTACTATATAAACAAATATAGATGACTGACCAATGCAAATTTTTGGTTCTTTCTATTTCAACATCTATTCTCATTATCAGTTTTTAAATTGTGTCAACATTTTCAGAGTTCCTTTTCAAGAGGTTTGTTTGTTTTTCTAAAATATTTTTCATTGTGTTCGGTGAGAAAATAGACAAATTGAGATTTTACCTTTTAAATAAACCTCTTAACCCATTTACTTAACAATACAAATAAGAAGTACAGCTGAGTATCAGATTGAATGTGTTATTTTCCCAGGTCAGCGTTTTTGGGTTTGGAGCAGACTCGGATGGAAACTGGAGCCACTATTTTGAAATACTGGCAAACAAAAATCTAAAAACTGGAGGGCATCCTGGAAAACGTGAATACGAAACTCTTAGGAAATTAGGCAGGAAAAAGGCAATCCAGTTTTTTAAAGGATGGTAAAAAAAAAAAATTGGTGGTGGGGTGGGGGGCATTAAATGAAGACGTATGTGATCTGTATTTTGGTATTTTTGAAAATATTGCATTCAACAATCAGGGTTTTTTTATTTTAATTTTTGGTTGTTTTTTTTGGTTTGTTAGGTTCAATTCTGGCAAAAGATGATAGGTAATGCAAAAATAATACATCTAACTTAATCATTTGCTTGGCTGAAATATTGTTCTGAATTTATCCATACTTCCATATAAATTTAATTTAAAATAATCATATTTAAAAACTACAAGAAATGCAAAATGCAAAGTTGTTTGTGTTTATTGTTTTGATTGCATTGTTTATTTGAATGTTATCTGGGGATTAGTCATCATAAGGTGGTAGACCCAAATCTTGAGTTTGAGGACTTGTGTGACTTCTAAATGGATGCATGAGCATTTAGGACTCTCTTACTATCTCCTCTTGTTATCAGCCAGCAGAGTTACATGCATCATTGCGTCATTTGACCACTTTTGAGCAGTTGTTAGGTTGCTAGTTTGCTGGCTAGTTTAGTCTTCCCTAGTAAAGCATCAACTTACAGCAACGTTATGGTGTCTAATGAATGCATCGAGTTCAGGCAATCGTACACTTACTTTTTGTTCATTATAATATTTGTTTTGTTTATCCGGCGCCTCAATGAGTAAATTTCGGATCATTTTTTGAAAATCGGTTTACCATTGAGAACTTCATTTGAATTTCACTAGTTTAATGTCAATTCTGCGAGAGAACTAATACAACCAGTTTGATTACGTTTATTAATGTTTCTGTTTGTGCAAAAGCTGTCATTTAAAAGTGATCAGTTAATCACATGTTCGGACTTGTACTTTCATGTCGTCATGGTGTTTTTAGAATGAATACTTAAGATGTACAATATGTTCCGTATTATTTTATCATATATGGTATGTACAATGTCTTAATGTTGATAAATTCAATAATGAAATAATCAGAATTAAATCAAACTTTTCTGTTAATCAAAACAAGAATTTGTTCTTGATGTGTTTTAACCATAAAAATCTCCTCAAGACATCATTGGCGTATTGAATTCACTCCAATTATTTTCAGAGAACAAGGCTCCAAGAGCCACCTGCCTCCTTCTACTATGTGTTCTTCACTAATTTGGTGTTTGCAGATTGCAGATGATTGCTGGCAGATGTATTCATCATCTGTCTGACAAAGTCCTTAGATTCAGGTACATGCTCCAGGTGGTAGCCTGTCAGATTAGCTGGCTTTGTGGCTTCTGAGGAGAGATTACACATTGTGGTGTCCTGTCACTCTCTACTCTTACTCTCTACTGATAACATACTTTTGGTGGGCATTTGAGCTATTTTCAATGTTTCTTTGTTGGCCTAGCTAGCATGAGAAAGGAAGTACCACAAAAGTGTGTTTAACATGTACATACGTCATTTTTATTAGTGAGTAGACTTCAAGCTATTATATACATGCGTACATCCAATTCTCTTGAATGTAATATCTCAAGAACGCTCCGCAGGAGTTTGTTAAAACTTGGGACAAACATCCACTTGAACTGAAGGACGAACTGATTATATTTTAGTGGTCTAAGGTCGCTGTAACTTCACCATACACCTATGGCCTTAACTCAAGAATTCATACGCTATATGACAACATTAAGAATGGAAGATTGTGACCATATTTAACACCTGGTGAGATACTTAAATGATGACATTATACTTGGTGGTCAACTTTGAAAGTGGAGTGATTGCATAGATATTCTGTGCTGTCGAGTTGAAGATGTGTGTGAAGCATCTGTTTTCTCATTTGTTGCTTCTTTGCAGCAACTTCCATTGTATAGTCAAAGTCTACATATAGATATCAACAACATATTATACAGGTCTGGACAGATATGGATTTGAAACGCTGCTCGATTGGTTGGCGATGGCATACAACTATGAGGTGGTAAATCTAGTTGTTATAAAGGCCTGACTGCTGTCTCAGCAGGTTAACCATCACATCAGGCACTCGAGACAGAGATTCTTCTGGTCATTGATCCAACAGGTATTATTGGGCAGAATGATAGCAGCAGATGCTCCAGTCTTCCTCTGAGACACATCCATCAGTCAAGGAAGGAGACTCGCTTAAGTCCAGCAGGACAAGCAGCCGTGCTCAATTAGTTCTGGCTCTAGCTCTGTCTACCTGATCTATAGGACGCATTTAGAAAAAAGCCCAGCGAAGGCCTAGTCATTTCTTTCTGCCATACCAGAAGCGTCAGTGTGACTGCCTTGTTATTTTTTAGAGTTATGTATTGTGTTTGAAAGGTTGGGAAATTCTTCTGGAAGCGGCCTGCTCACAATCGGAATGCAGTAAATATGTTATCTAGAATCTAACGTTAAACACAATCAGAGCTGAGCAGATGCAGCTAATAATCATCTCTGTTGGGTGTCACTCATCACAGTTTCTGTAAAGAATTTGATATGCAACAGATACGGTGCTTTAAATGTACCTAAAAACTTAATAGCCATGCTAGTGGCATGACTCTTAGGATAGCAATCTGCCCGTTGGTCGGTTGGTCCACCACCTCAGTCCAGACTAAATAATATCAACAACGACTTGGATTGTCATGATATTATATATGGATAGAAATTTTTGCTGATGTTCTGACCTTAATTTCCACCAACCGATTAATATCTTCTATGATACACTGGCACAAAATTTGGTACCGATGGTAACAACCTCCCACAGCATGAATTTTAACCACTTTGTTGATCCCTTTCCTTTTCATTCAATCCATAATTACATTAGTAATAATACAGTAAGAGTAGCAGCTCCGAGTTAGTTCGAAAGCATGTTCACTATTACTAAAGTTTACATTACATCAAGAATCCTGTCACAACCTTGGACGTACAGAGGAATAACCTGTCTAACGATTATAACTTTCTTTATCTTCATGATTCATAATAAACATAACCCTAGGCCGTGTTTGACCTTTCAGTAAAGAATAAAATATTCTTTCAGGCATGTCTCTGCAAACACAACTAACCCGTGTTTATTGTATGCCACACCTAAACAGTGTCAGTTTTCTCGCTGACATTAAGGAACTTGGGTATGAGAGAATGAGGAAGGCCAAACATATAAATGTTGTGTCACAGGCTGATACTGATCGGTGCCAACAACCAGTAACTCAAATTGATTGATTTAAATAATCTCGCAGTTCAAAGAATTCAAAGTGCATCACAGGCATGAAACTATAAAAAAAAAAAAAAAAAAAGAGTTCAACATTGATGCAGAAAGACCAAGCTATAGAAAAGCTATGTGGAAGCTAAAAGTAAACCAAAAGTACCTTTATTTGGATGGCTTTTCACTGGGATTTTACTGAATACAAAAATAAATACACCTCCATGCAGCGCTCAGGTTGTAGCCACACACAGATATATTGTACTGATGAAGGTTGCGAGATGGTCGTGACAGACTGGTAACCTTTGGACAGTAATTCATAATTAGCATACTGATGAGGATGTCAAGAAAATGAAGACAAATGATGTGCAGACTTTGGAAAAATGAAGGTTATTACTACCGATATTGATCATCAAGTTATGTGATTATTGTATTTTTATTTTTTTTTCTGCTAAGTTGTACTGTTGCAAAGGCTGTAGACCAGGGGTCTTCAACGTTTTTCAGGCCAAAGACCCCCAAACTGATAGAGGCATGGAGCAGGGACCCCCTACTATATATATTGTATAAAATTGTGTTTTGTATTAAACTGGAGGAGGCAGGAGGCTTGGAGGGACACGGTGGCGGACCCCCTGTTGAAGACCTCTGCTGTAAACTATTCAGCTGACCCCTCTGGTGGCCAATGTGAAAGTGTAGCGCAGTGCTGATCGAGCACACGGAGCTGTGCGGTCAATGGGAATTAGGAGTAGCCAGAAACTGGTCGTCAGTAGAGATTACAGAGTGGACTTTCTAGCTCACAAGTGGTGTGAGCGGTGCACGACTCTGACGAACTATAAGTAAACTCGATTGGTTCTGACGAGGGGACGTTATGCAGCCTTTAACGGCTTCAGTTGACGGTGAAGGTTTCGTTCGGAGGCTGAGATAAAGCTCAGCTATTTGCCATGTGGCTCGTTTCCACTAATGCTCGTTAAGTGTTACATACGAGTTGAGTTAGAACTGTTGGGTTACGTTTGTATTAAAGTAGGATGTTTGCACTGCCATTTAAAGAGGCAACAAGTCATTTCCTTTGTGTGTTTACAGTTGGGGTAATGTAACTTTGCTGCTTGGTTGTTGTTTAAGTATTGTTTTCAATAGCTACCAGATGATGTTAGACTTATTGGTACTAGAAGTAATACCATTATGTGTATCCTTGATATTAAGTTAATAGTTTAATTCTTCTGATTTGTATTTGTTCTTATTCTAGACCGCACCTTCAATTTATCTAATGGAGGAAATACAGTGCGGTTGTGTGACAAATCAACACAGTAAAGAGCAGTTATCTGAAGCTGAGTGTCCTGTGTGTTCTGACCGACACCCCAAGACCAACATCACTATTCGTAACCTCTCCATACAGTCCGAAGCATCACCTCCACAACATATACTGTTTCCTTGCCAGGCCCGAGGCTGGGAACCTCTGCCACACAGCAGGTTATGTTCACCAGAGCTGAACTGAGGTACAGTAACAGACAGACCAACTCAGCTTTCAGCGACTTATTTAAACTTTAGCTACTGGTGGCTTTGTATTCAACAGTGCAATAGTCACTCTCACCACCAAACGTACTTTAAACTAAGCAAATTACATGGCAAGTTTTGAAAAACATCTGCTGCAAAATCAAACATTTTGATTGCAATAATCACAAAAAAAACAACTCTGGAATCCTGGAGGACCTGATTAAACAACTGTCCCTGAGTACTCCACAGTGGTGTCCTTGCCATTAGAATGTTTTTTTTTTTTTAAATACAACATTTACTACCGAGTAAATATTTACTGAGGGGTAAATATTTTATTTTGTATAAATTGCTTTAAAAAGATGGATTTTTTTTTTATATATATATATATATACTTGGTATTTTTGGTTGCTTATTTATGGCTGGTTAATAAGGGAATAAAATCTGACAAAAAACAAGAACGCATTATCACGACTAAAATCAGCAGTTTCAGCTGACAGAAAGAAATGGCAGACAGTGTGATGAGTAAGTTAATGGCCTCATCAGTAACACACAAGAACATCTGACTATAACCACATTTGTGTTCTCCTTTAAATTAATGTGTTGCTTTTTTTTTTAAAAAAATACTTAAAAATGGGAGGTTTGATATTGGTCTATAATTTGTCATTATTGCGGTGTCTAAATTGGCCTACTTAAGGAGTAGTTTAATATCTGCAGTTTTTAGGACCTGTGGGAAGACACCTGAGAGAAGGGATGTGTTTACAATTTGTAAAAGATCAAGTCAACAGTTTGATAATAGCCCAGGTTTGTATATGTCACTCAGCAGGTTGACTGATCCTCCACTTTGGTCCAGACAGAAATGATTTTACTATTAGATGGAATGCCATGAAATTATGGACAGATTTTAATGGTCATCTGAGGATGAAACCTACAGCCTTTAATATTCTGACTTTTCCTTCAGCACCACCAGCAAGTTGGGGTTCGTTGTTCCAAGAGAAATATCTCGACAACTGTTGGATGGATTCCTATCATTTTTTGCTGATAGTTTTTGCATAACTACGTATAAAGAAAAACATCTGTGCAAGACTGTCCCGAACGTGTTGTGAGGTAGCAGGTGGTGGACCCAAGAGCAGACACACAGGCGTAGATGGTGAGAATAAAATGGAATGTTTTATTGTAAACAGAAGTTGTAGATGTAGCGGGAATGTATAATCCGCAGGCTGTATAGTCTGTATATACATATACAGGTCTGCAGAATTCAGAAAAACACCAAACAGAGCATTGGCAACCTTGACTGTAGTCATTTAGCTTCAAGTCTTGTTTGCACAAGCTATACACAAGTCTGTCCAAACGTCCTACTTTTCATCCTAACCATTGGTTTACCACAAGTTCCCCTACACTCGCCAAAGATTGTCTGCAGCCAAACTGTTTTCTCTGAAACAGCTGTGACGCCACGCCACCTTGAACCGGTGCCGCTCCCGGTCAAGCATGACAAATTAGGCGTCTCCATGAAGGAGTGGCAATTTGATTTCTTTGGTGGGATGAGCGAAAAGGTATTTGCCCACTTCTGATGGATGATTACAATCGCAACGTCTGATGGAGTTGTCAGTGTGGTTTAGTGAACACAGCCATCTGCCTGCCCTCCACAGCAAAGCCCATTCTTCACACACACAATGACAACATCTTATTAGGTGATAAACAAGCTTCTCGCAGTGTTTGACTGGAGATTTCCTGCAGAGAGGAATGAGTTGCTTTTCACTGGTCAGATTAGTTTCTGAGGAGGTTGAGAATCATGAATCACAAAGAAATTGTTTCCAGCCAATTGGAGCCGGTGACACCAACAAACTCAACAAGCTGGTTAAGAAGGCCGGCTCCATCATCGGCTACAAACTAGATAGTCTGGAAAAGGTGGTGGAGAGGAGGACGCTGAACAAACTATTGTCCATCTTGGATAATCCTGTCCACCCTCTCAACCACCTGCTGCAGGGACAGCGGAGCACTTTCTCTAAAAGGTTCCTCCAGCTCCGCTGTCACAAGGACAGATACAGGAGATCATTCCTGCCCACTGCCATAAGACTTTACAATAACTCACCTCTGGCAAAATCCATCACAGTACAATAACACTGTTGACTGTGTTTCTTGGTTGCTTGTATATTATATATATATATATATATGATATATACTATATATATATATATATATATATATATGTTGACTGTGTTTATTGGTTTGTTGTATATAATATATATAGATATTTAATGTACTGTATATATACTGTATGTACTGTGCATTTTATATTTTATATTTATATTTTTTATTTTATTGCTTTTCTATTATATTATTCTATTCTATTATTATTTTATTCTATTGTTTCTATTATTGCTCCTGTATGTATGCTGCTGTGGCGAAAAAATTTCCCCTCGGGGATTAATAAAGTATATACCTACCTACCTACCTACCTACCCAATACATCCAAATATTTGTGAGTCCACTCAGGCACAAAGTCCAGTCTGTAGAAGGTCATTCAGTGTTTTAAAGGAAAAACTACCAAAGAGGTTTGGTTGTATTACTCATCTTAGTACACTGTCATGCTAACAGATTTGAACCCTTATGATACTGATATGCAGTAATGATGGGTGTTGATGTAAGATGTTGGCATGAGTTTTTCTCTGGTTGTGTTTGGCCTCTTGCTAAAATGTCTGTGGGTGGTTCACCATTTCCTTTCTTCTGGCAGATGTATTCATCATCTGTCTGACAAAGTCCTTAGATTCAGGTACATGCTCCAGGTGGTAGCCTGTCAGATTAGCTGGCTTTGTGGCTTCTGAGGAGAGATTACACATTGTGGTGTCCTGTCACTCTCTACTCTTACTCTCTACTGATAACATACTTTTGGTGGGCATTTGAGCTATTTTCAATGTTTCTTTGTTGGCCTAGCTAGCATGAGAAAGGAAGTACCACAAAAGTGTGTTTAACATGTACATACGTCATTTTTATTAGTGAGTAGACTTCAAGCTATTATATACATGCGTACATCCAATTCTCTTGAATGTAATATCTCAAGAACGCTCCGCGGGAGTTTGTTAAAACTTGGGACAAACATCCACTTGAACTGAAGGACGAACTGATTATATTTTAGTGGTCTAAGGTCGCTGTAACTTCACCATACACCTATGGCCTTAACTCAAGAATTCATACGCTATATGACAACATTAAGAATGGAAGATTGTGACCATATTTAACATCTGGTCAGATACTTAAATGATGATATTATACTTGGTGGTCAACCTTGAAAGTGGAGTGATTGCATAGATATTCTGTGCTGTCGAGTTGAAGATGTGTGTGAAGCATCTGTTTTCTCATTTGTTGCTTCTTTGCAGCAACTTCCATTGTATAGTCAAAGTCTACATATAGATATCAACAACATATTATACAGGTCTGGACAGATATGGATTTGAAACGCTGCTCGATTGGTTGGCGATGGCATACAACTATGAGGTGGTAAATCTAGTTGTTATAAAGGCCTGACTGCTGTCTCAGCAGGTTAACCATCACATCAGGCACTCGAGACAGAGATTCTTCTGGTCATTGATCCAACAGGTATTATTGGGCAGAATGATAGCAGCAGACGCTCCAGTCTTCCTCTGAGACACATCCATCAGTCAAGGAAGGAGACTCGCTTAAGTCCAGCAGGACAAGCAGCCGTGCTCAATTAGTTAGTGTTTTCTATGAATGATCCTGTTTTTCGTGATGTGTCAGCTGCTGTTCTTACACATGTAACTAGCTTTTTATTTGGCTTCATTCATAGATCTTTTGTCTTAAAATGCTTGTGCTGTATTTAAATATAAAATCATAGATTTTTACACCATATTATGTTGCTTGTTTTGTTGGTTTTGTATTTCAAAGGTGAATGAGAGCTTTCCTATCAATGGGTAAAATTAAATTAAATATAAAATAAATAAAAACATTTTGTCACATTATCGAGGTGAATTGGGCAAATGAGGATGTTGATTACAAGTTGTTTTTTTTAATACATATATTGGGCATGAAAATATTGCAATAAATTTGCACAAATTTATAATTGTTTTCTAAACTACATAAATTATGCTTTCAATGATGTGTATGTACTGAAGGATAAAAGACAGGACTTGATTCCATGTTTGATTGTATTTTATATTAAAAAAAAAATAACCATGTAACATATTAGACAACAAGTAGAAACAAGTACAATTTATTTCTGATCTACAAGAAAATGCATCCCTGTCTTGAGCTGGAGGCGCTGCTCATGGTAATACAAATGACAAGTTACCATCCTTTGAAAAAACGTATTTTCTGCCGCTTATAAAGTTCCAGAATGAGTTGATACTCCTGCTTTCCAGAATGATTTCCAGTTCTCAGATGTTTGATTTTTATTTTTTCATAGTAGTGGTTCCAGTTTCCATCTCTGTCGGCTCCAAATCCAAACACACTGACCTGGAAAACAAAGATGACAGACTGCATTTCATATGGAACTAACTTACAGAAGTTACACGCCATCACATTTCTTTGTTGTAGTGCTAAATTTTTCTGAACACATGACAATGAAAGACAAATATATAGAAATATATATACACATATTTATGATTTATAGAAAATAAAGCTAGGAGCAGGCTAATATACAAATTTTCCAAATGAATAAAGCCTCTGCCCTCATTTAATGTTGGTAAAAAATGGCAGGTAAGGAAAATATTATTTTCTATTTTATTCTGAGGTGCTGAAACCAAAAATTGAGCTTTAAATCCATTTTTGGTGTTTCATGTATATGAAAGAGAACACATGTACAATAAAACATATGGGCACTATTCAGCTTGCTACAAGTTCAGTAGGCATTGTTTTCATGAAACCAAACCCGTTTCTGCCTATATTCACAGCACACAAGGACCTGACTGTCAGGGAGTTCTCTTTATGCATTACAGTCTCTGTTTGTGGTATAAACCCACTGAAACCACATATATTCAAGTTCAAAACTTTACTGGCCCAATGCAAAAATACATTGTGGGAAAAAATGAATATAGAGTGGCAGTAGTAAGGGGAACGGGAGACTCGACAAAGAATTTATATGGCATTCAATATAGAGTTGGACTTGGGAGATGTAGGGACGCAACACAAAAGAGGAAACAATAAAAAAAATTAAAAAAAAACATGTTTTGAATAGGTCACTGTAGGCTAAACCGTACATTTATCATTACTGGCAGGCACCCAATTGGATTATGTGATCATATAGTAAAATAACAGAAACTGTGAAGCATGTGATTGTTAATTGTAGAGGAGGAATGTGGCAGAGAGTAAACATATGATGGATGAGATGAAAAGATTCGGGCCGACAAACAGGATTAAAAGGTATAAGTGTGGGGATAAGAGACAAGACAGGAGAGGCTTGATGAGCTACCTCATGAGAACAGGACTGACGGGGCCTATATGACAGACTGGATGCTGTAGGAAGTAATTAGCACCTGTCAAGGACAGTTTAGGCCTGACATATTATGAGACTCCTCTGATTCCCTGAATGTGAGGTAAAGGTCCCATGAAGGACACCCTGACCTCAGGAGCTAACTATCCATGATAAGTGTTGATTATGGTCACATTGGAGACAACATGTCTGACTCTCTGTCTGGCAGTAATCAGCCAAGGACACATTGTTATCCTTATCAGAAGCAATGTCTTACTTATAGTTGAGCCCTTGTGAGTGTTCAGGCAGCGGTCACCTGACTTATTTACCTCATCTCCATGATTTCCATGTCAAATTGTCATCACCAACAGGATGCCAATACAACAAAGACTGGTAAGTGCAAAGATTATTTTTTTTTGTATGGCCTTACAATGTCATTGTCTGACGGGATACAATCTCATTTCCATGATGTCCATCACAGCACCAGTAGATGGCAGTAGTGTGACATTAAGAATGCCAGCTTCCCTTAAAACCCAAAGTAGAAGGATGAGGGAAAATTATCATGACCTGCTGGGAATTTTCAAATACTGCAACACCGGGACCATGTGTATTCTGGATATAATCATGCGTTTGGGACTAAGACTGTTACTGGACTGGATTTACTGGACCTCTACTGACTGAACCAGACTGTTTTTGTGGGACTTTTCTGGATCGTTGCTGGACTATGAGCATTCATTGGTGAGTTATGTCACTTCTTAAATTGTTTGTTTGTTTGTTTGTTTCGCTGATGGTCTGAGAAAGCTGTTTACTGTATCTGCTGTGGCCGAGAAAAATGTTGATCTTCCCAACGGTCTCATTAGTTCTCTCTGTGCCTTTGTATTTATTAACATTAACTTACCCGCCTTGTCATTGCAGCGGTGGTGAAGCACGTAAATAAAAAATTCTGTGCACGTGATAAAAAAACAAAACAAAGTTGACAAAACAGGTTTTGTGCACATAAAACTATTGACATTTATTGAACAAAAAACTATGTATCCAAAACCACCCATGCACATCTAAAAATGTTAATGTGATTTGAGGCAAAGTTTTCTGTTTGACCCAAATAACCTACTATGTGACTGTTTACATCTTTCAGCTGTCAGTTATTATCCCAGTTGTTCATCCTTAACTCTCCTTTTTCCACCAGTAATTGTCTTCACTTCACACATCAATCACTGTTGGTGTTACCAAAACACTTAGTTTATGATCATGTGCTTTTTTTTTTTTTTTTTTGAGGAGGGTGGTCTTCAATAACTTTATACAATTTAGTTGAATAAAAATCCCTTCACATTTCTATGATTTGCTGTTGGTTATCCTACAACTCTTAGTTTAAAAAAAAAAAAAAATTAAAAAAAGGGATGTTGCATAATTTAGAGGATTTTTTTTAATTGGAAAAAAAACCCACAGTTGATCATTGATCTTATTTTCCAAACTAAATCTAAATCCTACACTGAATTGGGCTGAAGTTATTAAATACTTTTTAAGGAGGCTTTTTCTTCCTCGGTGTGTCAATTTGTTGACGCTCGTTATCTGTTCAGCTCCGGGATACTCGTTGTAAGCACCGTAAAGCAATCGTTGTAGCCTGTGATCGTTGCGCGTTGTCTTCCACACCGCGGGAGGAATGAGACGTTGTTTGTCCCTCAGACGAGTGTGTTTGCTGTGCGACAGTCAGGTGAAGCTGCAGGAGTGTTTTCTGTTCGGTGAATAATAATGCTCGCTGTTGTACTGTCATCATCAGCTCAACGGTGATAACGTTTCTGTGCTTCACTCACAGGTGTGTAAATTGACCTGAATATGATGCGTTGCGCAAAATAATATAACGTTGGTTTTCAGAGAGGTGAGACGGAGTCGTCTCCTCCTCTCCTCAAAAATAGATAGATAGATAAATAAATGAATCAAAATTGTTTCCGCGGCCGGGGTGTGGCGCTGCTGAATGCATATAAGGGAAACGCTGGGATATTTCCACATTTCTGCACCAAAAGTGCAGTTTGCGTGCCTTTAGTTGTCAGAGGCGCACACACAGACCTGTACAAAACAAGAACACTTCTCATCTAGTTTTGCCTCCTTCATTTAGCTCTACAATTTCCATTACAAACAAATGTGTGTATAAAAAAAAAATATATATATATATATATATAGCTTTACTGTGATGAAGAGTCTGTAACAGATTTGACAGATGAGACTCCTCAATGTTGGATGTGCTTTGACAAATGTTAACATGACCTGAAGTTGTGTTGGTTGTTTCCAGCTGTTTGTAGGAGCCTGTCCTCTGAGTTTATTAAATACCTGCAGCTTCAAACAGCAGCAGGATCCATAAGCATGTGTACAAAGAGAGAGTGGGGGCACACTTACGCAGGCGGCACAACAGCTTAAAAAATTAATCTCCAACACAGAGAGCGGATCGATCAGGATGTAACTGCAACTGACAATGTGGAGCCTACTTTTATTCCCTTCAACTAAATGAGCTATCACACAGAGATGCAGTTTTTAAGCTGCAGTTCAATTATTGCTCCACAGAGGCTGTCCTCATGGGGCTGAGTGTTGAACTCCATCACAGCTGTCGGGATACTTTTAGAGAGAGGCAGGGATCGAAAAGGGACTGTATGCCACTCCAGATGCAGCAATGTACCACTCCTGTGTACCGACCGCTGGGGGTGGCATCTGAGGAGCTATGTGAGCTGGTATTCCTCCCTAGATGTTTTATAGCCTGTCAATCATTTCCAGACGCAGTTAATACCTGCACAACCTCCTCTTCCCTCCTCTCCCGCTGTATTATCCAAGAGCCTTGTGTTGCTGCTGTTAGATATATTATCATTATGCACTGGCTGATTTTTGTGTTTTAGGAAATCATAAATACACTAATAAAAATATTTTGGCAAGTGCACAGACCCCTGATTTGAGCTGATTATTGATTTATTTGAGGTAAAACTTAGTATGTACAGTGATGGGAGTTCAGAGGTGAAATTCCCCCACACCCTCCCCCAAAAAACACCACAGCAGGAATTTTGCTGTTTTCTTTTAGTTTTTTTTTTTTTTTTTTTTAAATGGCCATTTTTTTTTAAATGGCCAATGGTTAATTTGGGTTAACTGTGTTAACATTTAAAAATGTCTATATCTTAATTCTGCTTTGGGCCCTGCTTTGTACTATGAGGCGGTTCCTTGAACTTACCTCATCACACATGAGCATGCTGAGAATCAAAGTCATGAAGCCAGTGGATGGATACAAGCCTTTTCTTTTCAGCCAGACATGATGAACGTATTTCATGAAAGCTGGGTTGAGGATCATCACCTGTTAAGGAACATAGTTAGTCTCTAAACAGACTGCCTTTTATGTTTGTTCGTAAACGACTTATTACGTATCTCTACATACCACATTTATGCAAAATAGTTGTAATACTCACCAAATCCTTGTTAGCGTTCAACCCTGAGTCAGCAGTTGTTCGTTGCCTGTTGGATGTAAAATGAAGAGTTAGAGTCCACCCTTTGAAATACGCCAACCCTGCGTTCCAAAACGCATACTATTTCTTACTTTTTTATTGCTTTTTACTTTTAGTATGTATTACAGCTACCCTTAAAAAGTACATACTGTTGCATGTAGTATGTATACAATTGGGACATACTTCTTCATCATAAAAAAGCATCTTGAACTTTAACTCCCTTGGTCATGTCCGTTGTGATATTTAGCGTGACATTTGAAGTAAAAAGATAAGGGATGTCATTTGGAACTATTACGCTTCCTTCAATGCCTGAGTGCGTTTATGCAACATAACCATAAATACTGTCAGTCATTTTTTATGGTTCCTGCAAGCAGTCTGCATTGGCAATAAAAAAGTTTATGAAAGATAAAATGGCATGGCTCAGACTAAAGTTGAACTAATTGAATTTAACACCAGTGACGTATTTGGTGAAACAGTTTTTTTTTGTTTTCTTGTGGCACAACATACAAGAAAAACTGCATTGTTTTATAAATGTGATGTGGTGCTTAACCATCAGATATGAATATATGTATGATTAAATTAAATTAAGAAAAGTAGAAGTGCACTCAGGGAGCTCAGACCTCTCCCAAGGTCAAGAGTCCACTCTTCTATGATAAGCAAATCTACAACCACTATGCCAGGATATATTTCAAAAACTATGAGTGATTTAAAAAAAAAAAAAAAATGCAGTGCCTTGCTGAAGTATCGCATCTGAGCTGTTGTTATGAACCTAGCATCCCAGAGAGCTCTAAAATGGCTGCTCGCTGTACTGTATTATATTTGAACAGACAAGGAACATACATTATTATTAAATTCAGGAAAATACATTATTATTATTTGGCATCATGTTTTTTGCAATATAATAATTTGTATGGAATTGGGCATGCACCTCCAAGGTAAAATATTTAATTGAATTGCAAATTTGTTAGACATTTTTAACAACAAATAGAATATCATCTATCATGGTTCCTTTATCCTCCATCTTGTTGCTCTAGTTGTGAAGAAAGAAATGTAATTGTTACATGTACTGTATTTATATTCAGAAAAGTTAAGCTTTATAATTTGTGTTAGTACTGAACTCCAAAAATGTAGACAAGGTAGTTAAATATTATTCCATTATTAAAGTACTGTCCTACGTTCCGCGTATAATATGTCAGAAAATGGTTGAAGCCTGGCTATCTACATGTTCAAATAGCTTCTTTTACGTGATGAAAACTCAAAACTCGCATATGTTTATTGTGGCAGGAAAATGTCCTTTGGGAAAACATGTAAATTGAGATGTTTTTTGAGCAAATTTGCGGGGGATGCCGTTGTTGTTGAAGATCTAAGCTTGGAGTTTGTTGAGGCTGTTTCAAACTTTGTGTTGGCAGCAATAGAAACACCTGCGAAACTGGCACAGTGAATGTCATTACATACATGATTGTGTCTCAGCCAAGGACACTCCACTAACCACTCCTGTATGTTTAGCTGCGCTTCCTGGCGCTCCTGCCTTGTCTGCAACATCTTTAGCTTGTTACCAGTAGCCTTCACATGTAACCTGGATTCATGCCCTTTGACTTATCCAGCGACAACCAACCTATCCCCCGTTACTTAAGCTACTTTTGAATTCCATGAATTGATCTCCATGACATTACTTTCATCACATGACCTCTGTCTTCGACCCTGTTCATATACGTGCATGTACTTTTCATGCCAACACCTCTAGTGGACTGAGTGGTGTATTACACTCTTACCAGGCTAATTGTTGCTATGACTGGACTGTGGCGATATGTCCTTAGCTGTCAGCTTGCATGCTGCTATATCTCTGATTACCATTTCTAAAGTGGCACAAGACCACAGCAGATTTATTTTGCAGTTTCACTAATACAGCATTTGAAAAAACAAAAAAATCCCTTGCACCTTGAATGTAAGTGGTCACATTTGGAGACCAATCAGTTGCAGTCTGAAGTCCAATATGTTGACTGTTAATCCTGTAGGCAATATGATTTCTTCAAAATACATTATTTTTTAAATTGGCATTATTGATTTATTGTTGACTATTGATCACCCTTTTTAATTACATTACATTTATTCCCCAGATAAAAAAATGGAAATAGGATTTTTGTGTTATGCACATACCTGTTACTGAAGGATTTGATGAGCCACTCTAAATCAGATATTTTGAATGGAAACAGCACAAGATGAGTGGAGTTGTCCAATTCAGTAGAGCTGTGTGGATACATCACATGGTGTGTTGTTTTGGTTCCAACATCTCTTTCAAAACCTTTGGTACGAGCCTTGTTCATTCTAAATGGTACAGAGGATATACATATTTATATACGGTGACTGAATTTAACATTACATCGATACAGAGGTGTGTTACTATCGTGGATGGCTGCCTGTTACTCCTACATGTTTGAAATTTCTCTGACTTTTTTTCTCTCTCCCCTCCTATCACTAATTTAGTTAGTTTTAGTTTAGTTTCAGTTTGTGGGGGTTGCTTGGTGGTGAAGTGGTTAGCACTGTCACCTCACAACAAGAAGGTCCTAGGTTTGAACCTAGGCTGGGGCCTTTCCATGTGGAGTTTGCCTGTTTTCCTCATGCCTGCATGTGTTCTCTCCGGATACTCCGGCTCCCTACCACCATCCAAAAACATGCATGTTAGATAATGTGATGATTCTAAATTGCCCGAAGGTGTGAATGCGAGCGTGCATGTCTGTTTCTGTCCAGGGTGGACCCTGCCTTCACCCAGAGTCAGCTGGGATAGGCTTCAGCCCCCAATGACCCTGTTCAGGATAAAGCGGGTGTAGATAATGGATGGATAATTTAGTTTATGGTACTAGTGATTGGTGATGTGTGCGTTAATCTGGACTGATCAGACACTACTGCTGTGTTCCAACTGACATATTTCCCGTAGTACAATAAAAATAGTGTTCTTCCATGTTAGGACTCTTACTTGTGTAGTGCTGGAGTTTTGACAGAGAAGTGTTGTTTGAATTCACACACTGCTGTTCCGCACTGACCAGAAATGACCTCAGCATGTGAACACATCACCTGCCAAAATATCTGCAGCTTTCATTATTTTACCCAGAAATGAATGTGTTTTTGTGTCCTCTTTTTAACATACTCAATAAACACACAGATTTTTCTGTCCAGCTGCAGCAGTGAAAAAGAAACACTTAAGTGAGTGTTCAGGAACAGCTGCAGCTTCCTGAGACACCTTAAATTGAAAATTCATTATGTCAGTGGCCCCGCCCCTTCCTCTATGTAGCCAAGATGGCAACCGTTTAGGGTGGAAAGTGTCCAATGCTTCATACTTCTTTCTTGGGGCGTTTTGAGTGCATCATCCTGGTACTGGTAGTGCACTGCATGTTTCTGTACTTGACAGTGTGAATGCACTTCTGCACTCAAAATAGTGAGTGTTAGTACACAAGTACGACATTTTGAACACGGCATGAAACAATCACCTATAAGCGGAAGTGCTCTTGCTATATCGGGCTTAAGTAGGGGCTCCACGGGCAGAGACATGGAGACATCAGTGGGGGAAGAGAGATGATGTGAAGCCAAGGGAGAGGAGCAGGAGACTTATGCCTTTGTTTTGTTCCGAATGGCGTACTTACGTACAGCACTCACTATTTTGAGTGCATAAGTGCAGCGGTTGCAGAACACCTCACAAAATTGATTATTTTTGACGAAGTACCACCATACTGCTGCTGGACAGAAGAATCGGTGTGTTAAACGGAAGGCATGAAAACAAGTCAATTTCTGGGTAAAAATAATGAAAGCTGCAGTATTTTGGCAGGTGATGTGTTCACATGCTGAGGTCATTTCCAGTCAGTGAAAAAAAGGTTGCGTGCAATTTGAAACAACACTACCCTGACGAAATTCAAGTACTATACAGTAAGAATACTAACATATAAGAGCACTGTTTGTAAGTGTCCTAAGGGAAGTGTGTCATTTGAAACACATCACTTGCACACTCAACAAGACAGATAAACGTAAAGGGTTGGTGCGTCAGCGCGAATACGGGGAGGGCAGTTGTCCGTGTTACATGGCTAATGGGGAACATACTGGACCGTTTGGTCAAGGTAGTTGTTTTCACTTTGGAGCGGGCGGACAGGAAACAACACAGAAGGAAGGGGAAGGTTTAGCCATCTTTGTTAACTTAAAATCGTGTAACACTAGACATGGAACAATACAGGGGAGCATCTGTTCTCTACATATAAGGCTGCTATCTTATCATATCTTATCTTATCTTATCTTATCTTATCTTATCATAAAGAAATACAAAATGAAAATGTTGTTGACAGCTGACAGGAGCTGCCTGAATTATGCATCAGATGCCTGAAGATTTCACTGAAGGCTGGAGCTGAAGATTCACTGTACCTTATGACAATATCATGAAAATCTATCAGCGGTCCATAGCGTGAGCCCATCAAATTACCAGAATTCCCCACCACAGCACAAGTTCTGCAGAGATATGGGCTGGGTTCTGTGAGCTGTGGACTGGATGGGAACATGTGGAACAGATTCTCCACTGTTTTATTGTAGAAGCTGAAGTCACGCCTCTCCGACTGCATGAGCTGAGACACATGACAAAAGCAGATTTTTGAAAACAGTGCAGTCTTGTCTTCTGGTTAATTAATATATTGTTGACCACAGTAGCTTTAGGTGAGCCTTAATTAGCCCAGGAGTATTTTGTTGTAATTTTGTAGATGCTTGACAAAAAGAAGATTAGCTCTGTCACTGGTTTAGACTCGCAATTGATTACAGAAAAATTTACAATAAATTAATGTTCTCTTTATTCTAGAGATGATGAAGTTTTCCCTAAACTTGTCAATCTAAAAAGAATTAAAAAAAAATTAACTTTTTCCTTCAAATATTATCAGTAACAGCTATTACAAGTTAATAATTGGTTATCACATTGGGCCAGAAATCTCTCATTATGTAATTAGAAAATAAAGATAACCATATTTCCTGTTGCATAATAGTTTCTAAACACTCATTTTAGTCAATTTTGTTGTGAATTTTTCATCATATTTGTGCAGTATTTATTTTCATTTACGATTTGTGGCTTTTCAACATCTAATAATAATTATTATAATATTTACAACATTTTGAAAATACCAATAAATTAAGATGCCTTTCTTAAGAAAAGCATAAATAATAGCCATAGCTAATCATTAGAAATGTTAAAATTCACATTTACCTTCCACCAGTTAAAGGTGCCCAACGAAATATTGTTTTCCGTTGACAAAAAGGGCGTTGGAGATGCGTTCATAAGCTCACTAAACCATGGGTCATACTCCATTAAACATGTGTGACAGGCACAGTGACTTGCATTGTGATATGAGAAGTAATCGTAGTACGCAGATAAAGTCCATGAAGCCCTAGAAAACACCCCGATGGCAGTGATACACAGAAGTACAATGAAAGCACAGTTTTTTCCAGAAAGCATCTTCACACCACGATGAGAATCAGATCCAGGCTGTGGATAAATTAAGTGGTGGAAAACAAAGGTTAATACTGGATTAAATTTGTGTACAGCAAAACAAATTCTACTGACATTTGTTGTTTATATGAAAATAAATTCACATTGTTAATCACAGAGAATATTGAACCGATATCTACAGCCACGCCTGAGCTTAAGATAGCAGCTACACGTGTCAATATAAGAATGCTCACTGTTTTTTCTATCTTTATCTCCTGAGTATCATTTACAGGTCTATCCGTGACAGTATACAGGGAGTGATAGCCTTTTGTGTTTTTGAAGACACTTCTGTTTGGTCATAGTCCAGTTTTGTGTTCACTCTGCTGTTGAACATGAATTCCTCAAATCTTATACAGATTGTACTACATTAATATTTGAGTTAATTATCGATATGACAAAATAAAATCTACAGAACTGAGTGTAAATGAGGACCAATGATTTAGGCTAACTGATAAACTTGTGTCCTGTAAAAGTGAGCAAATAAAACATATTCAATGAACCTGAAAATGCAAAGTATTTTGGTTGATAGTTTTATGTGGAGCTTTTCCACTTACAAAACATGTAGTTTTGCACTATAGCATATAATTTCATCATATTATTAAGCCACTGAGCAGCATAGAAGTAGCTCATATGAACTTTTCACACTGACTTAAGTAAAAATATATAGCATGTCTTTTCCATTATACATATAGTATAAGAATCATGTCATTCTGAAGTCTGTCTCAGATTAAACGTTCCAAAATCCCACCATTAATTTAAAAGTGTTAAAATGTCTCTTACCTGATCAGAGATTAAATCGTTTTGAGAAACGGGTTGGTGAGGTAAGAAGCCTATCACCACTGCAACACGTGTTTGGTTCCCATGTAATACCAGCTGATAAGGAGGGGGAATTGCCTGCAATTACAGCTCCTGGTTTGGGATCTAAAAGTATTTGAAAAAAAACTGGACCACAACATAGCTTGAGACATTTAAAGGCAAAGTCAGAAATGTACACACTGTACCTAAAGGGTTTACTGGACCTATATTTTTCTTTTTAGCCTTGTGTTGTTTTTCCACAACAACAAAAATCTACATTATTTAGGTACAGTGAGACACTCTAAGATAGTAATGATCCAACCTTTGGGCTGATGCAAATAACAAAAAATAAGAGAGACAGAGAGCGCTGTGGTAATTGTCTCAGTTAAAGATGCTGTAAAGCAAATTCCATGATTTGCTTCTCAATACATTATATACGTGTGAAATGAGTTGCTGAAAGCATGTGCAAAGTTAGAAAACTTTGCCGCACTGAAATGTGGAGTTAGACCGTTAAACAGTTTCTCATCCGTCTTCAGCTCAGGTTTTTTTTAGGCGGGGCTAGAAGCTAGCCTATCTACGTCACAACAACCTATCTACGTCACAGGGCTAACGCAGAGCCGGTTTATATGACCTTCTGCATGGCTCCTCCTCTCACACGGTGAAATGGTATAAAAGCCTGGAGCTCATTTGCATAAGAGGTCATCCCACTGGACTTCAGTTCTCCTCCTGCTGTAGTCAGATTGTTATTGTACATCAGCTGCTACAGGACGTCTCCCTCCACCTGCAAGTTCATCTTTCCTGGAAGCAAGAACCTCCAAAGCAGCGCTGCATCGCTATTTAAATGTCCAACTGATGAAGAAAGGAAAAAGAGGTGGATTGATTTCGTGAAGATCCTCGCTGATGGAGAGTTTAGGATTAACACCAACAGCCGCCTCTGCAGGGACCATTTCATGGTGGATAGTTTCACCAACTTGGACCGGAGACGGACGGAGTTCACGGACGCACCGCTCCTCCTGCAGCGGAGCCGAGTCGACCATCGCCCTCCCCGCCGTTCATCTCCCGGTCTCACCGTCCACCGCCGCCAGCAGTTCACCACTCAGCGTCAGTTCTGTGTGCTTGTTATAATTACACTAGATAACTTTTCCAGAGGTAATTCTGCTATATTTAGTCCGCGGTGCAAATCCCTAACGTGATTTTGCTCGTTGTAGAATAACTTTATTTTGGTGAAATGGGAGCTAATGTGCTAATTAGCTTCTATGAGCTCGTAGCAGAGTTCAGAGGAAAATGATCAGATAACCACGGATTGTTTTATGCGTGTCAATATAGCTCCGATAAGGAACTCTAATATATATAACTCTGTATTTTACATGTCGGGGTGATGGTAAACATGGACCAGAGGAGATCTGGTCCTCACATTAATGAGGGTTGTTGTTGTTGTACTCCGGTGTAACGTTACAATCAGCGACCCTCTCGGTTACATGTACCGGTACCGGTCCGGATAAACGAGCACAACTACATGTGCAGGAGGCTGCAGAGAGCAGGAGGAGGTGGAGGAGGTGGTGGAGGAGGAGGAGGTGGTGGAGGAGGAGGTGGTGGAGGAGGAGGTGGTGGAAGAGGAAGTGGAGGAGGAGGTGGTGGAGGAGGAGGAGGTGGAGGAGGAGGAGGAGGTGGTGGAAGAGGAGGGACATCAGTGGAAGAGAAATACTTCAGCTGGACCTGAGCAGGTTTAAAGTTTGAATTGACGTGATGTAATGAATTAACATGTGATATAATGAATTGACATGTGATATAATGAATTAACATGTGATGTAATTAATTGACGTGATATAATGAATTGACACGTGATGTAATGAATTGACATGTGATGTAATGAATTGAAATGTGATATAATGAATTGGCATGTGATGTAATGAATTGACGTGATGTAATGAATTGACATGTGATATAATGAATTGACATAATACAATGAATTGACATGTGATATAATGAATTGACATGTGATATAATGAATTGGCATGTGGTATAATGAATTGACATGTGATGTAATGAATTGACGTGATATAATGAATTGACATGTGATGTAATGAATTAACATATGATGTAATTAATTGACATGATATAATGAATTGACACGTGATATAATGAATAGACGTGATATAATGAATTGACATGTGATATAATGAATTGACGTGATATAATGAATTGACATGTGATATAATGAATTGACGTGATATAATGAATTGACATGTGATATAATGAATTGACAGGTGATGTAATGAATTGACGTGATATAATGAATTGACGTAATATAATGAATTGACATGTGATATAATGAATTGAAATGTGATATAATGAATTGGCATGTGATGTAATGAATTGACGTGATGTAATGAATTGACATGTGATATCATGAATTGACATGTGATATAATGAATTGACATAATACAATGAATTGACATGTGATATAATGAATTGACATGTGATATAATGAATTGGCATGTGGTATAATGAATTGACATGTGATATAATGAATTGACATGTGATATAATGAATTGAAGTGTGATACAATGAATTGACGTGATATAATGAATTGACATGTGATATAATGAATTGACATAATACAATGAATTGACATGTGATATAATGAATTGACATGTGATATAATGAATTGAAGTGTGATACAATGAATTGACGTGATATAATGAATTGGCATGTGATATAATGAATTGACATGTGATATGATGAATTGACATAATACAATGAATTGACATGTGATATAATGAATTGACATAATACAATGAATTGACATGTGATATAATGAATTGACATGTGATATAATGAATTGGCATGTGGTATAATGAATTGACATGTGATATAATGAATTGACATGTGATATAATGAATTGAAGTGTGATACAATGAATTGACGTGATATAATGAATTGACATGTGATATAATGAATTGACATAATACAATGAATTGACATGTGATATAATGAATTGACATGTGATATAATGAATTGACATGTGATATAATGAATTGACGTGATATAATGAATTGGCATGTGATATAATGAATTGACATGTGATATGATGAATTGAAGTGTGATACAATGAATTGACGTGATATAATGAATTGACATGTGATATAATGAATTGACGTGATATAATGAATTGACATGTGCTACAATGAATTGACGTGATATAATGAATTGACAGGTGATGTAATGAATTGACGTGATATAATGAATTGACATGTGATATAATGAATTGACGTTATATAATGAATTGACGTGATATAATGAATTGACATGTGATATAATGAATTGACGTGATATAATGAATTGACAGGTGATGTAATGAATTGATGTGATGTAATTAATTGACGTGATAAAATGAATTGACATGTGATATAATGAATTAACATGTGATATAATGAATTTACATGATATAATGAATTGACATGTGATATAATGAATTGACATGTGATGTAATGAATTGACATGATGTCATGAATTGACGTGATATCATGAATTGACATGATATAATGAATTAACGTGATATAATGAATTAACATGTGATTTAACGCAGCGTTGTTCATGTTGCAGTCGTTACAGAACTAAATCAACTCCTCCTCTCTTATTATCTCCACTATTGTAATGCAGGTGGTTAAAAGTAGTTGGAGACTCACTGTCTGCTGTCTCTGGTGTCCAGTTTTACTCCTGTTACAGCTCAGGTGGGACAAGCTTCATTGACATGCATCTGTATGTTTTACTCATTGGACAAATAAATTCTGATTATATTGTGTTTTCGTAAAGCAGGCTGCTCCATCCACCAGAGAGACGGAGTACCAGTGTGACATCATACATGAAGTCACCGAGAGGTTGGATGTCAGACGGACCGCTTAGTGGGGAAAAGAACTGCAGCCACAGGACTGTCATACAGAACACTGAACAAAGTTGAATAAGAGCTAGGATACAAGATTAGAGATAAATGTAATAAAAATGTATGTAAATATAATTAAAGATTCTAATCAAATATATAAATGTAAATTGAAAAAAAACTTAAAGGCAAAATGTCTGTAAACCATTGAAATCAAAAGCCAGGCTGAAAAGGCTTTGGAACCGTGTTTTTTCCTTTTTTTTTTTTTTTTAATTTTACATTTACAATAATATTTCAGTTGAATCGGGCCGTATGATGGATTGGTGACCTGTCCAGTGTATAACCAAAAGTCTGCTGGCATTGGCTCCAGCCCTCCTGTGACCGTGCTGGGGATGAAGCAGGTGCAGATGATGGATGGATGAATTAAACTGAATTGCCATCATGTCAGACAGACTGGCTCTCAACTAATTCCCTTATAAACCCCTGTTTATGTCCAAATGTATGTACACATGTATTCATGTACAACATTTTCCATGTGACTTGTGTCTGTTAACATGTCCCATTTGTTTTTGCAATAATGGCCTTAACCCAATTAATGCAAAGAGCTTAAAAGTGCTCAGTGTCACTCAGAGTTTGGCTTTATATTCAAGAAGCTATATTCAGTCATGGAGTATGGAAGAAGCTGCCTGAGGTGCATTTATTAAGTATGACTCCACTGCACACATCCAAATATAACAGTAAGAAGTAAAAGAGCACCCTCTATGTATCACTATATGTGATGACAGGGTGCCTGGCCTAATTTTAAACATGTATCCCCTGATAAGCATGAGGAAACTGATAAAGATAACTGAAAACAAAGAATAGCTTTGTTTGAGAAACATTTGTTCACGTTGTCCCTTTTGTCTCCAGCAGCTGCTTATTCAGCCTGTTTAATCAGAATCAGCTTTATTGGCCAGGTACGTTGACACACACAAGACATTTGACATTTGTAACTTGAGCTCTCAGTGTGCAAAAAAACAAAAACAGTCCGACATAAATAGACATATAAACATAAATAGGCATATATACAGCTAAAAAAAGAAAGAAACAAATATATACATATATACACCTAAATCAATGGTGCAGATGGGTGGAGTGCAAAAAGTCCGGTTATCCATCCGTCCATTATCTATACCTGCTTTGTCCTGAACAGGGTCACGGGGGGCTGGAGCCTATCACAGCTCACTTTGGGTGAAGGCAGGGTTCACCCTGGACAGGTCGCCAGTCCATCACAGGGCCAAATCCAGTTCAGTTATATTGAACATATTAAGTGTTGAGCAGAGTGACGGCCTGCGGGTAGAAACTGGTCTTGTTTCTGGTTGTTTTGGCACACAGTGCTCTGTAGCGCCTCCCAGAGGGGAGGAGCTGAACCAGAGGGTGTCCCTGCAATCATCTCCACAGTCTTGAGCGGGTTCAGCTCCAGGTTGTTCTGACTGCACCAGAGAACCAGCTGTTCAACCTCCCGTCTGTATGCAGACTCATCACCGTCCCTGAGGAGGCTGATGACCGTTGTGTCGTCTGCAAATTTCAGGAGTTTGACAGATGAGTCTCCTGCGGTGCAGTCATTGGTGTAGACTGTAGAGGGAGAAGAGCAGTGGGGAGAGCACACACCCCTAGGGGGCGCTATTGCTGATTGTCCGGGTGCTGGGTGTGATGTTTCCCAGCCTCACCTGCTGCGTCCTGTCAGTCAGGAAGTTTGTAATCCACTGCCACGAAAGGAGGTGAGGGGTGTGAAAGTGTCTTATCCTACAGTAAAACAGGTTTAGGTCGTCTGCCAGTCGGGGATTTTCTCCAGTGTGGGGGGATGGGGTCTTGTAGTTCGTCAGGTTTTTCAGGGTTTTCCACACTGACGCTGGGTCATTGACTGAAAAGCTGTTTTCAAGCCTTTCAGCGTAGCTTTTCTTTTCTGCCTTGATCTCTTTTGTCAGTGTGTTCCTGGACTTGTTGTACAAGACTCTGTCCCCACTCCTATAGGTCTCCTCCTTGGCCTGGCGGTGCTGCCTGAGTGTTACTGTAAACCAGTGTTTGTTGTTGTTGTTGTTGTTGTATGTGCAGAATGTTTTGGTCGGCACACACATATCCTCACAGAAACTGATGTATGATGTCACAGTGTCGGTGACTTGGCTGATCCTTTGAGCTCTTCAGAGCAAAATACCTGTATGAACTTTTACTGAATACTGAACACATTTTAAAATATTAAAAGCAGTTCATTTATGTGGTTGGATCATAATAAATTCATTACATTTTGTATTGATGTTACAGGTAAATTCAGTGACCTTTACATACAGTAAAAGTATAGTCAGCAACAAGACACGCAAAAGAGAATAAAACAATATATTGGAACCCATATTGAGAAGAAAAGACAGCAATAACAATTTTTTTTTACTTCCATACCAAAATTGAGAGCATTCATTTCCATTTAAACAATTTTAAAATGTAGCTCGTCAGATATGGAGGTAGTATTTGTCTTTTTTCAATCAAGTATAAAAAATAGCTGAGAACAATTTTCTGGCACTGCAGTTTTTATCATTTTACTTAAAAACCTTATTCTTCAAATTTATTGTCAATTCACCATATGTACAAGACATACAGGGAGATCTAAATATTGTTTCTGACAGTCCCACAGTGTGCAAAATAAAAAAGATAAAATAGGAAAAGTATAAATTGAATTATTCTTGAGACATTTGCTCTTTTTTTTTGTCTTTCATGCTGCTTAAAAATATATAAAAAA
Source organism: Brachyistius frenatus (assembly GCF_029030835.1). NCBI lineage: Eukaryota > Metazoa > Chordata > Actinopteri > Embiotocidae > Brachyistius > Brachyistius frenatus. The sequence goes on from NW_027210645.1 coordinate 1,132,613, forward strand.
TAAAAAATCATCATGGTCAGAGAGATATAATGTGTATTTGGGCTTCGGTTTTATAGATATGCTGTTTTTGTTTGAATGAAAAGAAAAACACCCCAGAGACCATATCACGAGTTAAATGCAAAACCAATACAGTTATACACTTCATCATCACGTTTTCTTCCTCATAAACTTAAACCTCTTTTAAAAAAATACACTCAGAAAATAAGAAGGAGATGCTATTTTTTGTCTAAGGCAGACTACTTCAGTCGATGCAATATTATTGTGTGCATTGACACTCCAAAGCTGATGACTTATATAGTATGTATCTGTGTGTCCACATTTGCCTTCAATATCATTAACTATTTGTCTTCCAGTCAGCAGCAGGTGATTTTCAAATGAAAAACCTACAAATTAGATGATCTTGTCCAAACCCTGAAAGAATATTTCATTTTCATAGATTTCTTACAACAATGAAAGAAAAGTATTGATACATTACAGATCTTATTAACCCAACTATTCACAGATCTGAAAATACATAATCACTCATCTTTTTTTTTCTTTTTTTTTTTTAAAGAAAAAAATGGCTAAATAAAACCCAGTATACCTTCCCTTGGATGGGATTCACAGTTACAGTTCTCAGTTAATCTCATTAAATCATCTTAAATCATCTCAGTAGGATCAGCTGTATCTGTATACATGTTGTTTCAGTTCTGTACTGTCTATAGATTATGGGTGAGCAGAAACTGAATAAATTCGATCACATTCACATCTTCAGGCTTCAGCTATAGTCTTGTTTTGCTGAAAACTTTACATGATGAAAGAAATGTCAAACGCCTGTAAAAAGCTGAATTTTTCCCTTCTCGGCTAACTGCTTGATGATGTCGTACTCATGGTATCCTGGATGCACTCCAGTTTTCAACATTTTGTTTTTGAGTTTTTCCCAGTAGTGGCTCCAGTTTCCATCGGTGTCTGCTCCATAACCGAACACATGGACCTATAGGAAGAGAAAAATGATGTAATAGGTTAGATATATAGTTACCCTGTTGAAAAGTAATATAACCATTTTAACTATTTCATTAAAGTAATGGAACTTATTACATTTTATAACATTTTGATTTTATTTTCTAACAAATGTTTTAAATTGGGCAATATCCTGAGAAGTCCTAAAAATTGAATGTAAACTAGTCATGTAAACTGGTCAACTGAACATTTGGAAAGTGCTCAAATCAGCATGACATCACACCCTGCTCATCACCAGAAATATCACTCGGACTCCTCAATGGGAATATATGATTGGAATTGAATTTCACACAATATGCAATATAATGTTGTTTTTATTTGTTATAGGTCTAATTAAATGTGACCCATTTGGTGAAATTGGGTCTCTTTTGGTCCTTATTTGTCACTGAGCACCGTTACCATAACACCACAGACAGTCACGCACTTAAAATCTTGGCAGCGGCTGGCTTGACCGGTTATGTTTTAACACGACACGGTGCTAAAATCTTAAAAATACACAAGTACATCGATTTATTATTTCAGCAGATGAAATACATATACATATTACAACACATAATACATATAATATAATACATAATATAATATAATATAACATATAATATAATACATATAATACATATACATATTACAACAAGATTGAGCGAGCTAAGCAGTTTAGTGTTTCTATGTGCTGTAGTTATTCATAAACGATCTCTATAAAGTAATAAAACGGACTACATCTCGTCTCTGTTGCTACATTGTTGCTAAGTCGGTTCAAGTCGGACTACTTCCTGGAGTAGCATGTATGTATTCATAGCTCCACAAAACCTCTTATGGAGGAGGTTAGGGTGGATCTTTGCATTTTTCCGTTGTAGAAGGACTGATTATTTTGTCCTCTTTCTTTCAGTGTGGTCGCATTAAGAAGGGGTTGTTTCATGGCCAGTATGTGCAGGAGGAATAACTGCAACTCTTATAATAGAAAATGGCGTGTGAATAAAACTAGACTTGAAATTATCCAATATAATGTAATCTTACAAAGGTGATAGTTCAAAGAGATACTTTTGGTCATACTTGTTATGGAAGGCAACAAATAAAAACAGGACAGATTTATATTTTTTTTAAACAAAAAGAAAAACCTGAGAGCCGTAGATCATTTTGGAGGTCTATGACAAACATTTTGCTTTTTACTTTGGAGCAAACTTTAAATAAAAACTCAACTTTAAAAATGAACTTACCTCATCACAAATGTGCAGTGCGAGAACAAATGTCATGAAGCCAGTGGATGGATACTTTCCCTTATTGTCCAGCCACTGGTCATGAACATACTTCATGAAAGCTGGATTCACCACCATCACCTGTTAGGAATCAGAATTAGCCTTTAACCTTATTTTTATGAAGTTTGTCGCTGAATACATTTAAAAAATAATGCTTACCAAATCCTTGTTAGCTTTTATCTTTGTTTTTACCGGCATGTATGATCTGTTGGAAACGGCATGAAATGACAAATCCAAAATCAAATGAATTACTTGAAAATATGACGTTGTTTTAGTTTTCTCTCAGAATGCCAACTAAAATGGTATTATTTCACATAGCCTATGCTAGACTGTGTAGCACAGACATATCAGAGGACACTGTGTCTGTGTCACGTTTTGTCCTGTTTAGTCGTAAAAGTACATGTATGTCTGAGTAGCGTCGAAGAGGAAGGTCACGTGACGAAGTATAACCCTGTTTCTAATTAAGTTGGGATGCTGTCTAACATGTTAATAAAACATAACGCAATGATTTGCGAATCATTTAGGACCATATTTAATTCAAAGTGGAACAAAGACAACATATGTTAATAATGAGAAATGGTATTGTTTTATTGAAAAATATATGCTCATTTTGAATTTGATGGCAGCAACATATTTCAAAAAAGGTGGGACAGGGCCAACAAAAGACTGGTAAAGTTGTGTAAAGGAAAAAAATTTAAAATTAAAAACACCCAGTGGAACATCTCACAACAAATTATTTTAATTGGCAAAAGATCAGTAACATGATTGGGTATCAAAAAAGCTGAATTATGGGACGACATTTCACTTTCAAAACTCCAGCAACTGGTCTTACAGTGTTGTTAAAAGAAGAGTTGATTGAAAACAGTGGTAAACATGCCCCCGTCCCAACTTTTTTGAGGCGTGTTGCTGGCATCAAATTCAAAATGAGCATCTATTTTTCAAAAATCAATGACATTTCTTTATGTCAACATTTAACATGTTGTCTTTGTTCTATTTTCAATTAATTAAGCGTGTAAATGATTTGTAATTCGCCACAATCTGTTTTGATTTACATTTTACACAGTGTCCCAACCTTTTTGGGCATCGTCCAAAGAGTGATACAGTTGAGGCAGTGGGGCTGGTTAGGGGTGGTGGAAGCATCAAACCAAGGATTTATATCCAGTGGAGCAGGGTTCAAGTCCGTGAGAAGATAAAGTAAGTTTCTTTAAAGTATCATAAGTAACTTATATAACGTAACATATTGCGTGATATACGTAAAGTAATGTAAAATTACTTAATTTAATCCAAACCATGATCTCTTTCTAAACCTCGCCAAGTCGTTTTTTTTCCTACTCCTTTCTTTCCAAGTTTAGGTGAGGCAAAACAACCCTGACACGCTATCCTTTAGTGGACTGAAAAGTGCATTATAAGCTTTGGTGTGATACAGTCGGACAAGTGTATTGTCAACATTTAATGTAGGGAATGACGCTTCAGTTGATTCATGATTGAGCCGCCTCCTCCTCTGCTTATCCTAACCTCTGCTACTCCCGATGGACTTAAATCAGCAGGGAATCCTGTCTCCATCAGACTGTAGATCTACTGTACATGTCTTGAAAAGGAGGGAAAAGTCATGAAGTCCAGTCGCTGGCATGGCAGTCAGTCATTACTTTTTACTTTGCTCACATTTAAGGGCTCGCTGCTTCATGCACTGGGGAGTAAATGTATATTGGCAACGGATACCTTGAAACTATTTTAGGAAGCCTACAGCAATGAAGCAATGAGCCGGGCGAGGTGTTTTGAGTGACTTTCGTGTTTCCGAGGGGCAGAACTGTCCAAAAAGAAAAAGGCAAATCAGGTCAGGTGCGCAATTAGGTGGGTTTTCTTTAACCTCCACATGGTTTTCATCCAGGGTTAGACTCTTAATGTTAAGCTCTACTGTGATTTTCTAAAGTGTCTGAAGGGAAACATTCAGTGCAAAGGACCTGAACTGTGCTGGAGTGGCACTTCTCCACATGACAGTGCACCCGCTCACAGCGCCATGAAAATGAACAAGTTGCTTGCCCACCCCACCTCGATTTGCTGGTGTTGATTTTGATCAACCCCTGAAACTTGGAATACTTACACACAAAGGTTATAGCGTCTCTGTGCACGTCACAATGCTGTGCACTATTCACGTGTGACAGGAGCAGTCTTGGAACTTATTGATCCACCCTCGTAAGCCTACAGAACCTTTCAAAGTGGGTAGTCTATTGAAGTGGGATTGAAGTTTCACATCATAACTCTATGACCACAGGCTTCCCCTGACACCTCGGGTCACACTGAAAAGAAGTCATTTTAATTGCTGCAGTTGATTCACAGGTCATATCTATTTTAGAGATTGAAAAAAATATTCATTTGAGTATTTGTGTAATGACATCCTCTTCATTACACTACATTGAACACATATGCACACAAATGTAAAATTTTACTCACTTTCCTGTAAAGCCTGTTGTGAAGGCCCCAGTGAGCCACTCGATGTCCAGTATCTTGAATGGAAACAGCACCAGATGACTGTTGTCGTCTAAGTCTATGGCACTCTCTGGATACATGACACGATGAGTCGTTTTGGTCCCGACATCTTTTTCAAAGCCTTCAACACGACCACCGTTCATTCTTAAAAGCACATATGAATATATTTCTTATGACACTGTTTGGTTTTGGTTTTAGAGAGGTGACCTTTATTAAAGTAGACTTCCTTTAGCTGACAATGTACCTTATGATGACATCATGGGTATCTATCAGATGCCCATAGTGTGATCTCCTCAGATTACCAGAGTTCCCCACTACAGCACAGCTCCTGCAGAGCTCAGGGCTCTGTTCTATGAGATCCGGACAGGGTGGGAACATCTGAAACATCCTGGCCACTGCTGTTTTATAGGTGCTGAAGTTGCGCCCTTCCGCCTGTAAGCGCTGGCAGACATATCAAAAAGTTAAACCATCTCCCAGGTGTGTTTTAAATGTTACACAAGACAATTTGCATGGACAAAGTTCCTGGTCCGCATCTGTAGGAGGGACTCTTTTCTTCCTGCCTGATGACAACTTACCTTCCACCAGTTGAAAACATCTTCGGGGAGATTGTATTGCATGGACAAAAATGGCTGTACAGATGTATTTCCATGATGCAGTAGTAGGTTCTCCTCTGTTAAACATTTCTCACAAGCACACACATCCTGAAGCTGGAACCCGTCAGATAAACGGGGATGTGTTCTTATGGACACAGCGATGCCAGTGACAAACAGCAAGAAAAGGAACATCTTCCATTTTGACATCATCTTGGATTGATGACAATTGTGAATGGGAAACATTTTCCTATCTGTGGACAAAGAGCGTGGTGAAACACACAAGGGAGTTTATAAATGAGGAAAGAACTGTAATAGAAATAATTCACAAAATGCAATTTAATCATGTGTTAATGATGTAATATAAACATGGCATACATTTCACCAACTTTAACATAATATTTATATTTAGCAAGTCAAACTTGTACATTTAGATTTTAATTTTTTTTGAGATTATATTATTTATTTACATCTTTAATCAACAAAAGAAAATAGTGTCTGTCCCAGCAAGGGAAAACCTGTAATACTTGATGCTTGATTGGATATCGTGGTTCTTAGTCCATAGAGTGTTGGTCTCCAGCAGCTTCTCAATACAGTATTATGTTCGATGTTTATTATGGAACATGACATCAAATACAATGCCAGTAAGAGTGTTGTCATGATGTGTTGTCTTCAAATTGTGTAATTATATCTTAGTGTTTATAATAAGGTAAAATATCTTGGTCAAGAACAACCGAATCATGATGATGACGATATTAAGAAAATGGAAGCAAACATTCTTTCATGCAAATTCTGTATGTGCACTGAGGTTCTTTGTTTAGAGCATACTGTTCACCCTTTTATACTGCGCAAACTAATAAAAGCAAGCTTAAACAGACACTTCACCTGTCCTATAATGATACATAATAACAACAACAACAATAAAATGAATAATACAACTTTATTAGTTGTAGTTTTCATATACAGTAAACCAAATAAATACAAAAATGTATGTTACTACTGTATAATAAAACAAAAATAAATAAATCCCCTTAATTAAAATATATAAATGTTAATTAAATGTATTTCTTACCTGATCCAAGTGTAAATCCGCTTCTGCCAAATGATTTTATAAACATGCACAAGTGGTGAAAAGGCAGGACGTAATTGTGACCGTCTCCCAATGAATAGTCTTGTAGAACAGATCAGAGGAGGTTTTCAGGAGAGGAGGATTACCTATGTGTTGAGGGTGTGGTCTGTTCTGGTCAAAAAGAGCTTTTTATTTACCGCGCCAATGTTTGAGTTTCTTAACCTTTTGTATCATTATATAATGTTAAAAGCTGTGAAGTAAATAATTCAATACACAAACAAAGCATGCAAATTCTATCCAGTCTGTATGATTAGCCTATAAAGAAAAAAGAGAGGATGGAGATTGTAGTCAATTTGCGTAAAGCAAGGTGAAAACAAATCAAGTGCTTGCGGAGTCTTCCGCTCCTCCAAAACAATTCAAAATCAATCATTGCAGAGGCTGTTAATAACTCCAGCAGGTGTACACCATAAATGCAGTGAGATGTTTAATACGTATCCACAAGTTTATAACACTCATTCTCTCCGTTGTTTCAAGTTGCTGGCTTCCCTGCCAGCTTTTAAACTTTACGAAATAATGCTTGTAATCAACAAACTTGAAGGAAAAGATGTGGTCAGTCCTTGTCACGAATACCATCAAACAGATGATGCAGCCAATCACACAAAGACGTAGCGGGCGCGCAGCTCCAAAGAGTTGCGGGTGAGTGGACGTAGCAGATAGTATGGACCGACAACCCAGGACAGCAGGACCAGGGTTGATATACTGGCAGGTGGCAATCAGCTGGATTGTCGCAGCTGTGCAGGCTGATCAGGACCGCAGCCAGAGGACACAGACTGTAGCACGTCTGCGCTACCGTGGGGGTTCCTCGGAGATATAAACGACCCGCGTGTGTGATGTCACGAAGGACTGGTTCATTTAGCCTTCTATACCATTTCAGCCCTCATGAACTCAAACACTACAGGTGTGCGTCAGTTAGGTCGGGAGGGTTTAGGCTTTACGTCAACATTGGGATTTGACCATAGTTGTTGTTTTTTCTCCACTCCTCAGCTATGCACTGAATTAATGGCTCCACCAGAGGCTTAGGGAAACTTTAATTCCACCTTTTCTGTTCCTGTGTATCATTTAAACTACCCTTTAATCCTCTTTATCTGAGTTTCAACTTGACAGTTTGTGTTATGTGAAATTACAGTTCATTAAAATGTAATCTATTTTACAGAAAATTCACATTCTAAATCTAAAATGAAATTTCACAATAATTAAAGCATGACTCTTTAATCTGCATAATAATCATTTAATTATTATTATTATATAAATTTCAGCTCTCATGGGATTGGGACAAAGAGATTTATTGCATTTAAAAAAAAACAAGTATCTCTTAATCACAGTCGTGGAGCTGTTAACGACTTTATTTTGAAGGGGAAAACTTACTGTAGGGCCTAACCGATTTAATATTCATTTGAAAACATCCCAATCTAATTCAGACATCTGTAGGAATTGGGATCTGTCTTGTTATTTGATTAGATTGGATTCAACCTGTCATGGGGGCAAGTACTCAGACAATGAAACCCAGTTTGGCATCCAATCCGAGGGTGCATGGAGTGAAAAGTAGTGCAAGGAATAAAAATAATATAAACAGTATAAAACATAAGGTGCCCCAGGAATGAGAAAAAAAATTGGTCAAGTAAATATATAAGTAAAGTACTTAAGTAAAGGATGTTATCATACTTTCAAAGAGAGCAGAAAAATTAACATCGACAATGAGTTCAGGAGGCCTTATAAGGATTTTAAAATCAGTTGAGGCAGTTTTCCTCCTCCAGTAGCCTCAAGTGTGTAGAGAGCCAAACATCAGCTCTGTCAAGGCAGATCAGAAGATGCCAAAGAGATGTCAAAAATGTTCCCCGGGCATTGACATTAAAGATGTCGCTTGTGTTTTCATTTCGATGTGTTGTGTTTTGATGTTTAGACCTGCAGGGGGGAATTTTTTCACTAACAGCTCAAACATCCCTGACCGTACACCCACAATGCAGATATTACCAGGACAATGGAAATTGTATACATCATATTGGTTTTGCTGCGCATTTGTTTCTTTCACGAGATGCTGCGCGCCGTGCCCTTTTGTTGCTTTAGGGGTGTGACACATGACATGCCATGGCTTCGCGACCTGTGTTTTTAGCTTGATAGAACTGATTATCAAAAATTCCAGATCAGTTGAACAATGACTGCTGATATTTAAAAAAAATTGTTACACCAGGTTATATATAGATGCATAAACCTCCCCCGTACCCATGACGTGTACTAATGCGGCCCCATTCTATCAAGACTGATGGCTTTTGAACTGTGTGCTGGTAACAAGCTGGATGGTCCCTTTTCTCTTTTTCACCCAAAGGATGCGGCATCCATGATTTCCCAAAAATAATTTCACATTTAGATTTTTTTTAAACCACAGCACAGTTTCCTACTTCGCCTCAGTCCATCTTAAATGAGCTCGGGCCCAGAGAAGGTGGGTTGTTTGTATATCTGGTTTCTTATTTGCATGGTAGAGTTTTAACCTGCATTTGTGGATGCAGCAATGAACTGTGTTCACAGACAATGGTTTTCGGAAGAGTTCCTGAGCCCATGTAGTGATTTCCACCGCAGATTCTTGTCATTATTAATCACCTGAGGGCCTGGAGATCACGTGCATCAAATATTGGTTTTCAGATTTGAACTTTCTGGTCATTGATCCAACAGGTATTATTGGGCAGTATGATAGCAGCAGACACTCCAGGTCTTCCTCTGAGACACATCCATCAGAAGGAGACTCGCTTAAGTCCAGCAGGAGAAGCAGCCGTGCTCAATTAGTTCTGGCTCTTGCTCTGTCTACCTAATCTGTGAGGATTTATGTCTGTCCCTCATGTATTTTCCTCTGTTTTACCCCCGATCGCCTCTCCTCATGTGTGCTGTCATTCCCGTCTGTTTGTTATTGTTTTGCCATGTGCTTCTGTTTTGTTTTCCTCCCTTCCTGCAGTACCCTCCTCCAAGCTCCGCCCACTGACGCACCCCTCCGTAGATCCAGCTGGAGTTCATTCCGCTGATCACATCCAGCTGGATTAAATACCCCGATCTCCTGTCAGCTCACCGTCAGTCCGTCCGTTTACCTACCTGGTATTATGTCCCCGTACGTTTGTTCGTGTTTCACTCAGTGAAGCTCCGGTTCTGACTCCCTGTTTGTCTTCAAACGTATCTGCCGTCCAGTGTTGAGCTTCGGGTTTCACCTGTGCGAAGAAGTCTTCCAGTTCCTCGGAGATCAGCTGGCAATCCTGTGTCGAGCCTCGGGTGTCACACAGTCGACCCTGCCCTGCTGTTCCTGTGTAGGACCACAGAGACCCACACAGCGACCCAGCCTGTCTGCTGCTCTTGTGTCAGACCTCGGGATTCCCCACGAGCTACGTCAGCCTGCCGCTCGCTGTAGAGGACCTCGAGATTCCCCACAGCAAAGCTACGCCTTCTCTGCCTGCCTGTCTGTCAGCCACGTACGCGGCAGAGCCCCTTTCCGGCTCGGACCCGAGCGGAGCGTGAGGACGCGCCTCTGTCTCGCGTGACTGAATCCTGCCGGCTTTCCTGCCACTCAGAGGGGTGGCGGTACTCTCTCTCGGATTCGGGAGAGAGAGAGAGAGAGAGAGAGAGAGAGGGACTATTCTCTGACTATTGGCGCCTGGCCGCCCCAAGACTTGAACATTCTGTAGCTCCCTGTTTATTCCTGCCTGGGAAAAATAAAGAATCCTGGTTTGAGAAAGAACTCTGCTGTCCTGTATCTGTGTTTGGGTTCGTTTACACACCACACCATAACAGAATCTATGGGACGCATTTAGAAAAGAGCCCAACGAAGTCCGAGTCATTTCTTTCTGCCATACCAGGTGCGTCAGTATGACTGCCTTATTATTTTTTAGAGTTATGTATTGTGTTTGAAAGGTTGGGGAATTCTTCTGTAAGCGGCCTGCTCACAATCGGAATGCAGTAAAAATGTTATCTAGAATCTAACGTTAAACACAATCAGAGCTGAGCAGATGCAGCTAATAATCGTCTCTGTTGGGTGTGGTTGGGAAGAAACAGTTGACTTGGTTGTGTCAAGGCCACTGGCACTGTATCACTCATCACAGTGTCTGTAAAGAACTTGATATGCAACAGATACAGTGCTTTAAAAGTTCATAGCCATGCTAGTGGGGTCTGCTTATTGGTCAGTTGGTCCACCACCTCAGGCTGAACATCAACAATTAATTATTGGAATACTTAATGGATTCTCATGCAATTTTATAAAATTTCACAATATAAAACATTTTAAACATTACACTGTGCAGAGGATGTTGGTGATCCTCTGACCTTTCATTTTAACCAGCCGATTCATGGTTTCACTTCCCAAGTGAAACCTTTTGATTACCTGCTGTCTCCTATGATACACTGGCACAAAATTTAGTATTGATTGTAATAACCTCCCACAGCATGAATTTTAACCACTTTGGTGATCCCTTCAGTTTTTAATCAACCCCATAATTTGGTCAAAGGTTTAATTTACTGTAAATAGCAAAGGTTAGAACTCTAACACACTAAGATGGTAACTACCCGTATCAACGTAATAGCATTGTCATCATGAGCCCGACAAGTACAGCGTCACAGAGCCTCGAACATGGATGTGGACTCTCTCTATCTTGTTTTTCTCTATATTATCTACTTTAGTGTCATTTTTGACATTTATTCAAAAGCTGACAGCAAACCTACTGTTTCAAAGGTTTATTTCAGGCTCGGTCAATCATTGGCATTTAAATATTTTCCCATTTTTACCTGTCTTTTGGCTCAGTGGCATGTGATCGTGATTATTAGTCCATAAATAAGTTCAAATGAGATCCAATTAAGAAGTAATTGCAGTGCTGCTGAGCAGTAACAAGATGCTAATGAAAACCTCTGGCTCGTGATGGGAGTGGGGGTGGGAGATTGCTTTTAGGATTCAGCTGCCTCACCAGTTTTTCTCACTGGGGATGAGGAAATTAGACAGCTCGGGTCTGATTCAGGGAAGTCCTGGCTAATTACTTTCAAATCCCAGAGAAGTCCATTTGTGGCAATAATTGCTCTGTGACTGTCTTTGTATTCTCTCAACTCACAAAGCTGCTCACAATATCATTAGAATTTCTCACAGACTGTGTAGTTATTGGGATGCTGGCCCATCAGAAGTCATTATCACTATTTTAGTCCCATAACCCTAAACTGACTGCCAGATTAAAGGTGAAGTTAATGTTTGATATACAAATGATCTTCTGACAGGTGAGAGCCAAGTAGAGTTATCCATTCTGCTACAAATACATCCGAAAACAACTGCAAGATAAAGAAAGACCCCAAAAAGTGTCTCACATGATATTTTCAGACACATGGTTAGGTTAGGTTAGGTTAGGTAGTTACTTTATTGATCCCCGAGGGGAAATTTTGTCACTACAGCAGCATACAGGAAGCAATAGATAATAATAGAATAATAGAAAGCAATAAAATAGCAGTAAAAATATAAAATGCACAGTATATACAGTACAGTATATATCTATATATATATATTATATACAAACAACCAAGAAACACAGACAACAGTGTTATTGTTGTGTGATGGATTTTGCTAGAGGTGAGTTATTGTACAGTCTTATTGCGGTCGGCAGGAATGATCTCCTGTATCAGGAATGATGTCCTGTATCTGTCCTTGTGACAGCGGAGCTGGAGGAATCTTTTAGAGAAAGTGCTCCGCTGTCCCTGCAGCAGGTGGTGGAGAGGGTGGTCAGGATTATCCAGTATGGATAATAGTTTGTTCAGTGTCCTCCTCTCCACCACCTTTTCCAGACTGTCCAGTTTGCAGCCAATGATGGAGCCGGCCTTCTTAACCAGTTTGTTAAGTCTGTTGGTGTCTCCGGCTCCAACGCTGCTCCCCCAGCAGACCACAGCGAAGTACAAAGCACTGGCCACAACAGACTGGTAGAACATCTCCAACATCTCGCTGCACACATTGAAGGATCAAAGTTTCCTCAAGAAAAAGAGTCGACTCATCCCCTTCTTGTAGACAGCGTTGATGTTGGTCTCCCAGTTCAGTCTGTTGTCGATGGACACACCCAGGTGCTTGTACTCCTCCACCATGTCCACCACCTCTCCCAGAACTCTCAGCGGTTGTGGAGCCGTCGTCTTCCTCCTGAAGTCGACCACCATCTCTCTGGTCTTGGCCACGTTCAGGAGCAGGTGATTTCTTCCCGCCCACTCCACAAAGTCCTCCACTACTGCCCTGTACTCATCCTCCCGTCCATCCCTTATACATCCTACCACTGCAGAGTCATCAGAGAACTTCTGCAGATGGCAGGACTCTGAGTTGTACTGGAAGTCAGTTGTGTATAAGGTGAACAGGAAGGGAGACAGAACAGTTCCTTGTGGAGCTCCAATACCACTGACCACCGTATCAGACAGCACACCGCTCAGACGGACAAACTGTGGTCTGCCTGTCAGGTAGTCAGTGATCCAGGAGACGGTGGACGCGTCCACCCCCATCACCCGCAGCTTCTCACTCAGTAGCAGTGGTTGGATGGTGTTAAATGCACTGGAGAAATCAAAGAAAGTGATTCTCACAGAGTCACCGGTTCCATCCAGGTGAGACTGAGCTCGTTGCAGCAGGTAGATGATGGCGTTGTCCACTCCCACATGAGGCTGGTACGCAAATTGCAGAGGGTCCAGAGAAGATTTCACCAGCGGCCTGAGGTGGGCCAAGACCAGCCTCTCCAGCACCTTCATCACATAAGATGTGAGGGCAACCGGTCGGTAGTCATTGAGGCCAGATGGAGTCGTCTTCTTAGGGACTGGAACCAGGCAGGACGTCTTCCACAGCACCGGGACCTCCTCCTGCTTCAGGCTCCGGTTGAAGAGGTGTTGTAGGATCTCAGCCAGCTGGACGGCGCAGGTCTTCAGGACCCCGGGGCTGATGCCATCAGGCCCTGCAGCCTAGCGTTGGTGGATTGTTTTATAAACTGAGCAGATGAATTGCTTGTGTGCTAAACTAAGGTGGTGCCCATAGGGCCTGCGTGGTAGTGTTGTCATTGTGATTGTGGATTAACTGAATTGACAACAATCTTCACTTTGTAGTCTCTAAGTGTCTAAATTTTGCTTTTATATTGAACATTATGTCCATGTTGGCAGCGTTCACTCGTATTTATGTTGATGTGATAAGGCAGGACAAGCAGAAAGTCAGGTGGCAGCGAGACGTAAACTACAAACTCGGAGAAGGCGGAAAACTTGAAAGAAGATTGAAAACCAGCAAAACGATGTATTGTGTGAAACACGGACTAACCTCATTGGCTGTTTAAGGGGAGTTTAAATGAAACACAAATGCAGATGTTTTCAGAGAGACCAAGCCTCCTTTAAAGCCACTCGTCAATCAGAGACAAAGAATTTATTCGCAGCAGTCACTGAATATGTGCTAAAGCATTAGGCCAAAACATCATCATCTGTATGGTTGAGGATCTAGATCTTAAATATATCCCGAGCTTGATTTGTACATTTCAATGTTTTCATAATCTTTCTTTCAACTCTTTCAAACTGTTAAAAAAAAAAAAAAACATTTAACCAGCTGTCTTATTTATTTTAATCCAAATACTTTGCTTTGGTGTCACATCTCCACCCAAACACCTCCCTCCCAGCTGCAGAATGAAGGGTGTATTTGAGATTAGGTTTATTTAAGCCTCTGCATCGCAATGCCCACAGTATGTTTTTTTTAGTTTCCTTTACAGTACTTAAAGTACCAGCTGAGCTGAGCACAAATCCATTGTTTGAAATAATGAAAAATATACATGCACTGTATTTTTCAATCAAAAAACAGTAAAGTCAATTTCTGTAAAATTTACAGTACCTTGCTTTCAGTCATTTACAAAAATGTAATTTAACAAGATGTGTTGATGATCAAAATCATTTGCTGAGAAACCATGTGAATGACTTAATGAGATTACAAAATATTGTTACGACCAGCTCGTTCAGACCATAACAAATGATGGGAGGTCCACATAGTAAACTGGATTTAGGTAATGGTTTAATGCACAACTCCCCCAAAACTGTGCAAAAACAGAGGAAAACACAAATCAACCAAAATCAAAGGCTACCAGGAGCCTGCTGTCCATGGAGAGAGAGAGTGCAAACAATGAGGAAGCCTGGCTTTATGCTCTTTCTCTCAGGTGCAGCTGGTCACCAATCAAGGGCAGTCGGAGCTCCACAACCAGTCAGTAACAGAAAGCACAAAGAGCAAGACAGGAAGGAAGGCTGACAGCCTGGGCCATAACAATATTTCATTATAATTAAGGACAGTCAGATGAACTTAAATTTCCAGGCATATAAATAATATGTACAAAACTTTGAGAGGTCTTCAGTCTGTCCAAAAACTTAACTAAAAAAGCACTGTGTGTGTGTGTGTGTGTGTGTGTGTGTGTGTGTGTGTGTGTGTGTGTGTGTGTGTGTGTGTGTGTGTGTGTGTGTGAATGACTGGGTTCACCGAACTAAACTAAAAAAACACTGTGTGTGTGTGTGTGTGTGTGTGTGTGTGTGTGTGTGTGTGTGTGTGTGTGTGTGTGTGTGTGTGTGTGTGTGTGTGTGTGTGTGTGCGTGTGTGTGTGAATGACTGGGTTCACCGACTTATGAGGTCAGACTGAAAGTCCCTTCATTTCTGTAGCTGACTTGAGACACAAGGGCGAACTGATGTCATCTTCTTCTGCACAACCTTCCCAATTGGCTTTGATAGGACTTTGCCTCTTCCAGCCTTGGTGCCTCTTTTAGGATTTATCCCAATGAACTGCTTGAAAAACACGAGTGTTAGCAGGGAAATAATTACTCATTGAGATAATATAAATATAGGAAAGTCTATTCTTGTGTCAGGAACACTGCTCTTTACTGCATAGGTGTATTTCATATGACCTTTTAGCATCTTCTATCATACATAAATATGTTTCAGAGAAAGTGGTAGTTTGCTCTGCACAAGGTCCTTAAATTGTCACATCATACACTAACAGCTGAAAGATGTAAGCATCTACAGTAAGCATCTAACCTTGGAATTATTGTTCAGTATGCAGGCAACATCATCTCGATGTTGAAGACCAAAGGTTTAGGAATACAGACAGGAAGTTGGTTGGATTCCCTCACATATGATGTGCCCCTAATGGCTGATCATCCTGTGGTGAATAGAGCCACCTGTCGTTTCCCCTGAAATTATACAAATGAAACCACATTTCGACGTGAGCATAACAATGTATTAATTTGACACTGTGAAAAGTGTTTATCATGTATTTATCTGGACGAACTCACAAAGAAGCACGTAACACTTTTGTCGATATCCAAAAAACACCCGGTTCGCTCATAAAATCATAATTAGAGAAAGTATGTATACTTGTATACATACCGAGGATTATCAGTTAAGGAGTTGTAGGTAGTGTGAGTGTCCTTTCTACATCAGCTGCCATTGCAGGTGCCTAGGACAAATGAGGAGGATATGATGAGACAAAATAACTGCCAAAATGTGTTAGGGGTGGTTGACCGGATCCAAATGCACATACACAGCAGAGGACTTGATGTAACGCAGGTTTATTTTCCACACAGAACAAGAGACTAGTCCATGGGATAATGCACAAGTACAGAGGCAATTCCAGAATGGCTGGAAACCAACAACAGTCACTAGCAACGAGAGGCACAGCAGTCTTATTATAGTCTCTGATGAAGCGACGGTAGAAGTTAGTGAAGCTCAGGAATTGTTGGAGTTTCTTACGTAGTTGTACATTGATTTTATTTATAATTCATTAACAGTGGTCAACAATGTTTTACTTGGTGTGAGCTTTGTGTGGGTTAAAGCCTCTTTCCCCATGTTCTGAGACATGAAGATGTCTTACAATAGCTTATATTCAATGAAGTTCCTTCGGAAGTAATGAAAGTCGTGTGTGTGTGTGAGGACGTTTTGGCCGGCCCTTTTCTTTCTCACACCCTGTGCAAGAAGTTTGTGCATACACAGTGCCGTTTCTACTCTTGTGAAAAAACAAACAATGTAATGAGTAACCCATCTCAACGACTAAATATAACACAAAGATGGCTATATCCCTAAAACTGCATTGAGTCTGTAAAAGTAAACTTAGTAGTAAGCTAATGGTTATCGTTATTCTCATGTTAATTTTATAATCACTTCATTTTTGTGTTAAGTGACCGTCTCTTTTAGTGTGTAGTTTAAAGCTTGACCGAACTTCTGAACTTGGGTAAGAAGTTAAAGGTTTGAAAACAATGCTTCTTAATCAACCATATCATTCAGTAAATGTTCTATGTATAAAGTATCTGACAAATAGAAGCAAAGTTCTGAAGTCTCTGTTTCAAAAAAAAAAATGTCAAAAATATGTTTGATCCAGAGTGAATCTCATGTTTAGCATGTCAAATGAATGTTACATTTTTTTGTGATTTTTGTTTGGTTTGTTTGTTTGGTTTGTCTGCATTTTGTAAAAAATAAAATAATTTTTATTTTTTTTTAAAAACCTGTGTGAATACAATCACTCAAAATGATTTAATTGAAATCGAACATTTTTATATCGGTACGTGTTGCCATGTGTCTTGACAGTTTCCACAGCAAATTTAGTTGTTCTACAGTGTGTCTTTTCCTAAATATACTATATAAAGTTGTTAGTCATGAATGAGTTCATGACATAATGACTCCTGTGTTACGTGACCTTCGTTAATAGTGGCAGATCAACCGTTTGGATAGATTGCGTCATGCCATTGAGGTGAAGAATCAAATCTCCACCGAGTTAAACAGGAAAACTAACCAGCGTTACACCTTTTGTCACCTTTTCTATTTGTCTTCAGGTATGTAATAATTGTGTTTATTCATCATCAAAAATATCTGTTGATTGTATTATTGTCAGTTATTATGTTTAATGAATGTGTTTGGTGCAGCTGTGTGTTTCTGCTGTGATGCAGCAGAAAGGTAGGTAGGTAGGTAGGTATATACTTTATTAATCCCCGAGGGGAAATTTTTTATGAGTCTGAAGTAAAACAGAAGTGTGTCATTCCCAGTCAGCCTCATTGACTTTCACAGAGTGCATCCGGGGGAATTTCTAAGGAACTGAACTACCAGTTGGTTTGGGAACAAGCTTGGTATGTGCAGAATGTAGCTCACTCCTCGGGCACATCCTGTTCCAGCTGGTTGTGGAGAAACAAAAGACTACAGCATGTGATTTAAGGTGGTGCTTTTTTCTTTTCTTAGCCCCTGTTAGTATTAGAAAATGAATAGCACTTTAATATTTATGATTGCTAAAATTGAGCACAAGCTATACTAATAAATACAGCATATGCTAATGAAAGGTAATGCTACAAACAGCCTGGAGACAAACTATTTCCTGCAGAAATATGAGCCAAAAGCTGTTTAAAATGATAATAATAATAATACAGTAAGAATAGCAGCTCCGAGTTAGTTCGAAAGCATGTTCACTATTACTAAAGTTTACATTACATCAAGAATCCTGTCACAACCTTGGACGTACAGAGGAATAACCTGTCTAACGATTATAACTTTCTTTATCTTCATGATTAATAATAAACATAACCCTAGGCCGTGTTTGACCTTTCAGTAAAGAATAAAATATTCTTTCAGGCATGTCTCTGCAAACACAACTAACCCGTGTTTATTGTATGCCACACCTAAACAGTGTCAGTTTTCTCGCTGACATTAAGGAACTTGGGTATGAGAGAATGAGGAAGGCCAAAAATATAAATGTTGTGTCACAGGCTGATACTGATCGGTGCCAACAACCAGTAACTCAAATTGATTGATTTAAATAACAGTTCAAAGAATTCAAAGTGCATCACAGGCATGAAACTATAAAAAAAAAAAAAAAGAGTTCAACATTGATGCAGAAAGACCAAGCTATAGAAAAGCTATGTGGAAGCTAAAAGTAAACCAAAAGTACCTTTATTTGGATGGCTTTTCACTGGGATTTTACTGAATACAAAAATAAATACACCTCCATGCAGCGCTCGGGTTGTAGCCACACACAGATATATTGTACTGATGAAGGTTGCGAGATGGTCGTGACAGACTGGTAACCTTTGGACAGTAATTCATAATTAGCATACTGATGAGGATGTCAAGAAAATGAAGACAAATGATGTGCAGACTTTGGAAAAATGAAGGTTATTACTACCGATATTGATCATCAAGTTATGTGATTATTGTATTTTTTTTTTTTTTTTCTGCTAAGTTGTACTGTTGCAAAGGCTGTAGACCAGGGGTCTTCAACGTTTTTCAGGCCAAAGACCCCCAAACTGATAGAGGCATGGAGCAGGGACCCCCTACTATATATATTGTATAAAATTGTGTTTTGTATTAAACTGGAGGAGGCAGGAGGCTTGGAGGGACACGGTGGCGGACCCCCTGTTGAAGACCTCTGCTGTAAACTATTCAGCTGACCCCCTCTGGTGGCCAATGTGAAAGTGTAGCGCAGTGCTGATCGAGCACACGGAGCTGTGCGGTCAATGGGAATTAGGAGTAGCCAGAAACTGGTCGTCAGTAGAGATTACAGAGTGGACTTTCTAGCTCACAAGTGGTGTGAGCGGTGCACGACTCTGACGAACTATAAGTAAACTCGATTGGTTCTGACGAGGGGACGTTATGCAGCCTTTAACGGCTTCAGTTGACGGTGAAGGTTTCGTTCGGAGGCTGAGATAAAGCTCAGCTATTTGCCATGTGGCTCGTTTCCACTAATGCTCGTTAAGTGTTACATACGAGTTGAGTTAGAACTGTTGGGTTACGTTTGTATTAAAGTAGGATGTTTGCACTGCCATTTAAAGAGGCAACAAGTCATTTCCTTTGTGTGTTTACAGTTGGGGTAATGTAACTTTGCTGCTTGGTTGTTGTTTAAGTATTGTTTTCAATAGCTACCAGATGATGTTAGACTTATTGGTACTAGAAGTAATACCATTATGTGTATCCTTGATATTAAGTTAATAGTTTAATTCTTCTGATTTGTATTTGTTCTTATTCTAGACCGCACCTTCAATTTTACTAATGAAAACCTCTGGCTCGTGATAGGAGTGGGGGTGGGAGATTGCTTTTAGGATTCAGCTGCCTCACCAGTTTTTCTCACTGGGGATGAGGAAATTAGACAGCTCGGGTCTGATTCAGGGAAGTCCTGGCTAATTACTTTCAAATCCCAGAGAAGTCCATTTGTGGCAATAATTGCTCTGTGACTGTCTTTGTACCCTCTCAACTCACAAAGCTGCTCACAATATCATTAGAATTTCTCACAGACTGTCTTGTACAGCACTGGTAGTTACTAGGAAGCTGGTCCATCAAAATTAGTTATGATCAGTATTTTAGTGATGTAAACCTGAGCTGAGTGACTGGTCATAGCTAAAAATGTATATGCGGTATACAAATAATCCTCTGATGCAGTATGAGCGATGGCCAGCTTCACAGTTATCTGCTCCATTATAAGGAGCGTTTAACAAGATGGAGGAAATCCTGATTTTTGCAGTCTCTAGCTTTCTAATTTGCTACCACCTGTCTCAAAACAAATGTCTATAACCCTCCCCTTTCTAGGGGGTGCTGTGGCTCAGCAGTTTGCCCTCTAATTGAACGGTTGGCAGTTTGATGCCCGGATCCTCCTGTCCACTGTGCGATTCTGTGCTAGGCTATGTTTACAATAATACTATATATGTATGCCATATTATATTCCTTATATACAATCTCGTATTAATCAACTATTAATCCTCAGGCTATGCAACAGGCTGTTTCTGTAGAGGTCAGCGATACTGCTAAGGTCAGAGATCCTGTTGGGGTCAGCATGCTGCTGTGCATAATAACAAGGCCACAGGCTGTAACGGCTGATGGCACGACCACGAGTTTCACCTCCTGTCTTTCTTATTTCTTCCGAGTCATAAAACAGGAATAAGTTACTGACCTGAGCAACACGTCCCCCACAAGGCAAGACCCCCACCATCATGTTTTTTGCAATATAATAATTTGTATGGAATTGGGCATGCACCTCCAAAAGTAAAATATTTAATTGAATTGCAAATTTGTTAGACATTTTTTAACAACAAATAGAATATCATCTATCATGGTTCCTTTATCCTCCATCTTGTTGCCCTAGTTGTGAAGAAAGAAATGTAATTGTTACATGTACTGTATTTATATTCAGAAAAGTTAAGCTTTATAATTTGTGTTAGTACTGAACTCCAAAAATGTAGACAAGGTAGTTAAATATTATTCCATTATTAAAGTACTGTCCTACGTTCCGCGTATAATATGTCAGAAAATGGTTGAAGCCTGGCTATCTACATGTTCAAATAGCTTCTTTTACGTGATGAAAACTCAAAACTCGCATATGTTTATTGTGGCAGAAAAATGTCCTTTGGGAAAAAATGTAAATTGAGATGTTTTTTGAGCAAATTTGTGGGGGATGCCGTTGTTGTTGAAGATCTAAGCTTGGAGTTTGTTGAGGCTGTTTCAAACTTTGTGTTGGCAGCAATAGAAACACCTGCGAAACTGGCACAGTGAATGTCATTACATACATGATTGTGTCTCAGCCAAGGACACTCCACTAACCACTCCTGTATGTTTAGCTGCGCTTCCTGGCACTCCTGCCTTGTCTGCAACATCTTTAGCTTGTTACCAGTAGCCTTCACATGTAACCTGGATTCATGCCCTTTGACTTATCCAGCGACAACCAACCTATCCCCCGTTACTTAAGCTACTTTTGAATTCCATGAATTGATCTCCATGACATTACTTTCATCACATGACCTCTGTCTTCGACCCTGTTCATATACATTGGGTACGGAAAGTATTCAGACCCCTTTAAATTTTTCACTCTTTGTTTCATTGCAGCCATTTGCTAAAATCAAAAAAGTTCATTTTATTTCTCATTAATGTACACTCAGCACCCCATCTTGACAGAAACAAACAGAAATGTAGAAATTTGTGCAAATTTATTAAAAAAGAAAAACTGAAATATCACATGGTCATAAGTATTCAGACCCTTTGCTGTGACACTCATATTTAACTCACATGCTGTCCATTTCTTCTGATCCTCCTTGAGATGGTTCTACTCCTTCATTGGAGTCCAGCTGTGTTTAATTAAACTGATTGGACTTGATTAGGAAAGGCACACACCTGTCTATATAAGACCTTACAGCTCACAGTGCATGTCAGAGCAAATGAGAATCATGAGGTCGAAGGAACTGTCCAAGGAGCTCAGAGACAGAATTGTGGCAAGGCACAGATCTGGCCAAGGTTACAAAATAATTTCTGCAGCACTCAAGGTTCCTAAGAGCACAGTGGCCTCCATAATCCTTAAATGGAAGAAGTTTGGGACGACCAGAACTCTTCCTAGACCTGGCCGTCCAGCCAAACTGAGCAATCGTGGGAGAAGAGCCTTGGTGAGAGAGGTAAAGAAGAACCCAAAGATCACTGTGGCTGAGCTCCAGAGATGCAGTAGGGAGATGGGAGAAAGTTCCACAAAGTCAACTATCACTGCAGCCCTCCACCAATCGGGGCTTTATGGCAGAGTGGCCCGACGGAAGACTCTCCTCAGTGCAAGACATATGAAAGCCCGCATGGAGTTTGACAAAAAACACATGAAGGACTCCCAGACTATGAGAAATAAGATTCTCTGGTCTGATGAGACCAAGATTGAACTTGTTGGCGTTAATTCTAAGCGGTATGTGTGGAGAAAACCAGGCACTGCTCACCACCTGCCCAATACAATCCCAACAGTGAAACATGGTGGTGGCAGCATCATGCTATGGGGGTGTTTTTCAGCTGCAGGGACAGGACGACTGGTTGCAATTGAAGGAAAGATGAATGCGGCCAAGTACAGAGATATCCTGGAAGAAAACCTCTTCCAGAGTGCTCTGGACCTCAGACTGGGCCGAAGGTTCACCTTCCAACAAGACAATGACCCTAAGCACACAACTAAAATAACAAAGGAGTGGCTTCGGAACAACTCTGTGACCATTCTTGACTGGCCCAGCCAGAGCCCTGACCTAAACCCAATGGAGCATCTCTGGAGAGACCTGGAAATGGCTGTCCACCAACGTTCACCATCCAACCTGACAGAACTGGAGAGGATCTGCAAGGAAGAATGGCAGAGGATCCCCAAATCCAGGTATGAAAAGCTTGTTGCATCATTCCCAAGAAGACTCATGGCTGTACGAGCTCAAAAGGGTGCTTCTACTCAATACTAAGCAAAGGGTCTGAATACTTATGACCATGTGATATTTCAGTTTTTCTTTTTTAATAAATTTGCACAAATTTCTACATTTCTGTTTTTTTTCTGTGAAGATGGGGTGCTTAGTGTACATTAATGAGAAATAAAATGAACTTTTTTGATTTTAGCAAATGGATGCAATGAAACAAAGAGTGAAAAATTTAAAGGGGTCTGAATACTTTCCGTACCCACTGTACCTGCATGTACTTTTCATGCCAACACCTCTAGTGGACTGAGTGGTGTATTACACTCTTACCAGGCTAATTGTTGCTATGACTGGACTGTGGCGATATGTCCTTAGCTGTCAGCTTGCATGCTGCTATATCTCTGATTACCATTTCTAAAGTGGCACAAGACCACAGCAGATTTATTTTGCAGTTTCACTAATACAGCATTTGAAAAAACAAAAAAAATCCCTTGCACCTTAAATGTAAGTGGTCACATTTGGAGACCAATCAGTTGCAGTCTGAAGTCCAATATGTTGACTGTTAATCCTGTAGGCAATATGATTTCTTCAAAATACATTATTTTTTAAATTGGCATTATTGATTTATTGTTGACTATTGATCACCCTTTTTAATTACATTACATTTTTTCCCCAGATAAAAAAATGGAAATAGGATTTTTGTGTTATGCACATACCTGTTACTGAAGGATTTGATGAGCCACTCTAAATCAGATATTTTGAATGGAAACAGCACAAGATGAGTGGAGTTGTCCAATTCAGTAGAGCTGTGTGGATACATCACATGGTGTGTTGTTTTGGTTCCAACATCTCTTTCAAAACCTTTGGTACGAGCCTTGTTCATTCTAAATGGTACAGAGGATATACATATTTATATACGGTGACTGAATTTAACATTACATCGATACAGAGGTGTGTTACTATCGTGGATAGCTGCCTGTTACTCCTACATGTTTGAAATTTCTCTGACTTTTTTTCTCTCTCCCCTCCTATCACTAATTTAGTTAGTTTTAGTTTAGTTTCAGTTTGTGGGGGTTGCTTGGTGGTGAAGTGGTTAGCACTGTCACCTCACAACAAGAAGGTCCTAGGTTTGAACCTAGGCTGGGGCCTTTCCATGTGGAGTTTGCCTGTTTTCCTCATGCCTGCATGTGTTCTCTCCGGATACTCCGGCTCCCTACCACCATCCAAAAACATGCATGTTAGATAATGTGATGATTCTAAATTGCCCGAAGGTGTGAATGCGAGCGTGCATGTCTGTTTCAATTCTCTTGAATGTAATATCTCAAGAACTCTCTGTGGGAGTTTGTTAAAACTTGGGACAAACATCCACTTGAACTGAAGGACGAACTGATTATATTTTAGTGGTCTAAGGTCGCTGTAACTTCACCATACACCTATGGGCTTCACTCAAGAATTCATACGCTATATGACAACATTAAGAATGGAAGATTGTGACCATATTTAACATCTGGTCAGATACTTAAATGATTACATTATTCTTGGTGGTCAACCTTGAAAGTGGAGTGATTGCATAGATATTCTGTGCTAATACAACCAGTTTGATTACATTTATTAATGTTTCTGTTTGTGCAAAAGCTGTCATTTAAAAGTGATCAGTTAATCACATGTTTGGACTTGTACTTTCATGTCGTCATGGTGTTTTTAGAATGAATACTTAAGATGTACAATATGTTCCGTATTATTTTATCATATATGGTATGTACAATGTCTTAATGTTGATAAATTCAATAATGAAATAATCCGAATTAAATCAAACTTTTCTGTTAATCAAAACAAGAATTTGTTCTTGATGTGTTTTAACCATAAAAATCTCCTCAAGACATCATTGGCGTATTGAATTCACTCCAATTATTTTCAGAGAACAAGGCTCCAAGAGCCACCTGCCTCCTTCTACTATGTGTTCTTCACTAATTTGGTGTTTGCAGATTGCAGATGATTGCTGGCAGATGTATTCATCATCTGTCTGGCAAAGTTCTTAGACTAGATTAGCTGGCTTTGTGGCTTCTGAGGAGAGATTACACATTGTGGTGTCCTGTCACTCTCTACTCTTACTCTCTACTGATAACATACTTTTGGTGGGCATTTGAGCTATTTTCAATGTTTCTTTGTTGCCTTAGCTAGCATGAGAAAGGAAGTACCATAATTTCCGGACTATTGAGCGCACCTGAATAGAAGCCGCACCCACTGAATTTTAAAAAAAATATTATTTTGAACATAAATAAGCCGCACATGTCTATAAGCCGCAGGTGCCTACCGGTACATTGAAACCAATGAACTTTACACAGGCTTTAACGAAACACGGCTTGTAACAAAAATAAAAATGTCAGCGTGATGGATGATTCGCCTTTCCTGTTGACAGAGCGAGTGAGAGGCAGGTCAAAGGTCAGAGGAACCTCACCCATATTTATGATGTCGTGCGGGCCAATGGTATGCTCCGCTATCTTTGCATCAGTGAATATGCGGAAGTTTGAAACTTTTTCCTCGTAGTCAGGAGGGAGCTGCTGACACAGACTCGTCCGTACCCTGATGGACAGGCCTTTACGTCTCATAAATGTGAGACACCACGATGGTCCACCTCTAAAATCCTCAAACTTCACTGCGGTGGCGATTGTTTTGGCTTTCAGTCGGATCTGCACAGTTGAAACACCTCGGCCGTCTGCTCTCTGTGTGTTGACCCGGTCTTCCAGCTCATTTTCTAGTTCGAGCCATCTGCTTTTCTTCCCTCTGAAAGCTTTAGTTGTCTTTTTGCACTGAGTCAATTCCTCACGCTGCTGTTTCCAACGTCTTCTCATCGACTCATTAAGACCAAGCTCCCGTGCAGCAGCTCTATTTCCTTTTCAACAGCCAGATCGAACGCCTTCAACTTGAAAGCTGCATCATATGCACGTCTTCGTGTCTTTGCCATGATGAGGGTGACAAAATGACTACCGTAATCAGAACGATGGGACGTTTGAGCGCGCTCAATTCAATCTAAACAGTAAACTAAAAAGTTACATTGTTTCACCTTAACCCGTTCGGCAATTTCATTGGTCTAATGAAAGCTTCATGCCGCCAAAAAACTGAGCACCGTCACAGAATGTGGTTTTTTGCTCAGTTTTTTGGCGGCATGAAGCTTGTGAAAGCGGGAAAAATCCATAAATTAGCCGCGTCATTGTTTAAGCCGCGAGGTTCAAAGCGTGGGAAAAAAGTAGCGGCTTATAGTCTGGAAATTACGGTATCACAAAAGTGTGTTTAACATGTACATACGTCATTTTTATTAGTGAGTAGACTTCAAACTATTATATACATGCGTACATCCAATTCTCTTGAATGTAATATCTCAAGAACGCTCCGCAGGAGTTTGTTAAAACTTGGGACAAACATCCACTTGAACTGAAGGACGAACTGATTATATTTTAGTGGTCTAAGGTCGCTGTAACTTCACCATACACCTATGGCCTTAACTCAAGAATTCATACGCTATATGACAACATTAAGAATGGAAGATTGTGACCATATTTAACACCTGGTCAGATACTTAAATGATGACATTATTCTTGGTGGTCAACCTTGAAAGTGGAGTGATTGCATAGATATTCTGTGCTGTCGAGTTGAAGATGTGTGTGAAGCATCTGTTTTCTCATTTGTTGCTTCTTTGCAGCAACTTCCATTGTATAGTCAAAGTCTACATATAGATATCAACAACATATTATACAGGTCTGGACAGATATGGATTTGAAACGCTGCTCGATTGGTTGGCGATGGCATACAACTATGAGGTGGTAAATCTAGTTGTTATAAAGGCCTGACTGCTGTCTCAGCAGGTTAACCATCACATCAGGCACTCGAGACAGAGATTCTTCTGGTCATTGATCCAACAGGTATTATTGGGCAGAATGATAGCAGCAGATGCTCCAGTCTTCCTCTGAGACACATCCATCAGTCAAGGAAGGAGACTCGCTTAAGTCCAGCAGGACAAGCAGCCGTGCTCAATTAGTTCTGGCTCTAGCTCTGTCTACCTGATCTATAGGACGCATTTAGAAAAAAGCCCAGCGAAGGCCTAGTCATTTCTTTCTGCCATACCAGAAGCGTCAGTGTGACTGCCTTGTTATTTTTTAGAGTTATGTATTGTGTTTGAAAGGTTGGGAAATTCTTCTGGAAGCGGCCTGCTCACAATCGGAATGCAGTAAATATGTTATCTAGAATCTAACGTTAAACACAATCAGAGCTGAGCAGATGCAGCTAATAATCATCTCTGTTGGGTGTCACTCATCACAGTTTCTGTAAAGAATTTGATATGCAACAGATACGGTGCTTTAAATGTACCTAAAAACTTAATAGCCATGCTAGTGGCATGACTCTTAGGATAGCAATCTGCCCGTTGGTCGGTTGGTCCACCACCTCAGTCCAGACTAAATAATATCAACAACGACTTGGATTGTCATGATATTATATATGGATAGAAATTTTTGCTGATGTTCTGACCTTAATTTCCACCAACCGATTAATATCTTCTATGATACACTGGCACAAAATTTGGTACCGATGGTAACAACCTCCCACAGCATGAATTTTAACCACTTTGTTGATCCCTTTCCTTTTCATTCAATCCATAATTACATTAGTAATAATACAGTAAGAGTAGCAGCTCCGAGTTAGTTCGAAAGCATGTTCACTATTACTAAAGTTTACGTTAAAGTGGCACTAATGTATTTACAAAGCTTAGATAAAACACCAAAAACATATCCACATGCTAGGTAAAGTTAAAGTAGATTGCTGCAGAGGAAGCTGAATGTTTATAG
The DNA here is from genome assembly GCF_029030835.1 of Brachyistius frenatus. Taxonomy (NCBI): domain Eukaryota; kingdom Metazoa; phylum Chordata; class Actinopteri; family Embiotocidae; genus Brachyistius; species Brachyistius frenatus. Next base: position 1,160,049 of record NW_027210645.1, read on the forward strand.
GGACTTTTTGAATTTTATTTTGTTTGTTTGCATAGAAATGTCATTACAGATAACTGATTTGGTTGGTTAATGACACTCAGAGGGGAATAGCTCTTTTTAAAGATGGTGGCAGTCAACCAGTCCTCTCACTCCTGGCTTCCACCCTGTTTGATGTTATATTCTGTCTGTTCATTACAGTATAGCAGAGTAACTAGTTATGAGTTACATAAATAAAATACAAAATGAATGGGAGTCTAATCTGCTACAGTTACTGAGAAAATCTATGCCATGAAATTACAGTTACTTTTCAAAATGTTGGTGGTTAAATCTGAATATATTCTTTTCAGTAAAAACCTTATGTAGAATATAATATTTATTCTGATTAATTGATTTGGAACTTTCCGCTGCAGAGGAACGTCCTCTGGTTACATTCAGACAGGCTTTAATCATTTGGCAGTATGTTATTTTCAGTCTTGTTTCTAAATGGTTCACTTATTTGAGTTTGTACCACCTGTCGTCTATGAAGCAAATCAATATGTTTTCCTGTAAGCAACCGTGCCAAGGTGGTTGGCCATTTCATCAGATGAAGTCATAGGGTTGTTTTTGTGCATGTGTATTTTCTTTGTTTTGATATGAATGACAGTTGCGGCAGTTGGTAGGTAGGTAGTTAGGTATATACTTTATTAATCCCCGAGGGGAAATTTTTTCGCCACAGCAGCATACATACAGAAGCAATAATAGAAACAATAGAATAAAATAATAGAATAGAATAATATAATAGAAAAGCAATAAAATAAAATAGCAGTAAATAGCAGTAAAAAATATAAATATAAAATATAAAATGCACAGTATATACAGTATATATACAGTACATTATATATCTATATATATTATATACAACAAACCAATAAACACAGTCAACATATATATATACATACAGTACAGTATATATCTATATATATAATATACAAGCAACCAAGAAACACAGTCAACAGTGTTATTGTACTGTGATGGATTTTGCCGGAGGTGAGTTATTGTAAAGTCTTATTGCAGCGGGCAGGAATGATCTCCTGTATCAGGAATGATCTCCTGTATCTGTCCTTGTGACAGCGGAGCTGGAGGAATCTTTTAGAGAAAGTCCTCCTCTGTCCCTGCAGCAGGTGATTGAGAGGGTGGACAGGATTATCCAAGATGGACAATAGTTTGTTTAGCGTCCTCCTCTCCACCACCTTTTCCAGACTGTCCAGTTTGCAGCCAATGATGGAGCCGGCCTTCTTAACCAGCTTGTTAAGTCTGTTGGTGTCTCCGGCTCCAATGCTGCTCCCCCAGCAGACCACAGCGAAGTACAAAGCACTGGCCACAACAGACTGGTAAAACATCTCCAACATCTCGCTGCACACATTGAAGGATCGAAGTTTCCTCAAGAAAAAGAGTCGACTCATCACCTTCTTGTAGACAGCATTGATGTTGGTCTTCCATTTCAGTTGTGGGTGTATGCAAATGACTGTTTCTGTTTCATATATTTTTGGATAGGTTAGAATATTAGAGCAACTGCTCAACACTAGCCCCACCCCCCTGCAGGTCTCGGCATCACAATGTGAAGAACTGGTTCTTCAGAGACAAAACCACTTCAATCAGAGCCAGTGTTACTGCTCATGTTAACACAGATTAACTCAAAAATTTGTGTAACATTGATGCAACCATGGCAAAATTCACCTCCATCACATTAACTGAGCTTTTTAAGACTGTCACTGGGTGTAACTACTCCACTTCCTGTATTGATCCGGTACCAACAGCGTTTTTCAAGCAGGTATTCAACAGCATTTCAAGTCATGTCCTCCAGATTATAAACACATCCCTTCAAACAGGCATTTTCCCAGATGCCTTCAAAACAGCTGTTGTAAAACTGTTACTAAAGAAACCCAACCTCGATGTCAATGCATTGACCAGCTACAGGCCAAATATCCAACCTTCCATCTATCCATCTATCCATCCATCCATCCATCCATTATCTATACCTGCTTTATCCTGAACAGGGTCACGGGGGGCTGGAGCCTATCCCAGCTCACTTAGGGCGAAGGCAGGGTTCACCCTGGACAGATCACCAGTCCATCACAGGGCCACATTCCATTTATTAGTAAGATAATTGAAAAGATAGTTTCAGTGCAAATAAACTCCTTTCTTAAAGAAAACCACATCCTGGAGGAGTTACAGGCTTTAGAGAACATCCCAGCACTGAAACAGCACTTACTAAAATAATCAGCGACCTCCAACTAAACTCTGATGAAAATAAGGTCTCAGTTCTGATCCTGTTGGACCTGAGCGCAGCCTTTGATATGACTGACCGTGATATCCTGATCAATCGTCTTGAGAAGTTGGTTGGTCTGTCCGACAGTCTTCATCTGGTTCAAAACATACATCAAAGGGAGGAAATTTTACGTCAGTGTTGGAGATCAAGTGTCAGAGAAACATGAAGCTACTGTGGGGTTCAACAGGGCAGCTGCCTCGGTCCTCTACTGTTCTCACTCTACATGCTGCCACTGGGGAACATCATTAGAGAGCACAAAGTCTGTTTCCATAGTTATGCATAGTTATGGAACCAAATGATGATGCAGCTATGCGATCCATCACTAAATATCTTTTAGCAATAAATAAATGGATGAGCAATAATTTCCTAAAATGAAATGAGGATAAAACAGAAATCCTCCTCGTTGGCCCCGCCCCCCAAAAAAGAGAAATCATAGAAAAAGATCTGCAGCAATTAACTCCGTGGGTACGATCAGAGGTAACTAGTCTGGGTGTAATCTTAGACTCAGATCTAAGTTTCAAGGCCCACATTAACAAGGTGACCAAAACTTATTTTTTCCACTTCAGAAACAAAGCCACGGTTCAGCCGTTTATAAATCAGACAGATGCTGAAAAGTTGACTCATGCCTTCATTTCCAGCCGACTGGACTACTGTGATGCACTTTTTACTGGCCTACCAAAGAAAACAACAGAGACTTCAGCTCATCTTCAGTTTGAGTATTAACCAGAACCAAGAGGAGAGAACATATCAGTCCAGTTCTGGCTGCTCTGCACCAGCTGCCTGTAAGACACAGGATTGACTTTAAGCTCCTCCTCCTCATATAAAGCTCTTAAAGGGCTCGGACTGAGTTACATCTCTGACTCTCTGGTTACTTATGAGCCTTCCATGAGATCATCTGCTGCTGGTTTATTGGAGGTTCCCAGCAACAGCTGAAATAAATTTGGGGATTCAGCTTTTGTCAGCTACGCTCCAAAGCTGTGGAACAAACTACCTGTTAGATATCAGGGAAGCTGCTCAGTTAATACTTTTAAAAGAAAGCTCTAAACATATCTTTTTACATCAGCCTTTAACTAGATGCTCTTGATGCTCTTTTACACCTGCCATGCTCTTGAACTGCCACACTTGTATTCCTTTTTATGCGTTTCATCTGTTTCTTATGCATTTTATCTGTTTTATCTAATTTCTTTTCAATATTTTTGATAGTTCCTTTATATCTGTTTTTACGTGAAACACTGCATGTAATTATTTTGCTGTGAAGCACTTTGAGCTGCATTTCTTGTATGAAAGGTGCTATACAAATAAAGTGTATTATTATTATTATTATATGTATGCATATATGTATATGTACATATATACGAATATTTTTATATATGTATTGCTTGTTTCCCATTTTGAATGAAAGGCACATGGTGGAACATTTGCTGGCAGTCATGGCTTGCAGTGCCCTCTGGTGGTGGTTTGCACACACAACAACTAGGAGCCAGCGGAGTCGGCTTTGTCAGAGACTCACCCAGATTTGTATAGATATTTTTAGACTAAACTGCAACCGTGTTTTAGGTAAAAACGGCGAATTGTAAAAATATTTCCAATGATTTCTATTTTGCATTTTCCATCAGTTTATTCTTGCATCTTTATTAGTCTGTGGCTTTTCACTGATGAGCTTGGATGCACATGCAAGATTTAGGACATCTAACAGGGTATCTAATGTCACTCAAACATGCAGTTTACTGTCTGGAGTGGATGCATGCACTTCAGCATCGTTGACCAAAAGAGACTCCTGGAGACGTTTTAAGCAGCACTCAAACCCTCGTTTATAACTAGTTTAAAACGATCTATGTCTGGATACCTTGTTATTACTGTGCTCATAATGCTTTACTTTAGGAGGTAGAATAATAGCATGGAAATTGGACTTTGTGTGATTAAAAGAAAAACATGCAGCACAGTTGTCTCTTTCCAAACATCTGAATAGATTTGTTCACATTTTCCTCTCGTCACCTCTCCTGCCCTCATTTTCTCATCTTTTGTAGCCTGTAACACTATTGTCACAGACAAATGGCTTCACAACATGCACATTTGTCACAATACATAATGAACACCACTAATGAAGCCGACATTATTGTCTTCTGCTGCTTTGTTGTTGTCTATTCTAGGCAGGCAGTGCTCATTTAGGGAGAAGCAGCTTGATGTCTGCATAGGCTGGCGCCTCCTCTGTGGCACATTGAGAGTTAAATTTCTAATTAAAGTAGTTTGAGGCAGAGCTGATAGTGTTGTCTGAGTATTACAAAGCACTGGAACTTTTACTATTGCCATTTAAAGTGCAAGTCTGCGGTTAAACCCTGGATGTGTTTAATTAAATAGCAGTCAGGAAGTCATCACACTAATGTTTTATTTTTTTCATTTTTCGTAGTTAAGTTGATGACAAGCAGAAAGGGGGGTGGGGGAGGGGGGAATACATGCAAATGATTAGACAGGCCTTTCCTGCCTCCTCCTTCCTGTTTTATTAAGAAACAATCAAGCGAACAATCAGGGGAACTTGTGATGTACGTAGGTGTCCGTTTAATTCAGGCGGCGCTGAAGTGAGTGTTTGCCGGGCCTGATTTCATCGCTCTGATTGAACACTTGTCTCATTAAATCTCATTTCACATAGAGTTGCTTGTGAGGCTAATCATATTCATTAAAAAGTGAGATGTTTCTAGCTCAGCACTTTGTGGATACATCCATGATGGACACCCCATATGCTGTAGCAGTGGGGGGCTTTTTATGCGGCGGACATTTCCTATTCTTTCGGGGCTCAGACTTGCCAAATAGTGCACTCATGATGAACTAACTGAAAATGAGCTGAAAGGATTTCTGTCACCAGAAAACAAACCTAAGCATCCTAAACATACAGTATCCAGATGAGGATATATTTCTCTTTGCTGCTACGTATTGCTGACAAGGCTGGATTATCAATCAGGTAAAGCAGGCGACTGCCACAGGGGCCCTCAAGTCCCCAGGTTCTGCAGATGGCAATTAGTATGTGATAATTTGATTAATTGACAATTTCTCAGCGAATGTGCATCACTAAAGCGCAACATCAGCTGAAATGATAAGAGCCTTCAGCTATGGGCTCTGCTTTTTCTGGCCAATTGCTCTGGAGATGGCAGTGATGGTGTGTTGGTTCATTCACCGTTTTAGTCCAGACTCACATATTTACTATTGGACAAACTGGCACAAAAATATCTTTACTGCCATGAGGAGGGGGTTCTTAATGACTCCAGTGACCCTCCGACCTTTCCTCCAGCATCTTTCATTTGGTGCTAATTCCAATTCTCCAAGAGTTTTGCTAGTGACCAAACACCAGGAAGTCTTACACTCTGTGGCAAGCACAACACAAGTGTCTTTGCTTGTTTCAGACCAACTTAATTGTCACTTTCCAACCAAGTACAAAGGACACTTTTTGGTGTTATAAGGAGCCAGGAGGCAGGAAGGGTGGTGTGGTGGCATTGGTAACAGACTGTAATGTGGGACGATGAGGTTTTAATCCGAGAGGTGCCAAAGTTTTTCCTAACCCCATCCATGTGTTTTTGCTAAAAAGTTTCATTTTCATCAAGTGGACTTGCCTTGCGTTTTGCTCTAATGAACCATCGTGTCTATTTCGCGTTTTGCCGTGATACCAAGTTGCATTTTCACATCCAGCTTCCACATGTTTTTTAATAGCAAATATACTTTGGCACCCATCTGAACACCCATGGGAGTGTTGGTGCGATGAGATGCCATCAGGCGCATTGTTGGGGAATTTCCTGAGGCAGCAGAATGTGTTTGTGCAATTGACCAACCAAAACCTGGTCTTAAGTCGATTGCACGGTATAATACTGTTTTTTTTTAAGTATGCATCATCAAGAAAATAACATGCTGGCAAAGTGTCAAATTACATTACCACAAACAAACGTGTACACAGCAAACCAGGGAAAGCATAATATTACGTAGGTACAGGTTCGTTTGTGGGTTTGCCGTGAGCTTGTCATCTCATGACTCATTACTGTTGTTATTTTTGAATGTAACTGACATATCCAGTCCATCTAAGCTCCTGAAGTGACCCACATTGTACAGAACAGCAGCAAAGACCATGCATATGTAAGCAAATGATAATGAGTCAGCTTTGACTAATGCTGCTGCATGCTGTGTGGTCTGTACCACCTGCTCACAAGAAGGTGATTGAGGCTGAAAAGACAAAGGAGAGCCAAGATTTTAATAACTGTGGCGCTGTGCAGCTGAGAGACACTTGATGCAAGGTCAGAGCCAGCAGCGATGTGACCGTTGCATCACTGGCTTTTTACAGAATCAGAATTAATTCAAAGTTTCAGCATGTCAAGAGCTACTTTTAAACTTGGGGTGGGCAGTTTCTCTTTTGTCTTTGCATCGTAGGGCAAAACTTCCACAATGGGCTTTTAGCATATTGCATTTGAAGTGGTCTTCGAGAGCACTAGATTTATACACCTTGTCTTGGCTCTGTATTCAGGCTTTAGAAAATCTAGCTTGTGAAGAGACTTTGTGCCACCATTTCAGAGAGAGGGTTTTCCTATTGGCTGTTCTACAAATATACATGCGGGTGCATGTCCCTTCAGATATGAAGTCTCAATCAGTGGCAGAAAATTCAGGAAAAAAGATTTTACTACAATAATGCTGGAAATGCTGAACATCCCCTTTTCTTTTATCCTTCCACCAAAGTGCACAGAAGGCGACCCGGACGAAGCTGCTGTGTCATGCTGAGGTTCCAGATGGGAAGCCAGGCTTCAGGGAACAGAGATCCCCTCTCCAGCCTTTGCATGCATCCAGATGTCAAGTCCGCCATCCCTCAGAGCAGACCACCAAGAGTGCATCATTTAAGTGGAGGTGGTGGAGGACAGAGTTGTCCGGTCAGGAGCTAGGCCCATAGTTGGGGTGTGTTTTTGAGTGTGACGCCAGTCTCACAAGGGCAACCGCCAGTACCTGCTGGCCAAAGTCTTTACCAGAAGAGGTCTATGGGCGTGGACAGGGACACGCCGTGGGAGACCAACACAGAGGCCATGGGGAGAATGACAGAGGGCGAAGGCCGAGTCTCCACCAAGACCCAAAGGAGGCTGATGACCGACCAACATCTGCAATGTGCACCACTGAAAGTAGACCTGGCGATAGACCCTCGGTGATCTGGAGACAAAGGTAAGCACACCTGTTTGCTCAGACGCGGGCAAGCAGGCAACCATTGTGTGGTGTTCGTGTACTGTATGGCTTTGTTCAGACTACAGGCAAATCAGACTTTATTCTCAAATCAGATCTTTAGGACTGACTGTTCGCACTGTTACTTGCAAGTGAACAGATCGGATTTGGAGGTTCCAGACTGATCCAGACATCAGCAACCTATCTGCATGGGTTGCTGTGGTAACGATTTACGCGCAGCTACGATGGTAACACGGAAGTTGCTGGCACAGAAGTGGCAGCGGACAGTTTATTTCTGCATCTATCCATTGACTGTTCCTCCACAGCGCCAAAATCGACACTTTCTGATTGCACTCTGCTCGTGGCAGAATAGATTTTGCTCACTCTGTCGCTCTGAAAATGACGTTGTCACCGTGTGTCATGTTGCAAGTGAAATCCAATCTGAACCAGCGAAGCGTCCAGACTGAGACACATCTGCAGAAAACCGTTTGGAATTACATTTCAAATCACCTCCAAATGTGGTTTGGATCCAGATTGCAAAATTTTTTTTTTTCTGTTCAGACTTGCAAAAATCAACCTGGTTATAACCAGATCCAGATCTGGATTTGACAAAAATCTAATTAGTGCTAGCAGTCTAAACATAGCCTAAACTCATCTGGTGGAAGAGGCTATTGATAGAAAACCACCTCCCCCAGCTTTAAGTGTCTTTGTTTAGAAGAGTGGGGCAGATGATTCATGAAGGGGGCACATTGACACAAATCAAACGTGTCGCGTTGGCTGTTAAAGTGACTAAATAAAAAATGTCAGTTTCGTAATGTTTTTTTTTTTTTATATATACCTGCAATTTGGTTTCAAAATAGTTTACTTTTCTTTCATAATTGATCAACTTCCAAAGGAAAATAAAAACTGAAAACCAATACAGAACACAGTGTTAATTAAATTCACCGTCAGGACACATTAATGTCTCTCTTTTGCCTGAACAATGCACGTGTATGCACAGTTGCAAAGATGAAGCAGGTCTTTGATCAGACAAAAACCTGAGAGGAGGATTAGAGGAAAAAGTAGGTGAAACAGACGGGGAGAATTACTCCAATTAAAACCAGTCTCATATTCTGGCCGTGTTTCTCTGCTGGAGACGTGATGTGACAGGAGGACCTTTACTCTCTCGCAAACACTTTTGACATGTTGTTCCATGCACCGTCACAAACGATCATTTCATTTGTGATGAGGCCGGGTCGAGTCATAAATCAGTATTTATGAACGTGCCGTGTAGCGGCAAGGAGCCCGCAGTCAGGCCTTATGAATGTGTTAATCATCAGCTTATTAAGAGAGCAAGTTTAATTCCAGGCTCAAGGGACTCTAAAAGCCTTACTGCCGCCTATTATTTATAACTGTACTCTTAGAATTAACAGTCACATATCATCCACGTTATATATCAGTTTCAAGGGTGACTTTCCGCTTTAGTTGTGGATCTTCATTTTGCATTGAGCTCACCCTGACATGACGTGAACTTGTTTTCTCTGAGGAAGGGATTCGTCTCCATGTGGTCAGCTTTTTTTCTTCTAATTCTACAGCAGTCATATATTTAAAAAAAAGAAGAAAAAAAGCCTGTAGGCTTTGTATTTTATGGCCAAATATGCACAAGTATTCTACAAATTGACATTTGTTTCAAAGTGCAACGGAGTACTGTCATTTTAACAACGATGGCTGAAGGGAATATTCAGCAATCTCTGTTGCAAATTATAGTCCTTATGGTAAATTCTCAAACAATAAATTGTGTAAGCCTCCAGACTGTGAAGTGTTTAATTGAACATTTGCTCCTTCTGAGGTAAGCAGCAAACCTTTTTTTATTTTTTCAATGAGAGCATTGGTCACGTTCATTGGAGATTATAAAGAGCATTACAGCTGCACAGCATGTCAGAGCATAAGACCACCAGACAGCGTCATGATCACATTATAGTCAACAAATACAACTATGCTCAGTTCCAGTGTTTCTTCTGCAGTGTGTTCTTTAGAAGATTGTGTTTTCTGATGGGATAAAATGGTTTGTTTCACCCTTTAGCCATCCAATATTGCATTGGCTTTGACTGGTTTTTTTTTTATATAACCTTATATACCAGCCAAGTCTCCTCTAATAGATGACTAATGATCCACTGACTTTCTTTGCCAGAATGGGGCCATCTGCATCGTGACCTTATCATTTAAGACAGTAAAGGGCAAAGCCCAAGAACATAGATTATAATATCAATGCAACATGATTCATACCAAGGAGAACAGAAGGAAGTCACAGAGGGCCAAATTCAGTGAGCAGGTGTGGTGAGGAGTAACAATTGTGTCATCATGGGCGAGAGACTTGTGAGTTTTCAACACGCTGTGAGCAAGCTTGTTGAGATGTTGACGAACCAAAGAGCCATCGCGCCACAGTACAGGCCATTTGTACTGAATGTTTTCCCTCAGACGCCTGAGAACGTCAAAGTAGAACTCGGTATTGGCAGTCTGACCCTGGGGGACGAATTCATGATGCTCCTGACCTGACATGCCCTCTTTGGTCTATGGTTTATGGTGAAATTGCAAATGTGCACGTACCAGTGGTCACACAAATTGAACACAGTTGGTGATGTTGATCAAGTAATGCAACTTGGAATGCTTAACTCACAGAAGTTAATGCTTCCCCCTGCTCCACGAGCATTCCTGTGTTCTGCTCAATTCATGTGCGACAGGAAGAGTCTGAACTTTTTCAGGGAGGCAACAAGGAGTACATTATTAGGGTCACCAGATAAACAAACAAAAATAAATATTAGCGTCTGTGGTAACCCAAGGACACTACACTCTTCCACCTACTGTGGAAACCTGATCTTACCACTGGCCTGTCAGTCAAACAGACCCACACATACCACTTTTTGAGACCTAATATCCAATTAATGACGGGATTATTTTCAGATGGACCGCCAGAAAACTAATAAGAAGGCAAATGACACCATAGTGACTTGTAGAAAAAATATATTGACTTAGTATTTCATGAGATGTTGAATATGGAGCCAGAGCCTTTTGGTAGCCAACCCATGGTGGCCCACGCTGGTATGGCAGTTTAGTTCAGACCTGCTAGCTTCATCTACCTTTATAGGCAGTCTATGTTTCTAGCGCAAATTGCAACAACATTTAGGCTCCAGGCCCGTCTGTCATTTATAATAATGTTTCCCTAGAGATGTGTAAAGTTGTCAACCTTGACAAAAAAAAATTACTGGAGGTCCTGCCACGATGTGCTGCAGTCACTTATGTAAAAGAATCCATTAAGACCTGGCTCATGTTGGTGCATGCTTTGTGCTCTGTCTGACTTTGTGTCTCCTTTAAGCTCCCACTGTTTGGCAAGTACCTTCACTCCAAAGTGCTTATATACTATATTTTAAAGTATATTTCCGGGAGAATTGGCGTGAAATGATATGAAATGACCTGTGTCCACAGCCTGACTCGGAAATTGCTGCGGTAATTGGTTTTGTCTTCAAAAAGGGGGGCCCCTCCTTATACTTCATCTTTATGTATTACCTGCAGCTGGCGGCCGACGCTTCCTGGCACGCTATTCTCAGGTGAGCGAATGAGTTATTAAGTCTGGTAAACATGCAGCGCCTCCACCCAGAAAAGGGGAGATTTAAAAAATGATGGATAACAAAGGAGATTAAAAATAAACAAACATTAAAGGGGGAGGGGGGAGTATAATATCTGCAAGGAGGAGGAAAGGAGGTGAGGGTTGCATGCTTAGGAATGTTTGTTTCATTTATGGAAATCATTCAAGGCCCATTTGGTTCTTTTTGAATGAAAAACTCCCGCTATTCATTTTCTGCTGAAACAAGTGCTGATTATGCAATACCCTTGAATATCAGTTTTCAGGTAGGACACTTGTGCACAGGGCGGAAACATGGCGGCATTGACTGCTTTTGATCACCATGACAATAAATTGTGCACATGCTACACATCAATTATTCCCCTTGTCCCTCCAACCTGTTGTACTGAAAGGATTTTTGAAGCACCCCGGAAAAACATCTCACGGTAAACATTCTTGAGATGCAGGGTTTCACCAGCCGTCAGCCTCGCACGTCAGCTGTAACACGGCGTCAAGGACAGAAACCCATCTGCCAGAACCATCCCAGCCGAACACTGCAAACTTGTCTCACTTGTCAATTGAAACTATTTTTCACTCCTGACATCTGTGTTGGCTTTCCATCTTGCCTGTAAATTGAATCTCAGATCCTCCTCCCTCCCTGTTTTTTCTTGCAGTAAAAATGAAAGACACTCGTTGAATCCACAAACAAGACTGAACACACAGCACCCAAAGGGTGAGTTTCTTGTCCTGTGGTGCAGCAAATTGTATTCCCATCCCCCACCCCCTTTTTCCTTCCAGCTCGAGGACATACTCCCTGCAATTAATAAACATGAAGTAGAGCAATTTTTTTCCTGACATCTGGATGCAATTTTGAGAAAGGGTCTTTTCATTAAGATTTCTAAATGCAGATATACACTCTAAAATGTAGATAAATATATACCCACAAGAGAGAGAAAGGGAGACTGTCCATCTTCATACAGTATGAATCGTGAATTATATATTTCATTCTCACCCACAAGCACTATATATCAAACTGGATATGGTGACAGATTTCGTTGTCTGGCTCACCTGTGCCTCCAGTCATACATTTAGTCTGCTGCCGACACTGAATCACCGCCGAGTTAAAACTCAAAGACGGCCGGTGATGCACCTCGGAGCTCCCCATTGGTGAAACCTATTTCGAGAGCAAATAGACAGACACAGCCAAAGCTACACATTGGATTAACTCTCAGGTTGTTTATCAAGTGTTTTGAAAGCTAATGCGATTTCTTCAGGTCGAGAGGGAAAGCTGGGGGGGGGGCTATCCTTTTCATTTGGCTGTTGTTCATGTCCCTTGACAGCTCGGGGTGACTTAGGTTTAGATACCAAAACCACATGGTTTGGTCATGGTTTGGCTTAAAATAAGTAGTTTACTTACATGAATAACGTTACGTATGTAAGTTACAGTATGTACATAAGGTAAATACAGTACGTAACTTTACTCACATACGTTAGTTCTTAAATACATCTGTTATGACTTTTTGCTATCTCATGGACATGAACACTGATCTCCTGTGGGAACCGCCTGTGTGTTTGGATCCACTCAGCCAAACCTGAACTCCTCCATATGTGCACAATATCAATCTTTTTACTCCACCACATGAATTCCTTCTTAGACAGCCCCTAACTCAAACAAAGGCATCTCACAATTTTAAACCTGTTATTTTGAAAGTGAAAGATTTGTCGCTGCTGACCACCGTAACTATTACACAGTTAATGTGAGACTGGGCTGAGGACTGATGGGAAGCACTGAGGCCGTTCAATGCTGCAACATAAAGAGGAAAAAATGGATGTCCCTCTTCACGGCTGTGTAAACCAGGGCGATGCAAATTACTTTATTACTCTGGGGAACGTAATTCATGCAATCAGTTGACTGGTGAACCAATGAAGATGATATTTATAATAGGTGAGAATGGCAGTACAGTGTTCTCTCTGCGAGTTGTGCTTTCTCTGAGGTGCACATTGTGGCACTCGACTGTTTCAACTTCATGCCGTCATATATACAAAAAAAAAGATCCCTTTTGTTTGCGTGCTTGGAAATAGAAAACCGCAGCAAAACTTCAAGGAGCATTGCATGTCAAGCTTTCAATAGGTGCTCACACGGCTTTGCATCGCTAAGCAAAAAAAAGAACTGGGAGAAGAAATACCACCCACTTTCACATCTCTTTGAGACTGTCATCCCAAACCAAAGACTATTTTCTTGCTGCCAGTCATACAGGGATAGTACTTCAAGGTCTGCCAAGGTTGAAAGCAAAATATGTAGCAGATGTAAGAAGCCTCTCCTGAGCTTCGTTGTCGCTCTTGACAATGTGTATAACCTTGCAATCTCCTTTATTTCACTATTACAAATGGGCAGATCGGCGCCGCATTCAGAAATCGCGCAGCACTGAATTTGTCGCACACTTTGAGAAAAGGTCACCGGCGCGGGATGCAATGTGCACAGATCTGGATCTTTATTATAAGTGACAATGACATCAAGGTCGGTAATGAAATGGATGGAAGGAGGACGCGGTGGGTGGGGATGAGGGGGGGGGGGCAGATTGACTACTGTTTATGTCACGGTAAAAGGATTGTTGTGTTCAAGTTGCGTAAAGGATTTTTGCAACAAGCCCTGAAGCACAGTTTTCAGCGATGCTGCCTCTGCTGCTGCTGCAGTCTCTCGTCGCATCACACCGAGGATCGATTTTAATGTAAGAACAGATTTCAGAGCCTAATTATTCTCGCAAGCCTCAAATAGAGAGAAACAATCACGGGGAAAAAAATGTAGGTCACACATGACAATCTTGCAAATGCAGATCATTAATTCATTATTGTTGTGTAGAGGCTGCTTTTGCAGTTGTGTCAAAATGCATAATTAATCTGCGGCATTGAAGCACTGGAGGAAATTTCAACTAATGAGAGACAAAGAATGTCTAAACAGTACTGAAATCAAACAGTGAAGAAGTGATGAAGAGGAGTAAGGTGAACATCACACCCGCAGAGAGTGCATTTATTTTTTTCAGGGACTTTCGCAGTCACAATTTATTTGTAAGCCCTCTTGCTTCGTAGTCTTCTCTGCAGGGAAAAAAAGAAAGTCAAGTAGCGTGACAAGATTACATGGTTCGAGAAGATTACTTTTCACACTTCTGAACCTGAAGCTTAAATATGCAGGTACACAAAAAAAAATCCAGTCAAAAGAAAACAGAAGAAAACAGTTTCTCCCTCCCTTTAGGAATGCCACTAAAATGAATGTTTAACTAAAAAGAAAATAATGATTGATTTTTGCTGTGAGATGCTTAAGATGAAATTATTTTTAGCCTGCCGGATCGATGTTATTCTGAGAAAAATCAATGTCTTTGGATTGCGTGCTCTCACAATATACTGTACACTTTGATCTGTTGCCTCATGTCTGAGATCTAGAAATTATAATTTCTGTGGTGAGTAATGATGTCTGATATCGTTCGTGTCGTGTCAAAAGGATCAAATAGTCACCTTAAAGCGTGAAGTTATCCCCGCTTGAGGACGGATAAGCTCTTGTCTTCTGTCGCCTTGGTTCTAGTCTCACATGTTTAGGCCTTGTCCCCTGGAGACCTGACGGCCAGGGATGTGGGAGTACTCCCACAAACCCTCAGTGAGACCCCCTTCCTTCCCCCCAACTACAGATGTGGGGAATTAAGAGATAAACAGAGTAGAAATAATCCAATTAGCTCTAATGGGCATGCCCATGATGGAAGTATCAGAGGAGGAAGTGCCTTGAATCCTCCCAAAGCCTGCTCTAATTACTGTAGTGCTGTAGCTGTGTTTACAAGAAGACGCATCCAAGGTGAGTAATAAAGCAAAGGATAAAAAAAAAAATAGCAACATGCAAGAAAGCAGCTCTTCAGTGGAGCAACTGAGGTGAGAAATTTAATCAAATAATATTATCCAGCCCAGGATCACGGCAAAGCGTGTAATACACCGGCATGTCTTAGTCGTGCCTAGCATGCGTGTCAAAAACACCCATGTAAAAGGAGGCAAGTCATGTGATAAATGTGCATCAATGAGGGTTATCAGACGAAGGACAAAAGACACTGAAGTCTGGTTAAGAAGGTAAGAAGAGTGGTTTGTGGCATAAGTCACGGACCTTGTATGTGAAAATTTTATGTAAACCTGAATTAACTTTAGTTGCTTCACTAATTTGTACTTATAAAAGTCTTTGAGGCTGCGCTTAGCGTATAAATGTATGCTCTTGTTTAACAGGTATAATATTACCAATGCTTTCTATGCTAGTATAGCATGTTGGCATGCTAGTATTTTCTAATTTAGCACCTAAACACAAAGTACAGTGTAGTCGAACGAGGTCAAATATCATTCGTTTAGCAGGTCATAAATCTAAATTTAGAAAAATTAAACTTTTGGCCTTATACTGGCTCAATAAATGAAAAGTTAGGGATTTGTGTAAAACCACAAATGTGAACCTCTTTGAGCTACTAGTGGAAAACTCGTGGCATGACCAAATTCACTCAAATTCAGGTCCGCAAAAATATTATATTTTGACAGATTGTGACAGATATTACCAGCTGTTTAGGCCTCCTAGTGGCTAAACATGATGTAAAATACTCAAACAGGAGTAAAAGTTTCTGGAAGCTCTTTCGCCTCTTGTCAGTTTCGGAACGGAAGAATGAGAACGAAACGTCTTCAAGAAACTACAAGAGGTCCAGTTACCTGGATGATGATGACTGATAACCTTCACAGTCAAACAGGAGTAAATTGTGTAAATGTATTTCTGTTTTCGTAAATGAAAATGGCCCCCACAGTCGCTGCCCTAATAAGTATCTGTGGCAGCAGGACTACACTGTGTGTACTCATGGTAATGAAGCAACATGTCAGTCAACACAACACTGTGGCTCGTTGATGTGGTTTTACAAGTATTTTGACAACAATGGAGCTCTGTTGGCCTGGTATTACCAGAAAGAAATTCACTGCGTGAATATATGGCTCTGGCCACTCTGCATTGATGATTGTTTGATTCTACTGGGTGTCAACCTCAGGTTTTCAAACTATCAGAGGAGCCTTTAACCAATCGGCATTGACCACCATATACTGTTTGTTGTGTGCCAAAACTCTACCAAGAACGCCATTGTTGGAACTACGTCAATGTTATTGTACTTACCTCACTGGTTGCTGATTGGTCGGCTGTTCAGATTGACTGAGCGAACCTTAATGTGAACCGGGTTCCCAGACAATAAGGCCGGAGATATATTTGCTTTTGAACCATGCATTTGTGTTTACAACATTTGTGTTTACAACATTATTGCTCACATTCTTACCTCTGTACTCTGCGTGTTACTGGGAGACTCCACCAGAGCGCACACCAGAGAAACGATGATACCATTTGAACGTCCTGATTGGCCCGATATAAACATGGCGACAATCGAGGGGATCACTACTCTTCTGATTCCTAAATCACTGGCTGACAAAACACGCCGTCGGCACCGTCCACACTCCGTATTTTCAGCATTTCCCGCTGTTGATGGACATAACGTTATCGGACTTGTTTCCATTTAGTTTCGCACGTCTGCGATCCTGTCACATCTCCATACTGCCCCGACACCGCCCTTACTGGGCATGTGCACATTGCATCTCGCAGACACGTTGTGTTAATTTCTAAAGACGTGCACAACCAACGCTCCATACAGACGCAGCATGCGCGAGTCATGCGCACACGATCGCGTAGTTTAGAGCAAGTATATCTCCGGCCTTAGTGAAGACTGAAGCTAAAAGCAAAAGTCCGGCGTTGCCAGACTCCAGCTCTGTGGCACAGAGGGAAATATCAGGCTTTGGTTACTGCCTTCTGCCTTCATTGTTTGCCTCGTTGTTTTTATGATAAGAATGTGAAAAATCATTGCCAGCCTTCTCCTGTAAATAGTGCTACAGTCTCAGTTCTCAGTCACCAGTTCATGGTATTTCTAAGTGTTATCCAAAGGTTAATAAAAAATGTATGTCTAACATAGAATATTTCTATGTAAACTCCTCACATAATGACTAACCCTGTGCATTTCCTCCAGCTGGATTTTCAAATCTTGTTAACTGAGGTGATCGTGTTAACAATGGCCCAAACACGTTATGGCCCGCAGCCGTCAGGGAGTCCAATCCCCTCAGTAATGCTATTAGGACAGCATGAGACACAGAGGGTGCGGACATCATTAGCTTCTATGCAGATCTCACCCTGCAGGAAGGTGAGCAGAGAGCAGGCAGGAGTTCCTCACCGACCCCTGCAACAGTTTCATACAGATGATGTTTCCTCACTCGGACATCTCAATCTGTTTGGGTGCTGGAAACCTTTCCAGATTGCAAACATTCGGTCGATTTTAAAGCTTCAACAGCATGTTTCAACAATAGTGTGAAGCTTTGAGTAAAATACTGCATATATCAAAACCAAAAGTAAAAATGCAGTTTTCCTGTGAGTGAAGGATTTGAATCCTGATAAAGTACACTTATGTTTGACATTTCCTCATATCCAAACAAAAGGTGACCATTGACTGCCGATGCTGTAATGCCGCTATTAAAAACCTTCTTGTTTTTCAGGCATAATTGTGTATTGACCATTTTTACTGAAGTGTTTGTCGTCCAGAGTCTGTGGTTCAACATGAATAATAATCACGAGCAGATAAGGCACAGAAGAGCTCAACCGGACTGCTCTGCTATCAGGGACATGCTCACAAAACCCATTCATAAAAGCCCCGTGTTTCTCTTCGCTTATTTAATTTTTTACATGTAGCATTTGTAAAACTATGACACTCAGCCTTCACTTGTACGAATGATGGATAGTGTTTCACATTGACCGGTTCTCTCCG
Source organism: Brachyistius frenatus (assembly GCF_029030835.1). NCBI lineage: Eukaryota > Metazoa > Chordata > Actinopteri > Embiotocidae > Brachyistius > Brachyistius frenatus. The sequence continues at coordinate 1,177,966 of NW_027210645.1, forward strand.
ATAGCATCAGATGGGTTGGGTGATGTATAAGACATGAATTCTTAAGACTATTGTGATATGAGACATTTAATCCCTTTGCCAGAAAAAGCATGTCGTAATTTTCTTTAAAACCCTGGATTTTGTTGGATGCTAAAACTGTTTTTAAGATTTAATGCTAAGATTTTAAAATATCTTATTTGTGCTTGATGATTAACGGATTAGTAAAGCTGTTCCACTAATAAAAAAAATGTATATCAACAGTGAATAAAATGAATAGATGGAATATTGCTTGTGGAGATAAACCCATCGAAAATGACCCCATAACACTGCTGTTCTCGTCAACTCTTGGTGGCGTTTTAGTGTCTTTCAGTACATTGTTTTGGTTTTGAAGTCCGCTGGTTTTTTGTTTTGGTTCACTCTTAGTGTTTTCATCAACCTTTTGCCCAAATGCAAAAAGGAGCTCTGTACATTGTCTGCCCACTACCAAAGTGTGGACGAACAACGGTGCAACCAGCTGCAGAATATAATGAAGCATTTTGCTAAATAAGTGGATATTTTTCAGGATTTGGTTGAAACCAAAATATAGTTAGATGTTTATTCATCAAGTGGCTATAAAGGCCCGTTAGCCAAAACAATCAATCACCAATTGGGTTGTGAACTGCTGTTCTGAAATCTTGAGTTTGGCATGTTGGCCGTCACCATCTTGGGTTTTTTTTGGAGCCAGAAGTAACCATATTTGGATCTGACTGAAAACCTTTTTGTTGGTCGGTAATATCACATAAACTTCAGAGTCCTTTATAAATGTCACAAATACAACTTGCCCATCCATCACCCCATCCTCCACACCCTTATATCACGCTTCACTAACAATTTGAGAATTGGCACTAACAGTAATTCTGAGTGGTGAAAATGGTCAAAACAAGGTGAGGAAGTCAAAATCACAAACTGTCATCATGTAATTAAATACATATTTTTAAATTTCCGTCGTACTGTGAAGGGTAAATGTTTAATTTGATGAGGAAATAGGGTTTAAAAAACAAACAGTTTGAATTTGTTCCATCTTCGAGCTCACCACAACACTGATTACTCTAGTTTCATGGTATAAAAACTCTATTTTCCTTGACATATAAACTCACCCTCAGGATCATTAATGGCATGAAAAATTCAGGATATTAGCCCATCAATGTTTCCCTTTCTTCATTTTTTTCCCTTTTCATGGCGTATGAACAAAATTTTGATACGAGGAACGATGTCTCAATAAATTTTTACTCAAGTAATATCTGCATGTTCAGAGAATTCATTACTCATTCATGCTACCTCTCTTTTAATCCGTTTCTCTGCACTTTTCATATTTTCAAGCCCACTTGAGAATTGTCGTAAATTGAGTGTTGCGACTAGTCAGTGTGGGGGCCGCAAAGATAAAAAGACAAGGCAAGAAAACTCCTGGCGCATCATGACGAAATGAAAAGATCTCAAGTGCACTGAGAGGATTGAAAGCTTTTTTTCTCCGCCGGCTGGTCATGTTCTGTGGAAGAAGTGCTAAATTAAATACTGGGAAGGCATTCCCCCTTAAAACATTCGCTGTCGGGAAAAATTAAAGCTCGCTCTCTTGCAGCCTCTCCCAAAAGGAAAGGCACTTTAAATTGAAAAGGACAGACGCAAACATGGCAGCCGGAACAAAAAGGTGCCTGGTGTGTCAAATGTCAAACAAAATGCCAGAATGAAGTCTTTAATTGAAACGTGGGCCGTGAAACTTTTGTCTCAACACTCCTCATCAGTCACACGCTGCAGTGCAACCTACAGTATATAGCTGGAGCGGCTGTGACAGAGATTACACATATTTAATTCAAAGGAGCTGTGTAGGACTCGGCAAAGTGGAAGCTCCATTACATGTTAATAGTGTAGATACACACGGTGCTTTTAAGGCCCATCCTAAGGTCTCAGCATGAGACACTCTCGCTCCTGGTGCGGGTCTCCCAAGTGGACATGTCAAACACACTTTGAAGTTTCTTAGCAATCTGGCAAAAGTGCCTGTTAGTACCTCGGTAACACCGCTGCACTCCTGCTGCTCAGAAGAGAGTGTGAAGAGAAAACAGGCTGGGGAACAAGAAGAAGGGGGAAAAAAATGAAAGAAAACACAAAAAAATAACCAGGAGGAAGAGGGGAGAGGGGGAGGGGGTGGGAGAGTGTGGGGGCACATGTGTCCCAGAATCCCCACAAAGTTGTTTTGATCCTCAGGTATGGGGGTGTAGGAGGTGTGTGTGTGTGTGTGTGTGTGTGTGTGTGTGTGTGTGTGTGTGTGTGTGTGTGTGTGTGTGTGTGTGTGTGTGTGTGTGTGTGTGTGTGTGTGTGTGTGTGTGTGTGTGTGTGTGTGTATACACTCTGTCAAGATAACAGTTGGGTGAACTTCCAGGGAGGCAGCAGTGTTAATGAGATGATGCTATGTTTATTGTTCATATCACCTAGGATCAAAAACGGAAAACAATGACACCAACATTAAAAAAAAATGGGAATAATCAACAAATGTCAGTTTGCTTAATCTTTGTTTTGGAAATATTCTCGCATCTCTCGGCCCAGTTTACTGACAAACATGACCAGATTCACTGAGTTTCATTATTGTGTTTTCTATTTCTGGTGTGAATCTGGAGATACCGACTGAGATTTAAATACACATCACCAAATTGTAAGTCCCAAACTACAAATGCAGCAATCTTACTTTAATTTTGGGTTGTAGTCTCTACAAATACAGTTGCTGTTAACAGAATCTAGATCATAATCTTTTTGGTTGCCCCCTGTTTTTGACATAGGCCACCATCAGGTGAAATTTTCCACTTAAACCTTACCTTACAGGTCAGGTTTTTATAATAAGTCAACTGAACCTTAGCCACAAAAATTGCATTTCTGATGAGCCAAACTGATCTTAACATTTTACATAAACAATTTGAATCTCTATTTATTTAGTTTTTATCACATTTTTGGAGGTTACTTTAAATAACACCTGTATCAGTGTCAGTCAAACTAGCATTATTAAAACCCTTGTACTTGTAAAATAAATACTAGTTTAGTATAAAAATCAATGCGGCGCGATCAGAGCTGTTGTCTGTTTTATGCCATACGTTGTATTTGACACCGCTCCCTGCCGGTTTAAAATTGAGAAACAAATTTCATTCCTGACCCTGGAAACAGCTTGATGTTTGCTTGTTTTTTCTCTTTTTCAATCTTAAAAACATTCTTTTTCACAAAAAACACAATCTGGTATCCGGTAATTGGCAATCACACTGTCTGTGACTTCAAAACACGACTTGTTTTAGTGAATCACAGGGTTTTCATAAGCTTGTTTATCACTCTCGCATACCACGGTTGCCTGAATTTCCTGCTCCTATTTATTTGTTAGTGTGGCAAAACAGCCGGCCAGTTTGTGATAAAATAAAAACTGGACATCCCTGAAGCTCAATCCCTAATTTTACCCTGGAAATTATTTGTGTTAACTTTGGATTCTAGAACACATTGTCACTCAAAGTGCCTCTGCCCTTAGTTGTGTCTAACTTTAAGCCCTGATACCATTTAAACAGGTGAGATTTGTAGAAATTAACCTCTGTGTAGTTGTCATTAACTACAGTATATTAGCTATAGTGACCAAAACCGCTTTTGTACCAGGCTGAAATCATGTTTTTTTCTGCTGTCAATTTTTTGCATTTTAACATGGAGGTCTATGGGAAGCTTTTGTAGCCAGCCTCAAGTGACAATTCAAGCAAGTGACGTTTTTAGCACTTCCGCCAGCTTAATTTGTTTGGCCCAGAGGTTGCTGCTTGTACAAAACGCGTGGATTACGATTATTCATGATAAAGTCTGAGGGCCCTGAAATACGGTAGAAAGTAGAAACCCGAAATTTAACTGAAAGAAGTTGTGGGAAATCAAATCCTGTGGGCTGGGAGAGACGACTGTGTTGTTGTGGGTAAAATACTGGTGGACGTTTTGTCATGTTGTAGAACTCAAGTGCCATCGCAACACAGTTCAGGTCATTTGCACCAAATGTTTTCCCTGAGAACGTCACAGTAGAACTTGGTGTTGACCGTCTGACCCTGGGGGATGAAGTCACAGTTCACAACCCCCGTGATTGTCAAAGAAAAAAAACCTTTTCTTTGGTCTTGGACAGTTCTGCCCCTCTTCAAACACTAATGCCACTGAAAACACCTCACCCAGCTCAGTGCTTCATGCCATAGACTCCCTGAAACATTTTAAGGGTCTCCATTGCAAATTACCCAAGTTCTATACAAAATTTGATGTGTGCTCTTTGCTCAAGCCCATTGCGAAATCACAAGCACACCGAGGGGTCACTAAAACGCGTCTAACACAGGGTGCTGATGGAAGCGACTTGGAAAATGTATGAAAGTTATAGCTTTCCCCTTATTCCATGTGCATCAATGTGTTGTGCTCAGAGGAACCTGCCATGACATCATTTGTTTGTTCACTACAATTTAGGGGCCTCGAGTTCAACATTTGGACGTCACCATCTTGGTTTTCTGGAGCCAGAATTGACCATATATGGATGAGTTGGAGAGGAACAATCTGACTGGGAACCTGAGGACACCATGTCTGCCCACCTATAACGGAAACCTGACTGCACCCTGGGCATGTCAATCAAACCAGACACGCCCCCAATCATACTGCTCTTTAAGGCTAAATAGCTAATTATCTATGGAATAATTTTAGAAGGACCACTGGAACACTGACCACACTAAAGGAATTTAGTAACTTAAAAATAAAAAATAATAACTTGTGAGAAAAGAGAGAAACTTGTGCTTTTTGAATAGGAGTCTATGAAGCCAGAGGTGTCTTTTGGAACGAGTCACTAGTGGTCCTCAGTGGTATTGTTCTTTAAGGCATGTTATACTCATTCAATGGTTGCGCTAACTTTCTGTGCAACAGGAACAGTCACTGAACTTTTTGATCGCGCCGAATCCCCGCACAACTAATGACATTCCCATCAGCCTCAGCTGTCGGCCTACTTTGTGTTTCATGCTAATTAGCGTCATCTGATGGTGACCTTGCAAGCATCATGCCTGCTAAATATGAGTCTATCCATACTGTGTTTGATTGTCTTAACAAGTTGTTTCCACTGTGCCTACGTACAGCCGAGAATGGCTGCATCCTCTTCTTGTTGTCTTTGTTTTTTTTCTCTCTGTTGAGCATCAGACGCTCCTCTGAGATCAGCCCTTTCCACTTTGGACTCTGTAGCACCACCATCAGTCAAAACAGACTCCCTTTTTACTTTAGCTCCCACCTGAAGAACAAATACTGTAACACATTTTAGCCTAACTACTCGTGAAGCTGCAAAGGGAGGACTTTTTCAATTCGCTCTATTTGAACAGAAGACTCTGCAAAGTTTCCATGAACCTTGCTCTCTGCTATATTAAACAACCATGCTGCACCAATGTGGACTGAGAGAGGCCACGACATGGCAAGTGTCACCCATTGTCAATAATCCATCTTAGGCCCACGCTGTGAACCAACGCTGAGGCACTTTCACCGATCAACAACAGAGGACTCCAGGAGCAAAAACTATACTCCCAGATTAAAAGGGAGGGCATTGCCGAATCAACTTTTCACAAGACGACACCAAGACACCACTGCTGTGTCAAATGGACTCCACGGGCTACATTTTTTGTTTTCACCCCTGGAGCTCGTGAGTCTTTTGATTATTACTTTCTATCAACAAAAACAGATTCCAGCACCACCTCCTCCTCGGAGACTTTGCTTCTTGTCTCGTCTTAGAAACCGTGCCCTTCTCCAACTATTTCAACCGACTGCAAACGATTACTACTTTTGATTATATCCCCACTACATAGCGTCTTCCTCTCAAGCCTGCGCAATCAAACTGTCTTACACACACACACACACACACACACACACACACACACACACACACACACACACACACACACACACACACACACACACACACACACACACACACACACACACACACACACACACACACACACACACACACGCATGCACACGCTGCCCCTGCAAGCATAATATAATTGGACAAAGATTTGAAATAACAGCATCTCCCAACGGAGAGATAGTTTTTCTCCTGGCAGCAGTAATTTGATATTCCGTTCTGTAAAATACTCCTGGGGTCCTCACTCTCATGTGGAGCTGCTGTTGAATTGGTAGAGGTGGCATTCAGGGCCGCAGCACTCAATTCTCCATATCTCACATCGTTTAATCCTAATTGCCCATGGCTGCAGAGCCACAAAACAGCAACATGCCAATAATGCAATTAATTACATGACACAAACTCTAATTCATTTGTTACCATATCCACAAATCTTGAGTAGTTTGCAGCTGAATTGGAAAGTTTTTTTCTTACTGATGTAATGTGGCGCTGTCATGACTTAACCGATCATCTCTGGAAAAAAGGTTGCATTTCTCTCCTTAGAGACCGTTTTTATCATCCCATCTCCAAGACTGATGATGTTATTTGACTGAGACTCTTGAGCATAAACTATCGGAGGAAGCAATAAATATAAATTCAGTACCTTACAGTTGAATGCCCACTGTTGGAGAGGTGAAAGAAAACAGGGACGAGTGGGAGGAGGTGAAAGAGCATTCCTTGGAAAAGAGCCAAAATGCACAAAAGGTCCATTTTTCCACAGGTGTAATTAGGTGGGCATCTGGAAAACAGTGGGGATAGATGCAACACGTTTCCTGCACTGAATGACAAAGGGCACAAGCTTAGAGTCAACAGCACTTGATGATGGAGGGTCTGTTGAAGAAGAGGGATAATGTCAGGAAGCTTGCCCACCGGAGAGTATAGCCAAAGAAACTGGTAATCCTTTTGCATTGTGAGATGAGATACTGTAGTTAGCCAAGTGACCTTGGCTCTCTGTGAGAAGGATATTGCCAGAGGGCTGTATGCCTCATGCTGGGAGATATTGCTATTTGGCGTACAGATACCGCAGCTGAAGCCCAGCATGCATCGCACTGTGTTAAAAAAAACAGAAAAATAAACACATTCTTGGGAGTCTTTCATTATTCTCTTCCATGTGGTATATAATATAGAGCATATTTTTATATTTCATGTTATGTCAGTGGAAATAAATATTTTCCATCTGCTATGTTTCTCTCATAGTGAAAACAGACCAGAATACAGTGTGAGGATTGAACGTATTAGAATTAACTTCTGCTTTATTTAACCCGCCAGACACCATACCAAGTTCAGACATGGAAAAATCGCAGGGAAGATAAAATTAATTCAATACCCTATAACGTTTTCCTGCATGTATAATAATTCATATCCAGCACACAAGGTGTCCGCACACTGGGCTCACTGCCGTACGAATACACTGCAGATTTGATATCCTTCTTGAGATACTTTGGACTGTATTACTGACTTGGGATGAGAGGAAAAAAAATATTGTCCTGGCTTCTGATCTATGATTTTTAATGACAAAATAAAATGCTGACTGCACACTACTTATTCTCTGGCAAACACCCTTCCAATGTATCTGATTGATGTAAAAGAAAATAAAGTTCATTTGAAGGTAAAAATCCCAACAAAGTTTGTGACCAAAAAAACTCTATCTATCATTCATTGTTAATTAAACAACTCCATGCTAGTATTTGAGGGGAATTGTTAATGGTCACGATATTGATTGGCCTGTAGCAGTGCCTTCAGAGTAACATTGGCAGCGCTGCAGAAAGTGCACAAATCCAATCTTGCCCCCATCCTCCTTTTTTTTTTTATAATTACGAGCTAACATTATTCCCTACATTAAAATTTCATGACCTGGGGACAAAGGCACGCCAGTGAAAAGTAGATCAGCCGAGGGTGTCAATCGAAGAGTGAAACAGTCAATCTAATTCCCCAAAACCTTTGGAAAAATAGCCTTCAGAGCAGGTTTGCCTGAGTTTTGGCCTACAAAAAGTTTCAGTTCTTTAAACCCCCCCTCTGAAAAGTCAGTGTCCAGTGTAGAAAGTACGACTACATTTTTAATGAGTTTGGCAGGTGGAGATTTTTTTGCCTTCCCATAATAAACAGAGGAAATGTACTGCATATAAAAGTGGACGTATATTCCAGGTCAGAAAAATGAGGCCGATGTGGATGTGCCTTAATCTGTATTATCGCCGAGTGCCACTAAAAATTTGCTCCAAAAAGCCTCGGCTCCATAGACTCCCATTCAACTAGTCTCATAAATTCAATAAAATTTCTCCAAAAGTTATTTCGGTGTTGCTCGCTAAAATAACTCCTTAATAGTTTTGTGGTGATATATCTGAAAATAATCCTGTCATTAACTAGAAAATAAGCTTCAAAAAGTGGAGTTTTTGGGGAACGTGTCTGTTTGATTGACAGGCCTGTGGTGCAGTCAGGTTATGGCTACTGGTGGGAGGGACGTAGTATCGCCAGGTTTCCAATAAGACGGAGTCAGATCCCCCGTTCGGTCGCCCCCAGCTCGTCCAAATATGGTCACTTCCGTGTGTACGTTCAGCCTTCAAACACTGTCATTTTTTTGTGAGGGTTAAATAAGAATCTATTCTTACATTTGACATTGGCTATAGATTTGGCATGTAGTTTCTACAGCACATTTAAAATCCCTTTTAAAAGATTCTCATTTTAAAACAACTCAGCTGTATATCATTATGATGGACAACATTAGAAAGACAGCCAGTACCAGTGTTTTTTCACCAACTTATGGAGCTAACGTTAGCCTCGTTAGCTATCTAGCCACAGCAGAAAACAATCCGCTTGAGAAGTAGGGAAATGCCCTTGTTGGGCCTGGTTGTTGTGGGAGGGATAGGGTTAGGGTTAGACTTGGGGTTAGAGATGAGTAAGGGAAACAACCAAGCGTAAAGTTTACAGCATATACAGGCCCTGCAAAAGTATTTATGGTGCTTTTACATGTATTGTTCTGTATCGTACATGGGTGCATTTAAACTCAAAGTCCAGTATGTTTGGTAAGTGTGAATGTTGCATATCCAATGCTTTGTATGAAGATCCGTCTGCAGGTCTGCTGGGAAAAGGCTGACATGGGTCTAGATCAGGTGTACTCGGGTGCAGTACGCATCAAGTGTAAAAGCTAACTGTAAATCAGGAACCCTACCAATGATGACAATACAGCATCAGCATTACTCCAGTGTTGTTCAAATATAAAAAAGCAATTGTCTGCATCGCCTGTGTCCTCAGAAATCTGCGTATGCGTTCAGATCTCGATGCTCCTTGCATGATAGATGAGGTTTGAAGACAGGTCAAAGTGTCTCCTTGTCTGCATTCAAAACAAAAGCAGCTGCATCGTGAAGATATACATTGTGAAGTTAGCTGTAGGAACTATATTTATTTGATTTAGCTCACATTTTTTCTAAGTGTTGTGTGGATGATGATTTAGGTATACTTGGGAACGGACCATCAATGTGACATGAACGCTGGCCTGGAGGGGGAGCTGGGCGTGGGGCAAATGTACTCGGGCATGGAAGAGATTAATCGCACTTAATGTGGAAGTGCCCTTAGTCTTTCTCCTGCTAGAAACAGTTCTCATTCCAGCCAGAGAAATTGTGACCAGTTAGAAGTGAGAAGCCTGCTTTTGTCAGTTTTCACTTTTAATGGCATGTGTGCTGTATGAGGCGTGACAAATGGAAGGAGCTTAGCGAGCTGTCACTTGCCAGTTGATACTGTACAATAGTGACTTAAATTGTAGTCAAGCTTTGTGGTGTCCTAAAAACTCCAGAAAGCTGGAGTCCCTATTTTTATTTGATTTATTTCAGAAATACAGGAATTGAAACACACACAAGGGCCAATTTGGAGTGCCTTTAATATTTAAAACACAATATCATGACCCAGTGTGTTGCAAAACACCATGGCAACAACTGACACCAGCTTCATCATCAGCCACAGATGCTGCCAAAAGCACACAAAAAAAACCTCGATTTTACAGCACTTCCCTGTAAATGAAGCTTTATTCCGACTGCCCTGCTTCCAGTTTAACCATGTTGTCTGCACCTCCCCACTCTCCTCACACACTCCGTTCCCACCAGCCCTCTACACACACTCCCTGCCAGCAGCCGTCATTCCACCGTGTATGTTCAGCTGGCCTGTCAAGTTCCCATCCAGCCCAGTGCCCACCCATCTGTTGAGCCATGCCAAAGCATGCAAATCTGAAAACCAGAGAGGGAAATGTTTAATGAAATGAACTGACTTATTTGGATGCAAACAGCAGCTTTCCAGGGGCCTCTGGGGTCCCAGACCCCAGGCCATGCTGCAGAAGGGCAGGCAAAAAGGAAAGCTGAGAGACGATAGCCTCGTTTAAGCAAACCATGTACTTCCTTTTACATATTTTTTTTATCATTACACTCAATTTGTAGGAAACAAAAGAGTTTATATTTCAGCTATTCAGAGGCTTTGGAAATACATTTTATTTCTCTTAAAATGAAGGCCGACAGAAATCATCAGTTACAGACATTTTAATGAAACCCCTCATTGCTGTGGGGCAATGGCACTGTAAATGCTTTTCAGTGGCCTCGAGGTGTAAGGGTAAGCAGTCACCTGGCCGGGGGCATAAATCTGACCGACAGGTCTCCGCAAGCCTCGGGCTATTACAGCTAAGTGAGCTTTAGCCTGGGTGAGTTCACCCTGCTTAGACTCGGTGCAGTTAAGCTAACAGTCACCTCCATTATCCTATTAGGCAGCAGCACTTTTTTTTTTTTAAACCAGCTGTAGTGAGTCTGTGTACAAATTTAGAAAGACTTTAATTTAAATATAGACATCTGATGGATCAATCAAACACAAGTTTTTGTTCCCCTTCAGGATACAATAGAAATATGATTGCAGGATATTAGATATTGTCAATCAAAGCTTGACACTTATACCCAATATGTGTTTAATAATATAATCCCAGCGCAATTACAATAAAAGAAAAACATGAAAGATATTAAAGTGGTTCCACAGATGGATGAGATAAATTACTGTATAGGAGCGTATTGCTCATTCCTGCAGCATTAAGATGTAGGTCCTGGTCAGACGCGCAAAAAAAAAAGAACAAAAAAAATCTGCTGTGTGTGTGTGTATGCGCGCACGCGTGTGTGCGTGTGAGAGGATGCTGAGGGGCGTAGCGGTGTTGTGCCCCTCATGGTCAGCGCTCAGGAATTAACATGCATGCCTCTCATTGCCTGGGAGCGAGTAACAGCAGCCTGTACGCAAGGAAACTGTTCCCAGCCATCCTCCTTCGCGGACAAAAGAGAAAAGAAAAAAAAAAAAAGAAGAAAGAACGCATGGATGTGCTTGTTGCAGGAGCGCAAAACCAAACCTCCTCCTTCCTCCTCCCGGTGGTTTCATATTCAAGCAGGCAGCGGTGCGAGGTTGCCAGTTAGGATCTTGTTTTCCACCCCCACTCCCCCCTCCCGTTAATTTGGACCCTTCAAACTGTGGCTCGGCTCCTCTGCTCGCCTCTTCGCTCTCCGTGGAGCTGCCGCTGCTGCCGCCTCACCGCGCGCACACACCGGGACTTCACTTCGCTTTAGGTGAGAGTCGCAACACAAACGCTGTTTTATTTAAGTCCATACAATGCACTAGTTTCACCTGATGGTCTAATCATGACTCTTAATCTCAGTGCTTTGAAGTGAGCAGCGCGCGTGCAGCCTTAAAGTCGTAAAGTGGCGCTGACCAGGTGTTGCACTGTAACTTTCTGCTGCAAAAATAAGACTTTGATGCCTAATTTGTTATCTTGTGATTTAAATTTTTTTTTTTTTTTTTTGCCTTTGTTTAAGTCAGCCTTGTGTATTTATGTTCATGGTTATTAGTGTTTATACTTCAGAATTCATGCCAGTGCTGTTTATTTCTCAATATGAGCATGCTTGTGTGTATCTCTCCATTTTTTTTGTACTGTAGTAGAGTCATGTTGAGAAAAAGCAACTTCTCTTTGAAGACTGCTTTGGATTTCTTGGCTTTAGATTCTTTGGAAGGTGTGTGTGTGGGGGGGGGGGAAGTTGGTGTGTGTGTGTGTGTGTGTGTGTGTGTGTGTGTGTGCGTGCGTGCGGGGGGGGGGGTGCTGGCTAACTCATGCAGTGCTTATCTGTCTGACTTCCAAAAAAATTAAAAAAAACTACACCATCCACTGTATGCAGCACTGGACCGGAGCTCGAGCAACTGTTGAATACACAGCAGACGTGCAGGAGGGAGATATCTCCGCGCTGCACACAGTCTGGTGTCCTGGAAGCAGCCTCATTAAGTAAAACAACAATTTCCTCTTGACAGAAATGCCTTTCATTTTGTTGTAAACATGAATCACTCTGGTTTCCTTGTCTGCAATATCTCAGTGTTGGTAAACTCCTGCTTTTATGGGCTACGAGTTTTGTAATGATTCCCCTCTGTTGTGTATTTTATATGAGCTGTCACCTCATTTAGTAATAAAGGAGTCCGCTGCATGCTGGTTAATTTTCCACTGAAACCTCCCCTCGCCATTATAAATAATAAGCATTAGCTGAGCCTGTTCCCCATCATGCCTTCAATCAGATTGGATGGCGTGACCTTGGGGGACCGCGCTGCAGTATTTAGAAGGGGAGGGTGGCAGAAATGGAGATGGGGTGCTTTGGTGGCATCTATTATCAAGGAACCCAATTACAACTGGAAAATGTAGTGGCCATAAGCTATTGCCATTTGTTACACTGTATAAGATAGGGGAGTTATTTTAAGAGGAATGTGTGTTATCCTAAGAGGAATGTGTTATCCTGATAATGTGTTCTTCAGTGCACGCTGTCTCATTGGTACGTACATTCTAATTTAAAAGAGTGTGATTCCTCTGAACCCCAAAAGTCCTTTGTGGGACTCCTCTTTAACAATGGTGCACGGCAGAAGCAATGAGTCACTGTGAATCATGGCAACTCTCACCAGCTGCCAGCCAGATGAAGCTATGCTGCAAGGAATAGTCTGATGAAACCGCACTCGCACTTTGTGCTGCTGCCTTCACTTCAAAGCTCCAACAGACAGAAAATGTACGGCGTTCCACGAGGGCGCCCGAAAGCTCATTCGAAGTTTGCGTGAGTTTCTCCATAACGATCCAACTTCCACTTTTAAGATCCTTCCTGCTAGGTATTTCCTCTAGTCTTTAGCTTGCTATGGCATGAAGGGCTTGAGTTAAGTCAGCGCGGGCTTTACTGTGATCAGTTATTCAGCTCCGGCATTCAGACTCTCCTCTCCAGACAGGAGGAATTCCCGTGGCTCACCGCAGACCCAATCAGACCCTTTAAGTATGCGGCTTTACAACAAGGTCTGGGACCAAGACTGCAGCAGCGCAAGGAAAAATGGTTCCAGTCCCCCGGGGACGGTGATCTGCAAGCGTCCACAGCATACAAGTATATTTCACTAATAGTTAGTGTCTTTTGTTCGGCCTCTCGGCTCTGTCACACACTGTCTTTTTCCTTCGAAGTACTCCCCTTGGACTTCTCACTGGCTTTTTGATTTGCCCTCTGTTTCCACTTAACAGTCCTGGCTGTTTTCCAAGAAACACCTCAGCACCAATCCCTCCCCCTCTCCCCCCTCCCCGCATCTCCCCTTTCCCTCCCCTTAAGCATGAGCAGACTTCTTATACTTGGGGCACACACGTGGGAGAATGCATGGCCTTTCCTGTACGCAGGGCGCCGACGGAACGGCATCTCACGCTCCCCACTCGGGAGGTTATCACGGATGATTACAAAATGACAATTTAAACACAGCTGCCTCGGTGACAAAGCAAGCCATCCTGTGATTGCCGTCGTAATCTTTTCCCCGGCGCAATCAGCTGACGTCGAGGCTACACATCAGTCCCGCAATTAGGCTTGTCAAATTACGGAGCGGCTCTTATCTGCGGCTGCTTGTTTGATAATGCTTATTGGCAGATGCCTTTTGGAGGAGCGAGGGGGCATTGGGGGAGGGGGGGGAGGGGGAATCCACACAGCTGATGCATTATGTAAAACCGTCCTGTACTGTGCGGCAGATGTTGTTTCCCGGCTGCATAACTATACATCTCCATATCCCAACATCCTCTGTCCGGAGGTTCTTTCTTGATTTGGATGGACACGTGCGCCGTCCTTGACTTTCGTCATTAACCTGAGCAATTCGCCGGCAAATTGGCCCCTCGATGTCCCGATCAGTTAGCCTGAGAGTCTCTCCTTCAGTGTCATCATCAATGTAAAGCATCCTCTCCACCTTTTATTCTCCCTACCGCCATGTTGACAGGCCTGCAGCATCTACGACCTTGTCAGGAAAGATGCCTTCCTTTCTCAATAGAGACTCACCTATACCATATGCACAGTGCAGGATACATCCATGAGGCGTAGCTCATTATTAGTGCAGCTTTTCTGCAGTTGCTTGCTTGTCTTCAGCAGGGATTCATTTGTCAGCTGAAAGGGCAAAAATTATTTTGTCAGTGGGCTTGACGTGCATCGTTTTTGGTGGGTTTATTTGAAGGAAAGGCTAATTGTTATGCCTTGGAGGTCCATTGTTAATTAGGAGTTATCTCGGGCTGCTCTCACATGGTCACCGCTCTAATTGGCAGTCAAAGCTGTCTACCACCTGGCCTAGCTTTTAACTCACCAGGTGCTTGCAGCAAAGCCGGCGGCCGTGGCATTATGTGGCTACGGCCTCCTAAAAGAAGACAGACAGCGGAGACTGAAGAGAGACAGAGAGGTCGGAAAGAGAGAAGGAAAACATGGTGGAAGCGTGCCCATGCGGCAACATGCCGGACAATGCTAAAATGGTGGAGCTTCAAAAACAGCAGAAAATGGTTATTTCATGCTACGTTGCTAAACAAGCCTTGAAAGAAAAAGAACACAAAAAGGTTGAGAGAAATTACTTTAATCTTCGGATACACACGTCGTCACAAATCGCACCTCTTTGTTTCAGATTTCCAAGGTGGCAGCACATCAACACACCACACAGCCTGGGCAGGTTTGTTTATCTGGATTGTGTGGGTAAAAAAAAAAAATGATGTCTATTTTACAGTTTGTGCAGGAAGTTAAAATCAGAATCTGCATGAAGTCTTTTTACAACACTGAGCTGGAAAAGTGTGGTAAAAAGGCAGCGATTTAATCAAGAGATAGCGCAGCTGCTTCTCACGACAAATTGGAAACTCACACCAGGAAGTCGCAGTGAGCTGAAGAGTGTGAGATTCCCGCACAAGTGATTGAGAGTCGTGTTGTGTCCCCGCCGTGAGAGAAAATTCACCCATGACCCTCATAAATCTTGCGTAACTGGTCCAGGACCAGGGGAATCATAATGTTTTGTCCTTTAAAAAGGCCAGAAAGGTGTGACCTGTGCACCACACAAACCGAACCTCTGATATAAATGTGCCTTCCATCACTGTGCTCCAGATGAACAAAAGACCTTTGTCTTTTTTCGCACTGCAAAGTCAATGGCTTTGTTTTGTCTTGCCGCACCGGTGTCTAAAGTTCACGCTAATTCCCAAATGTGTCATCTCATTGTTCTTTGATCACAATGGGAAGACGTAGAAAACAATGTGGTATGTCTTGAAGGATAGAGCGGAGAGGAGTGCTATAAACATACTCAGTGAGTGTGTTGTGTCAGCAGCCTTGGGCAGAGTGTGTTAACGTTGTACAGCGGAACAGAGGAAGATGTGGAAGTGTGTGATTTGTTCTCCTTATTTTTCCAGGAATGGTTGTGTTTGGGCCCAGAGCTTTAGCAGCATGTGTCCTATGATGTCAGTATTCTGCATACACTGTATATTCACAGTACAGCACGAGAGAAAATAAAGAATTTCCAATGACAATAAGCAATAACTAAGTGGCAAATAAAAAAAAGTAAAAATAAAAAAAAAGAGACAGGCAATGATGAATTAAATAAAAAATAGCAAAACTCTGCCTTCTGCAGCCTAATCATAATAAACTGGCCTATCACTGCCATAATTACTGACAGTAAAATCATTACTGCCCATAATGCTCCACTGCAGCCATCATTAA
Source organism: Brachyistius frenatus (assembly GCF_029030835.1). Taxonomy (NCBI): domain Eukaryota; kingdom Metazoa; phylum Chordata; class Actinopteri; family Embiotocidae; genus Brachyistius; species Brachyistius frenatus. The sequence goes on from NW_027210645.1 coordinate 1,193,896, forward strand.
TATGAGTTCATTAATTAAACATACTATGAAAAACAGCAGCAGTGCTCGGCGAGAAGGACTTCTCCTTGACTGGATCCACACAGTTGCAGAGCGGAGCTTCATTTGGCTCTGGAGGTCATTTCAGGAATAATGAGCGGAATAAATGTAAATACTCGTCTTTGCTTAACTGCCAGAGCAGTTAGGAAACCTGAGAGAAGCCAAATTTGATAATGAGCAGCTTATTTTAATACAAACTGGACTAGTGGAGTGGAAACGAGACCTTGAAGCTATGCCAAGAAAATATGTATATTATCAGAGCGAGGTGTTGATGAATATATTTTAACTTTGCAGTTTTGGGAGAAAATGGAAGACAAATTTTAGACATTTAAACCTGCTTATTTCTTTGGCGTGAATTGAGAAAATTAAGATCAACTTCATATCTGTGAGCTCAGTGTAGAATGGGAGCTACGATAACGTTAGCGTACTTTGTTATAAAGACTAACTAACTCTGTACTTAAAGCCAGAGGTTTTGGCAGCAGTAGACTACGTTTGTGTTTATTGATATTTCCTACTTTTGCTGTTGTTTACAGACAAAGTTCATATTGTTTGCTGGGCTTTGGAGGTAAAGAAAAACATTTCATCTTCATAATTATTTCGTAACTATTTCCCATTCAGTCTGCAGCAGCAGGAGAATGTCCTACTTAAAATACCTACTTGAAAGAGATGTGATCCAGAGTGTTTTATTTTGAAAATTTACCAAATGTTCTATGCTTTCCTGTCTGACTTCCTGCCTGACCGATCTGCTCTGTTTTGGACGCTGCTGACACGCATTGCCGCTGCAGGTCTGTTGGAATCACAAGCATTATGGAGAATGGCAGCCATCAGCTCTCATGGCAGCGTCGGAGCCAGAACATGACGCAGCCAGTTCAGTGGAACTATAGCCTTTATACGATTTTGCAAGTTTGTTAGAAACCAGCAGCTACAAAGCACCATTAGTGTTTGCAGCAGAAACCTGCAAAGACGTCTACAGCCAACAAAAAGTTTGGCGTGGAACTCCTGTAAAAAGTAAATGAAGATAAGGTGCAGTCAAACTCTGCAGGTAAAGCTAGCAGATCATCAGTGTACCACAGTTCTGCACAGACATTAGAGTGAAGCCCGGGGCAGACGGTAAATCTAATGATCAATAATCAATGTCCGGATGAAGTGACTTTGATGTTGACATGTGGCGCAAATAACAACCCTCATCTGAAAGATGAAAGTAAAGACATGTTTGTCCAAGGCAACGGTTTTAGAAGTTGGAAAGCATTTGTTGAGCACAAGTTTACAGCCCAAGTCTCTCTCTCTGTGTGTGTGTGTGTGTGTGTGTGTGTGTGTGTGTGTGTGTGTGTGTGTGTGTGTGTGTGTGTGTGTGTGTGTGTGTGTGTGTGTGTGTGTGTGTGTGTGTACGTAAGTAGGTGAGTGGGGGGGTATTAATAGTTGAATAATAGTCGAATAGTTACGAGTAATTGTCGATTAGTATTTTTGCGTGAAATTCTAAAAGATACACCTCCTTATGAAGCCTAAATACTCCTTCACTTTGGGGCAGTGATTAAGAGTTTATCATCGCTTCAAACTGCTCATAACAGCCCTATAACTGTCTAACTCTTATTTTTCTGAACCCTGTTCCTTTGCAAAGAGGAGTTGGTTATTATTTCTTGACAAAGAAAGTCCTTGAAACACATCAGACTGGGCGCAGGTCTTCATCAGAGCGCTACACACATGCTAGCTGGCTTCTGTAATGGTTATGAATAATTACTGTCTTCAATTCCATTCAGTAATGACTATTGGACGTACATCTGGCTGGCTTCTGCGTGGCTATACCATGGATATCAGAAGAGTACAGGCTCTTTCTAATTTTCTAGCTCTTACTGCCTTGAAGGGCTGAAATGAAAACCTATTAAATCAAACTTGATTTTTCCATTTCCATTTGGATATGCTGAAGTAACGAGCAAAAGGTAAAAATTGAGAAGCGCCTCATTTCTGACAATGTATTCAAAAACAGGGTTGGAAAACTACACAGTTATGTAATAGTGTGCACCCTCCACTTTTTACTTTGCTACCACCCGTGACCTGTTTGGATAAGTTTCTACCATCAAGTAAGTGAATAGGAATCATTTTCTCTTTTTTTCTCTTCAGGCTTGAAGGAGTTTCTCTATGCACTCCTCCTCTTTGAAATCAATCCTCGGTACGAATGTAAAGGTCCGGGATGGAGACCATTCTTCTGTCTTGGCTGTGAGCTTTGGTTTGTTGTCAGGTTAAAAGACGAAATTTTTCTTTTATATGAGCAGCGTTTTTTTGTTTCGGGGGGCAGCAGATTTGTCCCCAAAAAATACATATATATCTTGGTATTTGGAGCCATTCATCGTCCCCTCTTCCCTGACCAGAGTCGGCGTGCAGCCTCGTGGCGTGATGCAGCTCTCAAAGAAGAACATGGTGTCATTTATTTTTAAAGATTGGTTACTGTTGACTGGTGTTTGCTTCCCTCCAGTTATTCAGCAATGTATGTTGAGTCTATTCTATGAGTACCTCTTTGTGTAATAATTTATTCGCCCTCTCATTTATACAGTTACTTTTCCATGACTTTCCCAGGGGTCATTATGGAGCATTATAATGTCCAGTGAAGACACACTGAACCAGGCACAGTCACTCAGCATCTCTTTGCAGCACTGCAGAACTATTTATAGTGATTGGTGTCTCTGACGTGTGCATTTCTTAATTTTTTTCGTAGAGTAGTGAACACTGTTTCTTCAGGGAAGAGAGTTCATTGTATGTATAGCAAAACCTGGATTTGAATGAGTCCAGTTGTCACAGTTTTAGTTGGGACTTAATTAACAAGCCAAATGTGTCTCTGCAAACTATAGCAAATGGAAATTTGAAATGACAACTGTTGATTTCACTGCTATAATGACAACTGTTGCCTGTAAGTACACCCATCTGTAATTAATCTTAATTTTGCAAGAAGGTAAAACAACAAAGGAATTGTCTTGTCTGGAAAAGATCTCAGTAACCTACCAGTTTTACACTTGGGATTTTACACCTTTTTTTTTTTTTTTTTAACAAACGAGGTGTAATGTGTTGAATACTGAAATTTACAGGTGCTGGTGGGAGGTTTTTGTTACCTTTGGAAAGAACCAGTCGAGATGTGCCCATCTTTTCCCAGCCTTTATTCAAGCATAGCTAGCCAGCTGATGTCCTTAATGGATACGTATGGGATTAATATTGATTTTTCATCCAACTCTCTGCCAGAAGGCAAATAAGTGTATTTTCAAGATGGCCAGAATGTTGCTATGAGCACATCATCTGTCTTTAGGTTCATCACATTTCAAGTGGAATCGAGACCACCAGGAAGCAGAGCTGTGAAGGTAACGGAGGTGGCTAAGGTTCAGAGCTGTCAGCTGTATTAAAGCTTTTGTTAGCCTCATATTATTATGTTCCCTTTCTACCACCAATTCGATTTACAGTGGACCATGACATTTTTATCTGTCTTGAGCAATGCGTCGGTTTCCATGCTGCTAAACTAAACTGGTTCAAATCTCATCTGACTGATAGACGCTTTTCCTTAACATTAAGGTAATAGACGAGCTGACCCTTGAAGAAAAACCCCATGAATTTCACATGTGCAAAACCTCATTTGATCACATGTGATTGTGCACGTGAAACATGTATTTTGTCCAATGGAAACGTGGTTTTGGAAAATGTTCACATTGTAATGTGCAAAGCCCATGGACATGTGAAAACCCTCCACATATTTTCCAAATATTATCACATGTTGCAACATGTGGTAAATATGTGTCATACATGTAATCACATGTGTCCCATGTGGAAAACATGCAAAACCTCTGTGTTTTTGTTAGAGGAGTGTCTTCTCTGATCTGTGGGGTACCTCAAGGTTCCAGTTTGGGTCCCATTCTATTTTCATCATATACACTGTGTCTTTGGGCCTACTTTTAAAACATACAATATTGTGTATCAGTTTAATACCAATAATACTCAACTACTGAAACCTGACACTGCCTCTTCTTTGCTAAGTCACTTGGCTGATGTTGAATGAATGTTCTGAGTTTCAGTGAAAGTAAAACAGACTTTGGTGCTCAATCCATCTTGCCCACCAGTACTTGTCTCATTTGATTATACTTCATCTTGTCTCAGTTCTGTTGCACCATCCTATAAACCTTCTTTGAAGACCATGGATGCTATTTTTGATTCCTCTTTTAAATTAGACCTTCAGATTAAATGTGTTGTCAAAGCCAGATTCTTTCATCAGAGCATTTTAACTCGGGTCAATCTCTTCCTTTCTCTTAAAGACCTTGAAAAGGTCACTGGTGCTTTCATTACCTTCAGGCTGGACTGTTACAGTTTTCTGTATGTTGGAATGGGCCAGGCGCTAATATCCTGGTTACAGCTCCTGACTTGTATGTGTAAGTGTGAGTGTATTTCACCTCTCTTGGCATCTTACATTGGCTGCCTGTTCAGGAAGGATTAATTTTAAAATTTCAATGCTTGTTTATAAGTGCTTAAAACGAAGCAGCCCTGCTCCAATCCTCTACCCGATGTCATTGAGCCAGCAGCTTTTAATGGTTCCTAAATCCACACTGGCATTTACCATGTTTTCCCAGTGGCAACTCCAAATCTGCCCAAAACAGCCTTCCTCCTCCATCAGGTCGTCAACTTCACAACCAGAGTTCAAATCTCTTTTGTAAGCATATTTGTTCTCGATGGCATTTCCATATTAGACAATTTTAATGTTACTTGGACAAAATTAATAACTGCTCATGAATACCTCCCAGTGTTGTTTTGGCTTGATATTGTTTGTAATTATTTTAATTTGTCGTTAATTTGGTTTTATTGGCTTAATCTGTTTTTATTCTTTCTAATGTTGTGCAGCACTTTGGTCATAAATAATGTATTATAAAAATAAACTAAATTAGAAAACAATTTGTATAAAAAAAATAACTTTACTTAATATCTTTTGATAAATGTGAGCCAGGTTTGTCTGTTTTTCTAGAAAAACTATTTAGGAAAATATTTATTAGATCTCAAATAGTTTTCTCTTATCAGCCCTGATTACCTGCAGCTGTGTATGTATGCAGGTGTTGCCATTAGACATGAGCGTAAAAAAATAATGCTGTTTTTATTTGCTTACAAGTAGCGTTCTTTAGGCGAGGCCAACATTGGCTTCCATGCCGTGAAATCTTTCAGAATTAAAACCAACAAGTTAAAACTCCAGTTTCTTCCATTTGGAGAAACAGGGTGCATCTTCCTGCATAATTAAGATGAACTGGATGTTATTTTTAGGGGAAAGTAGTGTCTGCCTCGCCACATGACCGCACAGCCCAGAAACCTTGCAAACATGCAAATGAGCTGCTGTCTACATGGAGCGTGCTTCCAGCACACAATGCATTCTGCAGTTGTTAATATCGCTGCCGGCCTCTTTGCCTTCCTGGTGTGCTTTTCCTTTCTGCACAGTCATTCATCTCAGAGGAACATCCTGATCTCGGTGAGATCCTGCTGCGCTTTTACCTCCAGTCACTGATTACACTTTATATTGTGGCTGAATTAACGGGAAACTTCTAATTACCTTCTTTTAATCTCGGGCTGTTTAAAATAAATATATTAAAAATGTGTGAGGTCATAGTTTTAAATAGAGTATTTAGGACTTCTAGTATTGCTTTTATGTCACTGCCAGCAAATTACAGTGTAAATTGGGGAGTATCATGGGATATTAGGCAATGTAAATAAAAACATTTCCGGTATGTTAATGAAATGATTTAATACCAAAGAGGCTGCGGTGCGGTAATGTAATTCTGAGGGTGATGCTCAGGAAGTAGTGCAGCCTGTTCCTTTATTTATCAAACTTCCTGTATTTATAAGTAAGTAGGCTGTACGTATGTTCATGTTGTTTTCTGAAGAGCTCCTTAACACTTTCTCTTTGCTTGTAGTTTTGATAAATTCAGGATACTTTACGTTTCAACAGCACCAATTCCATTAGTACAGGTAAAAGTGATAGCAATTACACTGTGTGTATGTGGAAAAAGGATTTCTATCAAAACTCATGGATGCTGTACACACGGCTGGATGAGACATTTA